>NC_053168.1:73629481-74313856 GCF_016835505.1 Polypterus senegalus | reverse complement strand
ATTAAAATAAATGAAGATAGTATATGCATAAAGTTGATGGCATTGAGAACTTCTTAAATACAATGGAGCAAGTTATCCATCTTCAATTAAGTGCCCTGAAAACACACATTTTATTCTTTTATGAAATGCAAGGAATGTTACAGAAAAAAGCTTCTTATCACATCCAGCAGACAGGGAGGTCCCTCAGCTTTTTGTGGCTTTGGTATTTGCATGTCATCTTATACATTACATGGCCAAAACTTTATAAACACCTAACTCTCACACGTATGTGAGCTTGTTGGACATCCCATTCCAAAACAGTAGGTATTAATATGTTGTTGGCCCCCTCCTCGTGGCTATAACAGCCTCCACTCTTCCAAGAAGGCATTCTACATGATTTTGTGGGAATTTATGCCGATTCGACTAAAAGAGCATTTGTGAGGTGTTGGGTACTGATGTTGGATGAAAAGACCTGGCAAGCAATCAGTGTTTTATTTCATCCCAAAGATGTTCAGTAGGTCTGAGGTCAGAGATTTGTACGGGCCACTTAAGTTCGTCCATGTCTTTATGGACTTGGCTTTGTGCACAGGGGCAGTCATGCTGGAACAGAAAAGGGCTTCCCCCAAACTGTTGTCACAAAGTGACAAGCACACAATTGTCTAAAATGTCACTGGAACAAGGTGGCCCCACATGAAACCTGAAAAACAGCCCCAAGACTATTACCATCAGCACTTGGCTGCCCAGCTCTGTGAGTTTGTGTCATCTGCCACTTGATGGCTGAGCTACTGTTGCTCCTATACAGTTCCACTTCACAGTAACAGCACTTACACTTGACCAGGGCAGATCCAGCAGAGCAGACATGCAGCATATTCAGTTGTGGCAAAAGTGGCAGCCTATAACGTTGCTAAGTTTAAAGTCCTTGAGCTCCTCAGTGCGACCCATTCTGTTGCCAATGTTTGTCAATGGCGATTACATGGCTATGTGCTTCATTTTATGAGCAGTGTTAACAATGAAATGCCTGAACTGTGTAATTTGGAGAGGCATCCATGTACTTTTCGCCATGTGGTGCATCATGCTGCAGTTATTCTGTTAGCATGGATTCGATTAACAATTTAACTAAATTATAGATACTTTGGTTCCTATTTTATAATACAGTGATCCCACGTTATATCGCGCTTCGACTTTCGCGGCTTCACTCCATCGCAGACTTTAAATGTAAGCATATCTAAATATATATCACAGATTTTTCGCTGGTTCGTGGATTTATGTGGACAATGGGGCTTTTAATTTATGGTACATGCTTCCTCAATTTGTTTGCCCAGTTGATTTCATACAAGGGACGCTATTGGCGGATGGCTGAGAAGCTGCCCAATCAAAGCACGTATTACGTATTAAATAAAACTCCTCAATGACATACGATTTGCTTCCCGCATGGTGCTTTGCACACTTCAAAGCTCTAACAGCCCGTATTGATTTTTGATTGTTTGCTTTTCTCTGTCTCTCTCACTCTCTCTGACATTCTTTGCTCCTGACGGAGGGGGTGTGAGCAGAGGGGCTGTTTGCACAGAGGCTGTTTGCTTAGAAGATACGGACGCTCCTGTAAAAAATGCTGAAAGACTACCTTCACATTGATCGCTTCATTGCGGCCGCTTTACGCGGTGCTTCGTGTACTTAAAAGCCCAACAGCCCTATTGATTTTTGACTGTTTATTTTTCTCTCTCTCTCTGACATTCTCTGCTCCTGACGGCACTCCTTTGAAGAGGAAGATATGTTTGCATTCTTTTAATTGTGAGAAAGAACTGTCATCTCTGTCTTGTCATGGAGCACAGTTTAAACTTTTGACTAAAGGGTGTTATTTCATGTCTAGAGGGCTCTAATAATGTTAAAAAACGTATTTAGAAGGTCGTCAACAGGTTTTCTATGCTCTAACTGCAAAAATCTTAGATTTTATAAATAAAGAATGCTACTTCATGGAAATTCATTTATCTGTCTGGAGCGGATTAACCGCAATAAACAAGGGTTTACTGTATAACTGTGCGGAGAATATTTATAAACAGTGTGAGAGAGTTTCTAAGGGCTTAAAATATATAAAAATAACCATACAAACATATGGTTTCTACTTCGCGGATTTTCACCTATCGCAGGGGGTTCTGGAACACAACCCCCGCGATCGAGGAGGGATTACTGTATACTAGGGGGCTTTGCCCCCTGCTCGTTTCGCTCTCCTACCCCTGGGCCAGCTTGTGGTTCTGCCGCTGCCATATGGGGATTTTAATTTTCATGTGAAGTATTACATTTGCATCCGCGTGACGTATAACTGCCTGTGATTGAATTTAATTTCTTTCTCTCTATTAAATAAAATTACTTTTTCAAATGTTTGGCTCTGAGATTTGTTAATTGTGTTTGCAAAAGCTATTCTAACGGGAAACTGTTAATGTTTTAATACGAATGGCATATCAAGATCTCCTTTGTTGTCTAATGTTATTCGCGGGAGATTTACTACATTACCTTTCTTGGATACATCCTTCTTTCTACAGTAAGTTGTGCGGTGGAAGACTGGACAGTGTTAATGGTTGTAGATATTCTTCTTGATATTGTAAGTTGTTGTTTTCATCTTATGCTCGATCACCACCAACTGTTTCAGGATAGTCTATTGATACGCATTTTGCCGTGTTACCGATCGACATTTTTGGTAAAAATTTGTTTGTCTTGCTCATTTCTAGGTACTAGGATTACATTTGTACTTATTTTTCGTGATGAAATTCTTCAATAAGATTTGGACATAATACGTCTTCTTTAACTGGGAACTTAAAGTGAGGAAAACATTAAAATTTATAAGAGCTGAGAGCGTAGAAAGTGTGTCTGACAAAAACACTTGCACGAATGAGAGGACTGTGTGCGTGTTTGAATATGGTTGATAGGAGGGCGTGACATGAAAGAATCTCATGGCCAAAGTCTCGACCTGTGAGACTTTTCCAAAACGTCTCGTCGCATCAAAAGATTTTTTATATAATAGAGAGATACTGTATATGTGCTTATGTATGTAATAGATATTATGGTTATGTACATTTCTGTGTTCGTTGCAGTTTATAAAACATAGTAAACTCCCTAAGCTTGTTCTCAAAGGAAAGTGTTTTATAAAAATGTGCCACACACTTTTTGTGGATGTAGCATCTGCACATAATTTTCTTCTACTAAAATATTTTATTAATGTTCCATGAAGAACAATTACATACTCTGCACTTTAAAAATATGTTGCTTATTCGCACATTCTTGACATTTTGTGTAAAGCAACCAACACACATTTTTGTATCAGTAATGACTTTTTTTTTATTAATAATCCATTTTGATGATCAGTCTCATTTTCCAAGGTTTTGCACACAATATACACTGCTCTGCTTTTATCACATTGCATTTGAAGATTACTTCAGTTCTGTTCAAATACTTTCATAAGGTGATTTGTCTGTCATTAAAGAGTATTTTATCAGTCCATTGTGAACATCAGCGCTTTGTAATCTCCATACACACGTTGGTGTCTTCAGTGTCAGCATGTTGATAAATCATTAGAGACGTCTGGTAGCCAACATTCAGATGCAGTGTGTATTATCGTGGACGTTTACTCGATTTGTTATTTTGGTTACAGTTAACTGTAATGCAAGAGTTCCCAAAGTGGTCGATATCGACCCCCTGGAGTCTAATTGAACTTTCTAGGGGTCGATAGTTTCAATAAAAAAAATTTAGGGGTCGACGACAGCTAAAATAGACCCTCCTACTACTGCTATTTGTTTGTTACTTCAAAATATCTATGATTCCAATAGGTACCTAATTAAGAAGTAAAATAATTCAAAAAAACACTTTTTTGATAAAAACAAATTACATACCAACTTGTGAACGAAAAGGTAAAATGTGTCATTAAAAGAGTCACACGTAAGAATGTATGAATATACATGTAGCACAAACATGTCTGTGCATTGTCTTATCGAACGTATCAAAGCAAGTGCGGACATGAAAAACCGTTGCATGTCCACACTTGCTCGTGGTGGGACGAGACGATGGATATTCGATATTAGCAGAATCTATCAGTCTTGTACGGTCATGCTTTCATAAAACACTAGAAATTGGTAAATTGGTTTGTTTGAAGTGATATGTACTTATATGTGATTTGAACTTTGAATATAATTATTTATTGAGGAGCAGTACTATGAAAAAGGAAATCAGACGACACAGTTTATTTATTCGAGTTTGAACAAAAATCTTCTGTTTCAAGGAAGTACATAATTTATTGTTTTTTTTTTTTTATCACAGGGGCTGTCGAAATCTATACTAATAAAAGGCAAAGCCCTCACTCACTTACTGACTCACTCACTGACTCACTGACTCATCACTAATTCTCCAACTTCCCGTGTAGGTAGAAGGCTGAAATTTGGCAGGCTTATTCCTTACAGCTTACTTACAAAAGTTGGGCAGGTTTCATTTCGAAATTCTACGCATAAGGGTCATAACTGGAAGCTATTTTTCCCATATAATGTAATGGAGTCTTGAGTTGAGATGGCGCGGGGCGGAGTTTCGTGTGACATCATCACGCCTCCTACGTAAGTACGTAGAGAACAAGGAAGAACTCCAAACAGCGATCAGCACAAAACGTCATTTCACAATTGAGAAGGCAGAAAAACATTATGAAGCAAATGATGCATACAAGCATATTCATAAGTACAGCTACTGCGGAAACAAAGCACGGCGTGAACCGTAAGTTTATATTAAATTAAGTTCATAGACAGGCTGCCACTAGCGCTTGTAATTTAGTGCCTGCCCATATAAGGCCGCCCATCAGCGCAATCCAATACAAACACTGCCGGTAAATATTCACGGTGAAGGACTGTGCTTATGCAGAGGAAGATGAGATGGTCAGGGTGGTGTTTGGCACAAACTCATTGAAACTGCGAGAGAAAGTTTTAAGTGCCGGGTCTTAGCTGACATTACACGAGATGGCACCAGTACAGCTGGGAACCTTCGATGCAAGAACACCAAGCTGCTCACGGAACTGACGCAGTGCACAGACAAAAGCAACAGTTCCAAAGAGTGCTGAACAAAACCGAATTACACAATTGAGAAGGCAGCAAAAAATATGAAGCGCCTTATACATACAATCATATTCATAAGTGCAGCTACTGCGAAACAAAGCACACGGTGGAAAAAGTGAATGTCCTGCTAAAGGAAGACAGTGTAAAAAAACGTGCATGCAGTTTGTCACATCACAGATAAAAGGAAGACGAGCTGTTTATTGATGCAGTAAGGAACTAATCGATGAATGAAACCTCTTATCTTTACAACGATTGACAAACACGGAATGTAACTTGAACACATCCTACAAATACGAGCCTGATTGAAAGAAATAATGATAATCAAATCCTTGATGACAGCAACATTCAATAACACTCACAAAACAATTACTGTATATTGACAATCATGTTACGCTATTTTTAAAATGTTCCCTTTTCTTTTCATAACTTCTACTTCTCCACTGCGTACGGGTATATATATAAATGTATATATATACCCGATCTACAATACATACTTTAGCATAGACAAGCCACACACTGTGGCAATTGTAGAGTCTTCGCCTCTAACGCCGACATTCGAGGTTGATTCCCGAGAGGGATGTACTGACTATGTACGCTACCGATTCATTTTACCTTCGATCTCCTTGGTTTGGGACGTATGAAAAATATTAGGTTAACGAGAATCATGTTACGCTATTTTTAAAATTTTCCCTTTCTTAGCACAAGCACAGCTGAGAAGCTTCGATGCATGTACTCCATAACGCGCTAAAAATAACGCATTTAATCACACTTTCAATTCCAAGCAAACGGAACTTTTGTCAATGCATGATTTCCTGGTACATCCATTACACTGATGCACACATCACAGCTACAAAAATGTTAGAGTCGGAATAAAGCGCGTTCCTACGACTGATCATTTCGACTACCCGAGCGAAGCCTTGATAAAAGCATGGTTTTGTGCACACTGAAAAGCAAGCAAAATTAGATGCATTACAGAAAGCGGACTTTGTGGCTCTTACTGGGGATCATTGGACTTCCGTGACCGTTAGTAATTCTAAATACATCTAATTACAAAATGTTCAATGATCACACTGTTTTAGCCTAATGTACAAAATAATTTTGGCTAATGTTACTCAGAGTTTAAAGAGTAAGCTGGTCAAATTACCTTTTATGTTTCTGACTTATTTTTTAAGAAGAAAACTGCACTTTATGGTGAAATTTTGGTTATTATTATTTAAAGACAATACTATTCTGAAAATGTACTTAAAGTACTTAAACTACCACTTTATTTTTAAGTCTGCCCAATTTTAACCAGGGATGATATTTTTGTTTCTGTTTTGAATTCAAATGCAGTTTAAAGCTTTTTTTCAGAAATTAAAACAGCTTCAGTTTACAATATTCATGTCCATGTCTATTATTTGATTCTGTCGCCCACTAAAACCGCTTTTAAATAAAAAAAAAAACATTTGCGATTTGGGGCAAATTTACGTGTGATTACATCGATTAATCAAGATTAATTCTTACACAGCCTCTAATTAATTGGATTAATTTTTTTAATCGAGTCCCACCCCTAATATATATATATATGTAGATATATATATGTAGATTTGTATATATATGTGTATATACAGTATATATGTAGATATGTATATGTGTGTGTGTATATGTGTATATATATATATAACTGTATATATATATATGTGTATAGATGTGTGTGTATATATATATATATGCCAGCAACACTCATATCAATGACAAAACAATTACATTAACAATCATCTTACGTTATTTTTAAAATGTTTGCTTTTCTTTTTCATAACTTCTTTAACACACTACTTCTCCGCTGCGAAGCGCGGGTATTCTGCTAGTTGTTAATAAAAGTTTTTATTTCTTCAGATAATAATAAGACTGAACCAAAAAAGAAATGCAGACAGTACAGCTTGGACTATTTGTACTTATTTTGAATTCACATATTTATTTCATAAATGTCAAAAGTGTAAAAAAGCTATGCTCGTATTTTTTTGCTTTATTTTCATTAGTGCAGGTTTTGATATTAAATGTTATAATGCCATATTCCGCAGTCCTTTTATCTTTTTCAATCATTAAGTACAAGTGATTAAAATGAAAAGTTTAATATCTAGTGAAATATTTAATATCGAGTACTGTACAAATTTATTAGTTTGAGTAAGTAAAGTAAATGACCAAGGGGTCGACGGTTTTAAAAGGTTTTGGTAAAGGGGTCTGCGGCCGAAAAAATTTGGGAACTCTTGCTGTAGTGTGTGCGTGAATAGCTAAATATGTCTGCTTTGTAGAGCTCCACTGCCAAACTGCTGCGTTATAGTGCCCCACATTTATGGTTTACTTACATGTGGACAGTTGTTTCAATCAAGTGCAGATGAAGCCTGACAAAGCATCTCACTAAACAGTTGCCTCAGGCAAAGAGACGTACTGTACTAGCTTGGCTTAAGGAGACCAAATGGTTGTTTTCTGACCTGAATGTCACTCAACACCTGTGCCACTTACCAAAGCAAATGCCCACTCTCAAAGCGCTGCCCCCTGTTGCCTGTAACTCCTGTGGGAATGTGGTCATCATTCACACTTTTACAATGAAGCAAAATTAATAAAACACATTAAAACCAAATAGTCCTCCACTTTCCAAACCACTTAAAATGAGCAGGCTCATGGAGAAGCTGGAGCCTGTCCTGTCAAACATTGGGTGCAAGACAGGAACGGTCCCTGGGCCGAGCGCGTGTCCATCCCAGGGTGAACACAGACACACACACACACACGCAATTCATTTAACTACCCTGCATGCCTTTGCATTGTGTAAGGAAACTCCAGGCGAGGTGTAAACCCGGTCCACTTGTTGCAAGGCAGCTGCACTACCAGTAAAACCAATAGCAGTAAAAAGGAGGAAATGTATTTAAGGATACCGATGATGATGAAGACGAGTCCCTTCATGGCTAGGTGCATAGATGCGTATAAAGTCTTGTCTGCCGATTTTCATTGGCAATGCAGACGTATCGTCTGAGTGACGGTGAAGATCTTCCGTTGTTGTTTTTTGTAATTTTTCTGCGCAAAATTCACCCTACACTTAAAGGCCCCTTTCCATGTGGAGCGAACTGTCACTCTACAAATGATAGGTAATCATACACTTACTGACTGTATTTTGATCGTTTCCCAGTGTGATTCCAAAGCTAACATAATTTACCCCAAGCTAATAAAGTTTCACTTTCCAGCTTCTAGACATAGCAGTTGTTTCTTTTTGTTAGAATTTGAGAAGGATTAAAGATTCCAAGCTGAACTCCATACCCAGCAGATTGCACCAATAGCTGTTACAAGTTGCCAACACCAAGAGCTTATCTGCATTTCACATTGTTAATAAGCTCATACTTCAAAAATATTTGCAGATGTTTTTTTAGCTAATCAGCCCCTTTGACTTGATAAAGTTCTTTTATTGTTGTAATGTTGTATTCTAAAAGAAGTCTACATTGTGGCTCGTTTCCGACTCCAAACACAGCTTGTTGAGGAGGTTGGCGTTAGGACGTGCAGACAGCCGCTGGCTCAGAGCCGCTCTCCAGTATGCTGGCCACAGCGACTTGTCTTTTAGAAATGGGCTTTATGTCCATTTGCCCCCAAAGTGTTGATCAAAGTTTTTCAGCTTGCATATTAAAAAGACCACAACCTTTAGCGGTGGTTTTCATTAAATGTGCCGTGTTTGTAAGCAGCTGCTTTTCTTTTTTCCATATTGGAGTGTTACGTTCTACGTCGCCTTTCATATCGTGCAATAAGAGGTAACGAGAGCCTCAGCCCGCAGAATGCCGTCACGTGCTGCTGGTCTTGTGTGCTTATGAAGGAGAGTAGCAAACTCCCAAATCTAACTGTGAATTTCAAACAGGGCGGCGTTTGTGTGCAGTGTGCTTGTTTTGCTTGTTTCTGTGTTATTGTTTTTCCCCCAAACGTGTACGGTGGGTAGTTTATCTGCTGTATCTACTCTGAACTGGCCAGGTCCGAGTGTGTGTGCTTGTGACCTGCACGTTTCATGACTGCTGCTGCTCAGATAGCCGCTGGCCACTGAATGGAAGGAACAGGCAGGACTGATGATTTGGGCCGCAGTAGTATTGCTTTTACTGTAAAGACTGGGGGGCTGTCATATGGGGTGTGGTGAATGAATAAAATACTGTAAATAATAAGCATCAGATTTAAACCTTCTTTTTTTTTCATATTTTAATAGGCTGGACTTATTGTAAAGCTCCTGATGAAGCTAAGTGGACAAATGACTCCAAATGAAAGAAGTATCACAGAAAAATACGCATATGGATAACGTGCATCTTCGTTTTACTGATTGTACAGTTTTTAATTACTGTGTTTTTTATTTGCTTTTATTCATGATGTAAATAGTGCAAAGAGTTGAATTTAATCTAAATCCATTTCTCTCAGTTACCATTCATACAGATCCAAATAGTTCATCTGCTCACCGCTCATGTCCTCCTCTTTTGAATCGCTGTCACATCAGAATGGCTCTTGAGGTCTCTTTGTGCACCAACCAAAAAAGAAACCAGAATGTACTTTTTTTTTTTTTTTTAAATTTCACAACTGCCAAAGAAGAAAGTATGCCAGCTTCAAAGTATATAGAAAGCAGTTCAATAGCCTTTTTTCCACGACTATCAAACTGTACCAGGCTGCATTGCTGACAAGATACTGCATACACAAGTGTGTACTTTTGTATAAAGTCAACTGCAAATATTTTGGATCGTCAACATAAATTCTGTGCACATTGTTCTTTTATAGCACCGTGCTCTCCATATGCACTATATGGCCAAAAGTACGTGGACCCCCTCCAACTGATTGAGTTTGGGTGTTTCAGCCCCACTCATTCGTAATCTGTGCATAAAATTAAGAGCATGGCCATGCCATCTCCATTGACAAACACCAACAGTAGACCGAAGAGCCCTTTAAATGTGGCACTGTCATAGGATGCCATTTTGTGAAATGTCTGCTCTGCAAGATCTGTCCTGGTCAGCTGTATTAATGTGAAGTGGAAGCCTCTAGAAGCAACACCAGCTCACCTACAGAGTGGGGCGGCTGATTGCTCGCTAGGTCTTCACATCCAACATCAGCACCTCACCTCACAAGTGTTCTTTTGGCTGAAATGTCCACAAACCCACCCAAACATTTTGTGGAAAGCATTCCCAGAAAAGTAGAGGCTGTTATAGCTGCAAATGGGAGGCCAACTCCACATCAGTGCCACTAGTTTTGGAATGGCACACCCAACAAGCTCACATAGGTGTGTGATGGTCTGTGGGCCCGAAACTTCTGGCCATATAGTGTACCTGTAAATATAAATGTTAGCTATATATTTATAAATAAACTGTAACTGTATTTTCATGACAGTAGTTCTTTATTGTAGTGACTGTGGGAATGCTGAGGGGTTATTGTTACTCTCTACAAGGTTACCCACCAGATGTCTAGTAATGGATGGAGGATGAACGTTTGCTGACTCAGATCTACAGGAGCTCATGTTGTGTTTCAGTGGTTTGACGCGCCTCACATTTTTCTTCCTTCTTGATGTCTTTTACGTTTGGTTTAAGTGTCAAAGAGGACAAAGGCATAAATTCAATCCAGTTTCCAAAGTTGTGCCTTGAGCGTGGCTGCCAGGGACATGGTTTTCTTGGCCAAGTAGCCTAGATGTGATTTGTGTTTTTTGTGGTGGTTGGGGGGTGTGGGGGGGGAGTTTAAGGGGCCTTTGCAGGTTTGGTTTTGTATTTTTTTGGGGCTCCTTTTTTTTTTTTTAAATAACACGTTATTTTAGGCTGTTAACCAAAACTCCTTCTCCACTCCATTAGCATGCTATTCACTCACTAGCCTCCCACTTCCCTGCTTGCCGCTGTCAAATCTCAGACGAAGGCCAAATGCCCCCAGTCGTCGATGGCCTATTAACCATTCTGTCATGTCTCTGAAGGGAACAGGGGGACCACCACCAAAGGCCTTTGATGGTACATATCTATTCTGTCATCACTTTCCTATCTGCCCACAGCTTTACGGTGTGTCACTTGGCTTGTTTTTATTAAATATTGTTATATCAACAAAAGAAAAATTGGGGAGAATTGACTAATATCGTAAGTGTTAAAAATGAAACTTGAAGATGACTAGAGAGTAGAAACCAAGGCCCTCAGTGTTTCACCTCCATGTCTGTCCATTTCAACATGTTGAGGTTCTCAAGGTACAAACACTCTTGGCAGCGTCTTGGAGAGGTCCTCATGTATAACGCCGTGCGTAGAATTCACACTGAAATATGGTGTACAGACAAAAGCAGAAAAGTGTGAACGCACAAAAAATTCAAGATGCATAAATCTGTGTGTACGATTCAGTTCCACGCACTTCCCTTTTACAAATCTCAACGAACGTGAAATTTAATGCACGTACACACTCCTACAGCCTCATTCCGACTCCTTCCAGAATTTTGAATATTGTAATATGCAAGTCAATATAATTATCACCTTCAATTCAGTGTTTGGTTAAAAAACAATGGAAAAGGCACCTGAAAAAAGGACTTCAGCAAATGTGAAGTGGCGGCAAGGAAAAACGTCCTATTTGTTAGCGTACACAGTGGTATAAGAAGACACTCAAAAATTCAAGTTCAGAAAGTCGCACAGTGCCTGAAAGAAAAAAGAAGTGGTCAGATATCACAGTCGACATGAAAATGCAAGTCGCACCCCACCATCTGTTTATTCTTTTTCAGACATAATTTCAAGAACTGACCCCCCATGTGATGCTCAGGCGGTGATGGTGCTGCTGTGCTGAGTACGTCTCTGAGCGCTCCGATTACATTTTGAAAACCGAACGTTGCTGTGAATTGCACTTTTATGTTTGCCAGTTCAACCAAACTGTAAGCAAATCATATAACTGGATGACAAGCAGATGATAATATGGGTGATGTCTGTGAAATACCCGATCGGCCAATAAGTTCACGTAAAAACCCGAGAGTGGACAGAACTTGCAAAGGAGCAGGTAGAGCACAATTCCTCAAAGTCTGCATTTGTAAAGCTGGAGCCAGTTCAGCACACAGCTGTAAGAGGATAGCTGTTGGAAATCGAAATTGACTTAGAGGCCAGTTGTCATCATCTGTAAAACACAATCTCTTCTAATTCTTCCATTTGTAATATCTTCTAACAACACTAAAGCAGCTATGGTTGTTGGAACAGTTTGGAGATTCTGTGCACCATTGTAATGCCACAGAATGAGAACAATCAAGTGAATTAAATTTGTAAACGATGTGCAATTAATTTCAGGGTATTTGATAAAACCCGTATCACAGATGTTATTCTAAAACAGAAAAGCAGACCACAGACACTGTAGCACTGCTTTGACATTGGGTGCCGTCAGTTTGCAAAACCGAGTAGAGAAGAGTAAAATGGTGCAACGTCATTTTCATTAGTTCTCCATTGCTGTGTAATGTAACAGGTAATGACCCTGCATTGGAATCCATAGGATAACCTGGGGTGGGCCGGGGCCAGATGAACGAGTAAAGAGACAACCAGCAGTAGCAACACACTTGTAATCCGTGTGTTCAGTAGAACTTCAGAACTTTGAATCCCTCACAGTCATCAGAAGTGGGACCACAGGATCTGAGGGGGCTAATCCCTGCACTGTCACCCAACGCTACCAAGGTAGCCTCCATCCCCTTACAATGATAAAACTGGATGCACACGTTGTGTAATTCCAAACAGCCCACTTTCAGTTAATCCTGTCAGGATCAGGGATTTTAGCGCACCATTCACAGTCACATTTTATATGACGAGTGAGCCGCATGAATGAGAATCATGAGAGGAGAATCTTGAGACTCATTAATCAGAATCGCAAAACTTGTTCATGAATCAAATGAATGAGCCTCGTTCTCAGGTAATGAGCCAGTTGGAACCTGAAAGGATCAGTGAATGATAGCTGCTCAGTGCCTTGAAAGCAAATAATTGTTAGAAAGTAGAATGATATTTTATAAAGTTCAGTTTTGAGAGTTTGACTCATTTGTTAAATGTACAAAGGGACATATGCGTACAAGTTTAATATGTTTATGTATTCTGTTTAAAATAATTCCAGTAATGAAGTGTACAGAACACTCCAATATAATGTGGTCTTCCTGCATTGTACTTGGCTGATGAACAGGAGCTGTTGGTCGCTGTTGAGGATTTCTCAAGCTTTAAATACAAAGAATCCCGAGGCAGACGGACGGCGCTTGATTTGGGTGTTAGACATTTAAACCGAAGAGGCTGATGGCATCACGTATGCACTTTAGCACTCCTGTTGGCTCTACTGAATCCATTAGTATGCGCTAATTACTCAAATGTTTCACTGAAAAGAGTTTTTTGCAAATTGTCCATCACTATCTTGTTCAGCACAATTTTATGACTTTTTCCTAAATATTTTGCTGTGATGATTTAGCTAATCCTCAGGTGAATGACACGCACTACTCTGTGTATAGACAGTCATCGCTGGAGGTGATTAACTTGAGATGACCCAAATTCAGATCTACTCACTTACCAGTCTACTTGACCAGATGACATAGCATTGTAGATGGAAAGGCCGTGGAGCACAACACGGCAAGTAGCAGTTACACTGTAGCAGTCCGGTGCTGCTAAGATTCACACCGTCGAGAAGACGCCGATTTATTTATTTTTATGGTGGAGATTCAAGGGATGCACCCAGCTTTGACCCGATCCGCACGCACTCACAAACAGAGACAAAAACAAAGGAAACCGGTAATCAAACAGCAAATAAAGAATGTCATGAAAACAAATGAAATCAATGAAAACAACCATACCACCCTGTTCCTCTTATGGCGACTATACATTAAATACACAAAGCACAAATAAAACACACACAGAGAAGTCCATAAAAACGGCAACAGATGAAATGTAATGATGAAGAAAGATGGTCCAGAGATCTGCACGTTGAATGGGAGTGTAATGATAGTCCTACCACCAGTTCCTGAAATGGTGAAGGAGCGCTCCTTTCTTCGCAGGATGGCCATGAATCCACTTTAAGTCCTCATGTACACAGCCAGACGGCAACAAAGAAATGATTCAGGACAAAACGAATAAGTACGGGTAACCCAACAGAAGGCAGGCAGAGAGACAGGAACTTGACCCACAAATTACAAAAAAAAAACAAAAAACCCTTTTTCTTCTTTTGGTCACCGGCCCCCTTTTTAAAAGCCGAGCTGACATCCTTTGACCCCAACAGCCCCTGCACCCTCAGCAGAAGACCAATCAGAGCCATGGCAGGGACTGCTGGGAGTTGCAGTTTCAAATTCAAGTAGCACCGCCACATCACTACAAGTCCACATATGGTTATGCCTAGTGTTGGCTTTTAGCATTTTTAGTACCCTAGGCAAAGCTGTAAAAGTGGCCCCCAAACCTTGTATAGCTACTCAAAGAGTAAGTGGGGTCGGGATGGTGCCTCTGGGTGTATATTTCATTGAATAATATGGCGGAGGGGAGTGTACTGACTGCTGACTTGTATATATATTTCATGGAAACGCAGGAAGGGGGGCCCCCTTGGTGCTTTACTGGTTCCAAGTGTTTGTAAGTCAAGGTCTGTAATAGTTGAGACGTGTTGCCCCCCAACAATTTGGTGCCCTAGGTGTCCACCTCATTTGCCTTCTCAGTAGAGCCGACCCTGGTTATGCCTCATAAATAATCTTGCGATCTCTGATGTGCTTCTCACTGTCACTTGATCTTCATGGTCCACCACAGGTCAGTCATTATGCTTAGCACGGCTCTGCTATTTATTGCCTCTTCCTGCCTGCTGTCTTGCGCCTTCCCAAGCATGCAGTATGCAGTGCAAACTTTCTCAAAATGTCTGTCAATCACACCTTCTGGGTAGTCTGCTGACCACTATGATATTATCTGAAACTAGCCCTGGTACTTATCAAAGATGGTCAATACAGTCATTTAAAAATGCATATTCGCTATCTGTTGCCGTACGTCTCCTTACCTCGTTACTCGTGTGCGTCTGAATGTCTGCACCGGCCTCCCTCTTTCCTGTAAGGGCTCGTTTATACTTCACGCTCAGAACGCACACGCACCTGCATCATGGCTGCCACGTGTTCCCAGCATTCATTTGATGCGTCCTCTGAGCAGGTCCTCAGAAATTAATGCGACGTGTGCGTGACTAACAGTACCAGCAAAAAGTTGGGGGCGCAGTGTGCTAAAAGTCGGAACGTGACGTCAGAGTCTCTGTTTACTATCTACATGTGACAGAAAGACGCTACGAGATCGATGTGTGCGCTTCGATGTTTGATGAATGGTTCGAAGTGGTGAAGCAAAATGCCAACATACAGGTGCTTTTACATTCAAGCATACATATTCCCGATCGTAATAACACGATACGTTTTAAAAGTCTCACATACTGTCTTTTGTGCCGTCTTTTTTTTCTAGGGCTTCCTCCTGACCTGACAGCAGTGGCAAACAGCAGTAGGTCACCATACAGGACACATTAAATGTATGATATTCCAGCTCTCTGCACATTTAGAATCCTTAGATTTATACTTGATATCACTTTCATGATGAAATGCATTGAAGTATGTATGTTACATCTTACAGATAATTCGGTCATTTCATTTAAATAATGAATACTGTTAATAATTACAGACATGGTGGTGGTGTGTTAGCGCTGCTGTCTCACAGGGAGTCACGTCGTTGGTATTCCCTGCGTGGAGTTTACATGTTTTCCTGCTGGGTTTCCTCCGTGTGCTCCGGTTTCCTTCTATCTATCTATCTATCAATCTATCAAAGATACACAGATTTGTGACACTAAAATGACGACAGTGCATGTGTGTCTGCTTGTATTCACCTTGCAATGAGCTGATGCCTCGTCCAAGGATTGTTTCTGCCTCGTGTCCAATGCTTGCTGAAATGGACAACTCCCTGGACTGATGGATTTAATCATTAAACATCCTTTTCAGAATTTAATGGGTGTTCCAGGCAATTCACAACACAGAGAAGCCAAACCTGCTCTCACTGTGATAATATCTTGCACTGCCACCTGGTGGATTCCTCCAGATTTACGTAAAGTACATGCGCCAGTATAAACAGTAAAACGCTTGCCTAGCAGGAGCATCCGCTGCATCATACGTCACGTTAAGTGTAAACCCGGCCTAAAGCCCCCTTATCTTCCTCACTTTCTGTCTGGCTTTGTGTCTTTGAAGACGACTCTCTCAGCGCGCCTCGTATGCCTTTACTCCCCTTAGTGCGTCTCGCTCTCCCGCTTCCTCTTTCGATCGCGTCACCAAAACCAAACTGACCAATCAGATTGCTCTGAGCAAGAGGACACGCAGACCTCAGTGTTTTATGTTATAGCAGATAAAGCAGGACATTGTTTATTTAGGCCACATTAAGACTCCATGGTGCCCCTGGATTTCAGCACTTCTGTTGCCCCCCCACACACAAATGCTATACACAATACAGCAAAAGTAATTTAATAAGCCGTTCCAAAGCCAGAGAGCCGGGAGATTCAGAATGCAGGCCTGTAGAAGGGAGAAGCCATGAGAGTCCGTCATCAGTCGTCCCTGCCTCATGAGTCCCAGTCGTGCTGTTCTTTCCACCATTTTGAAAATGGGAAAAGCACAGGATACGTTTAATTTCTTTCAAATTCTTATCTTTGCCTTTTTAAAATTTTCCTTGAAGTAACTTTTCATTTTTGAACAAAAATGGAAAAAAAAGGCTTGAGCACATCCATTATAATTCCATTATAAAGCAGAGTCATAAAATGTGAACAAAATGCATAACAAGAAATGGAGACATTAAATAGGAAAGGAATTAGAATTCCTACAGTATTCAATAAAAAGATGAAAAGTACAGTAAACTTCTAGTTCTCTCTGCTACATCAGGATGATCTCTTTTATGGCGTTGGTCAGTCGTTGTGCTCCACACAGCACTGAAGCGCAGCGTGTTGTGTTATAAATTTAAACAAAGTGCACAACAAGAAAGAGAAAAGCAGGCAAAGACCTTAATGACTTCTTCTAAAATGAGGACATCTTGCTGCATAAACACTCGCTTGTTTGCTCTGCAGTTGGTCCCCATAATGCAGGTTCTACAATAATATGGAAAGGTTTCATGAGACTGGGGCTGAGCCCAATCACCATCATCATCATCATCATCCGACTCCTGCGTCTGTGACATCTTTTTACAGAGTAGCCACATGATGTGGGCGGATGAGAAAGTGAAACTATCAAGGTCACTGTTAGGCCAGTTTGGTGTGACCCACAACTCCCACCCAAAAAAATACACTGCAACAAGAGGAGAACGACCTCAAAGTGAAAAGGCAAACTAAACACAGAGGTGCAAACATTCTGTCATTGCATGATGGTGTCACCGTCACTATCGGCACAAATGTAAGAGCAAAATAAGCACACCATGACAGATGATGGACGTGCAACGTTAGCTGGCAGGCTCTTAACTACCTGCTTGTACTTGTCTACCTGCATTTTCTTTTCTTCATATGCATAACGGTGCTATCTAGACATCATGGGACGTCACCAGGGGCCTCATAAAATAATTAAACATGTACTACGAAGATATTTCAATATTCCTTAAACGTTTTGAAGAATCGGCGCTCTAAGCTTACAGATGGCTTAACTTCTATTACAGAGCTGATTGCGTGGTGATTAGGTATTTGGAGAAAGAAAAGTAAGGACTGCAGTGACGGCTACGCCAATATATATTGAATATAAAACAGAAAGAGAAAATAACAACACAGCTAAAAACGCAGCGACAAATTTCGGCAAAAGTTAAATGCTTGTGTCATGAGCACGAGGCGGCTATGCAGTGTCTGCAACGGACGGGGCCATCCACCGTGCATAAGCTACCTTACTGACATTGGCGGGTGAAGGAGCCACCGATTCTTCCTCTGCCCAGGGCCACCACAAGCCTAGAGCCGCCCTGGAGTACTGCTGCAATAAATTATTTCATCGAAGTTAAACACATGTTTAATAACGTGCTTTAACTCCTATCATCATGAAAATGACATCACGTATACAGTGGTGTGAAAAACTATTTGCCCCCTTCCTGATTTCTTATTCTTTTGCATGTTTGTCACACAAAATGTTTCTGATCATCAAACACATTTAACCATTAGTCAAATATAACACAAGTAAACACAAAATGCAGTTTTTAAATGATGGTTTTTATTATTTAGGGAGAAAAAAAATCCAAACCTACATGACCTACATTGTTAAAAAATAACCTAACTGTGGTGTATCACACCTGAGTTCAATTTCCGTAGCCACCCCAGACCTGATTACTGCCACACCTGTTTCAATCAAGAAATCACTTAAATAGGAGCTCCCTGACACAGAGAAGTAGACCAAAAGCACCTCAAAAGCTAGACATCATGCCAAGATCCAAAGAAATTCAGGAACAAATGAGAACAGAAGTAATTGAGATCTATCAGTCTGGTAAAGGTTATAAAGCCATTTCTAAAGCTTTGGGACTCCAGCGAACCACAGTGAGAGCCATTATCCACAAATGGCAAAAACATGGAACAGTGGTGAACCTTCCCAGGAGTGGCCGGCCGACCAAAATTACCCCAAGAGCGCAGAGATGACTCATCCGAGAGGTCACAAAGATCCCAGGACAACGTCTAAAGAACTGCAGGCCTCACTTGCCTCAATTAAGGTCAGTGTTCACGACTCCACCATAACAAAGAGACTGGGCAAAATGGCCTGCATGGCAGATTTCCAAGACGCAAACCACTGTTAAGCAAAAGAACATTAGGGCTCGTCTCAATTTTGCTAAGAAACATCTCAATGATTGCCAAGACTTTTGGGAAAATACCTTGTGGACTGATGAGACAAAAGTTGAACTTTTTGGAAGGCAAATGTCCCGTTACATCTGGCGTAAAAGGAACACAGCATTTCAGAAAAAGAACATCATACCAACAGTAAAATATGGTGGTGGTAGTGTGATGGTCTGGGGTTGTTTTGCTGCTTCAGGACCTGGAAGGCTTGCTGTGATAGATGGAACCATGAATTCTACTGTCTACCAAAAATCCTGAAGAAGAATGTCCGCCATCTGTTCGTCAACTCAAGCTGAAGCGATCTTGGGTGCTGCAACAGGACAATGACCCAAAACACACCAGCAAATCCACCTCTGAATGGCTGAAGAAAAACAAAATGAAGACTTTGGAGTGGCCTAGTCAAAGTCCTGACCTGAATCCAATTGAGATGCTATGGCATGACCTTAAAAAGGCGGTTCATGCTAGAAGACCCTCAAATAAAGCTGAATTACAACAATTCTGCAAACATGAGTGGGCCAAAATTCCTCCAGAGCGCTGTAAAAGACTCATTGCAAGTTATCGCAAACGCTTGATTGCAGTTATTGCTGCTAAGGGTGGCCCAACCAGTTATTAGGTTCAGGGGGCAATTACTTTTTCACACAGGGCCATGTAGGTTTGGATTTTTTTCTCCCTAAATAATAAAACCATCATTTAAAAACTGCATTTTGTGTTTACTTGTGTTATATTTGACTAATGGTTAAATGTGTTTGATGATCAGAAACATTTTGTGTGACAAACATGCAAAAGAATAAGAAATCAGGAAGGGGGCAAATAGTTTTTCACACCACTGTACATCTCAGTATTTTAGTTATTCAGAGAGCTGTAATATCACAAATGTAATGGATTCTGTGTCCAGTTGGAGGAAGAGAGCCAGTTTAAGAAGCAAGTAGTAATTCACACATAGCACATATAGAAGATCAAATACAAAACAAAGCATTTAACGTGCTACTTTAATTACGATGTGATTTGAGAAACTGGTTAATTAAACGATTTTAAGATGAAGTTTATAATGTTCTACTTTAATGACAAAATAAACTACGTGATTAAAGTGGAAATGTCGAGATTGAAGTTGACATTTCGTGCTTTTTCCCCACTGTGTGCCTTTTGTTCTCTGTACCCCTAATAAGCTTTCATATGACACTCAGACGGTGGGCTTGCAACTCGGCTTTTCACGGCGACTTTGATATGTGACTTCTTTTTTATTTCTGGCACTGTGCGATTTTGTGAACGTGAGCTTTCAAGTTTCTCCCACACGCTATGTCACTCGATCAACTTCCTTTTGTTGATTATACCACGGTTTAATTAAATAAATAGTATGTTTTTCCTTTGCCTCCACTTGGTATTCGCTGAAATTCTTATATTTTCCCCCGTGCTTTTCCCATTGTCTTTTCACAGAAGGCTGAGTTTAAAGGCGATTTATATTGATTTGCATATTCAAAGAGGCGTAATTCTGGGTGGAGTTGGGGTGTTACATAAAGCGCGTGCACGAGCGTTAGTTTTCACGCTGATCGGGATTTATGTAGTGGAAGTTGGAGTACGCACAGATTCCTGCATCTGGATTTTTCTGTGCGTAAGCACATTTCGGCTTTTGTGCTTACGTCATGTTATAGTGCGAATTCTACACACGGCGTTATACATGAGGCCCCTGGTCCTCTGGTGGTCAGATAGTGTTTAAGGAAAAGGTTTCGCTTTGAGCCTGACGTTGCTGTAATGTCATCCTAAATATCTACCAGCTAAGAAGGTTTCCATCGCCGCATTGAGCCAGAAGGGAATATGCCCAGGGTGTTAGTGTGTTTATAGTCCTAGTCATTTGTGACACGGACCACTAACATTATAATAACGGGGGCAACTGCAGTGTGGATGTAATGAAAATGCTGGGCAAATTCCACATGACGATGTCACAGAGGACTCTGCAGCAAAGAAGGGAGGCTGGGAGCAGACGCTGATAGCTCACTGCCTCACCCACCACACAACAAACCACCTGGATTGGGACGGAGAGCAGTGGGTGACACCTCAGCACCACACCGAACAGCGTGAGGTTTGTTACAGAGGCTGGAGTGCCAATCCTGCCACCAACCCCTGGGTTTTCCCTACAGGTTGGAGGACCTCCTCGCAGGGCTGGATGCATCACATCACACCCAAGACGGAGCAATTGAAGGTTAAGGGCCTTGCTCAGGGGCCCAATGGAGTAGAGTCACTTGTGGGATTTGAACCGCCGATCCTAAGCCTTGGAACCACCACTCCAGGAAGCTAAAACTTTAAACTGAAAGGCCCAGAGTAGCGTAACAGTCTTTAAATGTCATTAAATGTCAGTTGTGAAAACTCAGTCATTACTGTGTTATGTTTAAGTGATATAATGTACCGGTTCAGACAGAATTGTGTTCTTTAGTTTATTCTTACATTCAGAAATTCTCTCAAAGAACCTATAAGATTTAAAAAATATTAATAATAATAATCTCCTTTTGTGCACTGTGTTGATATTTAGTTTGTTGTTCCTACTTTGGTCAGGTGGTGTTTGCCAGTAGTGAACTTTGTCAAGGACACTACATGGGCTTTAACAGGCTTTATCCTTTCTAAACTAAAAGAAACGACCAGTTTCACACACACCGTTTCTAATCTGTCGCATTTCCAGACATTTTGTTTCTTTCTTTTTTTTTTCAGTGTGTCCTCAACCTTTTGTTTTTGTTCGAGTTCTGCAGGTATTGTTGTCAACAATGTAAACGGGCTTCACAATGCGAAATCCGCAAGTTTCCTTGAGAAGGACACCACATACAGTATGATGTTTACCTGGCAGTGACATCAACGCATTAAGTTTTGAAATCAAATCTTTAAACACCACTGAAAACGAACCAAAAAGAGAGAAAGTACAACAAAACCCCTCCCCAGCCCTGCCTGTTCCAGTATTAGTTTAAAACACGCTTTACGATTTATTTGAACAACTTCTAATCTAATTTAACACTGGTTCACATTTTAACATCAAATGCTCACGTGTCCTCATGCTGTCCTCGTGAATTCTTGCGGTACGCAGACGGACGAGTGGCGGCCTAACGAAGTCTGATAGCTCAGGCTGACAGGCAGGCAGTCAGTCCGTCCGTGAGTCCTGCCCACTTCGTTCGGCCATTCTGCACATCCCAGCCTCCTCATCAATAAGCACTGAGTGAGTACATAAATGATTACTGAACGTATCGACAAACTGAAGATGGACTTCACTTTTTGCACTTAATATTCCAAAGTGGAAGACTAAGGCATCGTTCGTAGACTTCGATGGATTTTTAACAAAAAACGATGAAACTGAGCAGTGGGTGCGTTTTTAGTTTCTTTGCTTACATTTTCACGAGGTTTTATGACAGTAAAGAATTGCCATGCGAGCAACGTTGCGGAATTGTTCTAAACCTGCAGCCCGCCTGACCTGGCCAAGTGTCCCGGACAGCCCCAGCGTGTTTACGGACGTGTAACCCCACATTATTTGTATTGGTCATTTCCTCCGCACGCTGCGCCTTTTTGGTAAAGAGGGCAGACAAGCCACCTGTAGCTGTCACAAAAATGATTGACAGGCAAACTCGAGTGGACTGTTAATCAGTCGCTCCACCCACATTCCTAGTCCGCTGTACTTGTATCCCCATTGGCTTAAGCGGCACGCAGAAGCTTCCTGTTTATGTCGCACCATGACAACGACTTGGCGGCACACGAAAGTGTAGCTTGGATGCATACTTCGCACTAAGTAAGTATTATTTTTATTTCTCGAAATAATTCTCTTGCTTCCTCCCACGTCCAAAATGTTTGTCCGTCCTGAATGACTACTTAGTACCGGAAGGGGACTGGCGCACAGTCCAAGGCTGGCTCCTAACTTTACTATCGGATCGTTTCTGACTGTCCCGCTTTGGAATTACTAGGCTCAGAAAATGGATGTTCCATGCCGGGCCGCGCAAAGCTTCTCCATCAGTGTTTTAGGGTGCACATCGTGAAACTGTAGCACTAGAACGGATGTTTATTTAAATGCTCAAATGTCTCTAGATAGTAGGGTGAACTGTTTCACGAGACTACAAGCAAACAAGACTTCGGCGAATTGTTACGAAAGCCCATCTTTAAAAATGACCTCCTTTCCTTTCAATCTGAGTGATGACACCTTCAAGATTCGTTTTAATAAACCCACAGAACTCACATTTAGCCGTGTTCGCACTTCAATTTCAACTCATTCCTCCCTCCCTGATACTGAGAAGTATGTCCTTGTTTTTTTTACTCCTGTAATTCTGTTTCGGTGGACTTTCGTTCTAATCTGCCAGCTCCGTTGCGTCTGGTTTGCTGCCGGAGCCCACCATATTGAGCACGGCCTCCCAGTCTCTTAAAGGACGGAATCCAAAATGCTTCTAAAAATATTAGTTTTAAATGGCCATCCCTGGACCACATCAGTAAACTCCTAAAGCGCGGTGGCCCACTGATGCTGCCATCTCTCCCAAGTTCACCCGCAGTGTGTGAGGGGCACAGCGCCCGCCCACGTAAAGTAAGAAGGTCCGCCGACTCAATCAAGTAGTTTAAGAAGCAACTTAAGACACATCTGCTCAGGAAGACATTCTAGCAAATTCTGTCAGTTCATTGTTTCTGTCCAAGTATTAATAATGCTATGTAGTATCACAAATGATGCTTATTTTCATCTAACTTTTTATTTTAAATGAGAGCCTTACACATAATATCTTTGTTCAGGTTTCATTTGGCATGTAATGTCTTGATACTGGTTTCTCTCCCGCTATTTACTGAGCTGTCTATGGTGTTCTATTCCTGTTGTACCCTTTTGAATATTTGTGAAGTGCTTTGACTATGGCAGTGGAGATATTTAACTTAAATCTAATTTGCCATTATTATCGTCTGATCTTTAATAAGACCCAGTGACCCACCTGTGATGTGCAGCCACTAAACATCATTTGGGAAGAAGAGACCCAACATTTGGAATAATTTAGTTGGTTCCTCCATTTTACCACAGACTGAAATGAACCAGGGGAGGGCTGGATGGAGGAACAGATAAGATACTTTACTGAGATCATAACAGTTTGTTAGGCATGGCAGTGACTGCTAAAGCAGATGGCAATAAAGAGAAATTCTGGTGAACACAGCTTAGGCATCTAAAGAGAAGACCCAGTGGAAAATGTGTTTTGGGAGCATATCCAAATTTTGGTTATGGGATTGAGTAGCAGGTGGCATGGTGGGTAGCCTGGGTGCCTCTTAGCTCCCAAACTCCAAACTCAGATTCCATCACTGTGATGTGTGTTAGTGCAGTCTGCAGGGCTTTGCCATGTCTTTGTGCTTCTCTTCTGACAGGTGAACTGATGTCTCCAAGTTGGCCTGGTGTGGAGGCATGCATATGTTTGAATTGCAAGCACTGGGTTTCCGCTTTACACTGGAGCTATGAACTGCTAGGGGTAATCAAAAACTTCTGAGTCCAAACTATTAAGAAAAACGCCAGTGAGCCATTTTTTCTTTTTAACATATTGTCTGTGACCACCAGCAATGCCAGTAATTAATGAGATAATTCAGTAAGGATCCTACTGCACTCATTCTATTTTTATGACGCTAATAAACCTCTTCTGTGCCACTTAAACATTCTGTCTTGTTTGCACAACCACTCTTCTGTAACTGATTTGACACTTTCATCTTTACCATAGCATAAGGGAGCTCTTCAGTTTTGGGCCCAGGTGGTAGTCACACAGGTCCAGGTCTGGAGAACAGGGCTGGTATGGCATCTCTTCAAATGCATGACTTTGTAGAGCAGCTTTTTGCAACCCATGCAGTGGAGGGAGGGGGGATTTCATGAAGCAGAAGATCGATACTTGATACTGTTCCTCACCACGTGTCCCTTCCTGATTGCTGCAAATGCCCCAGCATGACGGATTATGTGGGTCTCTTGAAGCATGTAATCAATATGGACTGCACTCTCAGGATAGAAGAGTGTGCGCATGATCATGCCAGACCTGGCGTGGTCCTTTGGCATTAGAGAATCACTAAACCTACATTATTCAAATTCTTGTTTGAACTCTGGGTCATAGTGTTTATCCAAATCATAAAACTCGGGTCTAATTCCATTAGCTCCTTTTGCAACACTGGATGCAGCAATGCTTTATTTTCAAAGTCAACATTCAAGTCATCCAACTTCTCAGAGACCCTGCTGTGTTCACTTGCTCAGATGAGCCATTACTAATGACTGCAGTGAAATGTCAAAAATCTTTGCTCCTTCTTTGTGATTCACCTCATTTTTTCCTGTCATCAGTGTCAAAAGCCAGTTAGACCTTTGATCATTTTCAAGAGCTATCCTTCCATGACACAACTTTGCAGGCCATGTCTTGAGCACGACATATGATGGGGACTGGTGCTGGTATTGCTGACTAAGATAGAATTAATCTTTAAAGATGTATTGTTCTGTAGTATTAGACGCTCAAAAAATCCCCATTTACTTGATTTTATGTGTTTGCCCTCTGCATTGACTTCTGAAACAAACACTAATGGTAGAAACATGTCATGTACTTATTACATTTTTGTACATTGGGGCTAATCATTGGCTACTTACAAAATATCAGAGTAGACTGCCACTTTCAAGTTAAGGCTAAAATACTTTGATAAGTCCATCCATCCAGTATCCTAACTACAGGGTCATGGGGGTCTGCTGGACCCAATCCCAGCCAACACAAGGCAGGAAACAAACCCTGGGCAGGGCGCCAGCCCACCGCAGGATGCGCGCGCACACACACACACACACACACACACACACACACACACACACACCAAGCACACACTTGGGCCAATTTGGAATCGCCAATGCACCTAACCTGCATGTCTTTGGACTGTGGGAGGAAACCCACGCAGACACGGGGAGAACATGTAAACTCCACGCAGGGAGGACCCGGGAAGCGAACCCAGGTCTCCTAACTGTAAGACAGCAGCGCTACCCACCGTGCCACCCACTTTGCTAAATCCTTGGAGAATAAACCTGAAAAAAACATTTGAAGCAACTGTGTTATTAACATATTTTCTGTTTTTCCAGATTTACTAACGAGAATTTGAAGGTGGAATTTTTCAATTATAGCCATCCATGATGAATGAAGAACTCTGCCAGATCACCAATGCCACTGTCAATTTGGATGGAAAGTCTCTGAAAGAAATTCCTGAAGAATTAATGTTTGACGAGAATGTCCGATTCCTTTCTTTGGCACATAATAAAATTAAACGTTTGCCTAAAGATCTCAAGATTTGGCTGCACCTGGAGACATTGTCAGTGGAAAATAACAAACTTACCTCAGTTCCATTTTCCATTCAGTCACTACAAAACCTCAGATCTCTGAACCTGAACAATAATGGGATCTCTCATCTTCCAAATGAAATCTGTCACCTTAAGAATCTCAAACAAATGTATCTGAGTCAGAACCAGCTTGTGCAACTGCCTACAGCATTTGGGGACTTGGCAGCACTGGAGGTACTAGGCATCAGTGCAAACAAGCTCACCTTCTTGCCAAAGTCAATGGCAAACCTCAAAAACCTTCATATTCTAAATCTTGACTCCAATCACTTTTCATACTTCCCTCGTGACATTTGCTGCCTTGCCAACCTCATCAAGCTGAGCCTTTCAGGAAATCGTCTGCTGAGCTTGCCTAAGGAGGTTTCAGAGATGGTGAATTTAAGAGAGCTATCCCTCAATGACAACAAGCTTACATTTCTGCCCAGGCAGCTTTTTGATTTGTCCAATTTAGAAGAACTCAGCTTGCATGGAAACCACCTAACTGCTCTGTCGGGTGAAATTAAGAAACTGCAGGAGCTCCGAGTTCTGGATATTAGTAAAAATCGAATTAGTGTGGTGACTGAGGGGATAAGCGACTGCAGAAACTTGCGGCGTCTGTCCCTCAGAGAAAACCAAATAAGCTGCCTTCCCCAGGGCATTGGGGCTTTGACAAATATTACAGAGCTACTGGTTGATGAAAACCTTCTTGAAAACCTGCCAGAAGGAATGTGTCGTTTACAAAAGCTTGCAGTGCTTAAATGTTCAGGCAACGTGCTGAAGGAAGTTCCAATTGAAATAAGCAAATGTACCCTTCTAACTGCAGTAGACCTGAGTAGCAACCGTCTTCTCCGGATTCCGCTTGGCATTTGCTCTTTGGTCGCCCTCAGACATCTGAACCTTAGCTGTAATTCAGTATGTGAAGCAATGGAGGATATTGCGCACCTTACAAACCTGCAGCGTCTCGAGCTTAGCAGTAATACGATGACCATTTTTCCTCTTCAGATTTGCAAGCTACAAAACCTGCAGTACTTAGATTTAAGTAACAATTTGATAGAAAGAATTCCAACAGAGATTATGGATTTAAAAAGTATCGAGGTACTTCTGCTCCAAAAAAACAAGTTGGTCATTTTCCCCACTGCACTATGCCACCTGAACAGCTTATTGGTACTCGACTTAACTGACAATCAGGTGTCACATATTCCAGCTGGCATGCAAAAGCTTGGAAACCTTAAAGAACTGAAACTTTCAAACAACCATTTTAAAGAATTTCCATTAGAAATATGTGAACTTGTCTCTTTAGAAAGACTAATCATTTGCCAGACAAGCGGCTTGAAGGTAAGATTTTGATTTTAAGCAAACAGAGTGTACCTATGTATAATAAATAAATTAAAATGTCACTAATATTTTTTCATTTGTTTGTATAACTATAATAAACTGACCTACACACATTATGAAGCAGTGAAGCCTCAAATGCTAGTACTGTGATTTGACTTTGAAATGAAAAGATAAAAAAACAAGGATGTCCCCTTTTACTTCTGGACATTTCTACACACACACACACAGCGTTTCAGTTTTTTTTTTTGATTTGATATACTTTATTAATTCCTGTTCGCATGGCCTTTGGAGGTGAGAGCGCAGGGTCAGCCATTGTACAGCAATTTTTAGGTTAAGGGCTGTTTATATAATCTCATTTTATGAGTTCCATCTTCTCCTTCAGTACTGAGATAACTGGCTACCAGACATTTCCTGATGAACTGAGTGTACATGCATGAAAATTTGGCACTTACCTTTAGAAATGGGATTTTTTAAAAATTGTTTTCTTATCATATAACAGACAATGAAAAGAAATTAGCAGGTCTCTGATGTTGATCTGATCAGTTAGACAACTCCTAAAGAACCCCCATGATATATCACATTATGTTGAGACATGTGCGTGGGTTTCCTCCCACAATCCAAAGACATGCAGGTTAGGTGGATTGGCGATTCTAAATTGGCCCTAGTGTGTGCTTGGTGTGTGGGTGTGTTTGTGTGTGTCCTGCGGTGGGTTGGCACCCTGCCCTGGATTGGTTCCTGCCTTGTGCCCTGTGTTGGCTGGGATTGGCTCCAGCAGACCCCCGTGACCCTGTGTTCAGATTCAGCGGGTTAGAAAATGGATGGATGGATGGATGTGCCAATAAGTCACAATGAAACTTACTCCAAGTGTCCATTAACTACTCCTTTTTTTTTTTTTTTTACCAAAGTGTGGCTCGCACCTTCTTTCTAACATAGATCTGGATCAACCAACTAAGCAGCACAGGGCTTAGCAAACTGTGCAGAAGATCAGGGAGTGGCATTTACGTAACAAGTGAACTCCCCGCCTGGAGATGCAGGTTTCCATCATAATTCAGCAATGAAGCATATCATCGATCTGCTTGACAAAATGCTCGATCATTATTACATCATCTTGACAGGTTCATGCACTAGACATGTAGTGTCTTATAAAGCTGTTCATATATAAAATAGTTTACTGCCTCTCTATGATTGTTATAGGCATGAATGCCACTTATTTTAATAAAGTCCAAAAACAAAATGAAAAACATGCAAGATAAATGTAAGCAGGAGATCTTGAAAAAGGTTTCTGTGGCATTTTTGTGTTCTGATTTGAAGCAGAGTACTTAAGGGACCAATAATTTTCGTATTCATAGCTTCCAAAATGGGCACGTCTAATATTTTGTATTTTTTGGCATTTGTTACAGGGCGGCACGGTGGCACAGTGGTAGTGCCGGATGTATTGTTGCATTTTTCATTCAGCACAGTGTGTTTTTTCAAGTTGTTATTTCACACGACATTGGCCTCTAGAAATAATGCAACTTACTATTTTTCAACCAGATTTTGAAATTTATACTTAAATTTGGTTTGTTTAAAGTATCTTTTATTAACATTGCTGCCCAAGAGAAATGAGAGCTAAGGTAATTATTAAACCTCATATGTGAAGTTGCTGAATTTGATTTCAATTCAATTTAAACAAATCAGCTAGAATGTACTCCCGTTTTGTCTTTGATTGTAGCTCACTCAGCTGCCTGAAGAACTGTCAAAACTCTGCAGTCTTAAAGAACTTGATGTCTCAGACAATGCCTTACAGATGATACCGGACAGTATTGGAGACTTGAAGAATCTCGCTAAATTAATGTTAGATAATAACAATCTCACTCAGCTTCCAAGATCCATTTCTTCAATGGAATGTATGCAGAGCATCAGTGCCAAAGGTAATTTGCATTAAAAAACCTCAAAAGCTTGAAACAAAAATTTGCCATTCATAACTTCAATTTTGTTATGTCTACCACAAAGGGGAATAGGTATTATAGTTAAAACAACTGATGAGAAGTTCCTATTTAGTTATTTTTGTTTCCTATTATTATGAGCTACATGTAATACACAATATTGTGCAACTGCCATAATACCTGTACTTTTCTATAGATTTTAATGTTCAAGAGGATATTGTGTAAATATATACTGGACAACCCAAGATAATATACACATTTTATATTCCATTAATGACTTTTCCTTTTATTTATGAATAGCAGCCATAGATGAAGAAGATGAGTAATCCACCTTAATAAAAGGACACATGTCTGTGTGTTCATCTGGTTGCTATGTCTCTGTCATTCCAACAGATGGCACATCACAAACATTTGTATCAATAAAATGCATTGCATTTGTAATTTCAAAAGGTGGCACATCAGAAAAACAAACAATAATTTTACTAATCCTATACATAATGACATATAACAGAGACATATGCATTACATTTGTCATTCCAACAGATGGTGCATCACAAACATTTGTAGCAATAAAATTTAATTACTAGAAATGTTGGAGATGTGACATCTGTTAGAATGACAAATGCAATGCATTTTAGTACTACATGCATTGCAAAATGCATTCTAATAGATGGTGCACCGTAAATATTAACACTGTGTATGTCTTAGATGGGTGGCACAGCTAGTATCATTAAAATATAAACCACATTTCTATAAAAAGATGCAGATAAAAAAAAATAATTCTTTTCAACCTTTTAAGAGTACCCTTATACAATATATATTATACTACAGATGAATAAATCACCCTGTGCTACAACTTGGTAAACATTCTGCACTAATTACATGCATATTTATGGAGATGTAAGTTGAAGACTTGATCAAGATTTCATGAACTATGACTCAAGACTCCTTGATCTAGAAGAGTTAGGAAGATCTTAAGAAATCTGATTTCTAATATAAAGTGGCAGAGATTGTATTGGAAATTGGCCCAGAACATTTTTTTTAAATGTTACTGTAATATCCTACCTGTATACTGATAAAACAGAAAGCTTAAAAGTATAAGTTGAAATGTAAAATATTAATAAGTAGTTGATAAGAAGGAAGACTGTCACATCCTTTGTAAATTACATATGGTTTTGTTTTGTTCTGTGTTTTATTGACTGCACTAAATTATTACTTTAAATCTGAAAAAACATAATTGTTGTAGTTTATACAAATGCATATTTTATTGGTTTCAAGTACTTGAGCTAGCAAAATACAAATAAGATATCATCAAAAATATTTTTTCAGGAAATCAACTAAAATCCTTACCTAGCGATCTTGAAAAAATGTGTACATTACAGAAAGTTGAATTTGATGGAAATCCTCTTGGACGGCCACCTAAAGCGGTTTGTGAAGGAATGCAGCTGTATTCCATTGGACAGTACCTGAAAAGTGCAGACTTACTGGACGGTATGTACATTTTATTAATAATGTGTAACCACATTATATAAACAACATAATCTTGATTTCATAAGTGCACTAGAAACAACGGGCGGCACGGTGGCACAGTGGGTAGCGCTGCTGTCTCGCAGTTAGGAGACCCGGGTTCACTTCCCGCGTCCTCCCTGCGTGGAGTTTGCATGTTCTCTCCGTGTCTGCGTGGGTTTCCTCCCACAGTCCAAAGACTTGCAGGTTAGGCGCATTGGCGATCCTAAATTGTCCCTAGTGTGTGCTTGGTGTGCTTGTGTGTGTCCTGCGGTGGATTGGCACCCTGCCCGGGATTGGTTCCTGCCTTGTGCCCTGTGTTAGCTGGGATTGGCTCCAGCAGACCCCCGTGACCCTGTGTTCGGATTCAGTAGGTTGGAAAATGGATGGATGGATGGACTAGAAACAACACTGGGCTTCATACACGTTAGCAATGATTAAAGATTTTCTAAAAACCTTTCCTGAAAAATAAGCAATGAAAAAATGTAATCATTTTTGCTTACAGGCTCAACCTTTTCTCAGGACTACATTGTATTGTGATACTATAGCAGGCTTTTAAACAGAGCAGAAACAAAAGTCAAAACAATTTTGTACTTCTCTTGACGTATAGAAGATCCACTGTCTTGAAAAATGCCATACTGCATCTTAATATGTATACATATTTTTGTTTCAAATGAGACTTTATATTTAGTAGCATTACAAACTTTTTTAAATGTGACTTGATCTGGCATTTGACCACATGGACCTCGGAGACACAGTGCAGCTTTCATGTGTTTGCAGATTGTGATGCCTTACTGCACAAGGACTGGGAGAGAAGACAACTGCACAACTTCTTTTTTTGAGAGGGTGCATATTATTAGTATAGATCTCTCAACCCTGTAAATGTTGCATTTGTTTTTATCAGTATATACAGTATATAAAATATAGTACTATAAACCAATTGTATTTGCTTAAATGTTACCTTGTTGCTGTAATGCCTAATAAAATAAAAACTAGCATTTATCTTTCAAAGGTAAATGGTTTATATTAGAAAATCTTATATGCTAATTAGAGAAACTGATTCATGCCATAAATAATAAATTATGCAAAAATAGCCTCTCTCTAAAAGTAGGTTTATAAAACTAATTTGAGCTTGTGTGTATTTTAAGTTTATCATGCCACATTTCTACCCCTGTCGCACAGAAAAGCTGCTGCTGAAAATCTTGATTTATGTTTCAAACAACATTTCACCTGCAGACTTTGATTTCTTTTGCAAGAAACTAAGCATACCCAATAAGGACATCATATATTTACTGAATGCAAGGTTTGTATTTTTGAAAACCTTTCCTTTGATAATACCATTATGGTTTTGTTATTTACTGATATTAGAATATACAGTAAAAGCCTAATACGTTTTACAAATGCAGTTGTGGAAGGCACTTAGTTTATCAAACTTCTTTACTTAATTAGGCAGAATCAAGAGCTCAAAAATAAATTTTAAAAAATGTCAGCAACGAAAACTTCTACTTTTATTTGCAGCTCAGAAAACAAATTAACAAAACAGACTGTAATAAGTCCTCACTCATATTAATAAGGTGAAGTTAAAATGCTTTCAGAACAGAAGTATGCTGCTCCTGTTTTGTGCTTTAAACATTAAATTCAAAAAATATTTCAGATGGATTATAAAAAAAAGAAAAAACTATTTTCCAAATTACTCACACGAATTGGCTTGTAAGTTGACTTTTCTGTTTCAAAGACCAGGGGCCTCGTGCATAACGCCGTGCGTAGAACTCGTACTATAACATGATGTAAGCACAAAAGCCGAAATGTGCTTACGCACAGAAAAATCCAGATGCAGGAATCTGTGCGTTCGCCAACTTCCACGTTCTTCCGCTACATAAATCCCGATCAGCGTGAAAACTAACGCTTGTGCACGCGCTTTATGTAACGCCCCAACTCCTCCCTGAATTACACCTCTATGAATATGCAAATCAATATAAATCGCTCTTAAGCGCAGCCTTCTGTGAAAAGACAATGGGAAAAGCACGGGGGGAAAATATAAGAATTTCAGCGAATACCAAGTGGAGGCAAAGAAAAACATACTATTTGTTCAAATAAACCGTGGGATAATCAACAAAAGGAAGCTGATCGAGTGACATAGCGTGTTGGAGAAACTCGAAAGCTCACATTCACAAAATCGCACAGTGCCGGAAATAAAAAAGAAGTCACATATCAAAGTCGCCGTGAAAAGCCGAGTTGTAGCCCACTGTCTGAGCTTCTTAGGGTACAGACAAAAAAAAAAAAAAAATAGGCACACAATGGGGAAAAAGCACGAAATATCAACTTTAATCTCGAAATTTCCACTTTAATCATGTAGTTTATTTTGTCATTAAAGTAAAACATCATAAACTTCATCTTAAAATCATTTAATTTACTAGTCTGGTATGGTATTTGGAATACTATGGCTGTTCCCTGGACCATTATATTGTTACAAGTTAATTACAATCAGATGCATTACACTAATCAACAATATGCGGTTAGTTTCAGTTTATTTATAAAGCCGCGTCTGGAAAGGCAAGGAAAACCACACAGGAACAGTAGCACTGCTTTGACGCTGGGTGCCGCCAGTCTGCAAAACCGAGCAGAGAACTTGTGTACGACAAGGTATGAGGTACTGTGGAAAAGCACGTGGCTTTACGCCAAGTGTAGGTTTTATACATCGCGATTTGACGTGGAAAAGTTCTTACGCAACATTTCTGTGCGTACGCACCGTTTATACATGAGGCCGCAGGCCACTCACAAATGGAGGGTGGTAACTGTAATTGTTTTGCTCCCCTCTTCTGTCTGCTACAGTATGGCGATTGCCACGCTACATACAAAGACTGCTCAGTTGAAACTTGCAAAGGGCATGAATGAAATTAAAATATGAAACAATATCAGCAGTCAATATCAGGATGGGCCTCTGAGGCACAAAAACAGTATTTACAGTTTCTTTAACTACTTTTAGTTCTTTATTATTTTGTTAACAGATTAAAACCAAAATACTCTTGAGATGCAGTTGCAATATATTTTATTATAGACGGAGTACATCAAGAATGCAATATGTTTTTGATATTAACAATAGGTAAAAGCAGCAGCTGCAAAATGCATGCATTATTTTAGACTCATTTTCAGATGATAAATTATTCTATAAAAAGATTCAAATGTGTATTGTTTCTTTGTCTCCCAGATCGGTGCCACTTCAGGAGAAAGTCCTGCATGTTTTGAACAGGTGGAGGCAGGAACACAGTGGCAGCCTGGACTCGGCTGCAGCGGTAGACCAGTTAATAAGAATACTGATTATGGCTGATTTACATTATCTTGCAGTGAGAGTCAAAGCCATAAAGATTTATTCACAAGCAATCAGGCTTTAAATCATGGGTGTTTATTAAGGCTAATGAAAAAAGCATGTAAAACTGAATTTGATTGAATTCCAATTCCTCAATCGATGTGTATGCAGAGTGAAGAAAGGTTTCAGGAAATGTAAAATACTGCACAAATATACTGTAACTACACATGTTAAGCAGAAATTTACTTTTGAAAGCTAACACTAGAGCTGAATGGGCGAGCAGAGACTGGCTTTGTGGCTTCACAGATCCAGCACCCTGAGTTCGAATCCCATTCCCTTCCCTTCTTTGTAGAATTTGACCTGCAATTCCACTTTGGCTCTGTTTGAATAAGAGTGTTGGTTTGCGTATGAATGGGCGACTGCCCTGTGATGGCGCCTTGTCCAGGGTTTGTCTAGCGCTGCCAAGCTCGTTGCAACCATGAACTCATATATAAGAATGTTAAAATTAGAAAATCAAAGACTGTCTTGACTTGAGTAAGACAGCCATTCACTACTTTAACCTTTAACTTGTGAAATGGCTATTTTACTGTAATAATCCCCAAAATCTCCAATATGTTTTTGCTTTTAATTTAATGTTGGGAAGGTAGGCTCTGACCTCACATGATTATGAATGCAATAAGCACATTTAAGAAGGGGATGTTAGGTTACAACTTAGCATTTAAAGTAACTGAATGGTGTTTGCAATATTACAGTCTCGTCACAAACTATTTTATTTATGAATTAAATACTACAAACGTTAACATATTGGATCATTTATGACTTGCAAGTGTATAATTTCACTATACCAGGGTTATATGTTAATATTAATTCAATTTCTTTTCTGGATTATTCCACAAACCATTCTCTATTTCAGTGACAGCAATTAAATGGAATAACACATTGTTAATAAAGACCTGCTCATCCATTTCAAACTTACGGTATTTGGTAGACTCTGCAGCAAAAGTTGGCAGTAAAGAGCATAAGGCACTTGCTCAACTTGGCATGGGCACCATCTCAACATGAGCTGCACAAAGACAGCTAGTCAGCCTGCTGCATATCTGCTGTATCAGGAGTCTGACAAATTAGTATTAGTATATACGAGCATACAAATTAGGAGTACAGTACTTTGAAAAAAACTCACACGAGTATAACGGAAAAATGCAAAGTTGACAACAAGGGCACTCCTAACTAGGACTGAACAACGCAGAGGCAAAGCATGAACCTATACAGTATATCACCTCTAAAGAAACTCCACTCACCTTAATGAATAAATGGGGTTAGGCTTTTATGCATTGTAGCTGTGGGAAATGTACTGTGAACATATTTTTTGTATTAATAAAATATTATGTACATGCATTTCTACACACTCACTGCTACATTTTCATGAAGAATGTCTTTGCCTCTTTTTAAATTTGATCTTCAAAACTGATTATCAGACAATTGTGTTTTTCGTCGTACCGTAATAACAGAGATGATAGCTCAGTCCCGGGTGAGCACTGCTGGCTACAGATTTCCGCTGCCTCCGGTTTCCTACTGAGGACGTCAGTCCTACTTTTCATTAAAGTTTGTACCTGTTTGCCGATTTCTAATGCTCTTATTACTTAGTCACAAGGAATCTGGAAAAGTGTGAGGAGTTTTTGTAAGACGTTTAGAAAGATGGGTGCTGTATGTGATAGCTAACAACATCTGTGTTTTTTATTTTTAAATTCATTTATTTCTGTCAGTTATATATTGCAACAATTGATAAAGTAAACAGAGCAGAAAAGGGGAAACTGACTGTGAACGTTCAAGAGGACCATCTGCTTTAGAATCAAATCCACATATGTGACTCTTTGGAAGCAACACACGTATAATAGTTGCATGTTTATAAAAGGCAGACATTCCTTATCGGGTATTTCTGATTTAACACAACAAAGATAAAAACAGTGACTTTTATAGCGTGTTGAAACCTGCTGCAGTTAATTACAAGAACTGCTTGGAATGAAAACCCGTATGACACACTAGCAATAATCTGAAAAGACCTACAATCACAGATAAAAAATGCAATACAGGGGTCCTTGGGTTACAACGTTTCGAGTTTACAACGCTCACTCCCATAAAAACTTTTAAAAAAATGTGACGTGAGAAGGAATAAAGGTAAGGATTTTTTTTTTTTACACTAATATTTTCTGTTACTACAGTAGTGTACATGTATGTCCTTTTCCTTTTTCTGTGGCTTAGTTGTGTTTTTATGTTCTAGATTATGATTTTGCAAATGTGTTAGGACAGGTAAGTGACTTAGGCTAGGGTGTGTTTCGACTTACACCAAAATTCGGGTTACATCACTGTTTTAGGAATGGCCGAGGACCCCCTGTAATGATCATCTTATGCTCATTTTCAGATGATAAACACCAGTTTACTGTATCTATCAGATTTCTATATTAACTTTAGTTCAGTTATTTTGAGATTTTGTGGACTCGTCTTTTATTTGGATTTCTGATGTATTCTTTGTGCTGTCTGCTGTTTAACCTTATTGAACTGCTCTGCGATATTTTGTATAATTGATGATGATAGTTTTTCTGTAAGACTCTATGTTATGAAACATAAATAAACAGGTTTATCTATCTTATCGGGAGGGGAATGTAGTAAACAAGAATTTGGGTAAGGGATGTGGTTACTATGAAGATTAATATCACGGGTGACAAGTGTGAAGTCATCTGAATGAACAAAGATTTATCTTAACTACTCGAGTCAAAACCTTGAACAATGTATTCTTCAGTCAATCCAGAGTTCACTGTTGTTTAATATAATATAATATAATATAAAAATATTGGTTGTGGCATTCTGAAGGAACGCTCTGTACTCTCATAACCGGAATATGCATGATTTGAAATAAATAAGATGACAAGAGGTGGAAAGGTATTCTTGTAGGCAGTGTGGATGATAAAAAGATACAGTTTCTTAACCAATGGTGAAAATCAGATCTTCAGCAGATTGGGAAAGAAAGAAAAAATGAGTTAAAAAGAAAATGCAAAGAAGAGTTCAACCACTAGGCTATTCAATATGGAAACCTTAATTGGATCTGCATCAAAAGCCTTTCCAGGATTTGCAGGTATCGGGGTCTTAGCCTTCTCTTTGAGTTTCATGAACGTTCTTAAATGTATAAAAATCGAAGAGTGGTGCTTTAAGGTGCTGCTGTATGGTTGCCGAGACATGGATGCTATCCAGTGACCTAAGACGAAGACGACTCCTTCAGTACTGTGTCTCTTCAAAGAATCCTTCGGTACCACGGGTTTGACTTTGTGTTGAACAAGCAGTTGCATGTTTGCCTGTTTAAGACACATTACTGCATTGTGAGAGCGTGTTGGTTACGGCACTACGGCCATGTGGTGTGATTCCTCGAGGCTGATCTGGCTCACAGGATCCTCATTATTGAGGACCCGAGTGGCTGGACCAGGGCAAGGGGACACCCACATAACACCTGGCTGCAGCAGAAAGGGTCATTTCTGGGTGGTGGGTCAGGACTGCGTGTCTGCCTGGGGGGGTTGCCAACCAGGATCCCAAGCCATTTATTTTGTCATGTGGTGTGCCTACCAGAGTATGCTTCCCAACCTGACCTCACCTGTACTATGAAGTACTAAAAAGGAGTAGGACAATATTTTTCCACAATTTTAACTTGCTGTTGTTTTTAAACAAAACTGGCTATGCGAAGATAAATCATCCTTTAGTGTGTCACTTGTTATTTCAAGTACCCTCTCTGTTTTAATTTTCCTCTTTTTAAAATGTGCGTATTTTGCATAATATACAGTATGTTTTCATCAAGAGGTCTGTTTTTTATAAGGTCTTATTAGTCAAAGTGAACTTTATTGTCATCTCACCCATATACAAGTATACAGATAGACGAAATTGCGAAGGTCAGGGTCCACAGTGTAACACCATGATGTGCTAATAATAAATTAAAAATAGAATAAAAATTTAAATTTAAAATTAAAACACAAACAAGACAAGGCATTGTGCAAAGACATGAGAAAGATGTAGCAGCAATATTGACGTGTAGTTAGCAATATGAACATCGATGCAATGTATGGTACAGTATTTGCAATCTAGATACATACTGTAAATATAGTCAATAGATATGTAATATAATAAATAATAGATATAGATAATACAGAAATTATCAGTGTATAATGATAGTTGTTTAAGACATGTGTAAACAATGACAGGTCAGAATGTTTCACAGCTGAAGGATATCAAGAGTGGCAAAATACTTAAAGGTCAGTATGAGATTTTCATTAGGGAAGATCATACCAGGCTGCAAGGTATGACATGTTAATATACTGAACTAGTCACTTTGAACTATCTTGATTATTTAAAACACTCAAAATGTAAACAATTTGGAATGACAATCTACCGTACACGCTCACAATGCAGGAGTCACGATGTACAACTGAAAATCTGCTTTGATTTATTCGTAGCAAATGTTAAGTTACAAAGAATAAGTGATTAAGCGTGTCACGCCATGGTGATCTGACGTGTTTCTCACTATTTTGTACTTACTTATTCGCTCCGAGTTATACTCCGCAGTCCAGTCCCCTCGGCACCACTCCACTCGCGGCGAACTTCACCGAACGCTCACTGATAAGAAAGTAGGCAGACCATAAGCGCATGCGCAAAAGTACATCTCGTCTTCGTGCACAGTGGTTGGCCGGTGGCCTTGGCGCGTGCTCACCGGCACGGCTCACCTGTCTGCAGTCCATATGTGATTATTGCACGCTTGTAACCATGACAACACAGCACACGGCTTTTTCTAAGAAGTCGTGTTTATTACACGTGTGTGTCATTGCTTGGGTACGTGTATTATCTTACTAAAATGTTGCATGTTTTGTCAATAAATGGTTGGACAGTTACGTCTTTCTCCCATTACCAGTGCCTTGTGTACATATTGAATATATACAGCATATATATGTTAAGTTCCGTGCATTATTTAGCATTGGCATTGTCTACTGCTGGTATTATTGTACTGCTGCTAGTTCTGTAACACTTAACAACTGCAGAATTTCATTATACTGTAACGACCCAAAGGCAGGACGGCCTGCCACAGAGAAACATACAATTGTAAAGGTTACTTTTATTAAATACCCTGCTCTGGAAAGTCTTCGGGATTCAGGCTCTGTCCAGCAATGCAGTGTCCAGGCGCGCAGTTTCATCGTTAATCCGTAGCCAGGAACGTAGCTGCTGCCCTGGTCCCTTTTTATGTCACTCACCCATTGTGGCTGAACGGCCATCATCTGCCTGGTTGTCTCCTAGGTCTGTCGTTACGAAAGCGGGGCATGGACTTGCCGAGCGTGTGTGATAACGGAATGAGTGGATATCTGCAATTTGCTGTGCTTATTGTCCTCTACGGCATATTTAGTAACTGTCAAAATCGAGAACATTCATATAGATAATTTTCGAAATGATAAGGTTAATTTGTTACTTTAATGTGGAGATAATGCAGGTGCGACTACAGCTACTTCAATCAAAAGTCAGACGTCACTGACCTTCCATTTAACCCTTTACAACCGGCTCGTAAGGAATCCTCAAGTTAATTAAACAATAAGGAGCATTCGCTATAGTTAATAAGTGTAAGAGCACATCCAGTACACGGAAATGGAATAGGCAGAATCGAAACGAAATCATTCTGTGATTGGATTGATTGCATGACTGTAATAAGTGGACCCCGGTAAACTACGCCACTGGCAGGCACCCTCCGACGTCATATAGTCAGACATCAGTTCAGCGCACGGCAGCCAATCAGAGCGCTGCGATAGCAGACACACACTCTGGAGCGATCGGAAAACAGCAGCTGCTTAGCCGAGCTGCCGCACCGCGATATGGCATCACACATGTTTTAAACCCCGCCGCTCGACCCTTTATTTTTCTCCTCATTTTCCACGTTCCACTCAACAAAAAGAGCAGAACTGCAGCAGCGCGAATTGAAGTCAACATCAGTGAGCACAGATCCAGCAATGACCTTGCTTGAAGCGGGCACGTCCCTTATTGGGAATGCTGTGGAGGGAGTTGGCAATAATCTAACTTCTATGGTCCTTTTGACTAGTGCTTTCATCTTGAGTGTCAGCTACCTGTCTAAGATTGCATTCAAACATTTCCATCTGCACGACAAAGATGTGGTAGGTATCTGTCTGACAAACTGCATGTCCTGCTTTATATGCATTCCTGTAGTGGAATTAATGTACTTTTCCTTAATTATCTATTCGTCAGAGAAGCTCTGTCTGTCTGTCTATCAATCTGTCACAAAGTTTTTCTTTCACACCTGTCTGTCTACTTTAGAATGTAATATACACCTACTATAATTAATGTACATTATTAATATTCTTTTGTCCATCCATCCATCCGTCATCCAACCCGCTATATCCTAACTACAGGGTCACGGGGGTCTGCTGGAGCCAATCCCAGCCAACACAGGGCACAAGGCAGGAAACAAACCCCGGGTAGGGCGCGCGTACACACACACACACCAAGCATACACTAGGGACAATTTAGAACTGCCAATGCACCTAACCTGCATGTCTTTGGACTGGTGGGGGGGGAAACCAACGCAGACATGGGGAGAACATGCAAACTCCACGCAGGGAAGACCCGGGAAACGAAGCCAGGTCACCTAATTGCGAGGCAGCAGCACTACCCATATTCTTTTGTATGACTTGCAATTTGTATATGCTGAACATATTATTATTGTTTGTTTTAAAATCAGTAGACCACAATTAAGGTCCAAAGACATTCTGCATTTAGCAGGCCTGCTGCCGACTCTTTTTTGGTCCTCTTTGTGTGTGTGTGTATGTAAGTGTGCCCGGAGATGGACTGGTGTTCTATCCAGAGATCTTCCTGGATTGCACCTGTTGCTGGTGGAGTAAACTCTGGCTAGTTACGACTCTGTAATGGATAGAAGGATTCAAAAAGTGAATGGATACATTCATTCATAATTGCTAATATTCATACCAAAGATAAAGGTATAAGTGTTTTATATACTGGAGATACACTTACGCTTTACAGTCAGTTTACAATGGGATACAAGAGGGTACTTCTCGAACTGTGCAAAGCTGAGCTTACTATTTATAACCATATTTATAACAATGGCAAAACATATTTGTGTTATCTGACAGTAAAGAAATACTTGTGGATTGTTAAGTTCTGACATATGGACTCAGAATGTTTTAAATTCTAAATTTCTTTAGTGTATAACATTTGCTCATTAATATGTATTGCTACACAATAGTTTACTGTCATACACACAGTACATAGTGTGTATACGTAGTTACATGAATTTCAATAGGCTAAACACATTCAATTGAGATACTAGTTAACAAAAATTCATAAAAATCAGTTAAACCAGGTCTTTTTTTGAAGTACATCTACCTGCCATAATCTGAATATGAATACTCTGTATATTGTGATGCAGTGTGGCGATGCTAATAGCTGCCTTTTCTCTCTGCTTGTCTTTTTTTTTTTTTTATAGATACTTAATTGTGTTAATGTTGGTTGCTAGTGGTGGAATTCGATTTCCAGCCTGTCTGTCCATTCTCCCTGTGTTTGTGTGGCTTTCCTCCTACAGTCTAAATGCTGACCTTTCAGAGTGTGCATACCACACACACTCCAGAGCTGGACCGTTCCAGACACCTCGTTACTGCTTAGACAGGCTCCGATTCCTCAATATGACGTAGAAAAAATTTTAGCTTCAAAAATGTGATTGATTTTCACATGTTTTGGTGAAATTTGAAAAGAATCGCTGTAATTAAGGTTTTAATAATTCATTAGCACAGTCACCTTATTCTGTTTTTCAGTTTAAACACTGATTTAGTGAAACTGAACTTTTTTTCAACTTTTATAGAAATATCCTCCCTACATTCCATCAAGTATCCCTTTTCTTGGCCATGCTATAGCATTTGGGAGGAGTCCAATTGAATTTCTTGAGAAGGCATATGAAAAGGTAAGAATTTCTCACGTTTCATTTGTAGTTGGTGACATTGTAAAGATCTCTGATGAGGCAATTTGCAGCCTAAAGAGATAACAGAATTGGGTGCCTTGTTCACAAAACTAAAAGTGAAAGCTGATAGGCAAAACAACAAATGTCACTTTATTGAATAGATTGTAAAATGTAACTGTAGCTTTTTATGCCATTCCTTTTAGATTTAATACTCTGACACACTAAGACATTGATCATTGCTGGGGTTTTATCCAACTTGCAGGAAGGTTCAAATAGTTTAGATAGTAAGAGACCCTTAAGAAAGGGAATTTGAGTACAGATCCCTCTTCATACGTATGTTTCAGCATCTTCTGTGCACACCAGTTTAGGGAGACAGGGGCACTGAGAAGAGTTTGGCTCTGTCCTCTGGAATGGAGTGCCAAATTATTGGAAAAAGAGGGTGGGGAAACATGGAGAAAGACCTCTCCTTCTAATACAGGGAACACCACCATGAAGGACATGCAAGAGGATAGAAAATCTCCAGAGCAACAGGTGGCAGCTTTGGAAAATGTTGCCTCCTTAAGTGTGTGGCCAAATAATACTGACAGGAGGTCAGCTCCTTCCGATATGTCCACTTGGGCATCAGGAGAGCAACCTTGCAGAAGTAACCTTTTTAAAGTTACACAGATAACTAAAAGAACTATTAATATTTCTAACCAATAGAGGGAACTCTAGTCCGGTGTCTCAGTAGCCAAAGAGGGCTGCCACTAACTCTGGAAGTGATTCTGGATCATGGGTTGAAAGTGAGCTGGGGAACAGCTTTATTAGGTCCTTAAGATCGAGGACATACAGCAGGAGTCTAGAGTTCAGAAAAGTTGGAGCCAAATGGGAGACAGACAGACAGAACAGAGGAAGACTGGGAAGAGCAGACAAGGCGTGTGAGGCAGAGGCGATTGCTTTGTCAAGAGGTAGCCAAATGGGCAGACATGTTTGAGTGTAGGCCAAGATGGGCAGGTGAGGGTTAGTTAAGTGGATTATTTAAAAAAAGAGTTTTGAATCTTTATGTGTTATTCAGGATTAGTAGAGACTACAGGAGGAGTTATAGTTTCATATCAGTACTAACCTGTATTGGTAAAAAATAGTTTTAGTCACTTGCACAGTTTTGTCTTCTTCTGCATTAAAACCAAAGGTTTAATTTCATTGACAGCCTTGAAAACGCACGTCAAGAGGTAAAGCTGTACTTAGCAGTTCATTTTGAGACTCAATAACAAAATGACTTCATAAATGAAATGCTAAAAAACAGCAGTAAAAGTCAGACTGAAGATTTCATTTTGCTTTACAGTACGGTCCTGTCGTTAGCTTCACTATGGTGGGCAAGACATTTACATATCTAATCGGAAGTGAGGCTGCCACCTTGCTGTTCAATAGCAAAAATGAGGACCTCAATGCAGAAGATGTGTACTCCAAACTTACAACACCAGTGTTTGGAAAAGGAGTTGCTTATGATGTCCCCAACCATGTAAGTGGAAAGGACTTTTTGTGTTTATTAAACCAGAGTGCCTTCTTACAGCTTATAGATAATGGTCGATGGACATATTTTTTCTGATTGTTCTGAATGTAAAAGGACAAGAAGTATTTCCATTGTAGAAATGCTGAGAAATCGTAGCACTAAAGCGGAGACAGAGTGCCATGTCTGCTGCTGCTAATCACATTAAGGACCTACCTGTATAATGAAGACTACACATTACAGCCATCAGTCTGATTTCTATGCTATTATCTCTAAATAGAGGCAGTCTTAACATACTGACCAGGGTAAACCAGAAGCCCTTTTCCACAGCTACCGAAGCAGACACTTCAATGGGGATGCCTGGGCTAATCCTTCTGAACTACCTGGGTCTTCTTTGGGTCTTCTTTAAGGCAGTAATGCCTGCTACCTCTAACAGGGTGCATTGTGATCTGGCGCTCCAGTTCCTACAAATGGCTTCCATCATCATGGGAGGAACACCATCTTGTCTGCTGGCATCTTCATCCCCAAGTCTACAGCAGTTCTGTCTTCCAGGACTACGCTGTGATTTGTATGTGCAGAGTGTTTTACAGTAAATTCCACCTGTTTAAGGTAATGAAAATGGTCTTATTTAGAAGGGCCACAATACTGTTTTTCCGACCATCAGCAGTAGTACTTTCTCCAAGCGTTGGCATTGTATTGCAACCACAGGAAGATAGAGGCCCAAAAAGGGCATTCAAATCGTAAACTTCATGCAGAAGATTTCATTTAGGTTGGACAATACAGTTTCAGGACCAAGCATCTCATGCATCCTCTCCTGTTAGGATGGGAGATCTAGCCTACTATTTTTTACACTTGCAAACTTGAGGTGTAGTTTTAGTTAAATCTGTTCTCTTGACAATTTTGCAGGGCAGAAAGCCTCAAATAGCACAAATGAGCCATTTTTTTGTTTTGCAGTAAAATTGATTCACTTTTTCTGGATTATACTATATTTCTGTGCAGTAACATAATTATGTAAAAAAAAAAAAACTTTTTCAGAAAGTTATTGAATTACTGTAATGGCTTTGTAGATCCTTTTAGTTAAAGTAACATTGTGTTATAATATGTTTGTTATAATATGAAGTTTAATGTCACTGTCTCTGTGCACACTGTTATGGATTCATTCATACAAACAGACCAAGTATGGTACACAGGGGCTCAGCATTTAGAATTGACAGCCAAGCATAGGACTAGATAGACAAAGACAACTGGAGGATTGTATAGTCAGCCTAAAAGACAGAATAGTATACTTCTCTCCTCTGTCAGCAAAAAATCTTCTTTCTTTGTTGGGAGAATGAGAACTGCATGTAGGCATGTGCTATTCCTGTACTTTTTGGACGTGGAGTTGCGTCCATTCCTATCCTTGTTTGGAGACCAGAGAAAGAGCCTGCATGTGGAGCAACCAGTATGTAAGGATGGACCTACTGCCAATACACTTTGAAGCTGTCGAGCAGAAGATTATGTCATCCGTCCGGAAAATCCTTTCAGCGTGGTGACGAAAGATGGCAGGCAGACTGCGTAGATCAAGACCCAACATCTTGATAGAGTCTGTCATAAGCTTCCCGTCTGTAACTGCATAAAATCGTCAGTAAAGAAAGCTAAAGTATATCTTTTTCTCTCGTGATTTTTGTACCGCCGTAATTACTGTGGGAGGGATATCGTCTTATATATCATATTTCTTGGTTACTTAACATGCCGCAATTTCAAAAGAACACATTTCCAGAGAGCTAGTGCCTCCAAAGGAAACACATAGTTGTGTTATTTAAAATATAGAACTGGTTTTAATGCGCTGCATCTCCATGGTGTTAACCCCTGAAACTGCAGTAGCAATCATAAGCCTATCTCTTAAGTGTATGTTAGGAGTGCACACTCTAGTATGGCGACAGAGGAGGTTAGTAATGCTTAGCAGGCTTCTGCAGAGGATTCAGTGATTAAGTTGAATACAACTTTCTGCTTCTCTTATTGGTACGCTTTAATAACAGTCATGAGAAAAAGTAAGTACACCTGCTTTTAATTCTATGAGTTTACATATTGGACCTGAGTAACAATCATGTCGTCCTCACCAAGTTATACAATCCAAGAAACAAACAACACATATTGGATTTTACTTTATCACAAATTCTACCATCAAAAAGAAAAACTAAGAACACCCCAAGGTTCAGGACCTTGTTCAGCTAGCTACCTTTAGCATCATTCGCTTGAAGCAATTCTTTTCTGGATAAGTAAACGAGACTCTTACATTGAATTGCTGGTACAGTATTTTGACCCCCACTGCCTTACTACACTGCTTTAGCTTGTTGATGTGCGAGGGCCTTAGTGCCCTCTGAGGTGTGCCACTTTATGGTGGATTCAGTGATTTCACACCATCGCCTCTTATTTGAGAGTTCTAATGAGGTTATTGTGGTGATATCACTACCTGCTTAGTTTTCACAAAGAATGGCACTGAGAGTAACACCTAAACACCCCCATGTTGGTCTCATGTGTCCAGAGGTGCAGCGGTGTCATGCTGCCATGTTGTTTGTTTTGTAAGAGGAGGCATTCCTATGGCCAGCCTTCCATAGTAGCCATACTTGATTAGTCTTTAACAGACGAACTGTAACATTTACTTGGGTGTAGCTTTTGTGTGTGTGATTTTTTTGCGATTTTTATGGGATAGTTGTCAGTTGGTTTGAATGTTCTCTATTATTTGGAAGTTTATTTCCAGACAGATGAGCTGGAATAATTGCTTCTCTGAGCTCACTTAAGCTGTCAGAGTTACCGCAAAGCCAAGTAGTCCCGACTGTTCTGTAGAAGATGGCAGGCACTACGTCCTGAGCATCAGCTAATGAAATGCACTTAATCAGCACTCCCTGGATCTAACGACTTTCTTAACTGATCTGGCTTCGGTGTGTTTTTGAATACAGTAAATAATGACAGGAAAATGTGTTGATTATGTTCTAGTATGTAAAGCCACAGGACTGTTTCAGGGTGGTATCCTTATTTTTTACATTACTGTATGATTTATTTTATGGGAATTAAAAAATCATTTGAGTGTACATACTTCCTTAATAAAAAAAATATTCTGATCATCTGCAAATTTCTGATGCTTAAAGATTTTCATAACATTTTAGTTCAAGCACCTAGTAACAGTTTATAAATATTTTATTAGTTATGCTGTCAGCAATAATTAATTACTTAAAGTAGCAAGACTCTTGAAATATGTTAGAACCAATTTGCTTAATTTTATATAAAGTTAAAAATACTTGAAATAGGTTTATGGCACACTTTAAATGCATACATAAATAAATAGCACATACTCCTGAAAAATTGTGAATGAGTTTTAAATGGTAATATAAAGTATATATTATAAAGTCACTGACTTACCATCAGCTTCCTGTCCAGTAATCACACATTACTGCCAGCCAAGATGCAAACTGTTCTCATCACTGTTTAAAAAAAGAATTAATATGCCCAAAGTGCTAATGTCGTAAATAATAACTGATTATTAACAAACAACGATAATAAATACTAATCAATTAATGCCAAGTAATTCCTTTGGAATTAATCAACTTTCTATGCTACCTGGAAAAAAAGAAACAGTTATCACATATTTAACATGTTATGCTATTGATCTAACATCCTGCTTAAGGCCGTTTCACACAACACAATTTTTCCAGCGATCTTCACTTGTAGATTTCATTTGCGTTATCTTAGGGATTTAGAAAACGTTGTGGGCCATTCCTATGACCAGCAGTAATTTAGTTTGACATTCCCAGCGACTGACCAGTCTACATCTTACTCAAACAAAAATCAAACAGATTTAAGGCTCTGTGTGTGTCAAGAGCTGACAGCCACTGAGAACGTACCTGCATGTAAAATAAATCCAATGCTGCCACAAGGAAACCGGAGAAGCGTGTGTTTTGGACCTTGTAATTTGAGGAGAGGCTTGTCTGCGTGATGCCTCGTATTTTACATACCATCACAGAATGGAAAATAGCAAAAAAAAAAAAATAAAATAGGCCAAGATGGTGGCTGAACTCAGTGTACCTGGAAAGCATTCCTACAGCAGAGTCGTGCAGTTTGCCATCCTCTCTGTGATATGACATCCTCATACAACAAGATCTCAACTGCAGTCTTCAAGTTTTGGACATTCCCTCTCTGAGTGGAAGTCATGCAATGTGATGCCTGCTCCAGTTATACTTCTTCATTTAATATTTTACTGTACATTTTCACACAGATGTGTATTGTTCTCATACTGCCACCTCACTCATGAATGACACCACTTGTCTTGCATTCTATGAGGACTGCAGTGGCCAGTCTTTACAACGTCATCAGGTTTATTGCTTTATTTAATACATGTGTATGGAATGTTTGCTACATAATATTTTGGATCCTCTTCTTTGCCTCTGGCTTCCCCCTTATCTGATGGTCACTGTAATGAGACGTTTTCTTTTCCATTATATTCCGTTTCATTGTATTCTACTTCTGGCCATCTCCTTAATACACAATGTCTCCTACGTGCCTCCTTCTCTAAAACACCCATCTATCTCTCTTCTTTTGTGGTGGCATTTTCTATTTTTTTCTCTTGTCAACTCCCCATCTCGAATATTCTTCTCAGCACATGGTTTTCACTTATCTCTGTGATTTGTTTGGCAATGTATTCCAGATCTTTTTGGAGCAAAAGAAGATGCTGAAGACAGGCTTGAATGTCGCACAGTTTAAACAACATGTAGAAATGATTGAAGATGAAACCAAAAAGTATTTTGAACGATGGGGAGACAGTGGAGAAAGAAGTAAGAAACAAGCAATGCGCTATATGGCATAAACCTAAATGTTTATGGAAAAATGTGTGTCATCAGTTTCAGTCTGCCTGGGTTTAGTATACTCTGAATGTGCTCTGCTTATCTACCATTCTCAAACACATATCGTCCAGCTCAGGTTTGTGAGGTGACAGAGGAGACCCTGGTAGCACTGGGCAGTTTGGACAAGGTGCCAGTCCATCACAAGACACACTCCGATAGAGCCAAAGTTGAGCTGTCCATTAACATTACAAGCAGAGTTTTGGTGACATGGGAAGAAAACCCATGTAGACACAGGGGCAATGGCTGGGCACAGGATTCATACCAGTGTGCCACTGGTATTTATGTGAACATATTAAATGCTAAATTAAAATTTAAAAGTAACAAATTACTTGTTAATTATATGTCGTCAAGGAGTGTGTTTTGAAGGGTTCTGGCTCTTTTCTATTGTCATCTAATCAGTTTCTGACTTGTGGTGCTTAGTTCGTCCCGTGCTGTGACCTGAACTTTGTTCCTTTCATACTACACCCAGGCTTTAACTTGTGTTGATGTTTTGTTTGACATATTTAAAGAAAAAAAAAATCCCTGACTTAAAGCAGTAAGAAATCAGGGCTGTTTCTGCAAAAGTGAACACATGAAGGATTTGCCTTAATTGGCAATCAGAATTTAAAATGACATCTTTATTATGTTGCATTTTCAGAAGGTCTTTTCTAAATAAGTAACCAATGTCTGTTTTGGACCAACTTAAAACAAAACTAGTCAATGGTGTACAACGAAACACTGTTCTAAGCAACTGCCTGTTTGTATACGAAAGTTAAACATTTTCACAGTATGTGGCTGCCCATGGCACCCCTTTATACTCACATCAGCTTGCATTAAAAAGTTTACACGATGCAGTGTTACATCTGAAGATGGGGCACTCGAGTGAAAAGAGGTACTGCATCAGTGATTTACTGACTCTTTAATTGTGACATGGCCTGTAAGCCTGCTGTGCCGAACTGTTCCTCAGTGGATAAACGAAGCCTGTGAGTGGCGATGCCTGGCCAGTAGTAATGTTCGAGTAGGCCGTGGCATTCCAACAGCTGTAGTGCACACCAGTAAACTACCCATAAACCACTGGCAGGAGGCAGGGCGGACACCTTGCACAATGAGTCTGGTATTCTCATGTAGCCAGGTGTTCAAAGTCTTTTATTCTAAGTGTTTTGTATGACATTTCATCAGGTATCCTGTGTCAAAACTTCTTTCTTTATAATATTCAGTTTTGACCAAATCAAGTTGATCTAATTACAGTGGCACCTTGGTTCACGAACGTCTCGGAACACGTACAAATTGGTTTGCGACCAAAAAGTTTGCCAAACTTTTGCATCTGTTCACGACCACAGACTCGGTATACGAACAAGCCAGTTTCCTTTTCGGTTTGTGTGCACCTATGATTTCCGCACGTGTTCAGTCTCTCCCTGTGCAGCGAGAGACAACGACACACACACACACACACACACACACACACACAAGCGAGAGAGAGAGAGGGAGAGAGAGACAGACTGCTGGAAGCCCGAGAAGGCAGTTAAAGAATCCGAACATTGTTTTAACCTCGTTGTATTTAATGAAGACTTTTTTCTATTGGATTTTAACCTCCACTTCACTTCTGTTTACAGCGATCGGCTCTTAGCGTGTATTGTTGCAATGTTACTTTTCTTGGTGGTTTATTAAATTGCGGATTTTTCAAATTTTCATTTTTTCCCCTGTGCTTAAATCTCATTAAAAAATGTTTTAGTGAGTGGTTTGTAGCGCTATAGCGTGAACTCTTGCAATGTTAGTTTTCTCTGTTCTTCAAGGTTTTCTCAGTGTTATTCAATGTTTTTACATTTAGTTTACTATTACGCTGTGCATTCTATGGTATGTTTAACTATATTTGTGCTTATAAATCTTTAAAAATATATATTTACATACAGTTTGTACGGTCTGAAACAGATTAATTGTATTTACATACAATCCTGTGGGCGAAATTACTTTGGTTCACGACCAAATCGGTTTACGACCAGAGTTCTGGAACAAATTATGGTTGTGAACCAAGGTTCCACTGTATGTGTCTCTGGCTGATCTACTATAGAAAGTTACAGTAATTTAAATAAAGAAGCTATGAATATTTTGTAAAGCAAAGTCAAACACCTTTTCATAAATTGTTTTTTTTTTTCATGCAGACCTATTTGAAGCTCTGTCTGAACTGATCATCCTAACAGCTAGCAGATGTTTGCATGGGAAGGAAATACGAAGCCTTTTGAACGAGAAGGTCGCTCAGTTGTATGCTGATCTGGATGGAGGCTTCACTCATGCAGCTTGGCTTTTGCCAGGATGGCTCCCATTGCCAAGCTTCAGGTAAGAGAGAAAGGAGGTCACTCCATCAGCAAACACACAACATGGATGTAGCCACTCACCCTGGAGCAACTTAGGCCACACTTGTACTACCACTCTGATGTGAACAAATGGCAGCTTTCCTATGCACATTACACATATTGAATGATTTGTGCTTTTTTGAGAATGGATACAAGTCACTTTTCTGCTTTTGTATGTGGTACAGTATTCTAATTTTCCATATCTTATTTGACTTTAAACAGATGACTTTTTCTCAAGTGTTGAATCCATCACTTTTGTGCATCATGGCAGATAAATCAAATGGTCAGTGGTGCAGCAAGGAAACCAAATTTTAAATACATTTCTGAACTACTCGATATTTAGAAAATTACCGGTGCTTCTAAAATGTAGGAAATGGAAGAGCATCAGGAGATAAAACATGAAGAGATCAGTGTTAATGCCTTACCTGTGTGATTACATCACAAGCGAGGCACGTACTCACGTCACATTTAGAATACCAATCTTCACCAGTTCTGATTTGGGCATTGACTCCTGGTAAACCCCAGCGAGTCATCTAACCAAGTGTAACATTAGTTAGCCTGATTTACTGGCTGTTTACAACGTGAATCATCAGCATCCCTACAACTGCCACATTACATTGCTGCAAAGTTAGGAGCTTCAAAATAGAATGAGGGAGCTGATCGTATTTTATCATCATCTGAGCTGAATCATTTCTGTATGTAAAGAACATTTTTTTCTGTTTTTTTTCCCCCTTTTTCACTTTATCAAGGCGGAGGGACCGAGCTCATAAAGAGATCAAAAATATCTTTTACAAAGTCATTCAGAAGCGGAGAGCGTCAGGGGAGAGAGAGGATGACATGCTTCAGACTCTGCTGGATGCTACATACAAGTAAGGTGCCCCAGACCCCTAATGCCTCCGTTCATACAGTATGTGCTTCCACCACTAAATGTGCAAATAAAGTTGTGTTCACTGTCAACATACACACATGACATTTAAGTTTACTGTCATCTGGCACATGGTACAATAAAATTCGTACATGCATGTCTCCCAAAGAATAATGACACTTTTACACAACCATAAATTATTTATATATAGGAAACACACATGAATCTACTGGTGAAAGTGTTAATAACCCAGTAAGCTGGCCAAAATGGAAGAAGGAGAAAAGTGCAATGCTAAAACAATGTATGAAGTGGCACCACAAAAAGAGAATGAACATCCTCAAGTATCCCACAAAGCCCTCAAGACTCAACAGCCAATCCAAAGTTAACACCGTAAACCAAAACTGTCCAAAGATGTATGATATGGCATTACTTGTACATACCGTACCTTCTGTTTTGAAATGCTACCATTGTTTTTTGGCTCTTACGGTTTTTATAATTTGTTTCCAGGGATGGCTGTCCACTATCTGATAATGAAATCGCTGGCATGTTAATTGGGCTGCTTCTTGCTGGACAGCACACTTCGTCCACTACCAGCTCTTGGATGGGTTTTTTTTTAGCCAGAGACAAATCCCTCCAGGATCGATGCTTTGCTGAGCAGAAAGCTGTGTGTGGTGAGGACCTGCCACCAGTCAAATATGAACAGGTGAGAGATCCGATATTCCCATGATTTATTAGAGGTTTAAAGGCTCACCACTGTCACGCAACACATCACCACGATTACCAAATACAACATCCTTACCTGGAACATCTCAGAACACACAAAGCTTACAACAAAACCCAAAAGCCAACTTTGTTTTGTTGTCCCATTTTCATTCCTGCTTTGTGATGCAGGCCTCTCCAGTGCATATGCAGTTCCTTGGGGGTCATACAAACCATATATAATGTATTGAGAAAACCATTTTGGATTATGGCTAATACCTACCATATTAGCAAATAAATCTCTAGAGTAACATTACTTTGAATTTTATTATCATACAAATTAAAATAATTTAATACATGGGGTTTTCAAAACCTCGTAGTTAATGAAGATGGTATTTAAAATGGGCGAATAATAAAAAGAGAATATGCACTGTACATGTTAAGTGTAATATAACATCAAGAGTCTCTCATAAGTCAGTGGCACATTACACGACTTCTAATTGGAAGGGAAGGGTATCAGACAGGGGTGCCAACTTGGACGATTCTGATGGCTTTCTAGCACAGTGTCGTAATTTCCAAAATACTGCAAAGCTCACCCCCCTTTTTCTGACAGCCAATAAACGTGCTGCCTGACAGAACAAATACTATACAATGGGTCTAAAGGTACTGCGATTCAAGCCACAGTCTCACACCTTTTTTCAATTCTGTTTTGCATACTACAAGAGACATCGGCCAGATGAGTCTCACTTCTGTTTGTGTTCCTTATTCCTGCATAGTCAAGTCACATGCATCGGAGGTGAGGGAACTGATGCACATGGACAACTCTCTATAGTGGAGTGTCTTGTAGTAGTCAAGTTGTGTCCTTAGCATCTCTATTAACTGCCATTAAATACATTGCTTATTCATTTTTATTTATGACTAAATAACTAGATATGTTTGTTTACAGATTAAAGATCTCAACTTGCTTGACCGCTGTCTTAAAGAAACATTAAGGCTCCGACCACCTATCATGACAATGATGAGGATGGCAAAGACACCTCAGGTGAGACAACCATAGTAGTCATAAACTCAAATTCAGTAGAACTTTTCCTATTCAGTCTACTTAGACAATTACATTATCTGAACATTTTACTGAAATTATACCGATTATGAACAGAAGCTTTTCAAAACTGCGCAAGTTCCACCAGTCATCAGTGGTTAGCATTGCTGTACTACATATCCTTTGCTCAAATCCAGCCCCTGGTCACTAGCTGCACGTTCTTGGACATATTTACGGAGTTTGTTTGGACTTTTGTCTTTTTCCTGAATCTCAAAGATGTGCAACTTAGGTTGACTTACGACCCTAAATTGGTAATTTAGCAGCAAGTGTGTCCTGTGCTAGACTGCTGCCATCTGTAGTCGAGATTGAATGTGCTCAGAAAACAAATGAGTAAGTGTTCAACCACAAGGCTGCCACTTCAGTTATTTCTGTTGTAAAAATCCTAGCTGCCGATTCAATTCTCAACGTCAACTAATGTGCTCATCCTCACTGGAGTGATGAATAAGACAATTATAGGAGGACGCCATATTAAGCGAAGGTTAATGCATCTCCTTACAGGTAGTTGAAGGCTTCACAATTCCTCCTGGTCATCAGGTATGTGTATCTCCAACTGTCAACCATCGGCTGCAGGATACCTGGATTCACAGATTAGACTTCAACCCTGATCGCTACCTTAATGAAAACAACGGTACCGGGGAGAAGTTTGCATATGTACCCTTTGGCGCTGGTAAGTATTTTACAACATTCAGTTCTCCTGCTTGCTTAACGACATGTACGCATGTAAGAAACTACAAGAGATCACGAGATTAAAAATAAGAGCATTTGGACACTTGCACTCCTCTACATACCCAAGCCTCATTGATGATTGGTTGAGGAGGTGAGCAACATTTTAAATGCTGGCATTATTTGTGCTTTAAGGAACGACAATGTGGTAAACTCTTCAATATTGCACATGTCTAGAAAGCTTTGTTCTTTGCAGCGTCATTCATGATGAATTGACTGTGGTTTCAAAAGGGCATTAAATAAATTAATCTGCCCCTCCACTTCCATTATTGTTGTTAACATCACACTTTCGTTTATGTGGTCTGAATGAAGCACAAAGTCACTTTTAAATTTAGTGGCTTAAACGAGTCTTGTAGGTCATCCTCCAGTTTTCACAAGCGTTCTTACATAATGGCATTGGTACTTTTTATCAAAATGCTCAATTTGTTTAGAGGCTCACTGTGCATGCAATGGAATATCAAACATAAAGGCACACTTGAAGCAGATTTAGGCCTTTAAATTTCCAGGTCTCAGTCCTTCTCTGTGTGTAGATATGGAGCTGATCTTGCACAAGTTTTAAATCTTGCTCAAACAGTGTCACTTTCTAATGCTAACTCAGGCCTACTATTCGAGTACACAAGTCGTATGGAAATATGATGCAAATGCGTAGATGAGGAAAGAGAACTGCAGAGTCAAAACACCATCTAAGACCATCCATGACAGCCAAGCAAACAGGAAACGTGTTCTTACCTAAAACACCAGCAATCTGTGGTAAAATACGTAACTTCTAGTTTACTTTTTGTTGTCAAAAACATACGTCAGAAACACAGAGGGCACTTTTTTAAATTGAAACCTTTGCCACTTCAAAATGGATGCATTCAGCAAGTTTTAAGGCTGTTGCTTTCATGTTCGGACCCTGGTGCCATATATAATCTTTTAATATATAAAAGATTGTTTACTTTCAAAGAAAAATTAATGTGGCAAATTAATATATATCATGATTGTGAGGAAAATAATCGGAGTTGAAAAATGCTGAACTTATCCTTTAAGACTTGCTTGGTTTGAGATCCTTGTGCCGTGTGTGTTTTCAAACTCCAAACGCTGATCCAAAGACAAAAGCTGCTTCAGAAGTTCTCCTCCATCTCCTCACTTTTTACGTGGCTTTTTGCCGAGTTACGTGTAATGGGAGTTTTTGGGGTTCCCGCTTGTGACGTCACACCTTACCACTTCTGTGTTTTCACCTCAATTTCTGGTTGGTGTTTTGCAATAAATGCAAGATGGCCGATTTGATACTTGGTCTGGATAAGCGTCAACTAGAGATCACCAATATTTTGTGAAAATTAAAATGAAACAAAAGCATTAAACATGTATCACATCGCTCCAAATAAAATCCAACCATCAAAATTCTGTTTTTACCGGAGTTGGTTGTCACTTTTTAATTTTATATTGTGTATTTCACAGCTCAGCTTAACTGACTTAGTTTTGATTTCTACAAATGGTTCCACTGGGAGTTACTACTTTGAAACTTGTTCTTGTGAAAATTCTGATCGTTTGACTCATAGTTCTGGCGTCCTATGATTGCTGGGATAGGCGCCATCTGCCTGGTGACCCGGCCCTGGATAAGCGGGTTAAGAAGACGGAGGAATGACTTTTATTTCTAATCCGTGTTACAGTACATGAATGCAGCGTTACTAGTTCTTCTGCCCACATAATTATGATGACCTTTTAATGTCTGTCTAATCGCACCTCATTTGTTTTATTACCATAATTCAGTTTCTTTTTTCCTGCTTGTAACACAATGTCATTAATTCTTATCAATAATATACAGTGGATGGATATTTTTCTGACTATTTTCTTACAGGCTCAGGGCGGAGAGAGAGTGCGCCATATAGTGATTTTTCATTTTTTTTTCCTTTAAATCAATAGCTGTATTTATTACTGGGACATAACTACGTTATTGATACTGGTTTTCTGAAAGAACAGATACATTTCACTATATTTTAAAGCCCTTTGTGTTCTGATCCTTTTTTGCTTTATTAACAGCACTCAGATTCCCTAGGCCTGAACTTCCTGCTGCTCCCCTTTATGCACCATATACCACATAAATAATAAGGCGTTTTGGTCAAACTTTAATTTAAATATTCAGTCATCATCATATCTTATCACGCCACTGCCGTAGCCAGGTAAGAGCGGCGTCAGTAGCTTCCTTAAGATCTTCATCGGTACACGTAGGGCCTCGGGAACATTCATGGAGAATGTGGTTCATTGTTTGGGTGGGCTCACCACAGGGACATTCAGAGGTTGTTGTGAGGCCCCATCTAAATAGGTTGTCCCTTGTTTTGCCCACCTTTGACCTAGCTCGGTTAAGCGTGACCCAGTCTTTCCTAGAATGGGATGTTCCATTGGGTGTGGGAAGAGCTTCATTGGGAGAGCTACAGTCAGCCTCTTGCTACCTCTTGAGCCTTAAGGACCCATTTCGTGTAGTACTCTGAGAGGATGCTGAGGGCATTGGTAAGTCTCTTTTGGATATCTTGGAAGAAAACAGACTGGGAGGCTCAGCAGAGATCATCCGCATAAATGAACCTCCTAATGTTGGTGAACACAGGCTGGTCGTTGGTGTAGATATTGAACAGAATAGGTGCCATATATATATATTCATTATAAACCAGGCATTAAGAGTTCATAAATGTTGTACTGGCTACATTTTTACTTTTAACAGCATAAAGACTCATGAAATGAGTTTTTGTCACCGTTTTATATTGTGTAACATGATTTCTAGTGGTGTCTCAAGTCCATGGCCACCCGAGGGTCAGTGCTGGCGGTCTCACTGGAAAGGCTGTTGTGCTTACAGTGCTGCCTCAAAGCCACAGAATAACCACAACAATGACAAAGAAAGCCAGTCACGACTTCAAGAATCAGTTCCCAATTTGTAGTGATGGACCTTTCATATAATCCAGGCCAGACATTGCTGGGAGGATTTCATTTGACCAGTGCTCAGGTAGCGGTCAAGGTGCTGTCTTGCCGTCAGGTCTTGATGTTCAGGCTGTTATCTTGTCCAGCCTGGCTAGTTAGGGTGGGCAGCAATGTCTGGTGGGCAGGAAATTCTCCAGCGGTGGTGAGCAGGCAGAATGCGGTAACACTTTGTGTAACGTTAAGCTAGCTTTGTTGTGCTCTAATAAACCAATCTATCGATGTCAAGCTAGGAGCCTAATCGCCCCAGCTTTATACCACACAGAAAAGTAAAGCAACTTCTCGAGGTCTCTCTCACGAAAACCAAAGAAATACTTTCTTACACATCATTATAGCACACATAAAAACAAAGGAAAGCAATGCACCGCAACAGTGATATTGATAAGCAGAAATGAAAATGTTTGCCCACCCATGTCAGTTGTTGTCTCAAATGTGTTTTGTTACATAAACAGTAAGAATGCTGATTTGTGTGCCGTGTCATTTTAGATGTTTTCTTAGCACATTTTTAAGGATAAAGGTTGAGTCTTCATATCACCCACAGCACAAAGGCGACGCTGTAAAGTGACAGATACTCACTGCCACACACTACCTACAGTTCTGACAGAACATGAGCAGCACTTCAAGGGCCTCCATCTGGATTAACTTTACTAATTTCAAGTCCATGCCAATGGCTATTTTAAAGTAGCCTAAGGCATATTTTGAATTGTTTCACTGATCTTTGTGTTTTTGCCCGTTTAGGTCGTCATCGCTGCATTGGTGAGAACTTTGCCTACATACAGATCAAGACCATTTGGTCGACGCTGCTCCGTCTGTACGAGTTTGAACTGCTCGATGGCTACTTTCCAACAGTAAACTACACCACCATGATTCACACGCCCCACAATCCCATCATCAGGTACAAGCGCCGAGTGCACTTAAGTCTTCGCCCATGAAGGACTTGATGTTTCTGTGGAAAAGTTTCTCGTTACTTGAAAGTCTCTTTTTGTATGACATTTAATTTTTTTGTTGATAATGGATTATACAGTAGTTTCAGAAGACACATGGAAAGAATCTTTAATTGTAAATGTAAATATGATGCAAACAACTCCCCACCCAATAAAATGCAAGAAATTAAAAACAGTAAAAAATCTTTCTAAACTTTATTCTATGAGTAAAAAATATAAAAAGCTGCATTTTGTTTGAATTACATTAGAGCTTTTTAGAAAAGGTTTTTGAAACTAGGATCGGACTCTGATATCTCTCGGTCACAGGTTTAGGGATTTTGTCAGAAATGTTTGTGTAATCCCTCACACGGCCTTGGACCTCAAATCACTCTTAACACTGACAGCAATAGGTGGAGCAACACGCCATGGGATAAAAACGAGCCATGACTAATACACCACACCACACCGCTGGCACAAACACTTGCTTTACTCAATTCGCCTTCCATAACTCAGTGGGAAAGCCATCTTTTATTATCCCAAAGTGAATAAAACCCATTCTGTACGTGAGGATTTGCCCAAAACTGACTGCTGTAACTCTAAAGAAGCCCACCGGGCCTGCGCCAGGGCTTTTCATTTGATTTGCTCTTCTGTTCTGATGACGCTCTTATCAGACGGCTCTCAGCTGTTAAATTTCATTGATTGTCTTTGCAAAAAAAAAAACAATTGTACTGCTATGTTATTTTTTTCATTGAATTATGTTTTGTTTTTGCACTTTGTTCTTTAAATAAATCGATTCATTAATAAAAAAAAAGGCTTGGGAAAAAGAACAGGTGTTTGAACAAAGCACAGTCCTCCTGTTTTAAAGACAGAAGATGTGTTGTGTAAGCGACTGTGGCTGTTTAAGTGAGATCAGCACAGCAGCCTGACACGAAGACACAGACCGTGTAATGCCTCCAAAGCAGTAGAGCGCGTTGTACCGTGTCAGCCATAGACTGATACAGGATTACACCTTGCCTGATGAAGGGGCCTTCGCTGCCTCAAAAGCTTGCATTTGTAATCTGTTTAGTTAGCCAATAAAAGGTGTCATTCCACCCTACTTTCTCCTGTATTAATGCCTCCAAAGGAATGCATTCTGGCAGAATTTGTTATTTTGTTTTTTACATTAAAACCACATTGAACTTTTAAAATATTAGGGGAGTCCATGGTCATTTATTATGTACAATTGTTTTCCAGTTAACAGCTTAGTTTCTGTGATATGATGTGCAAAGTTACTAAAATGAAAAGACCTCAATTGCTCAAACGTGACAATCGGCACAGCTCCAGTGGAATCGGAGAGTATTCAGATCCTGTTACTTTCTACACACTTCCAATCTGACATTTTCCCCATCAATCTGCACTCAACAACCCCTAATGACAAAGCGAATACAGGCTAGCATACTGATTAAAACGCAAAAGCTGAACTCGGTGATTAATATAAATCTTTACACACTTTACTGTGTCACCTCAAATTGTGCTCAGGTGCATCCTGTTTGCTTTAGTTCTCCTTGAGATGTGTCTAGAACTTGGTGTCAATGTAGACCTTCATGATACAACTGTGGTGGGGCACAGATAAGGGCAAGGGAATCAAACCTATTCCAAAGCTTTGGACGGATGAAGCCTCATGAACCTTCTGCCAGATTGTGCTGAAAAAAGATCTGAAAATGGTGACATCTGGTGGTTTACAGCTATCATAGCAGCCATGAGCTCAGTGTGCACTACACGCCTAAGAACATCTTATGATAATCATGTTGTCATTAAACTGCTGCAATTAATGTATGGGTGACAATTTTCTACAATAAAATAATATTTAAATGTGCTGTCCTAAAGATATCATTTCTTGCCCATACGAACATGAACAGTGCCAGTGGATTGTTTGCTGTTTTTTGGTGACTTGGTATCCATAGAAGGGCGGCTTACTGTTGCCACAGCAGCTTTAATTCATTTGTGATTTTCGCAGGCTTGCCATTTTCATCAGATCCCCCCACAGCTGGTGCTATAGCGGCTCATTTATATAATGGAGTGCCAACGGGGACGGTTGGCAAACCTTTCCCAGGCTGATGACACTTTTCAACACCATTACAAGAGCAATGTAAACCTCAAAAATCAATTGGCATTCAGAGCTGTCAAGTGCCAGCACATTACAAGCCACCACTGATTCAGAATTACACGATAACCTTTTCACATTGAGAGATGTTTGCTGTGAAACAATGTAGAGGATTAATATTTCTCCATTAGATAAATTTTATTTAGGGAATAATTGCACTAAGAGGTTTCGGGAAATACTTGTCAACTGAACACAGCTAAGACAGTTTAGAAAATGTACCTATAGTAGTCTTGAGCAGTGATTCATAACATGTTTTTCCTTGCGACACCATTTTGCTGCTTTTGTGTCTTCAAGACCCAGAATCATCGACGACTGTCATCCCTTCCCCTGTGAAGAGTCATCACCAACACTGATTGTAGTGGATCGATGGCATTTACCCACAACGACACTTCACAAGATACTCCGCAACTTGGATGCGACCCTTTTCCATTACGTACCACCCTGAATCATAAACCTCCACAGCCCAAATCCACTCAACACATGACACATAGTTTAAAAAGCTCAGTTCTAGAGTATTAATGATACACTATAAGTTCCAGTACAGAAAATTGTGCAGTATAGTATATTATTTATTGTTGGGTAACAAGTCCCACACTTCCGGTCTCCATGTTTAATTCAATATTATGTCTGTTTCACATTCCCTTTTAAGTCATGTAGAGCAATGCAAAGCTTCAAAGTGGTCAGTTGGTGCTTCAGAGGTCATCAATCAAATGTTAATGAAGCTTGGATACACTGCTTCAAAACAGTGGGCTCCATTAAAACAATAAAACCTTTGAAGTATCAGTGTCAAACATGCCATCCCTACCCTGTGGCACAGTGGTCTCAATACCTGTGAAAGTGTGGAACCATCAGGGCTCTTCCTAAAGTTGGTTGTCCAGTCAAACTAAGTAACCAGGCAAAAAGGGCCTTGGTCAGACAGGTAACCAAGAACCCAATGGTCACTCTAGCACAGCTTCTGAAGTCCTCGGCTGAGATGGGAGAACCTGTCAGAAGGACCACCATCTCAACAGCACTTCATTGATCAGGCATTTATAGCAAAGTGCCGAGACAGAAGCCACTCCTGAGTTAAAAGCGTATGATAGCCCGTCTGGGGTTTGCCAAATGACATTTAAAAATTCTCCGATGTGAGGAGACAAAAATTGAGCTCTTTGGGTAGAACGCCAACAGCAGCATGTCACTGAAGACCAGGAATTGCTCATCACCTGCCTAATACCATTTCTGCACTGTAACGTGGTAGTGGCATCACCTTCCTATCGGAGCTTTTCTCAGTGGCAGGGCCAGGAAGAGTGGTCACAATTGAGAGTAGGACAGGTCAGGTCTGTCAGTTTGGGGAGCATGCACTGGTACATACAACGAAATAGCTCATGATCCTGGTTGGCAACCCCTCAGGCACACATGCAGTCCAGTCCCACACTCCAGAAATGACCATCTATCTGTCGTTGCCTGGTGTTATGTGGGCTTCCCCTTGGCCTGGTCCAGCCACTCTGGTTTTCAACAATGAGGATCCTGCGAGCCGGATCACCCTCGGGGAAACGCACCACATGGCTGTAGTGCCGTAACTGACACTCCCTCACAATGCAGGTATTGTGTCTCATTCAGGACTCCATGAGCAAGTGCTCATTCAACACAAAAGTCAAACCAGCAGTACCCAAGGATTCTCTGAAGAGACACAGTACCAAAGGAGTCCAGTCTTCGTCTCAGGTCACTGGATAGTGTCCACATCTCGCAACCATATACCAAGACAGGAAGCACCAGGACTCTAAAAGAGTTGGACCTTCGTATTATAGATATCGAGGGCACCACACACCCCTTCCCTTTCCAGCGACCTCATGACCCTCCATGCTCTACCAATCTAATGACTTCATAGGAAGAGTCACCAGAGACATGAATGTCACTGCAGAGGTAAATAAACCTCTCGACAAGGTCAACATTCTCTCTACAGACAGATACACTGCTGATGGCTGTGCCCAAAAGGTCATTAAAGCCCAGACACTCAGACCCCTCGCTCAGTCTCTCGAGCGCCCCGATCAGAGCCTTCACTGACTCCATGAAGATCACAGCATTGTCAGCGAAGTCAAGATCAGTGAGTGAATCTTTCTTCACCAACAGATGTCCCACAACTGCTGAACCCCACAACCTTGCCCAACACCCAGTCCATGCAAGCACTGAACACAGTAGGAGCAAGAACACACCCCTGACAAACCCCAGAATCAACTGGGAAAAACACAGGCCTCCACTCCGCACAGCACTCATAGTATCAGTGTACAGGCCAACCATGATATTGGGCAACCTTGAGGGAATCCCGCAAAGTCTCATGATGTCCCACAGGGCAACTCGATACCCTGAGTCGAACGCTTTCTGAAAATTGACAAAGGTTGCAAAGAAACTGCCGTGTTTGCACTCTATGAGAACCCTCAGTGCCAGGATGTTGGCGATGGTAGACCTCTTATAAAGAAAACCAGATTGCTGGTAGGTAAGCAAATAATCATTGATCCTTTTGAGGATGACCCTAGCAAGGACCTTACCCAACACCGAGAGCAGTGTTATCCCCTGTAGTTGTTGCAATCCAGGTGATCACCCTTCCCTTCCAGATAGGGACAACACTTCCTGTTTTTCAGTCAACTGTAATAATGCCAGTCTCCCAGATAGAAGAAAAGATTGCTTGCAATGCCAGGAGGACAGCCTTACCACCATCATGGAGAGGTTCACCCTGGATACAACAGATTCCTGCAGCCTCCCCTGCCCTCAGCTGGTTCACCACCTGGGCAATCTCAGTGGGTGGTTCACAGCTAATTGGAGGATCAGGAAGGAGGAGGGAAGGACAAATGCAGCCAAATCCAGAAAGATCCTGGAAGAAAACCTGCTTTAGAGTGCATGTGACCTCTGACTGGTGTGGCAATTTACCTTTCAGCACAACAATGACCTGTAGCATACTGCCAAGACAGTGCTGGGACTGGCTTTGGGACAACTTCTGGAGTGTCCTTTAGTGGCCCACACAAAGCCCAGATTAAACCCCACAGAACATTTGTAAAGAGAACCTGTAGGTAGCATTTCCCATCCAGCCTAATGGTGCTTGAGAAGAGGTGTGTAAACCTGCAAGTCTTTGGACAGTGGGAGGAAACTAGAGCACCCAGAAGAAATGCAAGTAAGAATTTCACCATGCTTTGTTCACATGACAATAACCCCTCTACTACTAAATTTATTTTTTATTAAATGCCCTCCATCATGAATAGGACTTGATGTTTTACATACTTTAAAAACCACATACACTGTAACCTCCAGGTGAAACTGTTGGAACGTCACTTACTTGTTTCCGTATAATTTCTGGATCAAGGTGACTCTTCTTGATGGACAGAACCCTGGTCAGCTGGTGACTTTGGGTTACCGAGAGGCCACACCAGCATGACACAAACAGAGAACAAAGGCAGAGCAGAGTGTTGACAGCTGGGTGGTCCATTCAGGAGTTAATTCTGCAGGTCTTGGGGAAAGGAAAGGAGTTTACACATAGTACATTTTAAAAACCAGATTTATTCTGAAAATGTACAAGTTAACCTAAACAAACCATGTGGAAAGTGTTTCTGAAATATTCCTCTTTATTTTAAATTAACAAGATTCCCATAAAATTCAAAGCTTCTACCATTAGAAAAATAGTTCTCTACAAACAATTTTCTCAGTCCACAGTGCCAGGAATTAATAAACAACAGTTTTGTAAAACCTCACCAGTCCTCCCGCGTTAGTGCATTGTATGTCACTCCACACACTCGGCTCCAGTTCCATCCATACGAGACAAACAGAACAACAGAATTAATTTAAATTAGCATTCCACAAATATACATTTTGAAACTTCCTAATTATGCACAACAAAAAAGCAAACTAATATACACAGAGTTTCGACCTTTTCTGATATGCTAGCAAAAAAGGGGTAACAAATTGATTGTGGTCCCACACATATACACAAAAGAACAGCAGCTCAGCATTTGGAAAAAGCAATTCAAGCGTTTCAAGTGCATCCAGCAGCCTCACGCCTTTATCTTCTTGTGCCAATGTGCGACTGAGTGTAGGACACCGACCCTGCAAGTGAAGAGAGGAAGCAGAAAAACTTTCATATATTTGTAAAATGTATCATTAAAAGCAGCTGTACGTGCATCACTACGTTACTCGATACTTGAAGGATTTAGTGAATGTCAATTTGAGACAACAATCAAGAATAACGTTATGTGGATGGAAACAAACTGGTGGATTTGTGGAGACTGCCACAGTAAGACAGTGGGCTGTCATGTCTCGAGTTTTAAGATGGAGTGACTAGAGACCAGGCGGATTTTGCTTTTCTAACTTTAAAATAACAAGACAATATGTTCAAACTGCTTAATCCAGTTTATGGTTGTAGGAGATAAACAGTCAATCCCAGTAGCACTGAGTAAAAAGAAGAAGCCAGTCCTGCACAGAGCACTAATCCACACACACGCACGCACACAGGGTCAATGTAGAGTTTCCAATTAATGTCTTTGGGGTGGTGGGAGGAAAACCAGAGTACCTGGAGACATGGGAAGAAAATACAAACTCTACAGAGAACGGTGACAATGACGAGGTGGTTAACCATATTTACATCAAATCCTGAGCCCGAGTCAAGCTCGGTGTTAATGCCAAGGAGGCTAAACATGCTGGTAATTCATATCCTATAATATTAACCTCTTTGAAAGCAGGAGTGAAAATGCATAATTAAAATAAGACACCAAGTTCAAGAGTCATAAGTGGTAACAATTGAGAGACTTGTTCTTGGGTAATGATTGAGTGATTTACTCTGCAAATCAAATGAATGAGAATCACGCAAGTCATTTGTGAATGACGTGAACTTGAAATAATTGGCTAATAATACATGCTTGGTGCATTCATTTAGCCATAAAAAGTGTACACTAAAGTAATGCTGAATACAAAATAATTTCCATAATATTTTATAAGGCTGAGTTTTGTATGATCAATTTGTTGAAAGTACAAAGGGATACAAACATAAAAATGTAATATTAGGTTTATATATTCTGCCTAAAACGATCCTAATAACGAATTGTAAAAAACATTAAAAACACTCTGATATAAATGTGTAGTTACTGTATTGTACTTAAGTGATGCAGGAGAGAACATTCAACAAAAGAGTTCTCATTTGCTGCTAATGTTCTATCTAGAAAGAATCATAACTGAAGTGAACGAGAATCCAACGGAATATGCACATGCGTTTTAATCATCTAAATGAAAGAAGCGGACGGCATCCCACCCTGCGCTTCAGCACTCTAGTTGAGCTCTAGAGAACTGTTAATTTGTGCTTGTGAGTCGATTCCCATGATTTACTAAAAAGGGTCGTTCAAAAAGAATGTAGCGTACACATATCGCCCATTACTAGCTGGACAGGGGTAAGTAGTTTTACGTTTTCTATTAGGTAAAATTGAGTTATGTATTTCAGTTATGGGAGGAAATCGATTAAAAAATATAATTAATTGTGATTAATCACGTCCAACATTAAAACATGCAATTATAAAATTATTATAAATCAAGAAGTAAATACACACTGAATTACAAACGTAATGTAGAATTAACACAAAGGAATTAAAAAAATTAATGGAAAAGTTTCAACTTAAACAATGACCCTAAGCCTGAACCTTTAACAAACTGTCAGGGGTTCAACTGCCTGGGTGAATGCTTGCCAGCGAGTCGTGCAAAGCTGAGGGTGAGTGGGCATACGAGTTGCCACTGACCCTGGGTCAATACAGTGAGGCAAAGAGACCACCACCTGTATGGGTGATGCTACTGAATCATGGGTAGAGATAACTATTTTTTCATCCTATTAGGGCAGTCAGCACTGTAAACTGGCTGGCAGACTGGCAAGTTAAATTTAGAGGTACTAGAGACGTATTGTGGTTTTAGTGCCACTCAAAGATAATGTATTTAGCACTTATGTGATATGACATTAATTCAATCTTCCAACAACATAAAATTAAAAAAAGTATAAGTTTCCTTTGCGCCCTCCCCCACCATAACCTCTCGTCTATGGACCGGAGCGAAAGCTTTAGATTTGTCAAAAATGTTGATCTCCGGTTTTCGACGGATCTCGCCATTTTAGGGTCTCCTGAAATCGAAAACATTGATATCTCAACGATGGGTGTGTGTCTGTCTGTCTGTCTGTCTATCTGTGGATGGTCTAGAGCTAAAAAAGACTGGATGGAAAACTGCCAAACTTGAAACAGGTTGGCTGTGAATACTGAATGCTTTAAAATACATATACAGTCATATGAAAAAGTTTGGGAACCCCTCTCAGCCTGCATAATAATTTACTTTCAACAAAAAAGATAGCAGTGGTATGTCTTTCATTTCCTAGGAACATCTGAGTTTTCCGAACAAAGATTTTTAGTGAAGCAGTATTTAGTTGTATGAAATTAAATCAAATGTGAAAAACTGGCTGTGCAAAAATTTGGGTCCCCTTGTAATTTTGCTGATTTGAATGCATGTATTTGAATTGAATGCTCAATACTGATTACTTGCAACACCAAATTGATTGGATTAGCTCGTTAAGCCTTGAACGTCATAGACAGGTGTGTCCAATCATGAGAAAAGGTATTTAAGGTGGTCAATTGCAAGTTTCCTTTTGACTCTCCTCTGAAGAGTGACAGCAAGGGATCCTCAAAGCAACTCTCAAAAGATCTGAAAACAAAGATTGTTCAGTATCATGGTTTAGGGGAAGGCTATAAAAGGCTGTCAGTTTCAACTGTAAGGAATGTAATTGGGAAATGGAAGGCCACAGGCACAGTTGCTGTTAAACCTCAGGTCTGGCAGGCCAAGAAAAATACGGGAGCAGCATATGCACAGGATTGTGAGAATGGTTACAGACAACCCATAGATCACCTCCAAAGACCTGCAAGAACATCTTGCTGCAGATGGTGTATCTGTACATTGTTCTACAATTCAGGGCAATTTGCACAAAGAACATCTGTATGGCAGGGTGATGAGAAAGAAAGCCTTTCTGCACTCACGCCACAAACAGTCGCTTGTTGTATTCAAATGCTCATTTAGAAAAGCCAGATTCATTCTGAAACAAAGTGCTTTGAACTGATGAGACAAAAATTGAGTTATTTGGTCAAAACAAAAAGTGCTTTGCATGGTGGAAGAAGAACACCGCATTCTAAGAAAAACATCTGCTACCTTGTGTCAAGTTTGGTGGAAGTTCTATCATGTTGTGAGGCTGTGTGGCTAGTTCAGGGACTGGGGTCCTTGTTAAAGTCGAGGGTCAGATGAACTCAACCCAATATCAACAAATTCTTCAGGATAATGTTCAAGCATCAGTCACAAAGTTGACAAAAATATTTGACGATAATAAACTGAATTATAAAATAAAATGTCTGCAACTGTAAGTAACCTATGAGCAAATAAAGAAAATCTAACCTTTAAAGGCATAAACATTTAAAATGTTCCCAATCAACATGCTCACATGGAACAATTTCATAGCATTTGAGACATTACCTGAGGGTACAGACCCTAATCTCCTCTGAAGAGCTTCCAGCCTATGAATGTAGTCAGTCAGTGCCCGATCGGGATCATAATTTTGAAGATGAGAGCATGGAAGAGGTCCTGAATTTGAATCTGCTGGACCTGACTGGTACCTGTGTTGAAAGAAGAAAGGTAGCATGTAAGACAGTCACACAAAATAAATAAATAAATAAATAAATAAAACCCAGATAATAAATAAATACATCGGGCTTTGTTTTCCCCATTTTGGCTGTAAATGAATGTCTTACCTATTCTGTACAGATAACGCTGACCTTGGAGATTCCATTCCTGATCGAGCTCTACTGGTATGCCTACGTTCTCCATAGGTTTCTAGACTTCCTGAAAATTGGAAATGTTAGAATCTCATTAATTTGCAAAAATTTACAAGAAACCTTATATAAAAAAGTGAAAAATATAAATAAATCCCTGGTCTGTCTCATTTTCCCTAAAAAAACTAAATAAACAAAAAACATTCTGAAGAATAAAAGTACATTTGCGTTAACCAAAGCCATATTTCTTCACTCAGTTGCTCTCCCCTATGGCTACCAGTAAAACCACTTACCTGGTAAATGACCATATCCATTTCGGTTAATGCTAGAGTTGGAAATAGATCCTGATTCAGTGACCCGCTGCCATCTTCGTACCAAGAACTTCATCCTACATAATGTTTTACAAATAAATAAATAAATAAAACTAAATTAAAAAAAAAAAACAGCTTTGCATTTACAAATAAACCTGAGTTGATAAACCTAACTTTCATGTCTACAGAAAGTGAACAAAACACAGAAACCCACACAGAACTGTCCTGGATTACAATTCTAATTCAGACTTTCCTCAAAAATGCTTATTTGCACTACTAAAAAAAAAAAAATAGCATTGAAAGTCTGCTGCCCACTCTCAATTGCACCTTTAGCAATCTATCTTCTTGTTCTCACGTGTCCTTCACCTGACAGATGGTGGCTGACTAAACCACCTGAGCTAAAGGCAAAAAAAGTATATAGCCTTAGTAGGTAGTACCACTGTTGTCTGTGGAGTCAGTCCCATATCTGCACATTAACAGGGGAGCTTGCTGATAAACATAGTTAAAACAGATATATTGCAGAAATGTAAGTCATGCCACATTGCGCACCTTTTCTGGCAATTTTTAGTCATAGCTCTCATTTACATAATTCTTAGAAAGTCAGATGCAATCAATGGTGTGCTCCTGTGAAGCTGATCGTACAATGCGACATACCCAATGAGTCACTCCGCTAAAATCAAATCAGTCTGATGTGGTCTTTAGTCACAGGATGGGCACCGTGTACATGAAAGCAGATAACCAATGAAAGGTCATCCAAAAGTACAATGCGTACAATGAGCAATAAAAAACACGGCTATTTTAGACCTCACAAACAGAAGAGAATAATTGTCTGTCTGAGGTTGTGTGTGTTTAACGTTTTACAGAATGGAAAAAGTAAAAGGGGCAGAGACTGCATCTGGACTCTCTATACCTGTTAGGATTTCAAACAGCTCCAGCTCCATCATACAACTTGTTATTGGTTGTCAAAAAAGTGGCGAGTATGACTATGTTGAAAAAACAGCTAAATGTGACATGGCCAACGATTTTCAGCCGCTAAACTACCCTATGACTAGAAATCATATAAGGCGACATTGGCTTTGGCAGGTAACGGAATTAAAGCAGTGCGACAGCAGGTGGTTGCAGAATGAGACTTGATAGAAATGTAGACCTCTAGTTCAAAGGGGTGAAATTATATTTCATGGGCCTCATCCTTCATAACAGTGCGTGGAGTTTGATAATCTGGGTAAACCTTGGAGAAGAGGAGGGGGTGCTGCTTTGGGATGCATTGGATAAAAGCAATTAGTGAATAAGGCCCCAGGACATGTCCATATGTTTCCTACCACCGTCCAAGTACAGGACGTTGATGGATTAATTACAATAACAAAATGGTGTGGAAGCACCTGAAATTTCCTCAGCGGGAATTAGAAGTCTCATCATGAAAAGAGATTATGAATATCTTGTTTCAAAACAGTCTGTCAGGATTGGTAATAGGACTTCAGCCACCATTATAACAAACACAGGCACCCAACAGGGATGCGTCCTCAGCCCCATCCTCTACACCCTGTTCACCCACGACTGTGTCGCCTTCCACAAAGATAACATCATCCTAAAGTTCGCAGACAACACGACAGTGATAGAATGCATCACTGGTGGGGATGAGGCAGCCTACGGAAGGTAGGGAGGTGGACAGTCTGGTATCATGGTGTGAGGACAACAACCTCATCCTCAACACAGACAAGACAAAGGAGATGATAGTGGACATGAGGAAGGAGAGGAGACCTCACCGGCCACTGTGCATCCGAGGGCTTGAAGTGGAGAGGGTGAGCAGCATTAAATACCTGGACGTCTACATCAGTGAGGACATACTTGGACACTTAACACCACACACCTGGACAAGAGGGCCCAGCAGCGGCTGTACTTTCTGAGGAGGCTGAGGAAGTTTGGTATGTTGACTAAGATCCTCGGCAACTTTTACAGCTGCATTGTTGAGGGCTTCTTGACCAGCTGCATCACTGTGTGGTACGGCAACACTACTGCTATGGAACGCAAACGCCTGCCGCGAGAGTGGTAAAGACTGCTGAGAAGATCACCAGGACCCCACTGCCATCTCTGCAGAGCATCTACAACTGTAGAGTCTGCAGGAGAACTGCCTCGATCCTCAACACGAACTGTTCACACTTCTACCCTGAGGAAGGAGGTATAGAAGTATGAAATGCAGGACTTCTAAGCTAAAGAACTCTTTCTTCCCCAAGGCCATTAGACTCCTAAATAACTGACTGGAGTTTATAACCATGGTTCACCTCATTCTATCTACCTCTCACAACTGTATTTGACTTGTCCATCACACATCTACCTGCACATTACACTTTCTACTTCTGTTTTTATACTTTACGCTGCCTCTGTTACTTATTGTCTATCTGCTACTTATTATTTATGTTTATCTTTACGTGTTGATTTTGGCATTTGGTGTGGACAGCAAAGAAATAATTTCATTGTACAGGGAAACCATTTACTTACTGTGCACATGACAATAAACTTTGAACAAAGTTAACATTCAACATAATTTGTTGATTTAAAGTACAAAGCTGTAGTAGACACAGAAAAAATAAATCTTACTACAAATGAATAGCAATTACAATACTTACCTAGAAACAGCTATGGAAACTCTAACAATAGATCTGAATCTGATAAATGCCCTACAGTGATGAGTTATTATATCCAAGCTTGTGTGTGAGGGGTGTCCTCCCATTCTGGCAATAAGAGACAGTGTGGCCTTTTCACACTCCTGGAAGCCACCTAACAATAAAAGCAGGTACTTCTTTTGATAAATCAGAGCTTTTCTGAAACTTTCAGCTCGCAGGTATTTACCATAGAGTCTCTGAAAGACAATAAACAGAAAAATTACAAACCAATATATTTCATATCATACCATACTGCAAATGGTCACTATTTTTTAGTTAAAATTACTGAACCATGTTACACTACCATATACAGTGAATTGCTACTTTTTGCCAAATGTTGCTTCTAAACCGTTTTTGCTATTATGACTAGCTACTTTATATAGAGTTTATGCACATAAAATGATCCATTAATCACTATTCAAGGAGTGGATGTAGAGGTGGTCCACATTGACAGGTTGGACTGGTTTCAGAACACACAGGAACTATATACAAAAGGGAAGAGCAGGCTCTATTTCCTTAAGAGACTGTGTTGCTTTAATGTGGGAAGTGACATCTTTCACAACTTCTACAACCCTGTGATGGCCAGTGTGATTTTCTGCGCTTGTTGGTGTGCTGAGATGGTAACATCACTTCAGGAGAAGCCCATGAAATCAGCAGGCTAATAACAAGGGCAAGGTCAGTTATAGCATGCACTCTGCACTCCAAGGAGGTAGTAATGAAAGAGAGAATTAAAACAAAACTGAGTGCCATTACAAACGATGCTGCACATCAACTCTTTGGACTTTTAGCCAACAATTCATTCAGTAGAAGTGTGTCAAGAAACACTACTGGGGCTCATTAATCCCAACAGCAATACATCTGTATAATGATTCAATGGGACTGGGACAGCCAAGTCAGAACTTCTTTTTCTTTTTTAATTTTCTTGCTTTATAGTCATTCTTGTGCATGGTCAGACTAAACTATGCGTGAATATTTATATAATAACCTACCTATTTATGTACAATATTTATTTATTGAAAGAGCTTCTGTAAAAAGTCAATATTCCTCCTGGGGACAAAAAAGTTTGTATGTATATATGTACTGCTCAAAACAAATTAAAGGAACACTTTTTAATCAGAGTATAGCATCACGTCAATGACACATCTGGGCTATTGAGCTGGTCAGTTAAGTAGCAGAGGGGGTTGTTAATCAGTTTCAGCTGCTGTGGTGTTAATGAAATTAACAACAGGTGCATTAGAGGGGCAACAATGAGACGACCCCCAAAACAGGAATGGCTTAACAGGTGGAGGCCACTGACATTTTCTCTGTTCATCATTTCTGACTGTTTTTTCACTAGTTTTACATATGGCTACAGTCAGTGTCACTACTGGTAACAAGAGGTGATACCTGCACCCTACAGAGGCTGCACAGGTTCTCCAAGTTCTCCAGGATGGCACATCAATACGTGTCATTGCGAGAAAGTTTGCTGTGTCTCCCAGCACAGTCTCAAGGGCATGGAGGAGATTCCAGGAGATGGGCAGTTACTCTAGGAGAGCTGGACAGGGCCATAGAAGGTCCTTAACCCATCAGCAGGACTGGTATCTGCTCCTTTGGGCAAGAGGGGGAACAGGATGAGCACTGCCAGAGCCCTACAAAATGACCTCCAGGTCACTGGTGTGAATGTCTCTGACCAAACAATCAAAAACAGAGGGTGGTACCACGTCCTGTAGTGGGCTCTGTGCTCACTGCCCGGCACTATGGAGATCGATTGGCATTTGCCATAGAATACCAGAATTGGCAGGTCCACCACTGGCGCCCTGTGTTTTTCACAGATGACAGCAGGTTCACCCTGAGCACATGTGACAGACGTGAAAGGGTCTGGAGAAGCTGTGGAGAATGTTATGCTGCCTGTAACATCATTCAGCATGACCGGTTTGGTGGTGGGTCAGTGATGGTCTGGAGAGGCACATCCATGGAGTGACGCACAGACCTCTATAGGCTAGACAACGGCACCTTGACTACCATTAGATATCGGAATGAAATTCTTGGACCCATTGTAAGACCCTATGCTGGTGCAGTGGCTCCTGGGTTCCTCCTGGTGCACGACAATGCCCGGCCTCATGTGGCAAGAGTATGCAGGCAGTTCCTGGAGGATGAAGGAATCGATACCATTGACTGGCCCCACGCTCGCCTGACCTAAATCCAATAGAACACCTCTGGGACATTTTGTTTCAGGTCCATCCAATGCCACCAGGTTGCACCTCAGACTGTCAAGGAGCTCAGTGATGCCCCGGTCCAGATCTGGGAGGAAATCTCCCAGGACACCATCCGTTGTCTCATTAGGAGCAGATCCCCCCCAGACGTTGTTGGGCATGCATACAAGCACGTGGGGGCCATATAAACTGCCGAGTCCGATTTTGAGTTGCTGCAATGAAATTTTGGCAAAATGGACTAGCCTGCCACATAATTTTTTCACTCTGATTTTTGGGGCGTCTTTGAATTCAGGGCTCTGTAGGTTGATCATTTTCATTTCCATCAAACGATGTGGCATCCTTTCGTTCCTAACACATTACCCAGTCTATATCAGTATAGATATCTAGGAGGATTTCTTTTTCCCATTGAGATCTGATGTGTTTTCAAAGTGTTCCTTTAATTTTTTGGAGCAGTTTATGTGTGTATGTATGTATGCATCTCTCTCTCTCTTAATGTTAGAACATTTACCATACCAATTACCGTTCCAATTCATTGTAAAGAATATTTAGGAAACTATGGGAAAGACCCAAAATAATCAAAGAAGAAACACTTTTGATTATCCACTTCCCTCTCTAACTGAACAAATTACTTCATTAGTAATACCTTCAAAAATCCAAAATTCACCTTTAACATGGCACTTTCTCCATCACTGCCAGCCACTTCTCTGCAGAGTGCATCATTTCGGAGTTCTGCCCTCAGTTTGGACACCTCTGCTTCTGCTTGCCTGAGTGACTTCTCTAGGTTGCATTTCTCTCTGGCCCATGTTTCTCGATCAGTATGAATGACATCTAAAGTATCCCAGTTATCCAATACTTTCCTGTTGGACTTCAGATTAAAACAAAACTAGAAATTGTTATTAAATATTCACAGATAATGTAAAATTAGAATAAAAAAGCCTCAAATTAACATCAATTCTACACTTACATAATCATAGCCACCAAAGCTACACTGACGGTAGCGCCTCAATTCCTCTTCAAGTCTGATGACAGAATTGCGCAGATCATTTTTTTCTTCAGTTAAGCGACTCACAAACCCAGTCAATTCTGCATTTTGTCTCAGCAGCCGTTCAGTCAGGGAGCCAGAAGCACTCCTGTTGTGTACGACTCCACTCTAATGAGGGGAACAAAGCATTTAATCTGTTAACACCAAGTCATTAAAATCAAAGGTTAGAAGAAGCAGCTTAGAAACAAATAAAAACATTATATATTTTGTTCTCAACAGCAAGGATATACAATGACAACGTAAAATTTTAATATTAATGAAATTTCTAACAATATATGGTCAAATTGAATTTTGAAACACCAATATGGAATGTGAATTGTTATACCCGAGGGCGGCACGGTGGCGCAGTGGTAGCGCTGCTGCCTCGCAGTTAGGAGACCCGGGTTCACTTCACCTGCGTGGAGTTTGCATGTTCTCCCCGTGTCTGCGTTGGGTTTCCTCCCACAGTCCAAAGACATGCAGGTTAGTTGGATTGGTGATTCTAAATTGTCCCTAGTGTTAGTGTGGGTGTGTGTATCCTGCGGTGGGTTGGCGCCCTGCCCGGGATTGATTCCTGCCTTGCGCCCAGTGTTGGCTGGGATTGGCTCCAGCAGACCGCCCATACTCCCCCCCCGAGAACCTGTGTTTGGATTCAACCGTTAAGGAAAATGGATGGATGGATGGATGGATGGATGGATGTTATACCTGAGGGCAACAGACTGCAGAATGTCCGAAGATATTCATTAAGAGCACATAACAGATGGGACAAAACATCCCATTAAACAACATTTAGTCACTTTTGTAAATAAAAGGAAAACAATATAAAAGGTGCAGAATCAAAAAAAAAAAAAAAATTGAACAATGAATCATCAAACATTTATAAAATGAGGTTCTGACAATGGCCATTTATAGTATAAAATGACCAAGAACAGTTTTTGTTTTAAAACAACAGAATAAGTGAGCTCATCATCTTCAAAATATATAGTTAATATTAATTAGCAAAATAGTACCCTGACAACAAGACGACAATGTGCATTAGTGCATCAGTTTATTTCATTACAGTAGTGCTATTTAAAGATAATTTAAATAGAACTAAATAAGACAGAATAATAATTAGAACAGTATTTGAAATGTGACTCATCCATTAACTGAACCCACTTCTTCAAATACTGGCTGACGTGGGGTCAAAATCTATTTAGGTAGCATTGGGCACATGTCAAGATAAACTTTAACGTGTTACTGACACCAGTCCTTACCCAAGCATATCCACAAGTGCCCTCTCCCACACACACTAACCTAGATTGCATTTACCAATCAACCAAACTACCATGGTGTAATGGGAGGAGAAAAAAAAAAGTGCCATGTGATTATGATCATATTGCCTTGGGTGGGATCTGACCACAGGACCCCGGAACTGTGGTGCAGCAGAAATAATCTCCATGCCATTTTAACAGACACAGAAATGTACCAGTAAATTTAATTATACATATGGCATGAATAACATTATTATTAGTTCACATATATTAGATGTACCAATTATACATTTGTGTGCAAAGATATACTAAATGGGCAGCATGGTGGTGCAGTGGTAGCACTTCTGCCTCATAACAAGGAGAGTGAGGTTTAAGTTCTAGGTTCTCTCTGCATCTGGAGGAGTTTCCTCTGGTGCTCTGGATTCCTCCCAAAATCTGTTAGTTTAGGTGGACTGGTGATGCCAGTCCCCTTTTGTGTGTCTGGGTGTTCACCCCGCGTTGGGCTGGTGCCCTGTCCATTGTTCCAGCCTCGTGTCCAATGTTTGCTTGGGTAGGCTCCAGCTTCATGGCAGCCCCTGCTCTGGATAAGCAGATTTGGAAGATATTTGGATGAAATAGACGTACTAAGTTGTGTGAAGAAATAAATGTAACAAACAGAGATACCGCAGAAGTGTGGCACAGCAATGCAGTACTTTGTGCTGTTGCCTCGTGGGTTCTCTGTCCTGAGTTTGAATCCTTCGCTCAGTCTCTGTCTGTGCAGAGTCTACACATTCTCCCCTTTCTTCTGGTATTTCCCTAAAATGTACAGGTTAGCCTTATTGGCTAATTCCACAAATTGACCCGGAGTGTGTGAATAAATAGATTCTACAACGAAATGGCACCTTTCAGGGCTGTGTCCTCCCTTGAGTCCAGTGTTGGGCAATTACTTCCACCACTGAATTGAGTGAAAAATGTATTTCAGAAGGTTATACTAAAGACCACAGATATTAAAGGAAGTATACTGTACCAAAACAGAACCACACAAATAAAAGCACAGGTAAAAAGGTAAACTGTACAGTGGTAGTTCTATAAATGTACACATGAAATTGAAAGAAATTATTGTATCACATACAATTTCTGCTGGAGGGATCATTGTTAATTGCTGAAGCTGAGACACCACATCCTGAATGCTGTTCTGTAACCATAAAAACTCTTCTTCGTCTGTGGTTTCAAAGTTGAGTCTATCAGGAAAACAAAATACAAGTCAAACACTCTGTAGCGTTAGATCTGGCAAAACAAAAAACAGACAACTCAAGGAAACACTCTTTAATTAGCTCATTACTTCACAATGAAACCATTTTTGCAGTTAGAAGTTTACATCAGACTACTAATTTTAGATGCAAAGAGAACAGGACTGTTCATATGCTTTTATTGTGCATACTTCATTCGATTTATTTTTTAATTTGATACAAACTGTTGCTACAACACTAAAATAAACTTAATTTGTTTTTGTTAAATTATGTAGTAAATAGAAAATAATGTTTCTAACTGTGGATTATTATACCATTTTGATAATATACAACCTATTCCATTTACAGTGATGCCTCTCTATATTGCGCTTCGACTTTCGTGGCTTCACTCCATCGCGGATTTTAAATGTAAGCACATCTAAATATATATCACAGATTTTTCGCTGGTTCGCGGATTTCTGCGGACAATGGGTCTTTTAATTTATGGTACATGCTTCCTCAGTTTGTTTGCCCAGTTGATTTCATACAAGGGACGCTATTGGCAGATGGCTTAGAAGCTGCCCAATCAGAGCATGTATTACATATTAAATAAAACTCCTCAATGATATACGATGTGCTTCCCGAGCGGTGCTTGATTGTTTGCTTTTCTCTGTCTCTCTCACTCTCTCTGACATTCTCTGCGCCTGTCGGAGGGGGTGTGAGCACAGAGGCTGTTTGCACAGAGGCTGTTTGCCTAGAGGATACGGACGCTACTCTAAAAAATGCTGAAAGACTACCTTCACATTGCTCCCTTCTTTGCAGCTGCTTTATCGCGGTGCGCATACTTAAAAGCCCAACAGCACGTATTGATTTTTTGATTGTTTGCTTTTCTGTCACACTCTCTCTCTCTGACATTCTCTGATCCTGACACACATTCCTTTGAAGAGAAGATATGTTTGCATTTTTTTAATTGTGAGAAAGAACTGTCATCTCTGTCTTGTCATGAAGCACAGTTTAAACTTTTGACTAAAGGGTGTTATTTCATGTCTAGAGGGCTCTAATAATGTTAACAGTGTGGGAGAGTTTATAAGGGCTTAAAATATATAAAAATAACCATACAAACATATGGTTTCTACTTCGCGGATTTTCACCTATCGCGGGGGGGTCTGGAACGCAACCCCCGCGATCGAGGAGGGATTACTGTAAATCATTACTAAATTAACCCTTAACTACTCATGCCAGTGTATTTTGTACACCAATCGCAGTTATTTTTGTCCAACTTCCTTTTACTTGAACCGACTGGCAGCACCTGCCATCTACCCACAGCTTGATTCACTACAATGGTTTCCCTCCAGTGTGCCCACAGCCCGTTTTATGAGTGAAGGCACAGTCGCAAGTTCCATATGGCGCATTTGGTACACCGCGTGGGTACTTGCATTTGTATGACAACGATGAGATGTTCTTCTTGCAATGACTTTGTCTTCAAAGAACATTCAACAACTGAAGTAAACTGTGCTACATGTGCAAATTGTGCAGCGAATGAAAGTGTGACCGGTGACCAATGAGCACTGGAAAAGTGGGTCAGGTTTATTTTCAGACAGTCCTACACTACTAACATACTATTCAGTAATCTGGTATTAAATTTCATGAAAAAATGTACAATTTAAAATTATTGCAATATTTTACATTACAACCTTACAACGTGCATATAAATAGTAAATAGCCATTTTAACACTGGTGCATAAAATACACCGCGCAACTACTTATGAGATGAGAAATGGTGCGAGTAGTTAAGGGTTAAATATTACAATGACTACAAGAACTTCAGTAAAACTACTTTACCCATGGTGCATTGATATACTCTAAATACAATGCTTCCCATGTGGTGTATCAGCATGCATATACTTCCTGAAAATACCATTAGCTTTTACTATCCACTGTATTTATATATACTGCAGTATGTAATTATTTTTATATCTTTTTGTATGTGAGGAAGGGCTGCCACAATTATTTGTTATAAATGCAAAAAATGAATCAAATTTTTTCTTAATTTAACTAACCGCTCCTGAACCTCCCCACAACCACATACTGTCATGCTTCTCTGTGCGGGGACATTTCACTAGAAAAACTGACAAAAATGGTTATTTGTTCACTATGTAAAACACAAATGGCGTTTGAAAACAGCCATAATTCTATGCATGTATACCTGAACCAAAAACACTCTGAAAGTATAGCAAAGGACAAGCCATCAGTAGCTTAAGTAACCCACGTACATTAGGCTACCTGACAATTTACACAATTTAATGATGTGAAGCTATCTAACTTGCAATAAGAAATCCATGCAAGTGACTAGCATTGGGAGTAAAGTTAGATCCACAGTGTTTCTTTGGACACAATGGATAAATACAATCAGTTGGTCACTAAATGCACTTTCCAGTTCCAACCTTTACAGCTCACAAGTGCACTACAGTAAAATAATATGTCAATACACAGGTTAGTTTAATAGGATTAACTAAATGCACTTGCTCGATTTATTTCAGGCACAGTTGCTTGCTCCCCCTTTGAAAGATGTATCAGTTCAAAGAAGGGCAGCATGTGATTCTGTAACTGTCACTGTGGACCCAAATGGAAACTATGCATCAGCGATAAAATCCTATATAAACACAGGACGCCTTTTTAAGGTTATTTTTAGGAATTGTCTCTACTGATGAAATCCTAAATACACAACATTCAATAAACAACCTGACTGACTCTGAAGATGCATTTTTAAATCTAGTGTAGTTGTCGCCGCAGATCCAAATAGAAAGAAAAGGAGTAAACTTTTGGCTATATTTCAGGTTAAAGCAACTGTGCAGACTGCAAAACTCATTGAAACTCTGATTCTCATGTTAAAAAAAAGAGTAAAAATAGCACTGAATTGTCTCTTTGCTCTTTCAGCCTTCTCTTTTAAGTTGGTACATTGCCCTCCTCCACCCAGAAATGGAACAAGTGGAGTTATACTGAATACGGCCAATAAGCATTGTGCGGTGAAAGATTTTTCTCACACTTCATCCCTTCCCCTTCTAAGTGTAAAGCAAACAAAACATTTTTCAGCAGAACTGAGAATGAACTAATTTTTGTATAGCATCGGATTTCTGTTTACTGCTATTGTGAATATCATAGGATTTTTGGCAATGTAATAAGGTGCATGTTACGCTGTTAATTTATTTATAAGATATTTAGCAGATTTATTTTCCAAAACGGGAAACATTGCTGATAAACATGAAGAATTTAAAGATGAATGAACTGACTAACACATGTATTGCCAGTCTTGCTTGTCTCTGTTCTTACATTTAACATGTGATAAGAAACTGTCAAACACTAAGATATTAAATATTGGCAACAGATAATGACAGAAGTTGCACGGAAAACAGTTGGCCTTATTAGAAACATAAATGTTTAAATGTGATGATGACAATAACAAACAACGTGAATTGAAAAGAAAAAAGGCAACTGCAAAGACATTGGAATTAACCTTTTAAACTATACCAAAGGCAGTAGTGACAAAATTACAGGTAAGTTTAAGTTATAGCATTATTTAATACACCATACTGCAAAAGCATAGTACAGTACATTGGTTTTAACTTAAGACTTCTCTTTAAGACATACGAGTTGCAATTCTTTGCAATATGCTATCCATCTATGGATGTCTCAATTTAAGATCAATGTTTCAGAAACACATATATAAGGAGCAAAACTACTTACATAAATATTTATATTGTAACTGGTTATGTTCAACCTATGACAATAATTGAATAATTTCAAGTCTACTGCTATCAATTACAAAACTCAAACGCAGCAAATATTCATATGCCTGCTTGAACTACAGGGGGTCCTCGGGTTACAACGTCTCGACATACAACGTTTCGAGCTTACAACACTCACTCCCATAAAAACTTAAATGTTTTCTGGATGTTGGACAACCTGAATGCATCATAAATATAATGAAAACATAAGCCACAAAAATACAATTTAATAATATAACAATCAGAATCATTAAGTGTGATCTGAACCTAATTTAAACATTTTCGATTGCAACTTACATGTACAACTCAGTAATTTCATATTTCACAAAAAAACAAGAAAGGAAATTTTCTTAAGGGAAAATCTGGAAATATATTTATCTTTCACTTTGTTTGAAAATTAGCCTTACTTGCTTGAGGCTTTGTTTGCCAGTGTCTTGAGCTTAGAGCTGAACAGATGAAGTCTTTGGAAAATGTTGTCAAGGTACTTTGAGTTCAGAGGTGATGGCACTTCTTCATTGACCTCATCCAATGAGGGAGCACTGGAATCTCTAGCCAAAACTTCTGGCAACTTCTGCTGGTTAATCCATTCTCTTGTCCTGTCACCTTCCCACTGAGACTAAAATAAATAAGTAAATAAATAAAATGCAAGATACATAAAGTGAACAGATATAAAACAATTAAAGGATTCTTATGTATAACACTGCATGTCCGTGCCAAATAAATAACATTCGACGTTTTGAAGAAATCATTTTATGACACGATTTACCTTTATTTATTTACTTGCTTCCTAAAGCCTAAAGTCACAAGTAGTGTGCAGCGAGCATGCTCAAAAATGTGTGTAATGCCACGAAAAGTGCCTGTTGACACTTTAGTATGCAAGCAATGGTATGTGCATTCTTGCTCCGATGTAGAAGGGAGCTGAGTTTACCTCTGTTACAGCGCGTCTATGTGAAAACAGCAGCGTCAGATGTGGGGGTGGGGTGTGTTTGGGCTCGTGAACACAGCTGAGATAATAAAACTGACTAAAAAAAAAAAAACCAAAGCTAACCTTTACAAGTATCATAAATTACACCGGCTGTTACAGACTGAAATCTAATGTATGTTTTTATTCTAAAATAGTAAGAGTAAGAGCAGTTTACTTCTCAAAACGGAGGGGTGCAGGATCGAACTCGCAACCTTTTGATTCCCAGGCAGCAGCTGATTCTATTGCGCCACGCCATGTTAAGGCGGCTTTTTGTTTCTGCAGTTATATTTTTGAATAAAAGCACAATTGTTGTGTTAGATTTGTACCTTTTGTAAAAATGTTTCTTTGATATTTGGACTTCAGGCTTCATACATTATATAGTTTATGCCTACATTTTGTCATCTACTACTAGAATATAAAAAACGTTTCTGTTTTAACAATGTGTTTACACAGATTACTGTAGAAATGGAACAGACATGAAATGCGTGTGTTCCAAACAACGATCTATTATTTCCACTCTAAAACTCCACTTCACTCCCAGAAAATCAATCAAAGCATGAGCTGAGAGAAGTTTGTGCAAGTTCTAAGTCGGTGGGGGAATGGAATAGCCGGCTGCGTGCAGCCCGATTTTTATCAGCACATTTAGATGACAAAGGACGCTGGTGGAGAGCTGTGAACAATTTTAAGAAATGATTTAAGGTGGGACGGATTTACGAGTTTATTTCGTAGGCTCTGGTAATTCTAGTGTTAACAAACTTTAAAATGTTTTATTTTCTGAAAAAGACTAACCTTTTCTCCTCCTAATTGCTCCAGGATTTCTGCTTTATCCTGATAATCCTCAGGACCCTTCTTGTCTTGGATCTGTTTTATTTTATCTTGAAGACCATATCTCTCTTGTTGAAGAACAAAAACTTGCTGTTTAAGTTTATCCAGCTGTTCTTCCACTTCTTTTTTATGGTAACGGAGCTGTTTTACTTCCTCTTGTAGTATTTTGCAAGCATCTTTCTCCTTCAATATATCTGCCTGATGAATCTGCTTTTCTTCATCCAGTTGCTGTTTTATTTGCACAATTTCTAGCTTATACTTTTCCATATCTCCAACAAGTTCCACAATACGGTTGTGTTTCTCATCCAACTGGTCTTCTAAGTCTACAAGTAGTTGTTCCATAGGCCTTACACTCGGTGCCTCTTGGATGTTCTGTCCTTCCACAGCTCTTTCTGCTGTTGCTTGCTGGGAAGTTTGCTGTTCGAGTTGACTCCACAATGACTTTTGTTGTTCCAACCTATTACTCAGTTCCATGGCACGAGCTCTCTCTGACTCCAGTAGTACTTGTAACTCTGATATGCGATTTTTCTCATGGGATAGTTGAGATTCATGAAGTGATTTCTCCATCTCAATTTGCTTCTTCAATAAACTGACTGCTTGATCTTCATGTTCAACACTGCTGCCTAGTTGACGGTTTTGATATGCCTGGTCCTCAAGTGGAAATTCTAAATCCTTTTTTGAAAGGAAAGAGAAAAAAAACCCACAAATATGGCAATTATATACATTATTATATACTATATACAGAATAAAAAAATACAATGCTTTGTTTGTAACTAACATTCTTAAACACAGAGCAAGTGAGTAAGTAAATGAATAAGTTTATAATATATATTTTCCATTTACTATACAGGGGGAGTCAAAATTATATATACTTGTATACATATTTTGTGGACAATTTATGTGCACCTGTTGAACATGATGGCGAACAGATTGAGACATACCTGTAAATCATCTTGCACATATGAAGTATGTTTTGTGAATAAATTGTTTCCTCCATTCAAATGTTAACATAATTTTGACTCCCCCTGCATGCTGGAATGGCATGACATACAATAGATATTTGATAACATGGAACAGTTATCTAGGGTTAGTTTCTGCCTTGAACATAATATAGTCAGGAAAGGTGCCTTCAACACACAGCCAACCCAGACTTGGATTGAGCAGGTTGGAAAACAGATGTAACGCGTTAAAAAGATGACAATGGAAATGCTAAGTAATGAAAATTGACTGAGTAGGATTTATGGCCAGAACAGGTCAGAACATTTTCATTGACAGTTGGGCTTTGGATTGAATTTTCACACCATTTATGAAACTCTACACAGCATATGGAATTCCTAGTTTCTGTGAGCAATGACTGCCTCCAGACTGCAAAAAATACATTTGTGATTTATTTTCTTGATAAGCATTTGTCTCACAAGCAATGCAATAGCAGCACAGAAATGCAGAAAGAGCCATTCACTCTAATTTAGCTTGTCACTTACTATTTTCCTAATGTTTCAAAAATACTGGATTCATTATGATATAAATGTTCCCAAGGTACAATGTTGACTATACCACTTGATACCCTGTTCTGTATACCTACAGTTCCATGTGCATATAGAAATGCTTAATAACATTTGTGTGAAATTTATCCTTCCAAAGACTCCATCAATACTTTTGCATTGTTCTTGAGGAACTGGTTTCAAAGTAATGGATGATTCATAGAAAAGGAAGCAGCTCATGGCTGATGGAGTATCAGATAGGGAGCCTTATCATCCACTTTACATACTTGCATAATGGTCTTATTTTATTTCTTAAAATTCACTATATTTACAAAGTAAATTGCATACACTATGCACATACAAAATTCTGACTTTACTCCAATCCATCATATACATTTCTATTGTGATGTTTTGGTAGATGACTTGTCATACAAGGCAGATAAAGTGATGAATTTTTGATTTTTGGTAATGTCTTTCGGCATTTCCCCTGGTTTTGGTCAGTGATGGTTTTATGCCAAAATAACAACATTGCCAGTACAGTAATAAATACAATGCATTAATTGTTATTTTTATTTAAACTGTTAAACTACCATACAAAGTAATATAATTGATATAAAATAAAAAAAGATTAACCATCTAGTTGGCTGAGATCACCCCATATGTGCTTGTTATTAGCACTGGTTCATGTGGCATTTTTATTACAATGTATAGATTTTGATGCCTGTGTTATAAATTCAACAATTCAAAACTCAAGAGATACTCTGCACTGTTCTTTACAGAAAATCAATTTTGTAAGTTTTTTTTTCTCTATTTCTTGATAATATATGAAATTAGTTACCCATTGAGTTATAGAGTGTGGGTTAGGACTCTCCCAGCTGAGTAAGATGTGAGCAATGCAGTATGTGTGTTACTGTTTAATAGCTGTAATGAATCTGTTAATATTAATAAACAGTACTTCTACAATAATTAAACAAAAACACAAGGTTACACAATATCTTCTTTAAAAGTAACTTATACTCTTCTTTTCCTATTTCAATTGATGAAAATCTGTTATCGTCTTTTTATATTTAATAACAGTACACCTGGTGGCCTAGATCATTCATAAAGTACTTAGAATAAATAACCTCTGTAAATGGACAGTATCACTGCAATTCTGCAAGAATTCTTTGTGTGTTAAAAGATCTCACCTCCATTTCTCCCCTCTCTCTATCTTGGTTTTGTTCTGATTTACATCTCTCTATTTCAGAAACCCGATGAAGCTCTCCAGATTTTTTCTGTACTGATGCTAAAACATCATTGAGCACATCTATCTCTGCAGACTTTTCAGTTATTTCCTGCCTGGAAAAACAATGATTGACTTAGTTTAGTTATTCTCTTTTACAAGGAAGCTATGTGAGAACCACACTTTAACATAAGAAAAAAACGAGAATAAACTTTAAATTATAAAAGGAAAAAACTGTTACCTGACCAAGAACTAATATTGTAATCACTAAATAAAATGAAACAAAACTGCAGTCATATGTATAATAAAAACTAGAAATAATATGTTACAAAACAAATCAATGAACATACTTCCTGAATGTGAAAGTAAATTAGTACTGTACTTGATAATCCCTAGGTTAACTAGAGATGGGAGTTGGGGGAGCAAATAACACATGGACTTATCTATAGATAAAGACTCAAGCAGGGATTTTAACAATACCAAATGCATTATGCTTGTGGAGTAATGTAATTATCAGAACTCTGTAAAGTCAAGACTGATTGCATAAAATATATGATACAATTTGTGTATGATATACATTCCAGTTTTTTCAGTGTTTTGTTTGGATAATACTATCGCACTGTCATGACCTCAGTGTTCCAACAGAGGGATGCTGGAGCATATTGTAAGCTGTTTCATGAGAGCCCTGCGAGCAGGATGCTATTCTTGGTGCCATGACCAGGTACTAAAAACTTGTTGCAGACATCATCTATTCAAACATGATTCATAGCAATCATCTGTATCCTGTAAAACAGTTGACTGTACATGGGAAAGGTGCTATATAAATAAAATGTATTATTTTTATTATTGTGTATTATTATCAGTAGAGACATGTGCAGTTTCCTCACAGCAAAGGAAGACTGGCAACTGAAATTTCATTCAGAGAAGTAACACACAACAGTGCAAAAACTACACATGGACTAGATATTGTTCAATTATTTGAAACAGTATAGCATGTTCTTTCACTTGAGTTGACCATTCCCTAAAAAGACCATATTGCAGAACCAAAGAGTGGATGCAGGCCATGTAAGAATGCCGTGTATGAATGTTTCAAAGCTTTAGCACATGCAGAATATCCACTGAGGTAGGTAAGACAGAATTTCTAGGCAAAGCTTCTTATATAATACAGGTATGCATAAGATGAGGCATGTCACATTTATTAAGTAAGCTAGGGAAATGGTCTCAAGATAGTGAATGGTCACAAACTGCAATTCATAGGCATGATGTGCAGCAGTAAGCTTATACTGAATCTCTCTCAAGGATCACATACAGGCTAGGCTTTCATATCGATTTTTGAGCCACCTAAGGATTTACAGGCACACACAAGAGACAGGCCAGCAGAACCATTAATATGGCTATGGATAATGAAGATCATTATGTTGTCTGTTTGTTCTACTTGGTAGTAAGCCAAATCTTGATCCATACAGATTAGGTTGCATGGGAAATGGTGTCCAATATCATTAATGACATAACATGAAGTCACTAGTTATCTCTGAGGTGAATCAGGGATACTTTGAACAAACTAAAAAGTGACAGCTACTAATTTTCTGTGTAGTTTTCAAAGATTTCAGGCTGTTATTTCAAGAACTGTATACCTTAGTATTTCCATTTCTTTAAGATGTTTATGCTGTACTTTCAGTGTGGTTTCCAGTTCCACTTTGGTCTGTGCAATCTCAGTTTTGAGCTTAGCTACCAATGTTCTTTCAGACTGAAGCAACTCCTGCAACTCTTGAATGCTTTCCATTGCCTCTCTTGATTCAGGCTTAATGAAAATCTGCTGAATTTCTGGGGTACTCTGTTGGCTCTGTCCATCTAATTGAAACAAGAAGCATAACTATTAAAAAAAATATCTTTTCACACTGTAAATGGAAAAAAAATGTATTTCACTTTACCTTTCTAGTCTAGATATTTCAAAGGGCACCCTATGAATAAACTCATTACACACCATTATCAAAAGAAAAAAGTGATTAGCTTCATAAAGCAAAGCAATTCTTTTAATATAAAAATTCTGCTGAATTTTTAAAGAGACGCTAGAGCACATTCAAGGTGTTTTTTGAAAGCTCTAAGAGCAGGATGTTGTTGTTGGTGCTATGTCCAAGTCCTAAAAACTTTATAGACATGATTCACAGCAAGTATCTGGAACCTGTAAATTAGTTGACAGTCTTTATTAAGAGACAATATGCAATTTTCTTTATTGATTTGAAGGATTCCATTACAATAAAAAATAAAACACAATAAGATTGATAATACTTGTTACTCATCTCAAATCAGATACTTTCTTCAATACCCATCTAGATGGAAAATATGTAATACATAGCTATCACTAAGAGATACTGACATTTCAAAATAGTTTCCAGTTGTTCAGCCTGCATAGTTAAATAGGGACAATATTGATTATGGTCTTCCAGATACTTAAGAACTCTTCTTTGTAAACTAAATGTATTTTTTCTAATTTAAAGTAAAATAAAAATCATATTCCTACTGTGTTATGGTAGGGGATTAGGGATTCTTCCAGTTGATCAAAATAAGATGTTAATAACACTGTATTATAGTTATATAGTGTATTATAGGGTATCGTATTGTTTACTAAGCAATAATGTGCCATCATACATTCCCAAAAACAGAGCTGTTAAACAGCGTGGGATTATTAACATCAACTGATAAATAAGGAAAAGGTCTAGAGCAGTGCACTTTGTCAAAACATGTGATGCATAAGAGCAGGTGTCTGATGACATCATCAAAAACTATGGCCTTGATCTGGGCACATTAATCATGTATGTGTACAATAAGGGTGTATGCCACCTCATATTTTATGTTGCTTCTGATATGCACTGAATTGGCACCCTGCATGTGTATTTATATAATAAAAAAAAAACACACCCCATATCATGAGTACCACTGCCAAACATGTAAAACTGATCCCTGTGCACTTACTTTTCGCACACAGTGTGGTTAATTTTGTGCTGTAAAACCTTAAAGGTATGCAGAGTCAGAGCTCACACAAGACCCCGTGAAATAATAATCACTATTTACAAGACATCTTTATCTTCTTGAAGGAACAAAAAAGTGTAAAGCTTATACATAGATAGACTGAAAACAAAAAAAAATGTTCCAGCATCATTTGGAGCTGCATCTTCAAAAAACAGAATGAGCCAATCACATGCTGCTGCTTTTTGGCATGGCCAGATCTCTGAAAACTGAAACTCTGAACAAAAAAAAGTCTGTTTTTTTAATACTTATTTATGGTCATTTTTTGTATTCTGTTTGTTGTTATCTTTCATCTTTTGTTGTTTGAGATACAGTGGGACAGTGGTTAGCACTGCTGTCTCACAACTCAGGTCAAACTTTTGGGTACAATAATCAGTCCTGTTGGTAGACATGACCCTAGCCCTCTGGAACATTGACTTCAATGCACTTCTCCAAGTTCAGCTAAGTTCTCATACATTTTAGCAAACTCACACTGAAGCAAATTATTTGAGGTTCGTTCATCAAAAGGAGGAGACTACATTATCTTGCAATTATAGATACATAGATCTCCAAACTACTGTATATTGGTTTCCTCAAAAGAGCACACCCATATATAATCTGAGGCAGCATGTAAAGCAAAACCTTTCAATTAAAATTTCATTCATTATAGAAAATGGAAGTCAGCTATTGATACAGTATATCCTTTTCAGGTTTTGCAAAACAGCACAACATAGTCTAATTCAATTGAGAATTCTTCACTGAACATATTTATCTCAACTAAGACTCTTCTTGACTTAATAATAATTTTGATAAAGTCACACACTAAGACCTTATTGAAATACAGCTTTTACTCATGTTTCAGATAGATTTAGCTTCACATAAATCCCTAACCCTCTAATAGCACTACTCTGAATAATACCCAATGGGATTTTACTGTTTAAAGAACAAGTTACTGTTGTAACTTAAGCTGCATTAATAGTATGTCACTTTGATTATAAGAATTATATTGGAACAAAATAATTCTAAAATTACCTTTATTAACTGTTCAAAACTTCTTTCTAAACCTGAGCTAACATTTAAAAATAAACCCAAACAATTTGCCTGAACTTAAAATGCTGTAGCACTGAATGTCTGATCGAATTTTATAAAATTAACAATGTACTAAAAAAAGAAAATGATTAATTTAAATGATAAAAGATTAGCAACTAAAGCACTAACCACAATGAAATCCCATTGTTCCCTACAACTAATACAGAAAACCTTATATTTTCCTAAACCTATTCTTTTCTATGATTAAGCCAATAATGTAGCTACCTTGACACTGAAACCACAATCTGTGCCTCTTGTAGGCTGAAACCTTGCCACACACAGTTAAGTATATATATATATATATATATATATATATATATATATATATATATATATATATATATATATATATATATATATATGTGTGTGTGTGTGTGTGTGTGTGTGTGTGTGTGTGTGTGTGTAACCAGTGCTGCAAAAGTACCAAACAACCTAATTTTTAAAACAGTACAATACCAGCAGTTTGGTATTCCTTGCACCAGAAATTAACAGTCAGCTTAAAAGACCTTGTACTTCGCACTTTGTTTTTCCATTTTCCAACATGCTTGTTACTCAATGGGCCAACATCCGCCCATTTGGCCACCATAGTTGCCGGATTGGGATGTTTTACAGCCAATTGGGCTATTTATAAATCTGTTGTGTATGGGGGAAAAAAATTACTTGGACGTGATTCCTCATTTCAAGCTATTTTTCTTGAAATTGTGTATTATTCTGCAAAGACTAAAAATTTTCTTATTGCACTTCTATGCCTCTTTAGCATATAAAACTGTCTTTTTTTTTCTTCTAGCCTAATGAGAGTGAAATGTCACATAACCTCCATCATTTAAAGTTTAAAACCTGTAAATTTCACAGATAGTTACCATTTATTCAACCAATGAACCTGTTAGTCACAGCTACTCTCACCCAGTTATTGATAAAATTGGGCAATGTAATGGGAATTGTCCAATTTCGGCCGATTAAACAACCTTTCTAAAAAAAAAAGTAAAGCACATACGGGTGTCAAAAACAGGAAAGCAGAGGTGAGATAACTGCAGTACATAAAGTATATTCATGGAAACTGAACTAAAGTCAGATTACATTTGTAAACATGTCAGAAATATTTTAAGTAAAAAAAAAAAAAAAGTATTAGAATATGTAGGAAGATGCTCCCTATTTAAAAAAATTGATCTTGTCTGTCCTTTGAGGCAATGTAACAGTTAAAGCTGGTGGAATTGTTTGTAAGTAATTTTTATTCAACTACAACATTTATAATAAGCCATTAAACAATTAAAAAACATTTATGCATTCAGTACCATCCAGAAATGGGTGGAGTGATGGCTCTGAGGCTAAGGATCTGCGCTGGTATCCCGAAGGTTGCCGGTTTGAATCCCTGTTACTGCCAAAAGAGATCCTACTCTGCTGGGCCCTTGAGCAAGGCCCTTAAACTTCAATTGCTCCAGGGGCGCTGTACAATGGCTGACCCTGCGCTCTGACCCCAAGGGATATGCGAAAAGTAACAAATTCCTAATACAAGAAATTGAATAAGGTGAAATAAAGAACAAAAAAAAAAAAATCCATTTAACGGTTTCATTATGTGAGTTGTACCCATGGACATTAGCCATCAGGGAAAATTACCCACAAAATTTAAAACTCTGGCCCTGCCCACTCATGCAAATTAAGGACCAAGTGCTCAGTCATAGGAGTGAATTTCACAGATATATGCAGTTTAGGAATAGGACGGTGTATTTGAGTGGCAATTTGCTTGCTTGAAATGGACTATTTTGTATGACTGGACAGGATTTTGACTGTGATTGGGCTGTAAAGTGTCTGTAAGGTCTGGCAATCCTGCCAGCTACACTGTTCATAAACATGTGGTAGACTTGACCAGGCTGACCCTGTTCACTGTTATGCCATAGATTTCTTGGGGGACTCACACTGGAGACTTCATGTGTGGAAACCAAGCAAATGAAAAACAATGCACTGGTGGCTCCACGTGAGACAACCCCCACCACCTCCATCTTGAAGCTCTGCCAAATAATAGGAACTGCAGAGAACAGCAAGGCAGGAACACTCATGTTTGTGCAGTGCAACACAGAACTGCATAATTTTGTGGCACACCAGAGAGGCTGGAGTGACAGGGGGAGTTCTGGCCTTATGGAGGAAATCAGTGGGTTATCAGTTATCTGCTCAAAATTTTAGTACGAATCTAACACTAATCACAGTATACCTAAACAGAAACTTTTTAAGTCAGGATAAATAAAGCATCTTCAAGTTTTAATATAATAGAATGTTTAATGTTTCCAGATAGAGCCTATTTGTGAAACTGTCCCTTCTAAACATATATTGATACTTTATTCTCCATCTTGTCTCCTATAATTGCTTCAACTAATTTTATTTCCCTGCAATAACTTTAGGTTAAGAGAACTTAGAAGCTGTTATGTACAGAGATTCAGTGAGGAAAAAAGTAGAGATTTAATACAGTTACAAACTAGCACAACTACAAAGAAAACAGGAACAACAGGTTTTGTAGCAAGATTCAAATAATTGTAAATAACTAAGACAGCTACATAGTACATAACAGTAGGTTATTTAAATAGGTAATGTAAATATCAGTATTACATAAGGTTGTTAAAAAAATAATCATCAAATTTCTTTCTTGGTAATCACCCATTCTCCTTCTGTAACTACATGTGTTTTATGGACTTGCTTCTGTGTATGAGCTATTAATATTTACCTCAAAATATGTTTAAACTGATATCTGCTGGCAAAACCAAGTAAATTACATGTCTTAACTAACTGCAGTGATTTTGGTGTAAAGAACAACTTCTATGAATTATTTTCTTCAAAGCAGTTTAATATGAAAAGTCACTCACATATTACACAGCCGGCTCTCCAGTTGGAAGATTATTGTTCTTGTAAGATTTCCAATGCAAAAACTGGATAAACGATCTTTTCTTCTTTGCTACAGTGACCTCATATATGACCACTTACTATATGAGTAAATTCAGGTTTGACCAATATTTTCTCTCATTTACAGAGTACAGTCAAATTCGAGAAAACTTGATTAGATTTTGCTGAACTAGTTTAAAATAAGTTACTATGAAAACACTGTCATTAATATAGATAGAGTAATTTAAAGGATTTAAACAATGGTTAGGGTCTCATCTGAAATAATAAAATGGGTTATTGTGTTATGTGGTACTTATGCAATAGTGCCAAAAGCAAGTTAAGCCTGAGCATAGTACATACAAATGAAATGTTTAACTGGCATAGCCAACAGAACAGTATCATTAAAAAATACATGCATACAGTTCCATATGTAGGATCTGTGTGGCATGATTTTGGTTATGACTAGCAAACAGAATGTACAAGCAAGGCTGTGGATTACAAATTTTAAAAACTCTAGCTAAGTTTATTCTGTCTGTTCAAATTTTCTACTTTGACACAAAGCATAATCTTTACAAACTGAAAAAAATGTGGAAAAAATGAAGAATATGAAACATCTCTTCACAAGCTAGACTGAAAGATGCTTATGTAGTCAGGGTTGCACTGACTAAAAGGGTTTTGTCAACAAACAAGCATCACTGTTCTGTCTACTGACTACATTGCAGTTTGACATTCAGGAATTTTAATTACAAAACCATGCAGTGAAAATGGTTTATTATTCAGTAAATGAAAATTGTAAGAATGTGAACTACTTTTACAAGTGACACTAAAATGATTAAGTGTTGTTTGCTAAAGGTAGGCATATAAATGAATGGATGTGTTGGGGTTTGTTCAACATAGCAAAAAAAAAACACTTCCATCAGTTACCGTATATCTCTTTAATGTACATAAATCCCCAAAACTGCCTCTTTTAAAAAGAAGGACTGCAGTAAAATCTACAGGTTTAACAATTTTGTCTCTTAAAGAAATATATACAACACAGAATAAACATTCATTTTAAAGAAAACGGCACTTAATCTGTTGTATCATTAATGAATGTGAACTGAAAACATTATAAAATACTACAAATAAAGTCTGTTTTATTTCAGAGAAAAAAGGAACATTACCCTGGTTTATTGACACACTTAATAAATGGATCCCTTCCTCTTCTTGGGTGACATCTTGTTGAACTGAATGCAACCTATCCTGTAGCTGCTTAATTTCCATAAGAAGGTTCCTTCTATCAGATTTCTGGAGAAACTCTAAGGCTTCCTTATGACGTAAATGCTAGAAAATGAAGAATTTTTTCCTTAAGCATCATTTGTTAAATTCAAGAAGATGGTAAGGTCTCAAAACGCCTATACAGTATGTAGTTTAGACATTAGCAATATTGCATTCATCCTACAAAGATGACATTAAATGGTAGTAACAGAGTCAAAAAAAGTAATTAGGAAAATGAAATCCTCTATTATAATAATGTATTTATTCTTTGAAAATTCCAACCAAACTAAACTAAAAAAACTGAGAACCTTGTCAGATACGAGTTTTTATTAAAATACAGAAAATAGTGAAATAGATGAGACTGAATTAATTAAATATAAATAGAGCTTCCAAAAAAAAAAAAATCACTGACACATTAATGTGAAAGTTAAAGTGAATACCTGTTCATTAATTGTGTGTACCAGTTGGTTCAAATACATCATAGAGTCACTGGTTTCTAGGGAATGAGCTAATGATACAAGAGTATGTTTCAGAATACCATGCTCCTTCTGGAAAATTTGTTGGACAGCTTGTAGGAGGTCTCCTCGCCAGTCTGTATGGTCTTCTGCTGATGCAAAATCTAAAGATGGCTGAAGGCCAAGGGGGACAAAATATTTAAAATATACCAACACAGACAAATCAATAATTTATCACAAATTTTGACGTCTGTATAAAAAAGGGTTTTCACTTTGACATGTACCAGTAACAGTTTTTTCCTGATGAACAGTGTTAAAAATGTCTAATTAAATACACTATGAATCAAAATGGTAAAACAATAAAACATGAAAAGTACAACTAAAATCCATAAGTTATTTTTGTGACAGGTTTTTAAAATTTCTTTCTCAGTTACGCATACCTCTTCTTTTCTATGAACTTGCATTTTTGTAATCAAAATCTTCAGTGACTCCACAGTATCTATTAATGCCTGTCTTTCCTTCTGCCAGGTTTCTGAAAAAAGATCTGAAGACAAGGGCTTTTCTTCAGGGTAGCTGGCTTCTGACAAAGAAAGGATTTGCATTCCTTCTTGGTGGACTTCTCTCAGCAGATTCTAGATTTGTTAAAAAGGAAAACATGCAATATTACTTTTTCTCATTTTCCTCAGTTGTATAATGCTTTAGTATAGAAAACCGATATGTAGATATCTGAAATTAAATAGGTTTAAGATAAAGAATACATGATTAGTTCACCTTTCAAAGCAAAAGTAAAAGAATATGTCATATGATGTTTTAATAATATTATAAAAATAAAATTCTAGGAGTGTCAGTGTTGATTTACAAATAAATTATGTCCTATTGTGCTATGTCAAGGAGTATGTCACCTCATGATGACTGGACTGGAATATTGGCCTTCTGCTGTAACCATGACTCCACTATCACACGCTTTATGTGAGCAAAATTCAAGTTAGACACTCTAAATTCATCTCTTCCCATTGTGTCAAAGTACAGGTGTTTTGGGTGCTTTTCTAAATGAAGAGATAGCATTTGCAGAGTCTACAGGTTTTCTGTGTTTGTCATAACAGAAGCAACAAACAAATAAATGCTTGGCTTCTTTCTGCTTCATTCTTCCTAATTAATAGTCCATCAGGGTTGCACCAGACAGGAAATATACGAGAAGAATGCAAAGGTCATCACATAAGAAGTACTCTATAATGGAGAAGTTACCAAACGTTCGCATAGAATTAAAGTCAGGTGTATTCAGGGACATAGATAGCAGATTTGAAAGTTGGAGCATTTTACATTTCTTAAATTACTTTATCAAAGAGTTAATTATATTTTTTTTGTAACAAAAAGGATTACAATATGCAAGCTTTCGAGGTAACTCAGGCCCCTTCTTTAAAACTTTACCATGCCAAGTATATAAAAAAAACTTAGAATACAAGTGTACTTATTGTGGCTTTTAGGTTTTTATAGAGAGCAGAAAGCAAATTTAATTTGTACCCTACTGTTAGTTATGAAGGATCTGTGACTAACTGCATTTCAAATTTGGTAAACATAGCATTTTTACTTTCTCGTATACGTAGTATTGAGGAAATACAGAAATAATGAAAAAATTTAACCTCAAGATTTTGATGAATCTTGATATTCCCAAAAAAAGAAAGAAAAAAAAATTATACATATATAGGCACGTTAAGTACATTTTCACATACAGTAATTTGGCCATACCGTTTAGTGGCTAACTAGTAGTTTGCATCTTGCAGTGTGACCTCTATAATACTGCTCATGAAGTTTTCTGAGGAAATTCGTCAATGACACATACACAACTCTCTCCTGAAGAATGTTTCTGATCTGTTGGATACGCATTTGGGGATTTTTCTTTACCACAGTGAGAATTATTCTGTTATCAGTAGAGGAGGATTTCCTTAGCCTACCAGTGTTCTTTCTCTATATTCCAGAAGGTTGATTTAGGTAATCCTAAGGTTCTCTTGATGTCTGTAATGGTTGTATTTCTGCTTGTCAGCCTTATAATGGCTTCTTTGACTTTCCGCAGCACAGCTCTTGTCCTCATGTTGAGCAATGGCAATTGTAGACTCCATAGGGTAGATCAAAATGTATGCAAATACCCTTAAAGTCTGCAATTTGCACTTTACAAATCAAACAATTTAGACATGATTAATTTTAAACGTTGAAGAATTAGGGTAAATCAAGGAGAGATGTGTCTTTGTCTCAAACATTAAGGATGGCACTGTATAACAAAGAGTGAGGAATGAAGAAAGTCTAACAGAGATGTTTTTGAGTAAATTGCTCACTGGCTCAAGGGATTTACTTTGCATTCTGCTTTAAAGTTCATCTTTTAAACTATTATATGCTATTGAAGTGTTTATAACTAATCCCTTAACACGTTTGGAATTTCACTAAATTCTTATTCACTTTAATCTTTTGTTTCTTCCCAAACTACAGGTATTCTGAGTAGAAAATACAGAATATATCTTAGTGCTTTTTCAGATTAATAACATAATTTAGCAGTTTTCACTTTGCCACTTAAAAAAAGTTAAAAAAAATAAATAAAATGTCTTCACAATTCTTGCCTTTGCTAAGGAAAAATATACTCATTGCAGATTTGTTAAGCCTGAGATGGCTGATTATCTAGGAGTATTTAATGCACAATTAACAAAAGTAAATTACTGTTGTTTTGTGAACGTCTGCTTGACTATCATAAGTGTTGATCAGCTTGTATGTTTGATTTTTTTATTTCTAAACATGCTAACAATGCAAAAACCTCGGAGATATTCAAAAATATCCAAAGAAAAGTAAAGACAACAGAGTTCATTTATCTTTTTACTAAAGCCATGTACTATAAATGAAAAACCTGAAAATACAGAGATTATTTTAAGAGAACGGAGTACAGGTCAGGAGGCAAAGCAGCCCGAGACAGTACAGCAAACCATCATAAACCATGCTTACTCACCTCAAAACTCACTAATTTAAGTGTCAAATTAGAATAACCAATCAACCTTACAGACATATTTATATTTTGAGAGTTAAAACAGGTGCGCACAAGGGGAACAAAACCCATGCAGACATGGGAAGAAATATTATTACTGAAAATTGGAAATTGTTAATCAAGAATGCCATAATTTTACTTTAATTAACCAAATTCTTGCTTTCCTAGATATGGATGTTGATCATCTTTACAAAACCTACCTTAATTCTCTCTGGCAACACTTCAGAAGAAAATACTTCATTCTCCCTCCATTGCTCTTCTGGTATGGTTCTGTACTCCTGTCTTTCAGGTTCTGAAGTCAAATATAATCGCTGGCTCAGATCTGAGCCACTGTCTAGGATTTAAATACAGTATAAGTGGATATTGATAATGAAGTAAGTACTATTCTACTGACAGGAAAAAGAAAAGCAACATTATCTACAAAATTTGAAACTTTAGATTTGCTCTTTAAATCAGGCTATATATCAGGTATTAGTCCACTGCAGGGTACAAATACACACAGCCATGCTCATATGGGGCCAACTAATTAACCTATTTTACTCATCATAGTGATGTGGTAGAAAGAAAAGGCAAATGTGCAGACTCTCCCTTAGACAACGACTAGTACAAATTCAGACTCATGACTCTAAGTGGCAAGGTCGCAGTTACAAACACTGCGCCATCTGAATTTTCTTAGCAAGAGCAGGGAACCTGTACATAAAGCATACTGGGCAATACTGATGTAATTGAAAAGAAATAAAAAATAATCTTTACCAAAAAAACAAAACCTGAATTTAGTGGATAACTAGTCAGAAGTACAAATAGTCATCTAATTAAAAATGTAATTGACTCAACATCACTGTAACATCCCTCAAAAGGAAAATTAGAAAACATTTTGAAAACTGAAAACAATGGGACCGTTTTAGAAAAAGGGTGCTGCTCTGTGAATTGGACTAATGAGAACTTCTACAGTTTATTAAAAAGGTAAAAAAAATAAGATACAACTCAGCCTACAAAATGAGATCAAGTGCATTTTTGACTTTTGGTTAGCGTTTCCACTCACTTTACTAAACAGAACAAACCTGGACTTTTACTTTATTAATGCCAATATACAGACTGAAAACTAAACCTATGCGTACAGAATTTTATGATACATTTAATGCATAAATACGCAATAAAACTGTGAACAGCAGCCAGTAAATAGTCTTTAACTTACCACTTGCATATTCATCCTTATATTCAGATGAACTTTGAAAACCAGACGCAAAGACAGCCTAAATCAAAAATTACAAAAACGGGTTGGTTTCAGAAATTCTGTTTCAAATATTTTTTATTAATTTATTACTGCTTTAAGCAAATCATTTAGGAAAACATACCTCTGTGGAGTTCATTTTTGCAACCATATTATTTAAAGCCTTGCACTCCTCCCTAAGAAAGTGAGAATCCCTCTTCAAACTTTCACTTTCACAAATGTGCCTAGTCTCCATATCCATGATTTCAGCAGCATGGAGCTCTTGCATTTGACCAATTTTTTCAGTGTAACTTCGTATCATTTCAGCAATCTCCTCCGAAGAGTCATTTTGGTCCTTGAAATCAATTTGGACTTCAGCATCTTTCAGTATAGCATGTTCAAGCACAGAATTGTCACCGAATGTTACAGCCTCATCAGTTTGTGATGAAGCATTTATTCTGGGGAGTGAAGACTTATCTTTGAAAAAGGTGAGATTACTTTCATTTTCAGGCTTTTGTTTTTCATCAAGTGATGTGCCAACTGATTTTAAAATCTCAGAATCCAGCTGTTTCTGGGCCTCTGCTAAAGAATTTTTCAACTGTTGACGTTCTTCTTGTAGTTGCTTTATTGTAATCTCCCTCACCTAAAGTAAAGTAAAACAAAATATTGTTCAACATTACGTGAATTTCAAAAAAGCAAAAGAGTTTGGAAATATATAAAATTACCATAAATTAATAAATATAATCTAGCAAACTAATAACATACAATTCAAAAAACAAGGGCAGTCTGAAATAATACAATTCTGGATTAAGATTTTTATTGTAGACAAAAACTAAAATGATAAACTATTAATAAATAAGTTTTTGTAAACTGAAATAAAAAATTAAAGATGAAAAATTAAAACTTTACAAAAGTTCTAAAGTGGCTAAAATGACTAACTGAAGAAATATATATATTTTAATATTTTTAGTTTTCATCTTGACCATGTGTGCATGGGTTATCCTCGGCTGTAGCACTATGGGCTGCAGAGTCCGATTTATTCAATGTTACTTTTATAACAATTGTTCAATATATTATTAATTTGATTTGATTTGTTGTTAATGGTTCTTTAACGTGCAAGTGCATAATATAATCCTTGTCTTTTGGTTTACTCCTCAAATATCCATCCCCATATCTGGGTACACTTGAAAGTCGAGGGGCGACCACTGCCAATTTTTGAAAATAAAACGGCTCTGATCGAGACACTGACAAGGTTACCATAAAAGATCAGCATATTGTTGATGACCAATCACTTTTCATTTAAAATCATTGTTTAACTATGAAGCGATACAAATCTTGTAAAATTCCTGAGTTAGCAACGTCTCTACTGAACTACAGGTACTGTAGGTAGGCGAAAAGAGTCTGCCAAGTGATGAAAAGCTAAACATGCCAATGTGTTTTTGTATTTATGCTAAATTCATGAATTTCTCTTTTTTAGTTAATATTCACAGCTCAAAATACCTGATATTGTGAAAATATCCAGTATCAGAAACAATATCAGTAGCAGAATTAAGTTTTAAAATATCTGTCCCCATTTTTTCATTATTTTTCTCTCTCTCTCAAAACAGTTGTAATATCATATTCTTTTTGTTCTTAACATCAGTAATATCATTCATATTGCATACCAGGGATTTTCCTGACTTGCATCCAAACCTAATGGGGTAGGCTCCAGGTTTCCTGTGATCCTGCCCTGATAAACAGGTTTAGATAATGTCATATGTATTGTTTTTAATCTCAGATGTGGTCTCCGTCATTTTATGGATATCCTCACTCCTATTACCTGCTCTGCTCATTATGGGTTTACTGTTCTTATGCATGGGCTTATTCAAGTCTAACTGCCCCTAACCTTCACACTACATGCTTGTTTTTCTTAGTTCCCCTCAATAAATCGAGGTGGGGTCTGCACACTGATTCAAGTTTAGGATTCCTGTTCTTCTTAAGCCCCACGATTTTATTGATAACACTTATCAGAACACAGTAGAATCTGTTTTCTGATTTTTGATATCTTTTTAGGCCTGCGGGTGGCAAAATTCTGTCAATAAATTGGATGTGCCTGTGATGGAATCAGAGATCAATATGGCTGGTAGTAAATAAAAAGCAATATTGAAGGCATTCATTATAAGCACATTGTCGTTGGTGCAGGATATGTTGTGTGCTGTAGACATTTAGAGTAAAAAACCCTCATACCAAATTTCATTACAAATTGGCCCATTCTGGGCAATAAAAGGAAAAGAAAAAAAGTGCCAACAGTTAGCACAGATTTGTTCAGCACAAATGACATAGAAAATATTTTAAAAATTGTAAAATTGCTCATATTCAGTACCTGGTTTTGATTATGCTTGTTTATATCAGACAGAAACAAAACCAAATAGTAAACTGTGTTGTGTAGTAAGCTTCCACTAACATTAAACTAATATTATATCCAGACTTGTTAAGTGTACAGTTCTGTCTCATCATGACACAAAAACTAAACTCCATAGTAGCTCTTTAACCATACCATAATTACTAAAATGAAAACTGAAACTAATATATATATAAAAATAAAATAGAAATGTCTTTGTAACATAAAAACTAAATTAAAACTAAAAATACACAATGAAGGAAAACTAAAACTAAACTGAATTTCCAAGCAAGGTCAGAAAATAAAAACTAATATAAAAAGGCAAAGCTATAATAACCTTGCTCTGGTGAACTTCTACCAGTGAAAGTGAGTGGCTGCTGGAAACAGCAGGAAGGCTGAGCACAGGTTGTCAAAGCATGAAGTGCAAGAAGAAAAAAGCAATTTATCACATTGTAAATAGTGTCAGTTCTTCTAAAATGGCCAGTGATCACATACAAAGAATCTAGCTCTAGTGTAAGTGTGTGCAGGTGGCTAAAGTTGAAAATGGCAAGAATAACATGAAGCCCCACGATAGGCAGCAAAAACTTGTATAATATATTCCCAGCTCTCTTAATAATAACAATACCCTGCCTGTGTCTTATGTAGGTGTTTTTTTAATCTAAGAGATTGTTAGTAATAATTTATAGCTATAGTTTTACACTTTTTCAAAAAGTCCTCATTTTTCAGTGAGAACTATGTCATTAAACAAAATAAAAAAACAAGCATCAGTTTAAAAAGAATCATAACAGTAGTGCATAATTACAAAAAAACACAATGTACACCATTTACAAAGACATAAAGGAGCAAGTAGAATAGCATTTGGAATGGAGTGCTATTCTAGTTGGCAGTACATAAGAGAAAAATGAACAGTGCTTAATCTAAATTGAACATATTGAAATTACGTGTCTCCCTCTCTCTTTTTTTTCCTCAAAGCAAATTAAGTTCTATTGTGGAAAAAACACTTATTTTAAGTATTAAAAATGGTCTAAATCATTGTGAAATAATGGATTGATGACATCATGTTTCACTGATATTTTCAGCAGCAAGTATGGTGCATTTTGCCCAGCCTGATCAGTTCAGAGTAGTTGTCAGATGATGGCTGTTTGACCCTTTTGTCTACAGGTTTTTAATGGCCTCAACTCAGTTTAAATTGTCAAGTTGTATTGTTCTTTGACATCCTTTTTCCTCCCAAAGATGGCACAATTATAGCATATGCTGCCAATCCCTAGAATAGCATGATTATTATTGCTTATTTGGCTGACACCTTTATCTAGAAGGCAACTTACAACATTTGAGGTACAATTGGTTACATTTCTTTTTTTTTCCAAATGAAACGGACACATGAAATGGCTTGCACATAGCCACACACTGTCAGTATCGGGATCTGAACCCACAGCCGTAGGGTCTGAAGTTCAAAGCCTTAACCACTACACCACACTGCCTGCCTAATAAATGTTTCAGAAAGTGTGTGAATAACGGTGAAGAAAAAAGGTCTATTTCGTGATTAAAGTTGAAATTTTTAATTTAACCTCTTAGTTTATGTTGTGAGTAAAGTCAAAATATTGACTTTAACCTTGAAATTTCCACTTTAATCTTGCAGTTTATTTCATTATTAAAGAAGAATGATATAAACTTCATCTTAAAATGGATGTTTAATTTACTAGAGTTTCTCAAACCCCACCATAACTAAAGTAGCATATTAAATGCTCTGTATTCTGTGTGTTCTCCAACCTACTCATTAATCACTACATGCTTCTCAAACGGACTTCCTCACGATACAGAATACATTAATTTCACAATATTACAGCTCTCTGAACATTTAGAATACTAAGATTTATCAGGAATTTTGGTACTAGAAGTTTTGAAAAACCTCTTGCTCAGCTCCTTATTGTCCCACCCTCCAGTGTAGGTTTCTCGGCCATCCCTTTCAATGCATTACTGCAGTGTTTCTTAAGCTATGGGTGGCAAATGTTTGTGAAGGCTATCCACATGACTGTGAAGTAAAATTACAAAAGTTCATTCAAGTGTTCTGTATTGAGTGATACGATTGCAACTATTTATCGTACCTTTTATGTTGGTAGTACGTAAAACAAACGCCATTGACTCATCACTGAAACCTTTCATTTCCGTGGTACTAAAATAAAATAAGTTCTCCTCAACTTTCATCTCGCAACCTTTTTAAACAGTCAGTCTAATAAATCACTTAAAGATGAAAGACAAGCTTGTGAAGTGAAGAAACTGCAGTGCTAATACGAAATGCGAAAATGAAAATAACAGGTGTGGAACAAGGCTGTGGAGATTTCCAGGGTGTTTAGAAGGGTGAGTGTATTGGATGGGCGCGTATCTATATAATGTCATGCATGTGGTACATGTAAAAACTCCTCTGTGGCTCATTACATGTTCGCTGTTATGGCATAAATTGAATACATATCTGTAACAGAGGTACAAAGAATATTTAAGTTTAACTTGCTCTGCAAAAATTACTTCTAGTCACACAGTATGAAAGTGGTCTGATTGAACGTTCATCAACTGGTATTGAAAAGGACGCATTTGTTAGACTACTGGGAACGATAACACCAAAAAAATATGAAAAGGTGAGATAAGCAGAAGATATTTAGCAACATGTTTTTTTTTTGGTACAATACAGTATTAACATGTAAAACTTGTTTTAAATTCTTTAAGATTTATTCCATCACCTGTACAAAATACTTTAGAAATAATTGTAGCTTTTCTATTTGCTTTTTTTACTCTGGTAGTTGAATATTTAAATGAAAAACAGGGTATATGTAACTGTTTGCGAACTCCTTTTTTGTTAATGGCAGAGCTCATTTTTAAAAACTTTATTTAAAAAAAAAAAAAGTTATTTAAGACAAATTAAATAAGCTGCATCGATTCAATTCTGAACTACTGTACTCATTCCTTACCCAGCACTATATGTCAAGTGACTTAAGTGACCTGTCATACTATGTTTTCAAATATCCTCGTGATGTCTACAAAGTTACCATAATTTCAAAATATTTACAATGTATGATACCATCTCCTCTGTCATGGGGGTTGTCTTGGGGGGTTTTAAAGCTTGTGTATTATGAATAATTATCTGCTTTAACCATGTACTGTGGAAAGCATCTACTGTTTTTGCGCAGGAGTTTTAGCTCGGGATGCTGTAGTTTTGTTTTCTCACAGCTTACTGGTACTCAGCACACACAGCAGTATTTGGTAATGTTATTACAATTCTTTGAAGGTGATTCATTCCAAATTCATTTAAAATTGCTGCAAACCACAATGTCTTATTCGCATAAAACTCTATCATTAGTTCTGTCTCATTATGAAGTGGATTTGAATAAATCTAAACCAACAAGAAACTAGAAGGTCTCTTTTTTTTCGGCAAATTAGAAGTCCCTAATTATTCTTTACCACTCAAACCCTGTGTCCCTAATGGTTCTCTTTCTATCAAGTTCTGAACAAAAAATATACTTTGTTGTGTTTCATTGATGCTTGGTTATAGTGCATATTTTGCCTTTCTTATGTGACATGCTGCAAACAAACTTGTAACCCAAGTGTTAATTGGTATAGTAAGCTTGCAATCTACAACAATGTGCATGCAAAGGCAAAGGCTAATTTATTTAAAAAAAAGGAAAGCAATGCTTTCACACATAGTGTGATCAGTTTTTTTCAGATTATCTCATGTGCAGTTTAATTACGTTCATATTTGTGCTTGAAGTGGAAAAAAAATTACTGGAAGTACTACGTTTAGTCAATGCCTTGTTCCTCCTTACAGTTCCTTATTACTTTTACACGGTGGAGGTGTGGCCTGCAGAGCTTGGAGGTTTTTCAACTGCAGATTCTTAGTATTGTGTGGATCCTTTTTGCTATATAGATACAGAAGGAATCTGTTGTGCTTCCTCAGTCAACTACAGTGCACTCCTGTTAAACTTAATATCCAACTGTAGTTTGCCATTTTGAAGACAGTTCTGCATTTTTGCCAATAGACTACATGATTTAGTTTTTTCAACTGACAGATATCATTGACCATCAGAAATTGTCACCAAATCCTTTTGCTACAACTGTTGCAAAGTTTCATTATTAAATGTGTTACTGCTTTCAGAAGCTGGTTCGCCTCAGTGTAATAGCAGAAGACTTTTGGTATTGAGCAAAAAAGTAGTGCATGAACTGCTTGAAAAGTTGGTTAATCATTTTGAAGAAAAGAAGTTCTGCAAATTTTTGGAGCCAATAGACAATGTTTATTTTACATGGACAATTGGTACTTCACTTGACCATCATCTAAAGCCCTGTCACCATAATACATTTCATGGACATTTACTAGTATGCACAGTCTGGAAATACTGTATTCAATGTGTTAATGCTTAGTAGCTGCAGTTCGCCTTCCAAGCTCTTGTAAGATCCGGCTTCTTGCACACCCTGCCCTTTAAAAGAGGTTCATAAAACGGATAAGTGGATTTTTCAAAGATAAATTTTTTTCAGTAAAATGATGTAGTTATATGTATTAATCTAAATAATCAAAAGTAAATAGTGATTAAATTGCAAAATATTATAAATAAATCGAGGTCAACCTTTGTTAAAATAACAAATAAAATAAGCTGTTACTTGGATTTCATCCTTTAGCTTTTCTGCATGTTCTCTGCAGCTGTTCAGCTCCTCCTTTGTGGCAACAGCTTCTGATTTGACCTCCTCTAATTCTGTCTGAAGATCATAAGTGGTCCCTTTGTTCATTTCTGTTACCTAACAAAGATTTGAAGAGACACTGTTAAAATTGTATTTTTTTAAAGAAAAAATAAAATGACATACAATGTAATCAAAGGTATTATTATTCCAGAGGAAGTAAATTATATTGTTAGACTTCAAGTGATTACATTTTACTCAAAGTTTAATAATTTATTAAAACTCCAATAAGTATGAATGTTATTGAGAAGTTTCATATGTCACAAATGACACAATCTTGTGTTAAATTAACAAGTGCTGCTAACTTACTAGACAGAGTAATCTAAAATAAAAAATGTACAAGTTCTATATGGAAGTGTCTTCTATCTTGAGATAGGGAAGAGCTTAATTAAACCTTTAGATATTTACATAAACAATATAGTACAAAGGCAGTCTGATGGTATTGTGTCTCACAGGTTTGGTGTTCTGGGTTCAAACCCTAGAATTAAGACTGTAATTGTAGAATATGTAAAGTTCTTTTGCTAACTGTACTGAATATCTAAACAACAACATACTGTAGCTAAATTATCATGAAATATTACATCAGTTGTCTGTGACCTGACTGATACAGGGTACTATTAACAATAACAATACTTAGCCTTAAAGTATAAAGACGATTTACATGTCTCTAAAGGCATTTTACAGCAATACAGCTTTGATAGTCTAAATGCTTTTAACTGATTTCTTAATTAATTGTAAAGCAAAGATGGCAAGTTGCAGGAAATGTGCAACAGAAAACCAAGTTTTTGAGTTCCTGCTAGAATATGGTCACAGAATTAAAACAGAAACAGATCTCTGAATGCTCTGTGCTATCAATCAAACATTTGTCAAAAAAGATGAAAAGAAAAACTGTTAAACTACTGCAGAGACTCACACTCTCTATTATTGTCTAAAGACAAAAATCAAGCAGACTTTTGTTCTGCTATATGTAGGAGGAGAAAATATTACCAACAGGGTATGACACATGGCAGAAACATTAAAGGTAATAATCTTTAAAGTGTAGGTGAACCTTTTCTATCTTATATAAAAGTGTCCTCTAAATTAAACTCATGCACTTTTCTTCAGAGTGAAGGTCTGAAATTAAAAAAAAAAAAAAACAAAACACAGAGAACACTAGCTCTGTGCAGTTGTCCCAGCCCCCATCTTCACTTTTGTGCCACATTGTTTTGTTGTGCCACCATAGAGATGTCCTTTACTTCACAGAGGTGTTCCGTCTAAGCAGAATAAATGTGTTGAAAAGGTTTCTTGATTTAAGATCAGAAATCAAAATATTTACGTAAGAGGGAAGAAAGAATGTTTCACAACTTGCACATATGAACTGGTTGATGGATTTTTACTTCCTTGTGTACATAATATAGGAACTGAATGCACTTAAACTTATTATCCAAGGTTCATATCAGCTGGTTACAGTAATGTACAACTCTATGAAAGCAATCATCCTCAAAATAAAATTATGGAGACTACAGTAATTTGGTAGAGATAGGCATACTGCTGCCACGTAATTATTGTTGGAGCAGTCTCACCTACTGTTTTCAGATGTTAGAACACACAATGTCACTTTCTAAATGTGTGAAGACACTTTCTCTGTCAATATGAAGAGTGTCTCTAATGACATACTGATGGAGCTTATTGACCATCATTTTAACAGTCAGAAAAGTTGTAATTCAGAGGTGCAAAAGTAGACCATACCAGGATTGGACAGACTCTCAGAGAACTTTGTTTATTGTTAGAGCTCTCTAAACCCTTTAAGAATATATTTCTTTTTAGCAACACATATGCATGCAAGAAACCGTTTTCCACTGTAAAAATTAACAAAAAGAAGCACAAATCTAGACTAAGTGATGCTTACCATGCAGAAGTCTTAGTGATAACTACTTCAGTCTTTTAACCAAATATTACCAAGCTGACTGAGCAAAGGCATAGCCAAATATCTGGAAAAACTAACTTAGGAGAGGGTAACAATTGTTCTTTAATTATATTAACATTCTGCTTTCCTGTTATATTAGTGGTGAGTATTAGAGTTGCTGTGTTGCCTCCCATACCAAGCATGAGTGCTATGGTTTGACGTCTGACATGTGACACTGAGAAGCATGGTTTAGGCAACTGGCTGTAAAACAAATAATTTTCAGGGAATGCATATCAACAAAATACACTATCATTTGTCTGTAGCTGAGGAATGACTCCTCCAGAGCCAAAATCTCCATCTCCTGTTGCCCAATGCAGAATCAATCAATTAACTGGATCCAGAAGTTTAATGGTAATCATGATTGTGGGAGTATCCCAATGCACATTTCTGGTTGTACCCTGGCAGCCAAATTACAATTACTGAAACATTTTATCACCAAATTGAACAAATGTAAAATCTTAGTTATGCCTGCTATGGTGATTTATTTAGCAAATAAAAAATGGTCTTACAGAGAGAAAAAAAATGCATCAATAAAAGAAGTGTTAATTTACTGTACCTGTTGAAGTGCATCTTGAAGGTGTAGGATCGCAAGTTCTTTTTCCTAAGAAAACATAATTAAACATTATACAGTTTGTTCAAAAAATCTCACATCATAAAATGTAGATGGCTAAATTTTTAATCACAGAAAAGGCAAATGATGACAATATTACTGAAAGTTTACAAATAATATTCTTTTTTGGTAAAACAAATCAATAAAAGTAATTACGCAATGTTTTACAAGATTACCAGCTAAGATATTTGTACAGCTTAATAGGTTTAACTAGTCTGGACTGTTAACGATGAACGTAACTTTGAAATGGTTAGGTGGTTACAAAAATATGATTTTCAAAGCTGAATAAGTATAAACCAAAGACAGCAATATGGGAGAACCACCTCATGAAAACTCTGAAGCATAGATGTGGAAATGTTATAGTTTGGGATTGCTTTGCTGCCTTAGGGAATGGATAGCCTGTAGTCATTTGAAGAGAATGTGAGGCCATTTATTTGAAAGCTGAAGCTGAAATGGAAATGGAACTTTCAGTGCAATAATGACCTGAAGCACACTAGCAAATCAACCAAGCAAAGGCTCAAAAAAATTTGAAACGTAGAATTATGGCTTGGCCAAGTCAAAGCACTAATTTGAATCCTGCCGAAATATTTGATACAGGCAGTACATGCAAGAAAATCCACAAACATCTTGCAAATGAAGGAATTTTGAAGGCGTAGTGGGCAGTTATGTAAAAATGACTAAAAGATGTCATCCCTGCAAATGGGGGCAATACTGAATTCTGAGGTCAAGGGTGTACATACTTTTACCTAGTAGATCCTCAGTAGATCATTACATGTATTGATATTTTTGTTGAATTAATGATATAAAAGGCAATCTCTCGTTGCGTTTTTATTCAAGTATATCACCTTTATTTGTAGGCACTCTTTGCATGAAGATCTACTGTTTGCCTGTTCAAATATGTTAAAAAGTCAACGGTTTCCTTTGGTTGTATTAACACGTTCACTTCATTGTATATACTGTAACATTCACTGCTTTAGGGAGATAAACTGTATAATTAAAAGACTTCAATAACCCTATACAGTTACTTTGTAAGTAGTACAGGACCACTGATACTTGCTTGCATCAGTAGATTCAGGGACAGTCAATAATAAGAACACTTATTTTAACACAACAGTATACAAGAGTGTGTGTTCTGATATATGGTATATATACTGTTCAATGTACTGTAAAATTAACAATAAACTTGACAGCTACCAATATTCAAGTGACAAGGTTGGATCACATTATAGAAACAAGGAAGACTGTGCAAATTGCACAAACTACAGTATAAAAGAGGCCAGTAAGACAAAGAAGCTCCCTCACTCCCTGCATTTTTAAAGGAGACAAATATCAGTATTAATACAGATAATGAGTGAATCTCTTTTGACAGAATCTAAAGAAACTGCAGTTTATAAGAATACTTTGACTGGCAGATGAAATAGAGAAATGGGAAAATACTGTCAGGAAAACAAAGAGGAGAAAAAAAAAATAAAAAACACTTTATAAAACCATTGCCAAGCCATGAGTAAGCTTCACTACCACAAACCTTGTTAAAATATAAATACATACTCACACTTGCATAAAATGCATTTGTGAATTATTATTGACTTTTCAACTTATTGTACCATAAGCACTTCATGGTAAACAATTATTATTTGCACATATTGCATAAGTACACAATTAATTAAGCAAGTTTAACTATTTCAAAATTCCTCTGGGCCCATACCTTTAAGTAACCCTTAAGATCTTCTGCCTGTTTTCTATGGTAATTTAGATCTTCTTCTGTAGCTGCAGCTTGAGATTTAACAGCTTCCAACTCTAGACGTATACTGAACATGGAAGAATTTTCTTCATCACTCTTATCTGAGTCTGGTACCTGCACACAAATTTTTCAACTTAGACTGCTAGTTATCAGATGTTTTTTAAGCAACCGTGGCATATATAGTTTTTTTTGAAATTACAAGATTATACAGAATATTCACAAGTCAAAAATATTAATTATTTGCAGTTTAATAAAAAAAAGTGATATTTCACCTTATCAATCAAACTCCAAGTTTCAAAAACATGTATTGGAGTAACTGAGTGTCTGTTAATTTTTACATTTGATTGTTGATTTTTGTTTATCTCTAAAAACGTTGTTTTTAATCTGCTCTAAGTGATCTGCAACTATAATATATTCCAATTTCAGAGTATGGCACTCTCAGGATAATGAAAAATAAGAAGACAATTTGACATATTGTTTCTTGTTTATAGTCTCTTGACACTCTGTTTCTCTTCATTTATTGAGCAAAGTCTTTGTTGAGTGTAGGCATTACTTATTAAAGACAGAAAATCTTCTCATTGATATTAAAGAGATAATAGTGTCTGTTAATAATAAGGGTGAAAACATCTATTTGTTCAACATGCTTATAATGCTCTATATAATATACTATAAGATATCTATACCTTTACACTTCCAAGAACTCTTTGCAGGTTTTCTTTTTCTACAGCAGGCTTTCTCATCAACTCTAAGAGGACAGTCAGCTTGGCTAATTTCTTCTCATATTCTGCTTTGTCTTTTTCAGTACTGTAGAGTAACTGCCTCTGCAATTCCTGATTTTCATTCAGTTCAGTTAGCTCTTCTTCTAAATCTGCAAGTTTAACTATTAAACGGTTTAATTTTGTTTCAGACTCTTCCACAATGCTGTTTTGAGTCTCCTCATCTTTCTGTGAATCTCCATCTACAACCAAGATGTTTTCAGCAACTGCTTCCGTTTCTATTGATACTATTTCTGGAATCACCTCCTCATTTTTTCCCTGATTGTCATAAAGTTCTTTGGTGTTTATATTTGATTGTTTCTTTAAAGTGCTATGTGATGCTTGGTTTAGGGAAGGAGACTGTGTACCTTGGTTTAATCTTTCTTCTAGCTCAAGAACCTTTTGTTGTAGGACAACATTATCATTTTCAATGTCTTTTGCTCTAATGTAGTATTGATTAAATTCTGTATCCTTTTTCTGAACAGCAAATTCAAGCTCTTCCAATTTATCTTCCAAGTTAGTGATGTGAGAATTAGCACTTTCTTCAACTGCATTTAGTTCTGCCTGAATTACTAACAATGTCGCAGTTTTTTCTTGAAGGACCTCCTCCAACAATTTCACCTTGTGTGCGGAATCTTCATTTATTGCAAGTGAATGTTCTAAATGGGAAATTTTATCCAACAGTTTCATACGATCACCTTTAAGAAATTCTAATTCCTGATTTGTTAAATAAATATTTTGCTTCATTGCTTCAAACTCCTCCTTGGGTAAATTTACTTCTTCACTCCCTTTCTCTCTTTGTCTATCTGAATCCTCTTCTTTCAACATTTTGACCAAGGATTTGTCGATGTGTTGCGCTTCCTCAGAATTGTAGACATCTTGTGATTTGTTCTCAATATGTGCAAGTTCTAGCTGTAGCTTTTCTATGACTTCATTTAGTTGTTCTATTTCATCTTCACTTTTAATTTTTAAACGCTCTAAATCACTTCTTTGAAATTCTACTTGAGATTCAAGCTCTTTGATTTGTTCATTTTTTTTGTCAATCACCTACAATGAAATAAATGAAAGTTATAAAGTTCTCTCTTTATGATTCATAATTAGACAAAGTTGCTGAGAAATTAATTTAAATGACATTTTTCATTATTTTAAGGAAGACTAAATGCGATTTACCATTAAAAACAGGCACACTAAGAACATAAAACCAAAGTATATTTTGCATCAATGCTTTTTTTACTTTGTTGGATTCATTATAAATTGAATGAGCATTGTTTGTTTTATTAAAGTTTTTAGTACTTGTTAGCCTAAGCCAAAGCAAACTGCATTCCAACTTTAATATGTACTGCTTAAATGATCTTAGAAGTTTCTAGTTAGACCATTTAAAGTAATACTGCAGGTGCAGGGTAAAGTAGAATACATTTTTAAACATTTCTTTCCAGTTTTACTTAATTTATAAAGTCTCAAATTGTCATTAGAAATACCTTTTTGTCCCGTGAAAATTCTAGTTGTTGTTGCAGCTTTTCAATCTGTTCATTTAAACTTTCTACTTCATGTTCTTTTTCATGAATAACTTGAGAGAGTTTTCCAATTACCAGTTTATGATCATCAATGGAAACATTCTCAGACTCATGCTGTGACTGCTGCAAACTTGCAATTTCATTCTGCCCAAAAAAAAAAAAAAACTTTTATAAATTACGATTACGAAATTAGGATTTGCACCTAACAGACTAATCTTAGTAATCTCTCCATAATATTAAATGTTTAAAGCAAAGAAAATGAAGCCTTGTAGAAAGGTGCCGTGGGTATCTCCTTGTTTGTTATTTATTTTGAGTAACACCCTATATACAAAACACAAATATTTGATTTGCATTTTGTTTCAGGGCACTGTAACTTTAGAAGAGACACATAAGTGAACTAAAAATACATATACTCAGAAAAAAATGAAGAGTGAGGACTCAAAATAAATAAATCTCTAGAATTATAAATGTAAATACCTTGAGCAATAGGTTCTGATTTTCAAGCTCCTGCTGCAGAGTGCCTAATGTTTTCCGTTGGATTTCCATTTGCATGTTTAATTGCTGAATTTCCTCATTCTTATTTTCCAATTCTTCTCTAAATTGTTCCAATTGTTCTTCTAGGTTAGAGATCTACAGAGCCATTACAGAACCATTGTAAGGATTACTGTGGTTATTCTCTGCTCTTAAGATATAAACAGCATAAGGCATAGCTATCCTGTAATAAATGATAACATTAAAGGTATTAAGTGTAACATTATAATTTAAATATACCTCTTTTTCCTTTCTGTCCAAAGCGTCACGTTCAGTTTGCAGTTGTGCTTCAAGAACTGAGTCCAGCATTACTTCACTTGTAGCTAGCTGTTTTCTTACTTCCATCTTCAAAAAAAAAAAGAAAAAAATACAACAATAGTGTTATTACAGTGAGTTAACAACTATATAAAATTAAACTGTACAGTTATGTAAGCAAATGTTACTGGTTATTTTTGATAACCGATTACTATGCATGACTTTTCATAGCTAGATTTGAAGCACCTCTCAGTCCTATATGATATCTAATAACACATGCAAGTAGTTACTTTATGTCCTGTGCTAAAATATAAGAAATTGACATACAAGACAAAACTGACTCTATTTATGTAGCATTCTTGGTGAACACTACCCAAATGTATCACTCCACAATGCATATGTTGAAATATAATTACAAGAGCAGCAATGTAAGAACTGATGCACTTAGAGCCCTGGTAGGGAATGGAATGAACCCTTGGGGTCCCTGGTTTTTAGTCCAACAAATTAAACTATACCACTATTTTTTATGGAATAATTACAATAATTAAACCAATTCAAACATTCTGAAGGCAGCTACACAAACTGCATACAAATGGAGACATGAACAAATACAACTCTGACCCAAAAAGACATTTTGATATGCATTATTTATGACCGCTGCTATGCATTATCCATCTACTTTATTAACCAATATCATGTCAAGATTTAAAATTTTAACTTTAACTTCTCAGAATCAGAGTGGACAACAGTTGCAAACAAGATGATCGAATCCTTGTCACAAATCATATGACAGTCTATAAGCTACTAAAGTATTAACAAAGAATCATGTCTACCAATAATTGTTTTGGAGATATTTTTAAAATTTTGATTTCTATACAATTTAGGAGTTACATTCATGATTTACAATAAGAAATATTGACATATAAGAATTTGCCATAAAAGTGAAACTTTTCAAAACAACCTTCTGCAACTTTTCAGAGTTGTTGATCAAAACATTTTCCAGCTCTCTTATTCTGTTACTCATTTTGTCAATCTCTTCATCACGCTCTTGAATGTCCCTCTGAAACTGGTCCATCTGAAGAAGAAGTTCACTGCATTGATCTGTTTTATGATGCAACTGTTTCTTGAGAATCTCAATCTTAAAAAAATAAAAAATAAATAAACATTTAAAAAAATGTATTAAGTTATTATTTAGGAAAATAATATATATAATTATTTAATATAATTATTTAAGTTTTAGATTATGGGAATATAAACTACATGAACCATATGTATTTACAATACCAAAGAACTAAGCTATACCTTGTCATTTAGGCTTAATATTTGAAATACCCATTTCAATTTATGGGTGCTACTTTTCCAGAAAAAAAAAAATAGTTTTCTTAAAATAAAAATTCAATTAAATTTACAAATTCTGTAAAACTGAAATTGACTACGTAGGTTGAAAAACAGATTGCTGAAACTTTTACAAACAGAAATTGTATAAGAAATGTGTGGTGGTTGGCTGGGGGCTGTGCCCAGTCGCGACACCTGGACAGACCAGGAGAGGGACTGTGCCTTCCTAGGACCACGAGAGGGCAGCCGCCCTGCCTGGTTGAAAGAGCCTGTGGCCACCGCCAGGGGGCACCCAGACAATTGTGGAGCTTCGGACGTTAGTGCTTCCGCCACACCTGGAGGTGCCGGCAGAAGGAATACCGAGGACACCCGGAGTGCTTCTGGGTGCTCATGCAACACTTCTGCCACACCAGGAAGTGCCGCAGGAAGTTCATCGGAAAGCACCTGGAGCAGGACCGGATGAGAATAAAAGAGGCCGCCTCCCTCTAGTCGACAGCTGCAGTCGGGAGGAAGAGGACAGAGCTCAGCGGAGAGGAGTGGAGGCAGTGAAGGACCTTTGGAGGGCCTGAGAAGAGGGTGATTGGTGCAGGGGCATTGGGTGTTGTGAGGACTTTGTGTAAATAAATGTGTGTGTTTTTGGAACCATCAGTGTGTGCCTTTCTATGTCCGGGGCTGAGCTTCCACAGATGACAATTTGGTTTGTTAAAATTATTTTCTGACTGCTTCATTTTAAAACTTTAGGAGCAAACACTAAACTGTTATCCAAATTTAACTTCATTTTGTAAACAAGTTATAGAAACTGAAAACTTTATTCAATTTTTTATACTATGTGGAATCATCACCATCAAATATCATCTTCCATCTGCATAGGCTATCATGGTTCTTCTGTGCTTACGGTCTTGAGCTTTTCTCAAAAATGTTTTATATTTCTTGATATCAGTCCATGTTTGATGTTCTCTATTTTATTCTTGTTTATCGTTTTATTCTTATTTATTGTTGTCTATAAGTCCTCCAAGCAGTCTCCTCTTCATGTTTTATTACCTTACAAGACAATCAAAACATGCAGCTTTCTTCTTCTTGATCACATATATTACATATATCTTTCCACTTACTGATTTAAAAATTCATCATTACTTAATTTCAATGTCCAAAGTATCTTCATCAACTTTCTATACACCCACATTTGAAATGCTTCTATCCTCACATTTTCTTGAGCTATTGTCCAAGATACACATTCATACAATAAAGCTGAGCAGATAAAACATTTGGAAATTCTTACTCTTGCTTTTAAGCAAATGGACTTTGCTGGACAAATCCTTTGCATGCTTAAAATGTACCTTTAGCTATCTGAATTCTTATTTCTGTCTCATATTTCTCATATCCTGTTACAGTATTACCCACATACACTGCCTGGCCAAAAAAAAAGGTCACACACTCTAATATTTCATTTGACTGCCTTTAGCTTTGATTATGGCACACATTCACCGTGGTATCATTTCAATAAGCTTATGCAATGTCACAACATTTATTTCCATCCAGAATTGCAGTAGTTTTCTGCAAAGATCTTGTATTGAAGATGGAAACGTTGTACCGCTGTATAAAGTCTTCTTCAGCATATCCCAGAAATTTCCAGTGGGGTTAAAGCCTGGACTCTGTGGTGGCTAATTCATGTGTGAAAATGATGTCTCGTGCTCCCTGAACCTCTTTTCACAATTACAACAGAATTGTCATTGTCTTCTTGGAATATGTCTGTACCCTTTAGGAAAAAAAATCCATTGATGGAAAAACCTGGTCATTAAGTATATTCGGGCAGTGAGCTAACCTCATTTTTTGGGCACATAATGTTGCTGAAGCTAGACCTGACTAATTGAAGCAACCTCACATCATAACACTGCCCCCTACAGGCTTGTATGGTAGGCACTAGGCATGATGGGTACATTACTTCATCCGCCTCTCTTCTTACACTGATACATCCATCACTCTGGAACAGGGAAAATCTGAACTCATCCAGAACTCCACAGTGTAATCTTTATGCTCCATAGTAAACAGAACCCTTTTTTTCCCCCCTATTAGCCTCACTGATAAGTGGCTGTTTTAAAGCTAAACAGCAATTTAGTCCCAATACCTTGAGTTCTTTTTGCATTGTGTGTAAAGAAATGTTCTTTTTTTTTTCCTGACCATTTTACTCTCTCGAATATGATGATCACCACAATCCTTCCATTTTTTAATAGTGCATTGGATAGTGTTTAACCCAGTTCCTTTAGTTGTTTTCTTTGCTTGATGAAGGTCAATACTTTGACCTTTTTGAAACAGCATATCTTTTCCATGACTACTGGGTATGTCTTCCAACATAGTTGTTTAAGAAATCAGAAGCTACTCAGTGCATCAGTTAGGGTTAAATAACTTGTTGTCAGCTGAAACATATTAATCACTGCAGTTCTTATCCAATGGAAGGCTCTTACCCATTTACTTAGCTAAATCCAAGGTGATTGTTTTTGGCCAGAAAGTGAATATAAATGGTCTAACTTGTGTATCTTCTCTATTAATCTTGATCTTGATCCATGGCACAATTTTACTTCTTGTCAACAGCATGTTGTTTCACATCATTCTTCATACCAAATAGTTTTAAAGGATCATATTTGTCACATCTACTAATGACATTACCACTTCAATATCATCACGTCCTGCAATTGTGTTTCTGTTTCTGCCATTAAAACTGTGTCAACAACTTGTACAATTTCTTATCTGTTGCTACTCCCAATGCCACTGAAGAAGTTTTTACGATATAAATAAAATAACTCAATTCTGACAAACTCCCCCTACAATCAGAAATTAATTGAACAGACAATGACTTGTTCAAATAAATGCTCCTTGATTCAAATAAAGATTACAAGTTAAACTTAAAACTTTAGAAGCAGTTTAATCAATCCTGTATGATTAACACAATCAAATGCTTTCTTGTTATGAAGGAAATACACATACATATTTTTAATCTGATCACAGTATCTCAATATTATTGTTCTTAAGTTGAAATTGCTTACTGCAGTGCTTTTCCCTTCTAATTTCTGTCATATAAATTTTGTAAATGTTCGAGATGTATTAAATCTCCAAATTTACTCGATATCATCTGAAGACTACTATACCATTTGAGGCAACATTTAGACAGAATAAATAGAAGAGATCAAATATTTAAATGATCAATAAACAAGGAAACAGCAAATCACCAATAAATTATTGAAAATGAATTTAAATATTTTCTTTAGACATTTTGTATAACTTAACAAATAAAACAATATCCACATGAGATTAATTTGGGACTTGAAAATGCAGGTAGCAATTTACTTTTATTGGTTGTATATGTCCTATGCTGGATAAAGCTCAAAGTTCATAATATTTACAACATACCTGAACAATAAAATGAAAGTAATACAAGGGTATATCATACTTAAGCAAACAAAGCTTTGACAAAGAGTAGCATACTAATGCTGTTTAAAACTAAAATAATAAAGCACATGGTTATTTCATCTATCATTCAGTTATAGTACAGTATGAACAGAAAAGCAACAGTAAATTTAAAAACTTTAATTGGCATTGAAAATGTTGACGTGTGCATGGAAAGAAGGCGCAGCGTCAGCATTGTTTTCAACTCTGACCTACTGGTAATTGCTTAAGGCTTCCTTCAACACATTTATGTTATGCTGTAGGTGTTAACATGAATGAACATTTCTTGGGTAATTGGCTGCTCTCTTTCTAAAGCAGTAGACTACTCATTCACTGCACATATCCAATATTAAATTTGCCTACAATAAGAATCTAATGCCTCACAAAAAATGCACAAGACTATCCACTATAGCTTGTAGAATTATTTCAGTCAAACTCTGTCATATTGTACCTTTCACAAATGAAACAACTATAAAGTGTATTACAGAACACACAAGAACTCAACTGAAATGACCAAAGCTCAATCCAAGATGTATATAGCGATTTATCACAGCTTTTTTGACAGGAAAACCAAAAGGAATAAAGTTTTTCACAATATTCGTTAAATAAAAAAAACAAACTTCTGTTTTTTTTTTTACAACTCTTATAAATGAATATTTATGGATAGATGCCATTTTACTCTTTTATTTTTACAATATGCACACTTTAAAAACTTTAGTACCTCAGTGTGGTTTTGCTCAGAGCAGGGCTGCAGTTTTTGTGGGGTTTTTAGCTGCTCCTCTAATTTATGAATCTCTTGCTGAAAAACATCCCGTTCATGTTCTCTGTCAATTGCCTGTTGCTGTGCAACAACAAAAACATTTTCAAAAGAAATTCAGTAAAGCATAAACTTACATTGCTATCATATAGAACAAAATTAACTTGTTTTAATATATGACTGCTGCAGATTTCATAAATTTTTTGCAACAAGATAAGTAAATACGCAAATATTAAAACAAATATGCATCTCATAATTTTTTTAATGTTTTAACAATTAAAATATCCTTTAGTAATGATCTGCAACTTCACAGAAAGCTTATGGTCCATCATTTTGCCTTTTTCAGGGTTCTGAACCACTGTGATAAAATAACATTTTGAAAAATATGCACACTACAAAAGCTAGAAATTTAAGTTTTAAAATAAACTTTTTTAGTTATTAACAGTTCAATCACCAACCAACGCATGACTTGTTTTGTACTATAATATTGAACTTAAAACTGCAAAACTTGCTGAACTTATTATGGTATATTAAGGTCATTATATGACTGACTTTTTCTCATTTCACAATGTAAAAAATGAATGTGTTTAAATTAGATATTTTTGTTCCAAAAGAAACAAAAAAACTAATGCACAAGATTGTCCCCACTGTCCAAAAACTAATCTACAGTGCCTCAGGAGGAAATATTAGACATTCTAAATGCAGTGAAAGTATTGTACATTAGGCCAAGTTAAATACACATATCTCTGCAAAGTCCCAAAATGAATTAATACAGTTAATAAAAAAATCTAAAGAAGAGCCTGCGCTAGTAGTACTGGGCCCAGAGCCTGGAAATTATCAGAGGACGGAGCACCAGTCTCCCTGGGGGTCACACTGGAGCACAAATCTACACCTATGTTAGTTTCACCCAAGGCCAGTTTAGAATAGATTTTCAAATTACCCTATATACTTTTGTGATGAATTTGAGCGAGGTGTGAGGAACTAGTGGACTTGGTGTAAAACTGGTAGAAGGTGTAAACTACACACATTAACCAGGCTGATATTTGAATTGTTTTTTTTGAGATTGTGCAACAGAAGAATTGCTAATTACAACACCACTTTATTCCCATTTTAAACAAAAGTCATGTCTAAAACATAATGTCTACAGAAGGCAGGACAATGAACCAGGTGAATAAAACTCAGTATTCAAAATGTGTCTATCCTAGGAATTGTTTTACTTTGAGACACATGAACAGCACAGATAGGAGACAAAATGAGAACTTCAGTTAAAAATGAAATAATGTGACTTCCTTACTGATGCATTGGAAGCAGCAATAGCTAAAATGTACTGTATGCTGTAGCGTCATAGTAGGTGCAGACTATAAAGCAATAAATAAGCTCAGTGTAGGCATTTACATGATTTTGTCCTGTACTCCAACCTCCTGTCCAGGGGAAATTCTTAAAAATAACCATAGATAGATATACTTAGGTTTACATGTGGTATAAGAGAAGTTTACATAAAATTTTGGTAACTCGGAAGTAAAAGCTAAACTAAAAAACATGATGAGTTTAAGTAAATCTATAACTGTGTGAGGAACCATGCCTTGATTTCTTGATCTGTGAAAAAGCAGTGCTAAACTGAGTAATCTTGAATCTGAAACGATACTCGTTGTATAAACCGACCCCCAAACTCCAAGCCAAAAATCTAGGACGAAATTCTCGGCTTATATAACGGGATCTACGGTACATGAAAATAATTAACACTTTTTAAAAAATATTTTCTATCTTGTGCATTTGTTACTGAGAAATACATTTTTCTGTCCATGTAAAACAAAACACTTTTACAGACATCCAAAATGTAAAATTGCATTTATTCCATGGTGCATTTTTGTTTTTTATATGTAATGACACTATTAATCAAATATCTAACAGACTGATGTATAATATACAGTAAGTAGCTACCAACGGGGAAAAAAGAACATTTAGTTACTCTTTGCATTACTTACTGACATATACCTTTTATTTTTTATTTATCTTGGAAATGCCTCCACTGTAGAACATTCTTCTGTGCTCTGTCAAAGGTACCATTCAAATTTCACCTGAAACCATTATCTGTTTCTCTTGTTAACAAACATAAAATCCAGATATTGGCTATATTCTGCTATGCTGTATGTAAACACTTACTGTTCATTTCTGCGGATCTGTACAAAACTTAAGCAATAAATCTGAAAAATTCTTCAAGTACAATATTGGCTTATATAGCTTTAAATGTTTATTTGAATCTTACTATAAACAACATTAAAATGTTTAAGAAGCATTATAGCTTTTCTGGGCAGAACTAACTGGGTAGGTCAGGTAACCTAGGAAGGGGAAAAAAGCTTCTGCCTTCATATGTGTAGTGTATTTAGTTCAGTGCACCAGTAGACCACAGAACCACACCTGTGAGTGCATTCTGTACAATATAATAAACAAGCCTCAACGTTGACATCTTGGAATCCAAGAAAATGCAAACTACGTGGAATGGGCTCATTCAAAATATGGGTAGCTCAGCACTAGACATGTGATTATGGGTAAACTGCTTATCTGGTCCAATAACAATTAAGGTACATGTACATTTACATGATGGCATTAATACCTTGTATAGCTTGCCCTTGTAAAATATTTATGAATTACATATCTGTGTGATAGTTGCAGATATTGTTTATTTCAGATTGCCTTGCACACTTATTTTTTTTTTCCTTTACGTATAAGCAAAACAAAAGACATTTCTGCATTTTTCACGTTACAAATAAACTGCAGTATGTGGTCTTTGCAAGGCAAAATAATTATACTTGAAATATAATAAAAGACTAAAGGGTGAAAACATCTTATTTGCTCCAGTTAAGTTACTATTTTAGCACATTTTCATTTTTTAGTATTAAGCAATTCAGAAAGTTTTGGTTGATCTCTTATTGTAACACTATAAAATATTATATTTTTCCAGTCAATGTACTTATGCTTTCATAAATTATATGTATTCTTGAAGGCAAATGTAAGTTTCTTTTCGAGTCAATAATAGGGAATAAATATTGCTAGCTGGGTTATAGTATTTTGTTGGCAGAAATAATAATAAAAAATCTTATATATTTTTTCAGTGAAGTGCATTTACTAAGAAAATATTGTGAATTAAAGCCTTACATCCAAAAATTTTCTATTCTTCTCCAGCTGCTTTTCCAAAGCCTGTATTTGCTGCCTCAAGTCAGAGACTTCCACAGTCTTGTCCTGCTCCAGTTCTCCAACTTTGTTAATCTGTTCCTCAAGCTCCAATTCAAGCGTCTTTACTTGTTTTAGAAGATCACTGTGCTCCTTTTCTGCTTGGAGCTGTACTTCCACTTTTTCCTTCATTAACTTCTCTGTCTCCTCAAGGAGATCTGAATGATGAACGTAAAAATGAGAAACAATGAATGCATGATATGATCATTAATTGGTCCTGAATGAAATAAAGCTGAACAAAAAAACAAGACAAGTCCTTGATAGACAGCACATAATGAATATACTAATGACACTTTCTGACAATTTTTGATAGCCAAGAAATGTTCCAATATTCTTAGCAATACAGTTTGATGGCTGATTAGAATATGACTTGCATTATTGTTAATTACATAAGTTGTTTAATCATTCATTTTTTATTTCTGTGTCAGGTGCCAGCAACAAGGTAGTCTTGTTTTCATAACACAATGAAATGTCTAATAGAAGTGCACAATGCAAAGAAATGCAGCGCACCCTAAATTTCTCAGCTTCCCATTTAAAAATTATACCATTTATTAACACCACAGGGTGAAACAGTACAGAGAAATGACATCAAGCAGAACTGTATGGGGTTACCAACTCCATAATCATTCAGGCAGGGAAGTAGCATAGGTCTAACACAGCAATCACTGTAAACATAAATTTACTTTATAGTTAAAATACACAACAACAACAACAACAAAACTTTTCATCAACAAGCTAAATATGCTTTTAATGTTAATGATGTTTATAATGTGCATGCAAATGTATCCTTTTCTGTAAGATATTGCAATAGAATAAGTATGTTCTATGTTGCATAAAGCTTGTAAATATAAGATTTCAAAGGCAGAAGAAATCGATACAAACCTACCTACTACACATAAACATTCAGAAGCATCCACACAATATAGTCCAATATTTAGAGTTTAGCATTGAATTAAAAAGGTAATGACTTAGGGAAAGTCTTTATAAAATTATGAAAAAATAAAACTGAAAAGCAGTTTAAGAAGATATACAAAGAACTAATGATAACTACTAACAAAAGGAAACTGGACAACAAGAAGTTGTGGTAACAGACCAGTGAAAACTAGACATCCATGAAAAAGTTTGTTGTTGTTGTTTTTCAAACTCTCTCTTTTACACAAATTTCAGATTATTCAAGAAAAGATTGCTGTTTAGGATATTAGCATATTGACTGGATATGGATCACCATGCTTGCTAGGAATATTTTGGAATAAAATTAAAAGGTTCAGTACCAAGGTAGGGTGAAATCAGGAAGCAGAGCCATGGGTTAGTAACAGAAAGCGAGCCCAAGACAAACAAGCTCCAAGCTTAATAGAACATGATTGATTATTATCTATTTTTTGCTAAGTGCCACCCGAATTTTAATTTTTCATGCTCAGTGTAGACAGACCTGCTTCGGGTGCTGCATCAACTGCAGCGTCAACTAGGCCTAGGAGAACAAAAAAGCACAATAATTCACATGCTCTCTGTATAAAATGACTTAAGAAGGGAAGGGGTGAAAATGAAAGCAGTTATAATATAGCACAGGTCCAAAAAAAAAAGTTAGCATTATTTGTAACAGCACAAGCTGATGAATCTCAGTATGTAAAAAGGAAAAAAGCAAACATTCTTTCAGAGATTGTAATGCTACTGTACATTTTTACCATTTTCCTTTGAATTTGCTTTGACAGACCATAGAGAAAGATATTTGACTAAAATACCAAAATTGTAATATTACCACAATGCAGAAGAAAATACGTAATATACTCCAAAAAATGCAGCAATGTAAGAAAGCAGACAGCAAATGGAGGTAGTCAATCCATGTGTTTTAATTAGCCATGTGATGATCTGCTGCACTTACTTCAATGATTAACATCTTGAGATTGTTCACTAGGAAGCCAGCTGCATATTCATTTCTTACTCATTTTCATCATTCAATTTATATGATTTCAAAATACTATTTAACTTTTACAGATGTAGTCACCTTAGTATGTAAAGTGGGTACCATTTTTCTTTTCTGTCCTGAATACACCAGTTATGCATTAGCTCTGACTAAAAATCCATTTTGACAAGTCCACTGACTCCAAATTGTATAAATAAAATGGCTTCTTGCTATTAAATAAATATTTGTTGATATCACTAGGCACACTTTACACATCTCCCCAGTGGAAAAGAACTAAAGGAATTTTTCACTTTATTAATTAATTATATATTGCATTAGTTAAAATTGTATCGTGGGCTACAGCAGTGTATACAGGAGAATCCACAAGAGAAACAAGTTATAAAATGTACACATGGTAATGGCTTTGAAAGCTGAAGCATTTTACATTTGTTTTAGTTATTTCAAAGAGTTTGTTTCACATATTTGTTTATTGTGTGGTATTGTGTGTAATGTGCATAACAGCGAGTCACACTTAAAAATAAAAATAACAGTGACAGACTGCAATTAAATGCAGTATGTTAGTAGACTACATTAAATACATGGTTTTTAACAGCATTTTACCAATCACGTAATTAAAAATGTAACTTAAATATGCTTTTGATGGATGAATAGCTTTCACTGAGAGCAGATTTCAATTTGAGTGGTTAAAAAATGGCATTGGATGATTTGTTATTACTAGTTGTTGGTTGTAGGGGGTCTGACTAACTGTAGTTCAAATTTCTGAAACATAACACTTTTGAAAGGCATACTTGAAGTGATAAAATTTGTTCAAGTCTCAAGATAAAACTGTTAGTTGCTTCGGACCATGACATGCAGCAGGTTTGGAGTACTGACGACAAATTATATTGTCAGTTTTAGAGTCAGAGAAATACGGATTCATTATAATTGGCAAATAATGCAGACACGTTGTTCCTTTTAGTGTAACATGCTGTTAATATATTTATTCACCTTATTCTCACAAAGCAATGCTTACATACACTAACGTTTTATATATATTTATACAGTTAATTTGAAATAAGCAGTAGGAGAAGTTAGCTGGTGTACTAGCTTGCCATTTTGCAATGAGGAGCAGCTGTCAGACGGGTAAAAGAGGAAAATATATAAAATATATAGGTTGAAATTACCTTTCTAAATGTAAATTCAATACGGTACACTAATCTGTAACTGAAGGCAAACAGCATGTTTCTCTACTTTAAGACAGAGTTTGCAAATTTGCCATTGCATTTCAATTGGAGATTTTGAAACTTCAAAATTGTGTATAGTGCGTTATTATTAAGATACCACAACAAACATTTTCCTGAAAAATTTTCTTGAAGAATAGATGTCCCAAATTTCATCGTAACTGGACCACTGGGAGCCAAGTAATTTCATGAAGACAGATAGACAGGGTTGTGAGTTAATATTTTATAGCAAAAAGGGATGCGACTGGCAGCAAAAACTCCTCAAAACACACTAAGCATGAGGCTGTTTGTAGAAAGTCAATACATTTCATTGCACTGCACCAGGTCTTTATTCAGAAGAATTAGCCTGGAGTGGGTCTCTTCTGAATACTGTTGTGAAATGAGGCAGAGCAAACAATAAGCAGCTATCCAAAATCTTCTAAAATCAACTTTAGCTAATTTCATAACAGTTTATTTAACATTCAAAGAAGATGCAGTCAATTTATTTGTCAATAATTTGTGCTCATTTCAAGTTTATATTGCAATAAGTTATGAGAAATATTAGTACTATGTAAATATTGGTAAGTTCACTAAAATGCTAAACTGGGTGAGTTCGAAGAGCATTCTGATGTACGAGAAAAGAGCATTTACAGATCAAATGCTACCATAATAGTCTGAACTGGCGCTGTACTACCACACAATAAGCAGTTAATATTTTTGGTCTGGGTCATAAGCTGTTTTTTTTATCTACTATCCACTCTAGATTAAAACATGACCAACAACATGTGATCTGGATCCAGTTTTGGAGTTTAAGTGTGCTTTTTTATTTGTAGTTTTACAGTGCAGAATTCTATTTCATTTTTAGACTTTAAGCCTATGAACAAATGCTACTCTGCCTTCTACTGCAGCAATTGAGTGACAAACCCCAAAAAGCACATTGGTAAAAAAACTGTGTAATTCTCCTCAAAATTGGAGAGGGGATATCAGAATAGACAGCATTTATTTACACAGTATGGGGCTCACAAGAACATATAATAGGCCACAGTTTGGAAAACAGTGTACAAAAGAATACTATCCAGAATATATAATCTCATAAAACAACAGAGAGAGAATTTTCTACCAATAACTTGCTGCCTGTTTCAATCAGTCTGTGGGGCTGAGAATGACAGATTTCAACCAATGGACTGAAATTGGAGCTACATTTTCATAATCTGACATGTTAACAACATACAGTAATCCATTTTAAAAATATAATGATTTCTATCTATACACCAGGATTATTGTAGATCTTTCAACTATCAGAGAGTATTTTCACTATAAGGCTTTAAACAAGACATTTTAATGTATAGTGAACTCCATTAATATACGTAAATGTTTATCCTATTAATCTTTCATTCAAAACATTAAAATATAGCCTTTAACTAAAGTACAATAACTACAAGGAAAAAGAAAATCTCATACTAAGAGAAATAAATCTATCTAATATATATGTGCCATAATTTTCAGCACCCCAGAAAGTCAAATGAGTAAAATCTAACTCGCATATATTTCCATTCCATTCAAATCTTACATTTTTCAGTTTATCTGTGTGAGCAAGAACGCTTAAGCGGCCAAGAATGATGTTTTGTTTGATAGGTGTATGTATACAATATGTGAAGTGACACGCAAGCCAATTTTCCTTAGTCATTCATTACAATGGAAAAGACTGAACACAATAATAAGTTTTGTGAGTGGCACAAATCAGCTATTATCAGTCTAAAGAATTTTTCTAAATAGGTGGCCAAGGTTTATCATACAGTAAAGATAACCAAATTAAGAAAATAAATTGTTAACTTAGGTTAAGATCTCCGAGATCTCAATATTTAAGAATATATTGTAAATTCTTACATGAGCCCAATTATTGAATACAATTAAGAACAGTTCCCCCAAAGTCTATGAAAAATTAAAAAAGATTAACAAAACAATAACAGATCTTAAGCATTACTTTCACTTTCAATAGAGTATTTCCAGCACTATTTAAGAGGTGCTTAGACTGATGCTTATACGTACGCAGCTCCCTGGACCCTGCAGAGTTCTTCATTGCATCCTGTTGTCTGGACAATAGCTCTCTTTGCTGTTGAATACTTTGTCGCTCTTCATCGAGTTCTTGTAGACGGCTGTTAGTTGAATGCAACTCCTGCTCAAGATGCGAAATAAGCTCTGTTTTCATTTGAACTTGCTTTTCCAATGCTGTTCTTTCATCAAGATACCCATCAATTATTCCTGAAGTAATAAAACCAAGTATAGCATTTAAATCATTCAAAGTGAAACATTTTTACTCTGAAACAAATTAAAATACCATTTTAAATGTACAAATTCATATTGTATATATGATTCAGATATTTGACTAATGTTCTGTTTTTACTGGATAATAACACAATGCACTATTTTTTTCTATGACATACTAAACTCTGGCAGAGAAAGTCCTATCTGGGGGCCTTAAAATCCAAAACACTGATACAAGGCAGTAAAGGTTCTTAAATTTTCTGAAATGTCCAAAATACATCACACACTCATCTGTAAATGCTCAGCCAGTGACAGGCTTGAGTAGGACAATGCAATGCTGAAGAGGCAGTCAGTGCATTAACAAACAACTATTTAGTACTGCAGAAAAAGTACAGGCAATAGCAAGACATGTGCACAAAATACATTGCAGTTATATTTTCATGCAATGTATAAGCCTGGTAATGCTTCATCTTTTGATAGGAAGGAGTGTGGAAAGTCTAATTGTAGATTTTTGAATGAATACTGACAGAGTCATTTCGTGGGAGAGTCACTTTAGTATACAGTTTTAAATGAATGATCATACAGATTTTGTCATTATACTTTTCTTACTTTAATGTGTATAATATTGTTATCGGAATGTCAAACATGTAGTTGCTGGATGCTGCTTTACTCACTGCACTAATATTACAGTGAAAGAATGAGTTGACAGGAGAGGCGCAACAGTTTCTATGATAATCAGCAGGCCTTTGGCTGGAGAAAAGCAATATGGCTATAAAGTAAAAGGTGACAAAAAGAATGCTTTCAAATATATTAAATGTAAAAAAGAGGATTATGAAACTTGACTCTTTCATCTATTCAATAAAAACTGAACTACAACAATTGGATAATTATTCTGAGAGAAGTGTGCAGTAAATCTAGATGGGCATCTTATTTATTATAATCAACATTACATTTTGAAAATGTCAACAATATTGGCACTCTCCAATGTGTTTGTTATAATAGACAAAAAAAATGTTCTTAAGAAAGGTAATTAAAGTTTTAGGTGATACACAGTGGCAAAAACTGACACATTGTTAAACATTTGGTAAAACAAATTACCAAAACATAAATAAATAAATACAGCAAACTTCAAAGTATTGCTACAGGCAACAATATTTAAGCTGTACAAAAAACAACAGTGCATCACATTAGCTCTCAAACAACATTTGCTCATACAACATAATACATTTTCATCCAAGGCATTGTCAGGCAGATCGTAAACATAATTCGTATAAAATTAAAGGATATAATGCATTAGGGTGACTATGTTGATCATTAACCAGTCTAATAACACAAAACAGGGAAAGTCAGTCACTAAGAAAGACCGATCTAATGTATTTTATTTATTAACACAACTTTAGAAACATAAACTTTCCCAAATGTCAATTAACTAAAACATGACAATTACATTTATTTAACAGGGCTGTTAAACACAATTCTATGATGACTGGGCCCCAGTGTTGGAAAACAGTTTTATGTTTTACAGCACTTCTGTGTTGATTAATAATTAAACATATAAAATGTGAACTCTTTTAAAGGGTAATCCTTAACCTAGGTGATGTAAGAATGTAGGTGCAGCACAAACATATGGAATGCATTGCTGTAAAATGTAGTGGACCCTGTTAAAATGTGCTATTATAGAATAAACAGACTTTGGTCTGGATATAAATTGCATTAGAAACATGCCTAGACAGGCATGTATGATTAGAAAGGAATTTGTCAAACATGCTATAATAAAACATGCTTAAAATATCTTCGAGTTAAAAAAAATAAAAGTGTAAGCTTAAGGCTATAAAAATTGTTGACATTTATAGAGAAAAGTTCAATCTTGAGGATTAATAGTTTTTTATATATTTAAATAAGTGCTACAACATCTATGTAGTATGTATATACTGTATTCAAGCATTGGTGAAGCACAATCAATTTAATGATTTATATAAAAAAAAATGGTTGCGATACAAGTCTTATCACACAAACCATATCTAAAACAAAACACTGAAACTGTGTAGCCTCCTTAGCGTTATGTTTACCCCCAGAAAAATGATGCAAAACGGTTAGAATATATTTCAACAAGAAAAAGTGTTATTAGGCACAACAGAAATGTGTAAATACAAAAACATCAACATAAATACAGTATGCCATGTATGGCTATTGTTCACATGATATACTGATGCAGATTTCATACTCTTTCTGTGTGTGAAATGTTTTGAAAGAGTCTCCAAAGCACAGCCCAATGCCACAATCGGGACATTTTTTCCAATAACATTTTTTTCTCTTGCTTGCACATAAGAGAGTAAAATACTGTATCAGTGCCTGATTTGCATAATCGACTTGCCCAATTAATTATGGAAGGATACCACCTGCAAGGCTTAATGACATCCACATTTCCCTTGACATAAACATGGGCAGTTGCTACACTGTTGCAACAGTGCTTAAGGGCGCTAAAGTCTTTCTTGTCCTTTTACTTGACCTTAACCATTTTGCCACTGTCACACCATGGTGAATCATCACATGACCACGTTCACCAGGCATATCATGGCGGTTAGGTTGTGCAGTGCCATATTCATCAGTTTCACTATCACTGTGAACATCTGATGACCAATTCATATTGCCATCACTATTGCTCAATTTGAGCAATGGTTCAGTTTCTCTTAATGGCTTTTCCTTTGCCATTGTTTTTTGGTTAAAGTCTCTGACCCACTCAAAATTGAGGAGTTTCCACAGGGTTACCATATAGTGGATAAATGCATGAAAATACACATACTGGTTTGCAGCATGATGTTATTTAATCCACTAGATAGTAGCAGAACACTGCTCTGAAAGTAATTCAGGCTTAACACTGTAAAGATGATGATTACATGACACCCTGGATCTGTTCTGGGTTTCACTATACAGTATGTAAACAGAATTCTAAGCTTGAGTCATGCTCAGGATTAATGCCAAGGAAGTAAAAGCAGTAATACATACTGGAAAAAAACAATCTCACACTTTATTAACACAATGTGATTGAAGGTTTAAATAAGTGTGAAAGCACATAGCAGCTTTACATTTAAAGTAGGGTTCCAACTACTAATGTCAAAAATATTTTAATGAAGATGGAACACATTTGAAAAAAGTAAATCGTTTTTAAGTGCTTTTCACACATAATTTTGTATATGACTGTTAACAAGAGAATAAACAGAGTATTCAATTACTTATGTAATCCAAACAAGAGAATTTCCATTTTACTAGCCCTGCTACCTCATTAATATTGGGTTCAAATCTTACACCTAGTCACTGTCCATGTGGAGTCTGCACATTCTTCAGTTTCTCTAACCTCTCCTTCCACATTCTCCAAGATGAACAATTATGTTGATTTGTAATTCCAAATTGTCTCTGTGTGAAGGCGTGTGTATGTGAGTGGATTCTGCGAAGGACCAGTGCTTTCTCCATGGTTTTTCTCTGACCTCGCCCACATTCCTGCTGGTAGGATAATGGAGGAGGATAATGGAAAGGGGGTTGGTTGGGCGTACAAAAATAAAAATCTGATAAAATATATTTAAAATTTCAGCTTTCCTGGAAAGATTCAAATGAATTAGGTGCATATTGTTATATGTGTTTAATAAAACATATTGCCACATCATGCTTACGCCAACACTGTGTGTAACATGGCCAAAGATGCAAATTTCTGATATGTGGACAAATGAATATTATAATTAATTAATTTCAAAATGTATATATACAGAACACCTTCTATTTCATGATTCTATAATGTGCTTTGTTCCAGGAATACAGATAAATAATACAACAATTTTCTGGAAGTGTTGAGAATTTGTTTTGCATATTTAGAAGTTTGTACATTGTAGATACAAAATAAGAAATCTTTCAAATGACAGAAAGCATATGTAAAAAGCAATCAGTAAATCGACAGTGTGAATCTTGAATTTTCTCCCTGTGCTCACATAGTTTTTCCCCCCACTGTGTACTCCAGTTATCCACCTGCATTCCAAAGTGATAAATGTTCCCTTAAGTGCTAACTCTAAAATGACCCCATATGAGCCAGTGTTCATGTGTATATGTGCATTTGATGGGCCAGCTACCTCATCCAGGGGTGGTTCTGCCTTGCGTCTGATATTGCCGAGATAGACTTTGGCTTTAAAACAAATTATACAACTTGTATAATACATGGTTGGATTGATATTTTTTAATCCAGTGTGCTAGAATTAATGACCCATTGGATTCTTCCAAAAATGTGGGCTCCCTTTCATCTTGATTGCACCTTTTCATTACTACTGGTATCCACAAGTATATAATTCACTGTTTAGCCGAAAGAATTCTACAGTTACTGCATACTGATGTCCTTAGGCATTCTAGAGCCTTGGATTTCACCTTCATGTAGCCTTCTTTGTGGTAGCTCATCAAAGGAAAGGCATGAGATTTATTTCTGAGACTGATTGGTTGCTCTTCTTTGCATAATTTTTTTTCTTCAGTCAATACTTTAGGATATGATCTATCTAGTGCATTAAGAGTTTTATCATACCATCACTTGATTTTTATTCAAGTTGTAGAACACAGCCTAGTACTGCATTCATCTTTATTATGGCTTCCTTCACAAATGCTGATTTATATAGAGGTCAGTATTGTGCCCATTTTGGGTCTATAGTTTTCTTTTATGTGCAAATAACACTTTGATTTTTCAACAGTAATAACTTTTTTTGTATAGCACTCTTCATTGACTGTAGACATAGAGCACTGTGAACAATTCTCAGTTAAAATACACGCATAGAATATACTAATTGCTAAATACAGAACTGGTACACATATAAATACAGATTTGTTTAAACACACAGACAACAAGGAAGAAGCCAATTTAACATAAATGGAAACCAACAATATTTATCCCTTAATTAATCAAACTATGGCCACATTAAACTGTATTTATATTCACAGTTTGAAGACTATAATTTTTGACTACCTCCTCAGTAATTTGTATACCTCCAGCTTTAGTGCCATATGAAAATCTGATAACTGTACTTGACTACATCAAAATATATATTACTGAAATAAAGCACATCCTCAAGGGACTCTTCTAATGGAGGAACCTCATCTTTTCTGTATAATTTACTTCCATGGTATCAACAAGACAAGATTCTAATTTTATAGAATGCCATTTGCAATAAAGCAATACTATACAAAAAACATTTTGAAAGTACCTACTTCCCTATGCTGTGTAAGTATGTTCCCTCAGTGTGCACCCTCAATGATGGGTTTTCATTTACGCAAGCATGCTGCTAAATAGCTAAAATATTGCAATATGTAATCATTTTCGTACCAGTATTGTTTTTAATAAACCTAAATGCAAAAATAATTTGAATTCTGTTGTATTTTATGGTAATAAAACTTGGTCAAGGGATAGTTCCTCAGTGGATGACACCATCTGGTGATCCTCAAAAACTTGTGTGATTTTGGGTCTGCCGGATTCTTTCAGTTTCCAACTGCCTTTGGATTATGTAGGACAACATACACACTGACACTTTGATTATTTATTTTAAGCAATTGCTCTAAATTAGAAGCCTACACTTCCAAGGGTAATGTTGCCCTGTCTCATTTCATTTGTTAACTGCCATTTTCTTGTGATTATATAGTGTAATATTGTCCATGTTCTGTTCCAACTCTGCTTTAAGATAGAGGGTTTTTAAGTATTAAACCGAAGTTGGGACACTTGTGCAAATTGTTACAAGGCTAAATCTACTTTAATTGCCGCAGAACACCTGTTGGTTGTAACACATTAGTTGTTCCCGGACAAGGGCACATTTCTAATATTCTGAAACTTCCTTTTTCAGTTTATGCTAATCTAAACATTAAATTTAAACCTCTGGCAGTTTACCGTTTACATTTTCTTTATTTTAAGTAATTTATTGCATTTCAACTGATTACATTTGAAGAAAAACTGGAAAAAACTGAGGTATTCTAAAACTTTTGACTGGTAGTATATATCCAGTTAATTTCTGTAATACAGCTGTAGATTTAACAATCCACAAGAAGTTATCAGTATGATCCACGCACAGTTTCCAGCATTACAGAAAATCATGATTGCATGACAATACAGTATCCACTGACTGGGACAACCCATTAAATACAACTCAAAACATTGAAAGCAAAAATATTTGTATAAGATATCAGCAGTCAGAGCATGCTGAACAGTACTTTTCAAATATGAAGCAACTATTGGCAAAGTAAATGCTTTGGAAATCTACAAACAAGCTTTACTGGTTACAAATACTATAAGATTATTTAGTTTGCTTTAACACTATAGACTAGATAAATTTCTATATGACACCTTATGACCATAACACGCAAAGGGTTATGTGTTATTGGATGTGAAAATTGTAGTTTCCACTACGAATGTAACTAAAGGAGGTTGAGGCTTGTCATGAAACTTATAGTATCTTGGCAAAACAATGCTTGATTGTGTGTGTGAATGTGTATATGTTTGTGAGCTTTGGGTAATGACCAAAAGAATGAGATCACAGGTATAAGCGGCCAAAATGAATTTTCTCCGCAGGGTGGCTGGGCTCTCTCTTAGAGATAGGGTGAGATGTGCAGACATCCAGGAGAGGCTTGGAGTAGAGCCACTGACCCTCCGCATCGAGAGGAGCCAATTGAGGTGGTTCGGGCACCTGATATGAATTGGCTCCCTGTGGGGTTTTTTTCTGGCATGACCAGCTGGGAGGATTATACCTCCTATATGGCCTAAGAATGCCTTGGGATACCACAGTATGAGTTGGCAAGTGCAGCTGGGGAAAGGGACGTATGGGCCTTACTGCTAAGACTGTTGCCCCCACGACTCCGCTTCAGATAAGCGGTGGAAAATGAATGAATGGATTATTTCTATATACGTACACACAGAACTGTCAATAATTTATGTTATACAAACCTTTCATACAAAAGAACAATGCTAGGCAATATATCTATCTCCTTAGTGCAACATACATGTCACTGGAACTAAGTGCAATTTGCCATTTCATAGTTTCCTGGAAATGTAATCTTCTTTGGGTTCAGGTAGGAAAGCGATTGTGCTCTTTCCCATTCAATCTTTGGATATTTCTGCAAAGGAGTAACTACTGATCAGAGAGCTATTTTCAAGAAAGCAATAGCAGCACAATTCTCTGCATTTTGGTGCTATTTGTTATGATGTAGAAATCTTGAATGGTCACCTGATAACATACACATTTCATATAAACATACTCATAGTTACCCAGTATTACTTATAGTAAAATGTTTGTTAACAGCCCATTTTGATTTTCTTTCCACTTAATGATAAAACACTCTCTATTATCTTTAAATATCTTACGATCTAGCAGGTCAAAAAGTGACAAAGTAGTTCAAGTGCCATTGAGGCACGTTTTCTTTTTTGTTCATTCCAGGTCCTGTTTTTAGTTTTAATAATTTTTAATTAGACAGTTTGATTTTCATCTTAATGTTTAATCTGGGAGATGACAAAAGGGGTCATCTTTCTGTTTATTAAATTCAGAATAATTATATCTTTGTACTTTTAAGTGCACAGTTATTATTTCCTTCCTTAAAGTTTTTGCTTTGCTTTAGCTGATACTCTGGTTGAGACTCAAGAGTTTTAATTACTTCTGTTTATACCTTATCTTATAGCTAATTAACAATGAGATGAGATGCAAATAAAATGAAAAGAAATTTGAAAAGAAATTGAGGATAGGAAGGTCTGAGAGTTAACAATTTACTTGAATCTTCAAAATATTTTGCTGATTTTGTTAGACACCTAGTTAATTAAGTGACACATTCCATTAAATGTTAGAATTGGCATCTAAAAAATAATTTGGAGTGACAATGGTTAACCACTATGTCAGTCCAGCACCAGGGTCACTTATTCCCAAGGAAGATCTATAATTTGTCAAATTATCTGTTTTCCCTGTGAATCTGTATACAGGAGAAATAACCCTAATTAATTTAAGCATGAGGCACACATTTTCTAGTCACTGACATGGAAGGACTAATGAGGATCTCCAAATGGCTTACATCTTTTTCCACACAGTCATTAATTGATTCTTATGACACTGCAAAAACAAAACAGAGGACTTCAGTATCTCAGTAACTGCCTTCTTAACACCTTATAATTTCAACAGCCACATTTCATGTTTTAAAGAAATCTTAAAATTTCTTCCTGTGTAATACCATGCTATATTGAGAATACCACTAATACTAAGACAGCTACCCTCCACTACTCCCATTTACAGTTAAATCTACCTTAGACTCTTCACAAAATACCAAGTTATTGACACCAAAGACACATTTTTTTACCCTATTTAACATAATTCTATATTCAATTTTATAGCCATTGACTTGGAAAGCTGTCCATACATTAAATCCACTAATAAAATTAAACATATAGTTTGAAATGTACACAATGAAAAGGTTCAAAGTGACACTTTACAGAAATGTGCACTCATTGCTAATATATTTAAAACAGGACTTCAGTAAAATTAACATAGCACAATTTGCAAAGCATAACTACACCCTTACTTCTTTAAAGTGTAATTTTAGATATTTTTTTTACCTGTTATTTAATGAAAATCACTTTACATCAGTTAAATGATAAACAGATTTAAAGTTCATCACATAGTTGATACCAAGATCTGGATTAAACTACACAATCCTGTTGCCACTGCAGTGGTGACTCTGAGGAAACTACTAAACAATGTGTTATTTTGTAACCTTTGTCATTAACCACAATTAAATAAATCATAAGTAAATTTTTTCTTTAAAAAGTGTATCTTAAATCTAAAACATCTAGGTCAGAATATTCAGCTTAAACTGCAACCAAGGTGATTTTATTGAACTAAGCAAGTTCAAAGACTCATTCAACAACGACCTACTTGAGAGCAGAAAACATAGCAGAAAAAAGTTCTGCTGATAATGGCATGTCTCCATTTGCCACTGTGAAACCTTCTGTCAAATGTCTGTTGCTTGTCAAAAAAGAGTGCTAACCTGGCTTTATCCATCTGACCAAGTTAAAACTACACTGATTGCTCTGTGGTCATATTATTGAAACAATGAATGCTAATGTGATCCAGATATGGTGGTGGAACTTTCATGTTTCTCATTACTATGGGATCACGGATCAAGTGATGTTTTACTAAACTGGTAAGGAGGCAGTGTCTGTTGGAAAGTTAGCCAACAATAGTCCTGAGATGCTACAATACTTTTAAAATATTATTCTACAAAGCTGGAAACTTTATTAAATGCAGATCCTTTAATCTGCTTGAGGAATTTGTTTCTTTTGATCTTCAGCCTCTTTACTCCGTAACAAACAAAAATATAGCCTTCTGAGTCTCACAACTACAAAAGACAATAAAACAGGTTGGAAATCCATATGTAATCCCCCAACTACCCTTACCTCAAGCTCCAGCCAACACCTACAATTCTTGTTTTAAAAGCTTTGGATACAAGTATCAGCCAAATAAACAAATGGAAATGTAAAGAAGACTATAGCTACAATAATCTGAGAGAGTTTGCCAAGGTATTAACAACAGACATCAGTAAACCAGAACCCAAAACATACGTGACCACTGGCCTGTTTCTTAGGCATATTGAGCATACTATATGTTCTTCTATCCTTAGCAATCTTACCATACACCAAGATACCTTGTCAAAACCTGCAATTTAAATTATAAAAAGGTACAGTAGTGGACAGCTGAAAGACACTAAACATCAAGGAACTATCTCCACCCTGCAGGGTGGAATATAATTAAGAATGCCTGAAATGACAATAATATTCATCTTTGTAAGGGTGGGTATATTTAATTCACATATTTGAAAATGTGCATAACAAGTAGCAACTCTGATTCAAGACAGCATTAAGAAAAACTGAATATAAAATAAGCTCTGTTTAACTGAGAGTGATGAGGCCAATTTAAAAATCAGTAACTATGAATTCCAGTGAGATTTAAGAATGGTCCTCCTGAATATATGAACAAGTTTTTAAACAAATGAAACAATGGCAGGTGTCTTATGCAGGGGTGTCTCCAGCTCCACCTTATCATTAAGCAGCATGATGTAAGATGTTTAACAGAATGCAGAAGAGCAGGAAGTCAACTGGGCCTGTCCTTGCTTTAACACTGAAACTGCAATCATATGCTAACCATTGTGCTCCTTTTATTAGAGTTTTTTCAATTTTAACTAAAACAGGCAAAACATCCATCTTCATTTATTATTCCCCATAGATATCCACTGTGTGCTGCCTTAGGTGCTACTGATTACTGCCCTGATATGTGACAGATCTGAAGATCTAAACTGGCTGGCATATCAGTTGGCCATTACATAGAATAGGCCACTGAAGGCTGTTGTTTCTCTGAACTTTGCGATACTACTTAAACCTCAAAGCAGCCTGATGAAACATATGTTTTGCCCTGCAAGGCACTGTGTCCTTTTTACCAAAACTCTAAAAGTCCACCTGAGAGAAATAATCATGATCTATTTTTTTTTTTTTTTTTTAAGTACTACACTTCTAAAGCAATTTACTCAACACACCTCATAAGTACAATATGTTAAAGTGGGACAGACAGACCTACTGGAACACTAAAAAGTACCAATTTAATCTAAATTTCCAAGGTAAACACATTTTATAGATTTAAAAATACAAAGAAAGTCAAAGCATCTTCAAGGAGTAGGATGTTCAGGGGTGCTTGGACACAAACCATAACCATAGCATTTCAAAGAATTAGAATGAGGTAGAAAAGAATAAAGCTAATGAACAAAACATGATAACGAGACATGGCGTATACTAGGTCCAATTTATGTGCTGAAGGTATTCTAAAAAATTTTAATCTGCCCTGTATTTTTGGGAGAATAATTTCTTGCAAAATCTTCATTAAAAGTGCTTCACTATTCCAGATACACCCCACAATTACATCAGTTTTGATTAATCAGATGTCCTGTGAGATTTTCAAAGCTCACACTTACGTCAATTCTTGCACTGATTAGAGTTTGCTTTAGCTAGGTATGGTTCAGGTGAAAAATAAAGTCCCAAGGGCATGTAAGCCAGCACCTCTCTCTAAAGTCTGAATTTATAATTATAGTGCAGTGCTCAGTGATGGTGACAGTAATACTGCTGACTGATTTGGATATGAATTTTTACAGTTTATGGAAAGTGGTCTGTTTGTGTTTCTTTACTATTTTGTTGTCATTATTGATCTGACATGTACAACACATTGCTTACAGTACATTATTATTATAGCCTATGTGATCTCATGACTGTGTAGGGCCCTCTCTTAGTTTTGTGCTATCTTATATGCAAACATGAGTAAACATAGGAGTGTGTGTTTAAATACTGGCACTATGTAAAAGAATTTGGAAATAAAAAGTAATTATATGAATCTTTATAAGCCATTCAGCCATTCCCCAAAAATGCTAATTTTGTTGTAAGCTTTATAATCTCACATGTAATATATGCATCTAATAAATGACAAGAATGAAACCAACAAAGCACTTTATTTAAAGTTTACATTAACAGGAAAGTGCTACAAGAACTAACTAAAACACTTCAGCTATACCAGCAAAAGTAACAGCAGTTTTCAAGTAACAGCACCTAAAAATGTCTTTCAGTGGCTGAGGAGAGTATGCACTTTGATAAAGCTAACATAACATTCCATGGCAAAAAAGGACAAAGACTACTCCATAACAGGGTTCACTTCTCACAAAATAACTTAACACATGAAGATATGTCACAGGGCATTACAGAGTGGCAAATGTGGATCACTTTCTTGAATGGGTAAATAAAAGACTGAAAATGAATTATGCCACTGTTTTGTCAAACTTTTCTGCTGAATCCATTGTCTGTTATTCATGAGTGTTTTATTCAGTGAAACAGGTTTAGAACTGGCACATAAAATATTGGTCAACTTAACCTATTACAGCTGATAAAAATATCTGATTTTAACACGATCTTCAGAAGAATAGTTAGAACACATAACCTCACAAAGCAGTTATAATAAGCAATACTTTCTCCTCCAGTCTCTAAGTTTGATATCTGTTAAATTACATTTCAGTCTACTTGGCCAGACACTTCAGTCACAGGTGGCACAGTAGTAGCGCTACTGTAAGGAGATCATGGGTTTGTGTCTGGGGTCCTCCCTGCGTGGAAGCTCTTTGAGTATTGAGAAAAGCACTATATAAATGTATTATTATTAATTATGTATATTCATCTGGATCCTCTTTATTGACTATAGCACTTGTTTTAATATAGAAATATAGAATTTTAAGCTTCTAGTCAACTACATTCATTCAGCATACATTCAGTCACAAAATAAAATCTAGAGAAAATAGTGTGCACAAATCAAAAACTATCAGACACCATCTCATTATAGTCTTTCACATTAAATGTATAGCTTAAAAGGTCTAACCTGATCTGCTGTTTTGGTGTTAACACAGACAGAAAACAAATATTTATTGTCAGTAGTCTTACATGTGGTTGTAACAGTGTAAGAAATTGGAAGATAATAGGCTAATATATCAGAGTAATTTAAACATCACATTTATCGCAAAACATTAATGAAGCCTCACAGACCCCCTTGGCTCATACTTATGGATCAAATCACAGGTTAACTGACCTCACTTCGAGAATCACTTTCCTATAGCATTCTAACATGGAAGAAGGCAAAGTTATTGAATGTTTCCCTGTTTTCTAAAATAACATGTAAAACTAAAAGGGGCTTCACTTTTCTACCCATATTGTACTTAAAATGTAAACATGAATATTATAGCAGAAGGATTTTAGTAAAAATGTTTAAAGGGCAATAATTTCATTTTATAGGAATTGTTAAAAAATGTTTCATATTTTTGTCATCCTAAAAGCAATATATAGGCTCTGCAATGGAATGGTGCAATATCCACAGTCATACCCTGATCTGTACATGGTCCTTCTAGAACAGTGACCAGCCCCCTTGATATGGATTAAGCTGGTTTGAGAATGAAAAAACATAGTCAGGAAGGAACCATGGTTTTAATTTTAGACGTTATGCTGTATCTTGAAGTTATTACTATTAAATCAAAGTTAAAGGATAAGTTTGCCATTTTTCAAGTCAAAGTTATTTCTTCACAAAAATGGTATATATGCATTTACTATGTAAATGAGTTTTCTATAAATTTAAAAAAATATTTTAACCACATAGGGTCTTTGCAAAGGAGGGAATGGGCATATGCCCTCTGAGTTTCATATCTTTCTCATAGGCAACAGTTTGTCACACTTGGCCAATATAAATCCTTCACACCACCTGTGTTGTGTGGTATCCCTCAGGGTGCATTCGTTTGGCCATTACTTTTTCTACTTTAAATCCTTCCTTTGGGTCACATTATTTGCAGACATGGCCTTAACCTTCACTGCTATTCAAATGATATATAGTTACAGTGCATCCGGAAAGTATTCACAGCGCATCACTTTTTCCACATTTTGTTATGCTACAGCCTTATTCCAAAATGGATTACATTCATTTTTTTCCTCAGAATTCTACACACAACACCCCATAATGACAACGTGAAAAAAGTTTACTTGAGGTTTTTGCAAATTTATTAAAAATAAAAAAACTGAGAAATCACATGTACATAAGTATTCACAGCCTTTGCCATTAAGCTCAAAATTGAGCTCAGGTGCATCCTGTTTCCCCTGATCATCCGTGAGATGTTTCTGCAGCTTAATTGAAGTCCACCTGTTTTAAATTCAGTTGATTGGACATGATTTGGAAAGGCACACACCTGTTTATATAAGGTTCCACAGTTGACAGTTCATGTTAGAGCACAAACCAAGCATGAAGTCAAAGGAATTGTCTGTAGACCTCCAAGATAGGATTGTCTCGAGGCACAAATCTGGGGAAGGTTACAAAAACATTTCTACTGCTTTGAAGGTCCCGATGAGCACAGTGGCCTCCATCATCCGTAAGTGGAAGAAGTTCGAAACCACCAGGAGTCTTCCTAGAGCTGGTCGGCTATCTAAACTGAGCGATCAGGGGAGAAGGGCCTTAATCAGGGAGGTGACCAAGAACCTGATGGTCACTCTGTCAGAGCTCCAGAGGTCCTCTGTGGAGAGAGGAGAACCTTCCAGAAGGACAACCATCTCTGCAGCAATCCACCAATCAAGCCTGTATGGTAGAGTGGCCAGACGGAAGCTACACCTTAGTAAAAGGCACATGACAGCCCGCCTGGAGTTTGCCAAAAGGCACCTGAAGGACTCTCAGACCATGAGAAACAAAATTCTCTGGTCTGATGAGACAAAGAGTGGACTCTTTGGTGTGAATGCCAGGCGTCACGTTTGGAAGAAACCAGGCACCGCTCATCACCAGGCCAATACAGTACCATCCCTGAAGTGAAGCATGATGGTGGCAGCATCATGCTGTGGGGATGTTTTTCAGCGGCAGGAACTGGGAGACTAGTCAGGATAAAGGAAAAGATGACTGCAGCAATGTACAGAGACATCCTGGAAGAAAACCTGCTCCAGAGCGCTCTTGACCTCAGACTGGGGCGACAGTTTACCTTTCAGCAGGACAATGACCCTAAGCACACAGCCAAGATATCAAAGGAGTCGCTTCAGGACAACTCTGTGAATGTCCTTGAGTGGCCCAGCCAGAGCCCAGACTTGAATCCCATCCAACCTGATGGAGCTTGAGAGGTGCTGCAAAGAGGAAAGGGCAAAACTGGCCAAGGATATGTGTGCCAAGCTTGTGGCATCATATTCAAAAAGACTTGAGGCTGTAATTGCTGCCAAAGGTGCATCGACAAAGTATTGAGCAAAGGCTGTGAATACTTATGTACATGTGATTTCTTAGTTTTTTTATTTTTTATAAATTTGCAAAAACATCAAGTAAACTTTTTTCACGTTGTCATTATGGGGTGTTGTGTGTAGAATTCTGAGAAAAAAAATGAATTTAATCCATTTTGGAATATGGCTGTAACATAACAAAATGTGGAAAAAGTGATGCGCTGTGAATACTTTCTGGATGCACTGTATATCTTAATACACACTCGCCTCCCAGCACACTCACTGACTGCATCACTGATCTTAAGTTATGGATGGAAGATAACTTTCTCACACTTACAGTAATGCCAATAAAACTGAAGTATCACTGGTAGGCCTAAACTCCCTGCTTTCTATGGCATCTAACTTCTCTGTTTCTATTGATGGTACACTTATCAAACCTGCTCCTGTTGTCAGAAACCTTGGTGTTTTGTTTGATTTGTCACTTAATTTTGGCCTACACATTAGGTCTCTGTCCAAATTTTCATCCTATCATCTCCATAACATTACTCACCTCTGTCCATTTTTGTCATTTAATGATGCTCAAACTCTAGCTCATTGTTTCATAATGTCTCGTATTGATTATTGTAATTCCCTCTTTATTGCCCTCCCTGCAAAATCTATATAGATGCTACAGTACATTCGGAACTTTGCAGCCAGAGTCCTGTGACGATGTGGGTTCTGGCTCCACACTCCCATCTGATTTTGGGAACCCTTGAACCCAACACCGTCGATAATGTTACCGAGTGAGCTAGTCAATGGAGGCAAATAAACAATTGAGCAAGGGGTGGTATACAAAAAATGCAATAGTGCTTTTATTAAAAGCAGTCAACAAAACAAAAACAGTGTTCAAATAAATAGTGCAGTTCTTCATATTCATTAAATAAATAAATCCATAAAAAGAACACGTGGAGGTTAAAACCATTGGAAAAAAAACAATCCTTTAAAAACGAGAGGTTAAAATCTTCTTTTAGGAAGCAGTCTTAAAACCAATCAACAAATCTGGTGCATCATTTGTTAGCGTCTCACCTGCTAATCCCGTTTGGGCATCGCAGCAGGCAAGACGCTCTCTGCAGCTGCCCTCCTGAAACACACGCACGAGACTGGAGACCTCCCGAACCCTGGCTTCGGTATGGCACTCATCCCAGTCCCGGAGAACTTGGTTTCCCACAACGGCCAGGTCGCTCACGTTGGGGATTCCCACCACCAAGTCTCCCGACTTCCGCTGCCTTTCCATGGCCTCTCCGCGGCCAGTCGCCTTCCCTGGTCACTCCCGCTACCTGATCGCTCAGCGGGAGCGACATCAACACCAACACGTGGGTGTCGGCCTAACACCCAGCTTCCATGCAGCTGTCCACGAGCGCTCGATCGCCGCTCACCACACTCACGCACCGTCTGCTTCCTCTCCTGCTCCCGGTAACCTCCGTCCTCTCCTTTCCTTCTTTTTCCCTCCGAACGTTTCTTTCTTCCTCTAAAACCGACTCGCACTTCTTTTTAAAATGACGAGGGCCACAGCAGCTGCAGCATTAGCCGCGGGACAATCATGAATGTGGGCAGTCTCTCACCTGTGCACTAGGTGAGAAACGCCCACACCCTACGGATCGTCCCGCGGCTCACTATGGTCCAACGTCCCCTCGCTAAGCCGCGAGCACAATGATTATTTATTTAAAAATGGCCTTTACTCAACGAGCTGTGGACCCATAACACCACAAGTCCTCATCCACACAAAATATTCTGCTCACATCCCCTCTGGTCTCTCCCAACTTCACTGGTTACCGGTTCCATCAAGGATTAAATTCAAGATTCGGCTTCTCACCTTCAAAGTCCTACATAACCTTGCCCCTCTCTACCTCACACAGCTTCTAGCTCCATACACTGCTGGTCACTCTCTCAGGTCCTTGCGCAACAATCTCCTTAGTATCCTACACACCAGACTCTCTACACTGGGAGTCAGGTCCTTCAGTGTTATGGGCCCTCAACTCTAAGAACTCTCTATCTCAATCTCTTTGTGATTGCTTCTCTTTCTAAACCTTTAAATCTCAACTCAAAACTTTCCTCTTTGGTGAACTTTTGTCTTCTGTGTGATCTTTTTTTTCCCCCTCCACCTCTATATGTAAAGTGACAATAGGTTTGTGAAAGGTACTCTATAAATGCAACTTATTATTATAAATATTAAGAAAATTAATTTCATTTTAAATTTGTCCTGTGTCAAAGAAAAAGAAAAACAACATCCACAAAAACACCTTTTTGCTTTCACATTAAAATTTGCTATTGGCTTTGTTTTGAACATAATCAACTGTTTGTATTCTTCACTTTACAATCCAATGTCTATTCATAGAATGTACAGGGTTACAAACAGTGGAATAAAATGCAGAGATTAGATGAAACAGATTGGTAAGATTTGTGATTCCTCTTTCACAGTTAAACAAATTGTTTGCTGCCTAGTCTTTATTCATATAAAATATATAACATATCTAAAATATACCTAAAACATCATAAGTAAAATATAGTCAGGTACATCTAACAAGGGTGGCACGGTGGCGCAGTGGTAGCGCTGCTGCCTCGCAATTAGGAGACCTGGGTTCGCCTCCCGGGTCCTCCCTGCGTGGAGTTTGCATGTTCTCCCCGTGTCTGCGTGGGTTTCCTCCGGCACTCCGGTTTCCTCCCACAATCCAAAGACATGCAGGTTAGGTGGATTGGCGATTCTAAATTGGCCCTAGTGTGTGCTTGGTGTGTGGGTGTGTTTGTGTATGTCCTGCGGTGAGTTGGCACCCTGCCCAGGATTGCCTTGTGCCCTGTGCCCTGTGTTGGCTGGGATTGGCTCCAGTAGACCCCCCGTGACCCTGTATTCGGATTCAGCGGGTTAGAAAATGGATGGATGGACATCTAACAAATTTATAATCGCAGCATTTAATTAGAATGAGAAAAGAATAGGTAATACATATATAACGAAGTATGGCATGAGTACCTGATTATATTATTGACACAGACTTAATAAAATACATAAAAAAACCTAAGCAAAATGGCATTCAAATATCACCAGATTATGGCAGCTACAGAAAAACATAGAGTGTTATAAGCATCATTGAGTTGATATTTCAGTATTTCACTTTATATCCTCTGTTTAAAGATAAGCTGGGTATTTCTACCAGTATTATCCAAATGTCCTTGTTAAATTTTATAATATTCTTATAACAATATAGTAATATTTATTAAAATATAGTACATCATTTCTTTGCAAACTATTCTCACTCTATTTAGCCATTGTAATCTGTCCCTCTGGAGAAACTGCACATTAGGAATTGCACTCTACTGTATTAAACCTGAATGCAAAGATATCTAAATAAGAAAATTATGGAAACTTTATATTATTTTACATATTTTATATTATATTAACACTTAGAAAAATATGACAGGTGGTGGCACTTCAGTTTTCCTTTCACATTAAAAGAAACAAGTGAGTTGATATGATTTGCAACTATAAATTGGCCCTGTTAAAAGTGAGTGTGTATGTGTCCTTGTCCACAACTTTTTCCTGCCTCACAATCAGTGCTGATGGGATAACCTTTAGCTTCCCATGACCCTAAATTCAGTGGGACTGAGAATAAATGCATGCATGTATAATATGTGATGTAAATATAAATTTAATGATATTTCTTATGAGAAGGAAAAACACTTTATTTTCACATAAAGGTACTAATGATTGATCTTTGATGCATAGTTCAAGAAATAAACTAAGCCATGACGTATCTAAAGTTAATTATTTTTGTTTTATTTATTAGATTTCTGACTTAAATTACACATTTTACTACAGAACATAATCTATTTAAGCTATATAAGTAATACTGCAAATTTCATTGTTCGCCTATTTGAGGGCTTTGAATGCTGGAATGGTTTCTCTGAATACAAAAAACATACGCATTGTCCAGTATAATGTTGTTTATATAAAGTTATAAAAAATAAGAAAAAAAAATCAAATTTTTGTTCTTTTAAACATAGGAGTGGTGACTGTATTTTTAATGTTTAATTACATAACACGTGATATAATGAAGTTGTTTAACCAGTCTTTCCATGCCACTCCTGTGTAGCAGGCTTTTGCAAATATATATTGAAGGTGGAGAGGAAGAAAAGTCATTGAAAGCAATTTACATTATATTAACACTGATGTGTTAAAATTGAAGGTTTTATCATGTGATACTGGTTTATTAGAGCCCTCTAGCACCAGCCCAGTAAACCAAAAGAAATACCATTAGAATTCACATTTATCAATTACTAATTCTATACATTGGTTAGCACATTAAATATTTAAATGTCTGAATTTGTAAATGTTTATGTGATAACCCTTAATGAAGTAAACTACATAAAATTATTTAACCTAATACCAAATAAAACAATGACTGCTGAACAAACCTTCAGCTTTGTGGAGTTCCAGAGCCAGCTGTTCCTTCTCCTTGGTCTCTTCACAAAGCAGCTCTTGAAGTTCTTCCTGCCGTTGCTGTAATTCATTAATCTCTGCATTGTGCCTGAAAGACTCTCTCATAAGTTCTGTCTGTGTAATTCTGGCATGTTCAAGCTATAAACAAACAAAAAATTCCTACTTAATGGCAAATCAATTTTTATCCTTCAATTGATTGTATAGTGTAGCAAAGCAAAAAGGCAACACACATTTTAAACAGTCTGCAATGATGGAAGCTTAAAGAGGAATCTGTTTTTTGATTAGAAGTGATGTACCAAACTTACTAAAACATATAAAAGTCTGGACCTTTTAAGATTCAGTGCAAAAAGAGCCATTACAAAAATCAAATATGAGAACTGAATACATACTCAGCATTGTATATATTACTTTTGATTACATTTGGCATAACATACACATTGGTGTCATTTGAGAATTAGAGCAATCAGCTTAGTGGTTAAGGCTTTGGTCTTCAAACCATGAGGTTGCGGATTCAAATCCCATTATCACTTCACTTGCCTGTGCTCTAACTGGAAAAACAAAAAAACAAATGTAGCTACTATAGTTATATATCTCAAAATTATTGCGAATTGCAGTGGATAAAGGTGTCACCCAAATAATATGCAATAATAATTAACTTAAAATTGTCATATCGATAGATTATATAGAATGTTCTCAAAAACAGACACCTGATAAATTATATGAACGCAGCTGAAATGTAAAAGTTTAAATGAAAATGAAATGCAGAAACAAGTATATGGGCACAAAATAATCATGTGTTATAATAAAAACAAAAATAATACACTATACTATATTATACTATATACTGTATACTACATTATACTTACACATACAGTAAAAGGTTGGTATAGACATGACATTATCATTACCTATAAATTGCCATAGTGTTGTTAATAATGCATAATATTCTACCATATATGTTGTAGTAATGAAAACAGCTGATATTTTAAACTCTCTAAATGAATAAAAGTAACAGTATGTAAAGTGAAGAAAAAAGTCTTATATGTGAGGAAAAAGGAATAGTAGATTGTTGCACTACTCTTAAATTCTTTAACTTAAGCATTCTAAAGAGTTCAAAATATTACAGTCAAGCACAAAAATAATAATAGCATGTCTTAGGGTAGGCTTTTTCTATGCAAATGTAAATGAGATTATATAGTAAGGCAACTAAAACTAATTAATTCAAGATGCTATAATAATTAACTTAAAACTGTGTAAAACCAGCCATTAAGCAATCACATATTTCATGATGAAACTAAAATATGCATAACATTTGTAAATAATGCATACATTGCTTGAACATCAGTTGTTTGTGCCAGGTAAATCAATTATAAGAGTAATAAAAAAAATATGAAACAGCACCTCAGTATTCATACTACTTACAGTATATGGCGGATTTGGTAATGATATTCTTGAGACAACCTTAAGGAGATGCCCATTTTCTCTATGATTTACATGAGATATTCGAGTCTGAACAAGCACAGCATTCCTCTCATTTAAACTGGAGGGAATAGGAAAAGGTCTAGGCAAAGGCACTCGAGACTCCACTTCATAAACATCAGAATCTTGACCTTCTACCCACATCTCCCTCAGTGCATCTGGTTTCCAGTATGTTTTGTAGGAATCCATTGTTGGGTGCAAATCTGGCTGGTTGTACTACACTTCAGTTTTACTGCCAGCATTAGGAAGCATCAGTGTTGCAAGTAAAGAAAAAAAGGCATAGTATATGCACTGTGCCACAATGAAAAAGCAACATTACAGAGCTAAGCAACTGTTTCTACGGAGCAGCCCCGAAGAGCCTTCAGCAAACAATGAATGTTCACATGGGCAATCACAAGGCACGTTATATCCCACGTAAATATTACAGATGAAAGGAGCTGCTTCGTTGGAGGACAAATTCTGATCTAACCTGATTTGTAAAGGTATCATCTTTCAAAACAGCCTGTGCAGACAGCTGACAGGTATGAAGAGCATTCTCAAGAAGAGCAAGTCCAATGAAAGTAAATGTAAGAAATATATCATAGCAGAGTTCATTTTCATCTATCAGGCACTATGCTGTTAATAAATCCAAATATCCAGAAAGGTAGAAAGATATCCTGAAATAATCCAAAGAGTAACCATTTCCAGCTCCAATTTGGTAAAGAATAATTAAAAAAAAAAGAAGTAAAAGCAACACATATGTTTCACTCCACCAGGTAACACACAACCTTTACTTCCTTTATTTAGCATAAGAGCAGGATATGGCTCTGGTTGGGAAGGAAGGTGTGGCCTAAAGCCTGTATCTTCAGGCAAATACGCAAGTGAAACTACAAATGGGAGTTCTCCTTTTAAAGACAGATAATAAAAAAGTTGCCAAGCAGGATTCAGACACCACATGTTAAGTCACAGAGGGAGAGAGCGAGAGAGAGAGAGAGAGAGAGAGACTACAAGAAAACAAATGCTAGCCGATTTGCATTGCCTCACATTTGTCCTTCACTTCATTGCCTTTTCCACTTCAATGCAAATGGCCTACTTCTAACACCAGAAATAATGAATCTACTGTTTACGCTGACATAGTTTAATGGAGTTTTAACTAAACTTTTTATGCAGAAGACAGCACTCTTCGGACAGCATAAATCTAACTGTAAGAAAGATTTTAAAAATACAGTCTTTAAAAAATATTAATCTTCATCATTATTTCCTGAAATATTCATTATATAACACTCTTTCACATGTATTGCTGTTGTAAAAATTATATTTGACAATTATTAAACAAATAATAATAATCACCTGATCAAAATGTAAGATGTGCAAAAATGTGTAAAGCATATGAATTCATACAATGAGTATTTACTTATGTAATACAATGTTGCAGTTTTACACTTGACTCCATCTCTAGAAGATGCTTCTCAGCCTGTTACAGTATAGAAATCCTTGAAAATGAAACAGGAAAACAACAGATTGACTAATAACCAATTAAGCTGCAAGGCCAGGTAATCCAGAGACAGATGTTTAAATAAAGCAATTAAATATGAAATTTCACTAAGTCATTAAAGTCTATTGAGCATTTCAATGCATTGGAAGAGAATCAAAATTAACATCAGTTAATTTTCATTATGTAATCACAAGATGAACAAATGGGAAATTTCCAAAAACATATTCTGGCAAAACAGAAGCCTAAACCAAAATAAATATGTCTTAAATATGTTTTACACCTAAAGATATTTAAAGTTGCAGAACATTTGTAATAGAATTTGTAAGGCAACTAGATAATGACAGAAAACCCATGTGATGGATGTTAAACTACCACTACTGTTTGTAATTTTTCAAAAGAATTACATGTACCCAACAAAATCACTTAAACTTTGTTAGGGCAGAGGTCCTTCTGTAACAATTCAGGACCAAATGTCCCATTTCAAATAAAAGCATTAAAATAGGAAACACCACTTAAATGATCAATATGAATTTTGAAAGAAAAAAAACAGGAAATACAGATCTCCAAAAAGATATTAATACAAATTACATCCCAATGAAGGGCTTGAAATATGATAAGATTATTATTGAAGTAATCTGAAGCTTCATAACTGTAATGGATTCTAATAAAATGTTATCTTTAATTGAAGTAAATAACATGTTTCAATCTTAGACTTGCTGCTTGCTTTGATAATATAGTCACATAGTTAATTTTCCATTTTGCAAATGAAGCAGAAATTCATGCATATATTCTATACAAAACTACAACAAAAATAAGAATCTTACAAACCTAACAGAGTCAGTTTTCTCTTATACATACATAGGTAAACCCACACCCATACCACACCCTTTATTACTACATCTGGGCACCTGTTGTTCTATTCATAAAACACTAAGCCTTTTTACAGTGTGGACAAAACATAACTGCAAAACAATTATAATTATGAGTTAGATGGATCTGTTTCACTGGTTAACAATATTGAATAAATCTCACAGAAAGAAATTTTTGTTTCATCTGGGCAATTTTAACAGCAACAAAGAGTACACCAGCCTACGATTTAATATAAGTGTCCTTTTTTAATAGAAAATGTAATAGATTTTACTATAAAGTGCTGACAAGTTAATTTAACTGCTGACTGACAACTGAAATAAAAAAAAAAGTCAGTATCACCTGTACAATTGTGAAAAGCACAATGTCATATAAAAAGAAACATAACTTGAAAATAAAGTATATAATGAAATCCTCTCATCAAACTACAATTTTGCCAGGTTAAAACTAAGAAATGCAAGGTCAATACTAACTGCATCCCAGTCAAACTTGAAAGTACTGCCCTAATATTGTGATGCAATATGAATACCTATTTTAAACAATTCTGGCATGTTCCACCCATATATTGAATCTCGCTCTGACTAGATAGTCTTGTAAGTCAGCGACCTACACTATAAATACAGCACTTCTCCATGAAAACTGCCTAAGGCCTTAAAACAGAAGAGCTCATAATTTCAGGGATGTTAGTGTTGCATATTACAGTTAGTAAGGTGGAAGAGGCTTTGTCTGGTTCAGATTTTTTTTCCACATTACTGGATGCTTTTTGCCCTACAGCGAATATTTTCAAAAGCCTAATTTTAAATAAAAGGGACCCTTCATGAAGAATTTACACAAGTCCACCAAATTCAATTGAAGCCTTGACATCCAACTGATAAAAAGCTCAAAAACTGTTTAACTTAAGCTTATAGAAAATAACATAATTATAGTTAGCAGTATGATAATGTGACTCATCGTATATGCAGTTTAAACACAGATTTAGTGAACTAATTCATGACAGCAAAACTGCCAATTTAAATTCAAGAATGTCTGACAAGTCACTTGTTAAATGTAGTTCCATCATCGACCATCAATTACTGTAATTTATTTTCTTAATATGCATAATACTGTTAGAAGCTGGAATTTAACCTGGCAGTACAAAGCTTAAGCAGAAAATTGTGCATGGAGAACAGCTATTCACATATACAGGGAGAAAACATTGGGTATCAATTAACACAAGTGTAGGTCTTTATGTTGGAAAAAAAAATCTGAGCTCCCACAAATACACCTAAAAAATCAGTTTTTCTTTCGTGTGAAATTCTTGTATGTCTAATAATATAGCTGACAATAAATTAGTTAATTATGCCTTATTTACCACACCATCACAAGGCAGTTCATAAACGTCATAAAAATATGATCCACAGAAACACACTAATAAAATGTAATAGTTTTATAAAACAATTTCTTCAATAGTTTAGAGAAAACATGCAAATGCTCTGCCAAATGACACTAACTTTTTCAGTAAAATAACACCACTTTTATAAATGATATATGAAAATTTGAAACAAATAAACATATACTGTAGTTACATTAGAGATGGTTTCGAATAAAATCTGAGCAATTTCAATCTTGAATTTTATAGAAATTATAAATTTATACTAAATTTATAATGCAGGTTCATAAAGGGTAAATTTAACATACCTTAGAAGAATAAAATTAAGTGTTCAACAATTTCTAGATGGTTTGTCTTATGTTTAAAGCCTAATATGATAATTATCCATCCATCCATCCATCCATTGTCCAACCCGCTGAATCCGAACACAGGGTCACGGTGGTCTGCTGGAGCCAATCCCAGCCAACACAGGGCACAAGGCAGGAACCAATCCCGGGAAGGGTGTCATCCCACCGCAGGACACACACAAACACAACCACACCAAGCACACACTAGGGCCAATTTAGAAACGCCAATCCACCTAACCTGCATGTCTTTGGACTGTGGGAAGAAACCGGAGCACCCGGAGGAAACCCATGCAGACACGGGGAGACCATGCAAACTCCACGCAGGGAGGACCCGGGGAGCGGACCCAGGTCTCCTAATTGCGAGGCAGCAGCGCTACCACTGCGCCACCGTGCCGCCCATTATGACAATTATACATTATGAAAACGCAACATCTTACTAAAATTATTTTGGTACTGTTTGTGTAATTCTCTGCTTAAATATTGACATTTATATTTATTTGTTTAGAAGATGCTTATATCCAAAACAATGTGCAAAAGAGGTCAACATAATCAAGTAAACATCAATCTGGGGGACTGTTTGGGAACAAGTGTTACAGGACAGGTTATAAAATTAATAATCACAAATGAACAGCTCAGAACAAAAAAAAAAAAACATGCTACTTACAATTCCTAGGTTACAAAACCTAACTGGGGTGGTACGGTGGTGCAGTGGGAAGCAATGCTGCCTCTCAGTTAGGAGACCCGGATTCGCTTCCCGAGTCCTCCCTGTGTGGAGTTTGCATGTTCTCCCCGTGTCTGCGTGGGTTTCCTCCCACAGTCCAAAGACACGTGTCCCTAGTGTGTGCCCTGCGGTGAGCTGTTGCCCAGCCCGGGATTTGTTTCCTGCCCTGAGAGTAAGAATTTTAAATGTAGGTGGGCAGCTCGTACCACCGATACCATGCAGAGATGGAATCACCGGACACTGATTATCAGCAGATCTGAGCGGTCGAGAAGCAGCATAGGAGTTCACAAGTGCCTCCATATACTAAGGTGCTATTGTAGGCAAGCATCAATGATTTTGATGCAAACCCTACCAATCTAAATACCTTGGGGCACCTTTGATATCTTCAAAACTAGAGTCAAAACAACCAAGAATGTGTTAGTAATGTGCAGGTCAGAGACAGTGCTAAGGAGGTCCTGGTGGTTGGGACTGTGTTGAAGGCAGAGGAAAGATCTAGCAGGATGAGGACAGATGACATTTTGGTAAGTCTGCCCCGCTGTAATAGGTTGATGTTGGCAAGAATTTGTGCAGTGACCTCTTTTTATTTATAATAGTACTGCAACTTTAAACTCATCAGGCTGGTTACTTTGTAGTAGTTACAATATTTTAAAAAATGAAATAGCAAATTCAGCCTTGGCATATACAGTAGGGTCATAAAATTATGCTGAGCAAGTCCTTACAGTGATAGTGGACTAAACTTATGATTAACACTAGACGTGTGGTTTACAATGGTAATAGTCATTGTGCCATGAAACCTTTAATTATTTTATCAGTGCATGTCTCATGCTTCAGTCCTTCCTGTACTTTTTCTTTCTTGTCACCCAAATTTAACTATAAAAGTTTTAATTTAGTGTTTAGCTAAATTTGCCTGTGAACAAAAATACACTTGCAGAATAAGACTACTCCAGGCTTTTTTTTTATTTAATAAGTGGAAATAAGTAGTAATGACAAAAAATATTTAGGTGTTTAAGGGTATGAACTATCAATCATCTGTAAAGCATGCGAGTAGCAAGGTGTAAATGTTTTGTTACTTTTAACTTTGCATGCTACTGGAGGTAATCATGTACATTTTTAATTGTTCACATTCAACAGCATATATTCATGTCTTAATACTTTATTTACTGGTAAATTGTAATGTAGAAAACCAGCATTTAAAGTGTGCTAAAATGAAAACAAAGCACCTCATTTGAGAAAAAAATGCATAAAAATTTAAAATTAAATATTTGAACAGCAGAAGCGATGAAAAGCTAGACTGATTAAACTATTCTAAATTTATGCTTTTTTTGAATGTATGAATGCATTTGCCTTGTTATACTGCTCTGAATAGTACAGTAGTTACTTCAGACTATTACAATTTCCCTGCCAATTTATTACAGAATTTATAGTAGTCAGAAGATTGTGGTACTTACGCTAGTGTAAAAAATACTGCATAATTTCCTCTCTTCCAGAATGTAAACTTCACATTAACTGGTTCAGTATGACCTATGAGCATGTGTTGCTATGACTGTGCTTTTTTTCTTATGTTTCACTTTCTCTCCTACACACTGTGCTGAACTCTGGGTAACCCTATATTGGATGAAGTCATTAAAAATGCATCAAGTATAGTAAAACTCACATGGTGAAGATTCATGAAAATGTGTAAGAAAACACTGCATTTGATTTCTGATATTTTCCTGTTTAATCAAGATACTAATATTGTCCCATACTGTTCCAAAGTGAATTTCCTCTTGGGATTAATAAAGTATCTATCTATCTATCTATCTATCTAAGTAATTTAACAAACTTGCACTTAGTCATTGCTTCTATCCTCTCATCTCCTATGATATATAATTTTTTTTAATTTATTTTACTGTCTTCAAGCATAATAAACTTATTTGATTTCCTCAGAATTTTCCATTGCTGTATTATAAACTTTAAACTAATTACATCACCAATGTCCTTTAATCTCCTTGACATTAGGTTCATAATTCTATGCTAGAATGGTTAATCATGAATCAGGCTCGGGTTGACATTTAATGATGCATTTTAGATGGTTAATCCTGAATAAGTCTCAGCACTGAATTCTGCTGTAAAGAAAGAAAAAAAAAAAAAAGGTTTTCTGCCATTTTATGGTAACTCATCAATATACATTACTGGGGAGGAGCCTTTAATGAAAAAAACATTTGCAAAAGAAAAGCTGTAAAGGCAGTTTTAGAATGAACTGCAACTGAAGCACTGCTTGAATCAAGTGATAGTGATGATGTTGTGAACTGGTCATTAGACATTGACATGGATAGTGAAACTGATACGCTGTACGTGATACAGAACTGTATAACTGAACCACTGTGATATGCATGGGGAATTTGGTTGTGTGAAGGTTCAACATGGTGGAAGTAGCTGCGTGACAAAAAGGCAAAATGATTGAGAGCACTGTTCACACTATCAATGTTTATGTCAGAGGAAGGGCAGAAGTCACTAAACCTTGCAACTGTGGTAGTCTACAATAACAAATGGGGAATGTTGATTGTGAGTATCAGATACTGAAATTCTACCCTCATGTGCAAGCAAAGAAAAAGTATAACAAAATAGTATGCAAAGAAACACGCTTATACTGTCCTGATTGTGACATCAGGCAATGCATGGTTGACAGTCTCAAAATATATCACACGAAGGACATGTACTAAATCTGCGCAAGTACAGAAATCGACATTAGACATACCTTTCTACTGTGTTTATGCTGATGATTTGGCATTTACATGTTTCTTTTACATGTAATACCATTTTTTTCTTGCTGCATAAAAAAAAAAGAATACTCAACCCTTGGCTCACTTTTCCTGGGTTAAACATAACGCTACCAAGTCTACAAAATAAATAAACATTTCTGTCCAATTATCTGGCATTGTTCTCTATTGATGTCTGACTTGATCGTTCCAATTATTTAGCTTAGAGGTCGCAATTTCTGTGTTTCTGTATGTATGATTATAATAAACATGTTATCTATTCCATGTGAAAAAAATTTACAAGCCTGAATTACTAATTGTATACACTGTATATACACTGCTCACAAAAATTAAAGGAACACTTTAAAGAAACACATTAGATACATAAGATCTCAATATGAAGTTGGATATCTATACAAATAACGACAGGGCAATGTCTTAGGAACAAAAGGATGTCAAGTCTTTTAATGGAAATAAAAGTTTTCTGCCTACAGAGGGCTCAATTGTGTAGACACCCTAAAATCAGAGTGAAATGAATCAGAGTAGTGTGTGCAGACCAAATGTGTTTTTTTTTTCCAAAGACCTTTGCATTTATAATTAACTTTTTTTTTTTTTATAATAACTGTTTCTGATTTCTCCCTAGGAGTGTCAGAAAGAAGGAGGAGATTGTTGTAAAAAATGCACGCTGACTGAGGAATCAAAATGTAGTGATGGCTTGTGCTGCAAGAATTGTCAGGTACTTCCACATTTAATGCTTCAAAGTAGAAATTGGCCCTGTGTGATTGTGAGTGTGCATTAGTGGGCTCTGCAGTGGACTGGTGCCCTGTCTAGGACGGATATCTGTTCTGCTTGCAATACTGTCAGGATAGGTTCCTGTCTCCAACAAGCTTGAATTGAATTAAACACATTTGAAAATTTGAAGATACTGTGTTATATTTTTGAAGAATTTGTATTCTTAAACTACCTCAATAGTATTAAATAATGTAAATGGTAAATTATCTGCATATTAAGTTAAACCCAGCTCACAATAAGGAAAAGAAAAGGAAAAAGAAAAATCCAGTCTACACAAATTCACCTGTCCTTGGCCAACTCTCTACTGCCACTACAAAGTGCACAGTGGCATTGGAAAATAATTGATGAGTTTGGCAGAATACATAACCGCTCCAAAATCCGGTGTGTTAATGACATTTCCACTTTAAGGTTAAAGTCCTGTGCCTGACTAAATAGTCTTAATAAAAGTTCGACTGCAGGACACTATAACTGAACTGAAAAGGGAACTACACTGCTCACAAAAATTAAAGGAACACTTTAAAGAAACACATTAGATACATCAGATCTCAATATGAAGTTGGATATCTATACAAATAATGACAGGGCAATGTCTTAGGATCACAAGGATGCCAAGTCTTTTAATGGAAATAAAAGTTTTCTGCCTACAGAGGGCTCAATTGTGTATACACCCTAAAATCAGAGTGAAATGAAGATGTGGCGGGCTAGTCCATTTTTTCAAAAACTTAATTTCTGCTACTCAAAATGCTTTTCAGTATCTTGTGTGGCCCCCACGAGCTTGTATGCATGCTTGACAACGTCGGGGCATGCTCCTAATGAGACAACGGATGGTGTCTTGTGGCATTTCCTCCCAGATCTGTATGAGGGCATCCCTGAACTGTTGTACAGTCTGAAGAGCAACCTGGCGGCGCCTAATGGACCGAAACATAATGTCCCACAGATGTTCTATTGGGTTTAAGTCAGGGGATCATGAAGGCCATTCAATTGTTTCAATTCCTTCATCCTCCAGGTACTGCCTGCATACTCTTGCCACATGAGGCCGGGCATTGTCGTGCATTAGGAGGAAACCAGGACCTACTGCACCAGCGTAGGGTCTGACAATGGGTCCAAGGATTTCATCCTGATACCTAATGGCAGTCAAGGTGTCTTTGTCTAGCTTGTAGAAGTCTGTGCGTCCCTCCATGGATATGCCTCCCCAGACCATCACTGACCCACCACCAAACTGGTCATGCCGAATGATGTTACAGACATCATAACATTCTCCATGGCTTCTGCAGACCCTTCAACGTCTGTCACATGTGCTCAGGGTGAACCTGCTCTCATCTTTGAAACACACAGGGTGCCATTGGTGGACCTGACAATTCTAGTATTCTATGGTAAATGCCGATCGAGCTCCACTGCGCTGGGTTAAGGACCTTCTATGGTCCTGTCCAGCCCTCCTAGACTAACTGCCTGTCTCCTGAAATCTCCTCCATGCCATTGAGACAGTGCTGGGAGACACTGCAAACCTTCTGGCAATGACACACATTGATGTGCCTTCCTGGAGAAGTTGGATTTCCTGTGCTACCTCTGTAGGGTCCAGGTTTCGCCTCATGCTACCAGTAGTTACACTGACCATAGCGAAATGCAAAACTAGTGAAAAAAACAGTCAGAAAAGATGAGGAGGGAAAAATGTCAGTGGCTTCCACCTGTTAAACCATTCCTGTTTTGGGGGTCATCTCATTGTTGTCCCTCTAGTGCACCTGTTGTTAATTTCATTAACAGCAAAGCAGCTGAAACTGATTAACAACCCCCTGTGCTACTTAACTGACCAAATCAATATCCCAGAAGTTTCACTGACTTGATGTTATACTCTGATTAAAAAGTGTTCCTTTAATTTTTTTGAGCAGTATATAATGAAAAGGTTATTTTTTTATTTACACATTTTTGGATTGTAATACTAGTCTGTCCTGTCTCTAGTTTTAAGGCAACGTGGGGCAAGAAATAAAGTTGTTCAATGTGCTAAAAACACAATCAGCAGGAGAACTGGTAGCAGGAATGCACATGTACCATTTAGCAATGAGATACGTTTTGGGAAAGGATTATTGGTGGATCTTCTACTATGAGTGAGCAATATTGCCAAAATAATTAACAATGAATCCCAAGGATTAACCAAGTCTTAAATTTCACTTAATTGAAATAAATGAAAATTTATATAAATAAATACATATATACATACACACACAGCTAGTTAAAGGTTTGAGAACACTCCCCCCATATGGAATGTAAGCAGCTCAAGTGCAGTGAATAGCATGAAGTGGTACAAAGGTAAACAGTAAGCTGCGAGAGGTTAAAAAAACAAAAAAAAAAAAAAAAAACTTTAGGTTAACAAATACTATGGGGAACAAGTCATGGGTTAACAACTTATATCTTTTCTGTAGCAATGTAAGTTAAATAAGTCTTGAACGTTGATGAAAACAATTTCAACTTTTGCTAATTACTTACAAACCCTGTGTCTCAATAAAAACAGCATTGGAACAAACCATGTTGCTTTACCTTCTGAAGCATTATCTGGACAATACTGAACTATACATTAATATCACAATATTGAGAAAAAGGCAATTAACAATGGAAGACAAACTATTTTAACCCTCAAAAGTGTAGGCCTTTCTTTTGGAGAAAATGGAAGGAAAGCTAAGGTGTCAGTGGATATAGTTTCTTACATCATCAAAAGAAAATTGAAAACTGGAGGAAACTTTGACATAAACAACCTTGGCAGACCAAAAGACACAACAGAATCAGAAGAAAAGTTTATAAGAGTCAACAGGTTATGTGACAGGCACATCACAGGACAACCGTTTCAGGCATTGCTTAATAGCAGTGAAGTATCAGTGTCTCCAGTTATGGATTTGTTTATGCTTTAATTTCAGAGTAAATTGAGACTGGTGATTGCTCCTGGCCCAGGGAAGCCATTTTCCTTATTCTGACCATTTTGGCACTGGCCTTCTTACTTGCTTACTTACTTGCCGACTCTCCTGTGAGGTGCCAATATAAATAATTTACAAAATTTATTGAATATCAAAAATGAAATACTCTCATTAATATAAGTACTCAAACCCTTCCAATCTAATGAGCTTGAGAGGATCTACCAGGGAGACTGGGATAAACTGAACAAATCCAGGTGTACAAAGCTTGTAAATGAAATGTCTGAATACTTACATGAATGTGAGATGTCAGTTTTCAATTTCTAATAAATTTGTAAACTCATCTGAAAATACATTTTCATTTTAACATCATTATGGGTTAGTGAGTGTAGGCTGATGGACAGAAATGGCAAATGTATCCATTTAAAATTATATCCACAACACATTCAAGCAGAAATTGAAGTGAAAAAATATGTATATATACATACACACACCCCACTACCATTTTACGGTTGGAGAGAATGCCAGAATGTGGATTAGTTTGTCTGCTAACAACCCAATGACCTGAAACACCTAACATGCACTTCCTCCCTGTTAGTAGATAGCTGCATAACATAAGCATGTATGATTTATTTGACTGCGTGTGTGTGTTAGCGCAGTAATGACATAAAAAAAATGCCTAAAGAACTCCAAAGTTTCATGTTTATAGGTTGTATAGAGAGATGAACGTGGTAAATAATTTCATATCTATAGTATTTCAATAAAAATATGTAATAAGATAGAAGTTTTAATAATCTATTTTAAAATCAGTTATTTTAAATAGTTATCAAGCAAAATGCATTTTTTTACAAATGCTTTTTCAATAGATTATGTCTTATATGATTAATAATGTTTAATGGTCAAACAAAACTCTTAGTTTAGAACAAATGCATTTCTGAAAAATTACACTGTACTTGATATAGCAAGGTACAGATGTTAGAAATTTTAAACAGCATTGGATAATAAAAAAATTATTATTTTGCTTAAATAAAGGAGAGTTTTATACCACCCTACTAACTTCCAATTGCTTAAACAGAAAAGATTCAGCTCTTTCAGGTCATTCCTAACAGTTCATAAGTCATAGTCCTGAAATCAGTCTAGATACTTTTGTGACTTTTAGTATTTAATCATTTTAGTAGTACAATGCCATATTTTCACAAAGTACCTCAGAGGAGACTTCATTAGTGCTTTGTATAGTTTAAGAATATTTTTTTTTATCTGAATGCAACAAATATTCTATATGTAGCATATCCAACTACTCTATTTATTTGCTTTTGTACATTGTCGCAATCTATACAGTGAAACGTCCACTAGGACTCCCAAGTCCTTCTTATCATGTATACTTTCAACTTCAAACTCACTCCTCCACTATTATTTTTATTTCTTATATTTAATACTTTACATGTATTTACATTGAATTTCATTTGCAACGTATCTATCAAAGTTTGTTTTTTCTTTTTCTAATCATTATGCTGTCTCTAGGGTAATCCACCATTTTACCTAATTTACTGTTATCAGCAAACTTTACATTTATCTAGCTTATGGTTACTTTATTTTTACAATATTTATATAAATTTAGCAGCCCCAGCAGCTGTCCACCAGCTAATTTTAACATCCTCTAATATGGAAAAAAAAATATCTTACCATAACCCTTTGCATTGTGTTATTGAGCCAGTTTTTCATCCATCTGTAAACTGCATTTTGAATAACCACTGCTTTAAGTTGTATCATTAGCCTTTCATGTGGTACTTTATCAAAGTCTTTTTGAAAAACAAGATTAATAATTCTCATAGACTTCTCATAACAGAAATCTATATCACTTTATCGTATACCAAGCTATGAACCACACACACAAAACCTTCAAATCTCTCCAATCTTGCATTTTCAGAGAACAGCATCTTGTCAGTTTGTCACTACACTTAGCACCTAACTCCTTAAATGTGAATTTAGGAACTTCCAGCCTGGTCTTACCTATGTCACTTATTCCAACATGGGCAATAGAAACAAGATCTATTCCAGGTAGACTCCTGCCAGGAAAGGCAACACTGCATATGAGATTACTGTTTCTTGGACAAAGCAACATGTCAGTACCACTAAACTGAGTTCGCTATTTTTTAATAGTTGCTTCGCCAGAGGATGGCTTAGAGGAGACTCATGGGACTCTACATCCCTAATTACTCTGATAACCACACAGTTATCAAAATCACAGTTCTGCACCTTCTGAAAATATCTGGATCTCTTTCACATTGGCTTTAATGCCACTGGACAGTATGCGCCTCTTATCTTTTGCTTATGTTCAGCCTTAAGCCACCTCTCTTTACCCCTCTGGGCTAGAGACTCCTTCTGAGAACTTTATGTCTATATAGGATGCCAGGGTAAACTCCAGGCAACTGTTAGGAACTGGAAAGTCTTTCTGGCAGATTAACACTTTTCTGAACTTCAAATAGTTTTTGGTTCATGAATTTTTTTTTTTATTTTGAAAGCTCAATTTTCAAGCTTTGTTTTTACATATATGATTTTGATTTTTTTTCTTTCTTTGGGAAAGATTACATTTTTTTGTTTAACTTTGAAGTGTGTCACAGTACCAGTTTAGAAGCTGTGATGGGCCAATAATGTTTTTTAAAGAGATGTGCCTGGTTGCTAAGGCCCTCCTTAGACTTGCATCTAAAAGTCTGAATGTGAAGGTTTTACTGTTGGCTCATTTAGATATAATGATACTATCTAGTACTTGAATTTGAGTGGAAAGTGGGTGGGGACAGAGGGGGTTTTTGAGGTTGAGGATTCTGTTGCCGCCACTAATTATTAGAAAATCTCAATGGTTTAGGTGCAGGGCTATTTATTTGTAACAAATTAGATACCATTTTAGGTCCTTGCTTGCGCCAGTTGGAGTACCACTTATTAGTTCCGAACCCCATATTTCTAGGAGCATGGCCTCAGAGGTTTTGAACTGTTTGTAATCAGCACAATGGGATAAAAAGGACAGCTAGGGATTCTCTTCCTTATACTATCTGTGGAAGCCTAAACTTTTGTTCACATTCCTCTCATGATTTTCCTTCAGTTTTGACCACAAATTTTGTTTTACATTTTGGCTTATGTTGCTATTGTAATATCCCAGTTTTGATCATTTTTTTTCCGTCTTTATGCACATATCTCAGTTTAGCTCAAAAGCATACTTTCCAGTATGCTGACAGGACAGACTATAGTTACACCCTCTTGACTTAAAAAAACAGCTTACACTCTAAAGAAAAGGTTTTCTGGACAAACTTAGAGAATGGTCAGAGAAAAGGGACTACTAGACTGATTCAGGACTACAAAATGTGAGCTATGAAGAATGACCGAAGAAGCTAAACATATTTGTAGTTAAATAAACTGAGATTAAGAGGTGATATAACTGAAATGTTCTGAATTATGAAGAGAATTAGCACAGTGGATCAAAGTTATTAAAATGTGTAAAAAAAAAAAAAAACAGGGATAGCAATGGTAATTAGTTAAGAGTAAATTTCCTTAGAAAAAGTTTTTCTTCACAGAGAAATACAGACATATTGAGTAAGTTTCCAAGTAGCATGGTGGACAATAAGACTTTTTGGATCTTCAAAATTTAACTTTGAAGAAATAAGAAGTTTATGAGCTTTGTTAAGCTGAATGACCAGTTCTTGTGAAAAATTAATTTAACTGTTCCATATAACAATATTTACATAAAATAAATTTTTTTGTCATATTTTTAAATGTTTTCTCAGCGTTTCACATTTTACAACCTCAAAACACAATGTTTATTTACCTTGGTTGTAGTTTCAGTGATAGCCTCTAGAAGTTTTCCAACAGCTGCTTGAAGCCGAGTGCTGATGCTCATCATAAACACCTCATTTTCAAGATCAAGTTCCTCTGCTGGAAAATTCATTGCAGTAATCTCCTGTGACACTTCCAGACTCTTGCCCGAATCTCCAGACCAGATATGTGCATCATCTTCACCAGTCCTGCTTGCATGGCTCGGCTCAGAATAATTTTCTGCAAAAGGAAATAAATGAATGTATTTTAAATTTGATGAAATGGAAAACAAAGAAATAAAAAAATGGAATAATGAATTAACATCTATTTAATATTTCTGTAAAATGTAAACTTTTTGTACTTTATAGCCACTCACAAATTATCCATTTAAAACCTACAGTTCAAAAAGTTGTGAAACACAAATGGCACACCAAATATGGGAAATTGCAGTTACAAATGTAATATGAATGAGAAAAAACAATTACACAATTGTTGTCACTAAATCAAAGATTGCTTGGAGTAGTCGTAAGACACCTGCACTTGTGAGGATTTTTTCTTAACTACTTGAGTGACATTTTTAGAGACACATTGCAAAAATTCCACTTTCATGTATCATCACTGTGTCCTTCAAAACTTTGAGACAGATGAAGGAATAAAAAATGTCTGTATTTCTTTACAGTGTCTGTGATGAGAGTAAAACACAATCATACTATCCATTTCTGCTGTCTCTTACTCATGTTCAACAGAACAAGCAATTTTAATGCAACAGTTATATATACACAATCTAAGTCCTCCATGACAACTTAATTTACTGGCAGGTAGCTGCTTAAAAATGTCCTGCTATTCTGCTCTGCCCAGTCACCTGTAGAGCACATTCTTTCCCAATTCTTTACCTAAATTAACATTTTCCATTACACAGTAACAGGCAAAGTCTATCCAATACCTGCTAGTACAAACATATTTAAATTTTAAATACATACACAGAAGCATACACACACGCACACACACACACCATATCCACTATCCACATACTGAATATATATGTGCACAAGGATGTAGATGTGACATGGCATACTGTCTCATACTATATTCTGATTTAGTGCTTATAGAGTTCAGATGACAGAATATGAAAAGTCAAAAGTCACACACTCAAAATTTGCATGCATTTTAGTTATGACACATACTTCCCATAATTTACAAGTACACTATGTGGTATAGCAGGTCCGCAGCTCGGAAAAAATTGCCATTTTAATAAATAAATAATTGGTTGCTCTTGTACCTAAGAAGTGGAATTGGTGTGAGTGATCTGCTGTGATGATTCATTTTTATATACTGTTTATGCATTATTATAAATTCCTAATTTTAGTTTGTTTTTCTTTGCATTTAACTACTTCGACATCTTGTAATCTCTGAGCTACATCCTTTTTTATGAAAATGTGCTAAGAAATAAATGTTGTAAATATATATTTTTATTTTTTTACAGAATGAGCTCAAACTACTACACTATGTAAAACAAAATCACCTAATATTGAGCTGTTTCTGTGCTGTTTAGATCATTTACTCACACTCAGATATAAAGAACCATAGGTTGAAAAAATTAAACAGAAGAAAAGTTGCTTTATGATTATGCATAATATAAAGTAGTTTCAATGCTTATACGCAAGCCTTGGAAACATTACCTACCAAAGCCACATTAAAAATATGGAAATATTTAAGAAGTACAAAAATTACCAAGACCTCTATAAACAGTCATTATAATAAATGAAGGGTCACACTGTATCAAAATTAAAATGGTCAGAAATTAATTTGGTTAAGCTTCTGGTTTTTGCATTTAGTTGACCAAGGGCAATAAAAGGACAAAACAGTCTCTTTTGAGTTTATATTTGCAGTGCTGTCCCTTCTTTTTCAAGACCTCTGCAATTTGCCAGGGCATGCTGTCAATCAACTTCTGGGCTGAATCCTGACTGATGGCAGCCCATTCTTGTGTAATCAATGCTTGGAGTTTGTCAGAATTTGTGGGCTTTTGTTTGTCCACCATAGGTGACCACAAGTCTTGGGAGTTTCCGGGCCATGGACCCAAAATTTTGATGTTTTGTTCTCCAAGCCACTTAGTTATCACTTTTGCCTTATGGCACGATGCTCCATTATGCTGGAAAAGGCATTGTTCATCACAAACTGTTCTTAGATGGTTGGAAGAAGAGAGGTCTTGAAAAAGAACCAACACTGAAAATACTGACTCTTTGTATAAACTTAATGTAATTGTCAGTGAAAGCCTTTGAAACTTATGAAGTGCTTGTAATTATACTTCAGCATACCATAGAAACATCTAAAAACACTGAAACAGCAAACTTTGAGAAAACCAATATTTGTGTCATTCTCAAAACATTTGGTCACGATTGTACAGTACATCCCCCTTTATAGATTTAAGCAATATTGGGGTTATCTTAAGATTCAATCATTTTGTTTGAATTTCATAATACACATTATTAAGAGAGTTTTATTTCATGTATAAACCTTTTCAAGCCCCATATGTTTCAGACACTCAGGCAGCTTAGAATCTTACTGATGCTTTAGCTTCCACATGTTTGGGATACTGTGATGCTGTTCTGTATGGTGCTTAATGGACATGAGACATTGCAGTAAGTATTGAATTCAGCTGCCAGCATTCACTGCCATACTAAACTCTGGGAATTTATTACTCCTTTACTTCAACAACTCTGTTGACTCCCAGTTAAATTTTGGATACAAGATTTCTTTGATCATTTTCAAATCTTTCCAGTGTAACTCCTATAAGTCTTAGTAGCTTCACTCACATATATAACCTATCACATTCAACTTTTTTGTGCTAATTCCTTGCAACTTTGCACTATGAGTGGCTGAGAATTTAGGGTTGCTGGTCCTAAAAATCTAATATACTTTGCCTTTTAGCCTGTGGGTATCAACAATTTAAAACATACATTTTAAAGGAATCTTTCTCATTGTGCTAACGGTAATAATTTTTTACCTTATTTTCTTAGTATTGCATACATTTTATTATATGAGTTTATAAGGATAAAAGGGTTTAGAAAGAAAAAAGCAGTCAATAAATTTACTTAATGATGGAATTAATTTACCTTTTCTTATTTACTGGTTGAAATATTTAATGCTAACAACTGACAATGCTCCACTCTATAAATTGTCTCACCCTTTCAATATTTCCATTTATTCTTACAGTTCTGTGTCACAATAAACATATCCTTCACATTACTACATTAAAATGAACCAAAGGGAAGGAATTCTTCCTCATTAAGGTGTAGTAGGTCTAATATAAAACTTTCCTGCATCTCTGTTCCAAAAACAGAGGATTCAATGTATGCTGCAAAAGCAACACTGCCGCAGCACTATAAATATTCATGCCCTTTTCACTCATCACAACAACAACCTACAAATCTTTAAATCCTCATGGCCAAATATTTGTGTGTTTTTATATATGTCTATATGCATTTAATGTATATCAATATTGAATTAACTTTTATCTATATTTTATGGTGTTTTACTTTATTCAATTGTACAGTGTCCTTGGGTACCTTGAAAGGAACTTTAAATAATAATAATAATAATAGTATACTTTATTTTTGATAACTGAAAGCTTTACAAACTCAAGCTAATTTTTTTAAGATGCTTCTTTCAAGAAACAGGATGAGTATTGGTCTTTGAGGAAGAAATGTAACTTTAAAATTTATTACAAATTTTAAAGATAATACAATTCTAAAACTTGAAATCCTGGGACAATTTTCACAAAATGTAAATAAAGTGTTGCAAAAAGATATGGATTTAGGTGGGTGTTTGTGTCTTTTACTTGAACAAATCTAACTCACAGGCAACATTCCCTCAATTAGAAAACTAGAGTCTACTACACAGGATATTTATGTGTTATGTCTTTGGTTTAATAGTAGGCTTATCTGACAGTTTTTTCTTGTTTTTTTTTTTTAAGAATTTTGTATTGTGCTTTTACTTTATTGAAATGTGCAACATTACCTGAAGTGAATTTTTAAGCTAGACTAATGCATAGAATCCTTCTAATTTTTATATGCTCGAAAAACTATTGTGAAAAAGTAATTGTACTCTAATTAGTTTAACTCAACTAAAGGTGTAATGAGAGTCAGCTGACTGAACATAGCAAGACTTAATTAAAGTCAGCTCTGTTCAATAAAACCTCACTTATTATGAATTGCACACATACTCAACAAGCACATGCTTGGTCTCTTTTTGACATTAGAATGTACATTCTTGGTATCCATCAATCATCAAAGGGATGCAAAGCTATTTCTAAAGTTCTGAGCCTTCATTGAATCACAGTGAAAGCTGTAATGTCCAAAGAGAAAATATTGGAACAGTAGTGAATTTTCTTTCTATGAGGTGTTGGCAAGGAGGACAGCATGAAATTCCTCTGGAAAACATAATTTTAGGAATTATGAAGAATGCCCTGTAACTGGACATTTTCATGGAGAATACCTATACGAGCTGTCCATGAACTGAAACTTAAACAATGTTGGGTCATGCAGCAAGTTACTGATCCAAAACACAATCTGTTTTTTTTTACGTTCGAGAGAGGAGCCTCAGTGAATTCATGCTTCCTGTTCCAGATGCCACTGTTTGCAAGAAAAGTTGCTGCTCCTATATCTAATTCTGTTAATTTTGTCTCATTAAGGAATGGTGGTGCACTGGTTAGCACTGATGCCTCATAGCTCAGGTCACATTTTTGGCAAAAATACTTGGTCCAACATAGTTGATAGATCCTTCCCTGACCATAATCCTTAGAGACCCTTTTTAAAAACCAACTGCACCAATATAATTCACTCAGACCTATTTCAGTTTGTCCTTCCCCATTTACTTCAATGCATTTGTCCAAGTTTCACAGTTTTGCTTTTGGGAGAGGAATGTTGTCCAATTCTTATCTAATATAGGATTCTAGCTGATGAATAGTGCAGGGTCTCCTTTGTCATATTTTTCATGTCATGATGCACCAAATGTTTTCAATTGGTCAAAGGTCTGGACTGCAGGCAGGTCAGTTCAGCAGTCTGACTCTTCTACTACGAAGACAGCTGTTATAATAGATGCAGTATGCGGTTTAGCACAGTCTCCCTGAAAAAGATATCACCTGAATGGGAGGATATTTTGTACCCTATATATAGTTTTCGGCATTGATGGTGCCTTTCCAGGTGTGAAAGCATCCAATTCCATAGGCACTAATGTTCCCCTATATCATCAAAGATGCATGCTTTTGAACTGAGCACTGATAACAAGCCGGATAGATTCTCTACTCTTCAGTCCTAAGGATGTGGCATCCATGTTTTCCTAAAGAATTTCAAATTTTGATTCATCTGACCACAGAACAGTTTTCCACTTTTCCTCAGTCCATTTTAAATAAACTTGGCCCAGAGAAGACGGTGGCATTTCTGGATATGATGACATATGGCTTTTTCTTTGCATGATAGTGATTTAATCTGCATTTATAGGTGGCATGTCGAACTGTGTTCACAGATAATGATTTCTGGAAGTGTTCCTGAACGCATATAGTGACTTCCATTACAATATCATGCCTGTTTTTAATGCAGAGCCACCTAAGAGCCCGAAATCACAGGCATCCAATATTGATTTTCGGCCTTGCCCTTTGCGCACATTTCTACAGATTTCTACAGATTCTCTGAATCTTTTAAAGATATTACATACTGTAGATGATGATGTCTTCATAATTTTATGTTGAGGAAATTATTTCACAATGTGAACCTCAGCCCATCTTTACTTCTAAGAGACTCTGCCTTTCTAAGATGATCTTTTTACATCCAACCACATTACTAGCCTGTTAGTTTCAAAATATTCCTTTTTGAGATGTGTTGCTGCTATCAATTTCAAAATTAGGTAATATCTTTCAGAAAATTTGTAAAGTTTCTCAACTTCAACATTTTTGATATGTTTTCTATATTGTGAACAAAATATGGTTTTATGAGGTTTGCAAATCATTGCATTCTATTTTTATTTACATTTTACACAACGCCCCAACTCTTTTGGAATTGGGGGTTGTACACGGGAGATGTGCCATGAGGAAATTTTTATGTCCAGAAAGAACACCAGGGAAAGACTAATGTTTACTCATAAACACACAGATATAGAAAGGGACTTCTGAAACAATGTGCTATAGGCAGACAAGTCAAAGATTGATGCAAATATGTGGCCACATCACCAGACAATATGTTTGACAAAAAACAAAGACAGCATTTGACTTGAAGAACCTGATACCAACTGCAAAACATGGTGCTGGAAATGTTATGGCCTGGGCAGCTCACCATTACAGAATCCACTATGAATTCTTCATTAAACTAGAGGGTACCAAAGAATAATGTGAGGCCATCTCTCCAAAGATTGAAGGTCACACAAAAGTGAACCTTGTAACATGACAATGACCCTTAACATATCAGTATATTTACAAGAGAATGACTGAAAAGAAATAAATGGAGGGATCTGAAATGAACAAGTCAAAGTCTGGATCTAAAAACTTACTGAGATGGTGTGGGGGATTTAAAATGAGATATGCAAGCACGGCACCCCTCAAATAAATCGCATAGCTGAAAGAATTCTGCATGGAAGAGTGCAAAAAACTTTCTTCCAGTCGATGTCACAGACTGGTTGACAGTTGCAGAAAACACCTCCTTGAAGTTGTTTCTGCCAAAGGGTACCAAATATACGAGTCAAGGGTGCACTTGCTATCTATCAATGATGTTAATCATTTGTTGAATAAATTATTGCAACATCAAATGTATATATTTTTTTTCAATTACATCACCTTTATCTATAGATACTGTTAAAATGAAGATCAAATCTTGATATGTCCACATATATTAAAACAGAAACATTTCATAGGGATTACTTAGTATTTCTCATGACAGTAAATGCTATACATCATATGTACACATACTCAAGAAGTAACAGTTCATGGGCAGGAATGCTTTAGCCATCTCACACTTAAAAAGGAAAACCTCAGGAAGGTCTGACCTGGAAATAACTAGATATTAAAACAGTCTCTCTCATAAACAAGACACATCAATGACAAGAATCTGGTTATAAAATACAGGTTATAAAATGCAATGAATGGAAAAGTTAACTACAGAAGTCAGAAGATTCCTGTCAATTGGAAAGGGGGAAGAAAATGATTTAACAAGAGGAAGAAAGTGCCAACTCTGCACAAACCATAAATAAGCTATAATTTGAATACAATATACTAGAGAAAAGAAACAGAAACACTACCAATATGTCAACCTAAATTAATCACAGCATTACATTCTCAAACCTGGAGAAAAACACACACATACACAGAGTGGGAAAAGGTACAAACTCTACACCAGTGGTTCTCAAGTTCAGTTTTGGAGGGACCCACTACAGCTGCAGATTTTGTAACAAGCAACTTCCGTTTAACATTAATTAAACAAACTATTACTTCACTTATTTTGGTGCCAATCCAAAAATTCTAAAACAGGGTTAACTAAATTTTTATTCGAATGTAGCAAGCATTCATATTTCTTATATAAGGATAATTTAGTGTTTTTCTTAATCTTAGTTTTAAACATTTTCATAATCATCAATATTGTCCAGGTATTCTGTTTATTTAAGCTGTTATTTACTAATGACCAAGCTAGTCAGCAGGACACTGAAATGACTGTAGCCCTTCAGCATTCAGTGTTGATTGCACTGGAGTCTACTCCACTAATAATTAAACTGCCATTATTAAGGTACCTTTAAGAATGCAAACTTCACAGTGAAACGGTGAACTAACATGAAAATGACAATGTTATTAATCATTTAAAGATATACAGCACAAATATTTCTAAACTTAGAAAATATCATATTAATGTGTATTTCCGGATGTAGAATAAGAGGAAAAGGATAATCTAATTGAACAAAATGATCGGTAAGAGGTAAAATTACTCACTCATAATAAAATTTGTAGGAACAAACACCTGCAGCCCCAAGACTAAACTGGATTTGAACCCAGGATGACTAATCTGTCAAACATCAGTGCCACCCATTGTAACATAGTGTGTTTAACAATGCTGTTTATATTTAGCAAATGTAATTATAATCAACAGTAAACACTAGACATGAAATTTAATATAATACAAACAGCAATACCTGGTTTAGTTGCATGAATGCTTGTACAACAGAGTTTATCAGGTTCTTCTGATGTACTATGTAAAGCAGCTTTGCCAGATTGTTCCAACAAAACTTCAACATGGCGACCAATTGTCTCTTCCATGGCAGCAGTTGTCTTCAGTACATCTGACAAAACTTGCCGCAGTCTTTCATTTGTCTTTTGTAAGAGGTTTCTGTTTTAATTAAGAAACAGAATTAAAAAAAAGTGTTTTTTCTTGGAAGTTCTGTTTAAATTTCATGAAAAACATGAATTTTATGTACTTGCATCTAACTGTGATCTATACTGTGTCTAATTTATAATTGATGTTCATTTATTCTTTCAATTCAATGATTTTACTTCTAAGAACATAACTAACAATCATAAAAAACGGTAAATTTACCCTCTGGAAACAAAACAATGCATGACAGATTTTATTTTAGCATTATTTATTTAGCAAAAAGTAAGTCAACATATTACATGCCTTATGTAAAATGTACACACTGGAGGACATTCAAACTCCTTGCAAGCAACACCAAGCATGGACAAAAGCCTTTGGATACATGAAACAGCAGCACTAATCACTGCACTAATGGGCTGCCATTCAAAATTCAGACTGCAAATGAAATTTTCCTGTACTTGCTAAACTTTAATCTTTACTATAACTTTTGTCTTCCCCACTTTAATTCACTATCATAGAGTTAAGTTACTTAAATTTGCAAAAATGCAAAGTTAAAACAATGCTATACCCTACAGAATATTTTAAAAATGCACCTATTTTTTGTATTTGCTTTGTCCTTTACACATATGTTGAGAGACAGAGAACATTTTGAGTGTGTGCAATTTTTAGAAGCCCTGTACATAATATAAAGATGCAACTATATAAACTTAAAACATTGAACGTTGGCTAGCACAACTTTAATCATACTTGTAGAGCTTTTTTGTTTATTCCAGTTGAGCCCTAGTTTATAAGATGTCTTGATGCTATGCAACATGTTAGATGGACTATTGCAAAAAGAAAAAGAATGACAAAGATGATGCTTACCTTTCAAAACTAACCAAATCTGAGGCTGGTTCTTCACAAGTTCTATCATGCGCTTCTGCTGGTTTGGACTGAGTCTCTTCTTCTTGGGATCCTGAATGGGTTTCCTCATTCTGATCCAATTTACGAATTGGAAGGAAGGACATAAGTGACAAAAAACCTGTCATGTTTTTATTAGCTGTTTTTTACTCATGCACCAAAATGAAACATGTTATATACAAAAAAGCAATGGCATAAAAGAATATCTGAAATTAAAATTATGTTTTTTCTGTAAATGCTTTGCCCAGCATACATGAATACATGCCAGCATTATTACTAAATGAATTAAGATAAAGCCAAGCCAAGGCATGGTAGCCAGGAAGTTTGCCTGCATAATGAGCCACAGAAACAATTCCTCAAGCGCGCTTCTATGGAAACAAAAGCAGTTGCACAACATAGTCAAGCATAAAGGCCACACCTCTGTTTAAGACGTAAAAGTTTAGATAAAAAAAAAATGTAAAAAGATCCCAAATAGCTAAACACACACAGCACAACTTTATATTAAAATAGAAACTTAAAATGTCAATTTAGGATAAATAATGTCAAAATGCTAATTAAAATAATTATACTTTCTTCCAAAGGTGTCAGGTTACCATTTCAGTCTGTGTACTTCTGATCTGTGTCTTTGGGACTTCTTTTCCACTCAAAAAAAACAATCTTGTCTCCTCAGCAGTTTGGGTTTCTGCTTCTCTAGAGCCATTTACTGAAGTAAGCTAACAATTAAACAAAATTAATAAAAACTGTTTAAAAACAGATAGTAATTTGTGTTACTATGAAACTTTTAAAATTCATGTTTATTTTTAAAGGTAATAGAGCAGCATGTTAACTGTAGTCCACTTGGTAAACAAAGTTTTCCATTTCAATCATCATGTTTATTACTGAATATACAAGTAATATACTGTATTCATTCCAAAACTGCTACTATTTGCTCATGCATGCATATGTGACTTGTTAATATAAAGTACATGTTCACAATAAGATTACAACACTGTGACTCACTGAGGATGTCACACTATATTATTGAAGTCACAGTCATATAGGAGTGTTTGCCCATGACCTGCTATGATTAAATATATGAAGGCTATAACAAAAATATGCATAAAAAGTCTTGTACTGTGACAGTGCTTTAGAGAGCTAATGTACACTGTTGTGGCATGGGAAAAGAACTACAGAGATGTGGGTCACAGTCAGATCTAACCACAAATTAAGTGGTGCAAGCTGTTCAGGGGTGTTAATTCCATAGTTAAAGGTTGTCCTGCTTTTTCCAGGACTTTGGAGAGTCGGGCAGTGACTTTGAGAACTATGGAGTAGTAGGCAAGGAAAAGCACCAACAGCTCACTTCAAAATCAGTCCTTAGAAAAGGGAAGTAAAGATAGTGGGGAACTGAGACCCAGTTTGTTCCAGGGACACATAGTTTTGTACATCATGCTGCCTTCCTAGTGCAAAAGGCGAGAGAGTGTGTGTGAATCCAGTTATCATTGTCCACTTTGCAACAAATAAAGGGACCATACCTGTTTTGCACTCCAACATTAAGAATTTTAGGTGCAAAACTGAGAGGAAGAACCAACAAGGTGATCTTAACTGAAATACTGTCTGTCCAGGTAAAACTAAGGAGGATACAAAGGCACACAAGCTTATGGGATATAAGGAATCCTTCTTGAGCATATGGGGTTGCTAAATGAGTAGGTTAGTAGAGAAAGAGATGGAGGGGCAGAGGGTTTAGGACAGGCCAGGTCTATCACTTCACATAAAGGAACGGGGAGTATTATTTAATACAGATATATATGGTAATGTTGACATCACTAGTACACACTTAATAAGCTAAAATAAACTAATACTACATTAATAACTATTTGTCTTATTGTTAGAAGTATTACTAACTAAAGAAATGGGACTTAAATGTACCTGCACATATATAGCAGATACTTAAGTGAATCCAAAGAATAGGGAGAAGTATAACATGAACAGATACAATGGATTCAGATAGTATTCAGATCACCTTGCTTCTTCATACTTTATTGTATTGTAGATTTAATTTTAAATGGATAAATGTGCCAGTTTTGCTCCTCAATCTACACTGCAGATGTATTAAAAATCAAAACTGCATAAGTCTCTCATTTACATTTGTACTCAGAACCTTTGCTGTGGCACTCAAATTGTCATTAAGTACATCCTGTTTGCTGTAATTATCCTTAAGAGGAGTCTGGGAGGACGGCATAGTTGTGCAGTGCTAGTACTGATGCCTCGCAGTAAGGAGACCAGGACACATGTCCCGGGTATCCCCTGCCTAGAGTTTGCATGTTCTCCCTTATCTGAATAGGTTTCGTCTGGATGTTTCGATTTCCTCCCACAGTCCAAAGACATGTAATTTAGGTGGACTGGCAATGGTCAATTGGCTCTAGTGTGTGTGGTGTGTGCATATGTGTGCATCTGTGTGTGTAGACCCTGTGTGAACAGTCCCAGGTTTGCTCCTGCCTCCCCTATGCTTGCTGGGAACGAACCCACCCTGCTCAGGATTAGGGCTTAGAAAATGTTATGATATGGTGTGATATGTGTCTAGAACTTGATGGAGTCCAAATGTGGCAAAGTGAATTGATTGGACATCATTTATAAAGGCACACATTTGTGTATATAAAGATCGGACAAAAACAAACCCATGAAGACCAAGGAACACTCTGGAGACCTCCATGATTAAACTGTGGTGAGGCATGGATCAGGGCAACAAAATACAGCCATTTATTCCCAGAAGCACAGTTGCCTCAATAATTGTGAATTGACCAAGAACCAAATGGTCACTCTAACAGAACTTCAGAAATCCTCTGCTGAGTTGGGAGAACATGTTTGAAGGACGACCATTTCAGCAGCATTCTATTAACCACAAATTTATGATAGCATGGCCAGATAGAAGCAACTCTTGAATGAAAAACATTATGGCATTTAAAGAACTCTGACAGCATAAGGAAAAGATTTTCTAGTCTGATCAGACAAAAAATTAAGTATTTGGACAGAACTCTAAGCACTGCTCATCATCTGCCTAAGACCATCCCTAAGGTAGAGGATGGAGGTGGAAGCACAATACTATTGGGTTGCTTCTTGGAGGGAAGTACAAGGAAAATGTTCAAACTTGAGGAAAGGGCAAATGTACAGTATCTAAATACAGAGAGGTCCTTGAAGAAAACCTGCACCACAGTGCAAGCAGGTTCACCTATCGGCGTGACACTGACGACAAGCATACAACCAAGACAATGCTGAAGAGGCTTTGGGATAAATCTCTGTCTCTCCTTGCATGGCCCAGCCAAAGCTTAAACTTAAACCCAATAGAACATGCACAGGGAAACCTGAAGATTGCAGTTTACAGAGACTTTCCATCTAATCTAACGAAGCTTAAGATGATCTGCAAAATAGAAGGGGATAAACTCCATAAATCCAGGTTTGCAAAGCTTGTAGGAACTTACCCAAGTAGATTCAGAGCTGTAATTGCTGCCCCTAGGTACTCAATTAGGGTGTTAATAATTATATGAATGGGAGATTTCAGTTTTTGATTTTTAATAAATATGCAAACCATGCTGAAACCTCATTTTCAGTTTGTCATTATGGGTTACTGAGCATAGAATGATAGGCAAAAATGGCAAATGTACAGTGGTGTGAAAAACTATTTGCCCCCTTCCTGATTTCTTATTCTTTTGCATGTTTGTCACACAAAATGTTTCTGATCATCAAACACATTTAACCATTAGTCAAATATAACACAAGTAAACACAAAATGCAGTTTTTAAATGATGGTTTTTATTATTTAGGGAGAAAAAATCCAAACCTACATGGCCCTGTGCGAAAAAGTAATTGCCCCCTGAACCTAATAACTGGTTGGGCCACCCTTAGCAGCAATAACTGCAATCAAGCGTTTGCGATAACTTGCAATGAGTTTTTTACAGCGTTCTGGAGGGATTTTGGCCCACTCATCTTTGCAGAATTGTTGTAATTCAGCTTTATTTGAGGGTTTTCTAGCATGAACTGCCTTTTTAAGGTCATGCCATAGCATCTCAATTGGATTCAGGTCAGGACTTTGACTAGGCCACTCCAAAGTCTTCATTTTGTTTTTCTTCAGCCATTCAGAGGTGGATTTGCTGGTGTGTTTTGGGTCATTGTCCAGTTGCAGCACCCAAGATCACTTCAGCTTGAGTTGACGAACAGATGGCCGGACATTCTCCTTCAGGATTTTTTGGTAGACAGTAGCATTCATGGTTCCATCTATCACAGCAAGCCTTCCAGGTCCTGAAGCAGCAAAACAACCCCAGACCAACACACTACCACCACCATATTTTACTGTTGGTATGATGTTCTTTTTCTGAAATGCTGTGTTCCTTTTATGCCAGATGTAACGGGACATTTGCCTTCCAAAAGTTCAACTTTTGTCTCATCAGTCCACAAGGTATTTTCCCAAAAGTCTTGGCAATCATTGAGATGTTTCTTAGCAAAATTGAGACGAACCCTAATGTTCTTTTGCTTAACAGTGGTTTGCGTCTTGGAAATCTGCCATGCAGGCCGTTTTTGCCCAGTCTCTTTCTTATGGTGGAGTCGTGAACACTGACCTTAATTGAGGCAAGTGAGGCCTGCAGTTCTTTAGACGTTGTCCTGGGGTCTTTTGTGACCTCTCGGATGAGTCGTCTCTGCGCTCTTGGGGTAATTTTGTTCGGCCGGCCACTCCTGGGAAGGTTCACCACTGTTCCATGTTTTTGCCATTTGTGGATAATGGCTCTCACTGTGGTTCGCTGGAGTCCCAAAGCTTTAGAAATGGCTTTATAACCTTTACCAGACTGATAGATCTCAATTACTTCTGTTCTCATTTGTTCCTGAATTTCTTTGGATCTTGGCATGATGTCTAGCTTTTGAGGTGCTTTTGGTCTACTTCTCTGTGTCAGGCAGCTCCTATTTAAGTGATTTCTTGATTGAAACAGGTGTGGGAGTAATCAGGCCTGGGGGTGGCTACGGAAATTGAACTCAGGTGTGATACACCACGGTTAGGTTATTTTTTAACAAGGGGGCAATTATTTTTTCACACAGGGCCATGTAGGTTTGGATTTTTTTTTTCCCTAAATAATAAAAACCATCATTTAAAAACTGCATTTTGTGTTTACTTGTGTTATATTTGACTAATGGTTAAATGTGTTTGATGATCAGAAACATTTTGTGTGACAAACATGCAAAAGAATAAGAAATCAGGAAGGGGGCAAATAGTTTTTCACACCACTGTATCTGTTTAAAGTCAAATCTATAACACAATAAAGTGTGCAGAAAGTCAAGGGTCTGAATATTTTCTGAATCCATTATACATATTATTAAGGAAAGATATGTAAACATTGAAAAAACTGAGGTGTAGCTACTTATGCAAAACAGAAATTGAATATGTATCTGTTTCATATAATCAATGAGGCAAATCATAATGAGGATACCTGGATTTAATTAGAAAGTATTGGGGAATGAGGTCTGATAGTGGGAGTGTAGAACTCCCAATGCAGGCAATATTTTCAATATAGATCTATTTATTAGTATAAAAAAAAAAAGGTTAATAAAAGGGATATATAGAAATGTGGGTCAAATCCAAACAATGCTTAAGAGGTAACACTGAAAAGTGATAAATCACTAAGAGATGAATATTTTACACATTTTAACACAAAACAATGGAAAAATAGTGAACTCTAGGAACTGTTAAATTTGTCTTTTTTCAAGGTGTATTAGCTGTAGATTCAATATGTATGTAATTTCTAATTTATTTTATAGAACAAACAAACCTTTACAAGCTGTGATCTTAACATTTTCAGCTCTGTAAGAAGCTTCTCTTGCTCTTCTTTTTGTCTTTCAAGCTGTTGCATGTGGGCATGTTTTAAATCCTCTACAATAAGCTGATGTTCCTGATCTTGACGAACCAACTCCTGACGTAAATCTTCAAGCTGTTCATCCTCAAATTCTTTGACTACTGAAAGGTTTGCTAAAGGACATGTTTCATTAGGCCCCTACAATAAGAGTGTTGAAAGAATATCAGTTAGAAATAATGTGTTAACCATGGAATGCACAGTTATCACTGTGCAACATGAATGATTAGTTTTATAACAAATGGAAAAATCCAATATTAAATACAAATAGAGAAAATTGTATCCAGCAAAGTTCTTCAGTACTGTTATAGGAGTGGACTGTATGCATTATCAATTCATTTTCTTACTGCTTAGTCAGATAGTGGGTCACATTTTGATCAGACCCACAAACAGCATCAGGTTCAGGACAGAAACCAACCCTGAATGGGACACCATTTCATTGCAGAACACACTTTACATACACTGAACCAATTCCAATACACCATTTAACTAACAGACTGTAGATGTAATAGGAAACTAGAGGACACACACAAAAGCAGGAGGCTCATACACTCAACACACAGCCATGAAGCTGTGAGGCAGCTTTGGACAAGAAATTAATGTAATTCAAAATTACATTCAGTTTGATAATCAAAGTGTTTATTACCTACAATATACGTGTGTGTTATTTCACAGGATGGATCATCTATTTTTATGCATGCTAAACTGTAAACCACTGTGAAACATTCCAACCACATCCCTACACCACTAAACATATACAGTATCATCCAAATCATTACTTGAAATGTTTTCTTAATAAAATGTTTAAAGCCTGCAATATCACACATACTCCTATATAATGTCGGTTTCCTGGTGATGAGAATTATTTGCCAAATCATGGCTATTTCCTGCCTTGCTTTAATATTTATCTTTTTTAAATTTATTTGATGTAAGTAAACTCAGTCCCCATTCCCATCATGTAGAATTCTGTGATTCTGTTTTTATGCCAATTTACACAGCTACTCCTTCTCCTCACAATTACAATTGCTTTATATAGAAAAACCTTGATCTTGGTGTTAAAGGCTTATGACTTGGTATGTACTGGTGAATCAATAAGCGTGCTGGGTTTATGTGCTTGTTACGGCAAACTAATCAAGAAGGTGACATGGCAAAAAGAAGAGCAGCGATATCTGCAAAGTATGAAGCAAATTCAGAAATCGATTACATGATAGGAAGAAGAATGACAGCTGTGGCATCTGCTGAGCATCAAGAACACACCTTGTGGCAGTTCAAACTACTGGGGCTAGAACTTTAACCTTGACCTTATTCGAAAGCTTATTACCCGATATGTTCTAGAAAGCCCAAAAATTAGAGGTCACAGAAATCACAGAAAACTAGCGATCGACAAAAGGATATAGCAGAAAGAAAAATAGCAACATCTCATGAACATCTTACTCGTCTGGTAGGCAGAAAAACTTATTTTAATAAAGGCAGAATCCTTGCAAACCCAATTATATACTGTATAATCCCCTAGGACAGGCTACATATGTGTTTCAAACTCACAATCAAGTGTAAGGACTTTGTTTATTGTTCATCAAACGTGACAAAGAATTCTATAATAGGAAGAAAGATAAACAAGAGTAGCAACATTTGCTATGGTCAGGTATATCACAGAAGGCGCTTGACATAGGATACAGAATGCAAAAACAAGAAAGAAATGCTTGCCAACAAATAAACACTACTTTGGAATGTTACATCATCAATGCAATCACTGTGACGACATATTTTTTTCATGTTGAAAACAAAATATTGTCTTGTCAAAATGAAAAAGTTCAGTTTGCTCTATATTAACCACCTTTATTTGAGGTCTGCGTATTTCTGGGTAATTATGAAAAGTCTTAGTCTTTTGTTAAATGATATGCTAAAAAAAACATGCATGTAATAATCAAAAAATACAGCACAGATAAAAAGTAAATTCTAACACAACAGAAAACAATACAATATTCTCAAATGCACATTAACACATTCAGGGTCACAGATGAGGTCATAGCCTACCCTAGCACTGACGAATGCAAGGCAGGAAACAGCCTTGGAAAAGCCACCAGTCTGTTATTCATGTTCTTACCCACGCTCACATTTACATAGGACCAATTTAGAATTACCAATCAACTAATCCAGCAGGTACTGAGTATTTATGGAGGAAAACAGGAGTATCTGGAGGAAAACCCACACAGACATGGGGCAAACATGCAAAAAACACAGAACACAGAAAACAGCCAGTCATGGAACTCAAATCCAGAATTCTGGATCCATAAACTAGTAGTGCCACCATGAAGCCCAAAAAAGTACATTTTAGTGAGCTGTACTTTGGGCTTTATGCATGATGTCTTCATTAGTTAAATATCAAATAAACAAATGAAATGTATGATAAAATGCTGAGCTGATGTGAAAAACAGTAAGCCTTTTCTAAAAATCCACATCAGTCACTCAACAATTTTAAGTCATTGAAAACATATTTTGTGATACTTTTCTGTTAATTGTACATAAAAAATGCACATTCTCTGAAACAATGCTCTCAATTTTATTAGGCTTTGTGTTACAATTAATACATTTTGAGATTTAAAAATGTCTACCTTATTTAATGCTTCTCCTTCCAATTCTTCAGAAAGTGTTTGAACCTCTGATGTTGTTTTTCTTTCTTGAAAAGTAATTCTATCCAATTCATTTTGCTGTGCAAATTCTATAGAAAGCTGAACAATAACCTAGGTACACACCAAAACACAAGTTTAGGTTTTAAAATAAGGTTAAATAAAAAAGAAAAATATAAACATAACACACAGTATTAAACTACTTTCTCATTAACATTAAGTGCTCACATTCTGAATTCATATTCAGTATGTGAACATGAATATGCATCTTTGAATTTAATTTCTCAAATAAACAAAATACCTACAGAGATATCACAGCGACACAACAAAATATAAATAGCAGCAACAGAAATTAAACGTAGAAGAACAATAAATCAAATATAGACAACTGTGCCAAAGGTTTCAAAAAAAGTTAAACGATAAGGAGGTGCAGTAATTTTTTCATATCATCTATTAGCCAAGGCTTCACTTGATTAATTTCTTCACATGTAACCTGTTACAACCAAATGATTAAAAATGTCTAAAAATAAGAGGAGCATAATCATCTAGGAAGGTTTAAATACTGTTTTTTCTGGCCATTAACTTAGCCACTTAGAGAACACATTTAAAGAAATAAAAAGCATTGAGTTGACTGGCTCTTTTTAGTACTGTACTGATGTCACACAAACATACATTTCTATGACAGCATAAATATTTTTATTAGACATATGCTGTGTCATTGCTGTTTTGATTGTAAAAGAAAAAAAGAAATTACATTGGAAGTACACAGTAAATGATTCCGAAAAGACAATTTACATTTTGGAGATCCAATCACCTTGTTTGCATGATATCAAACTACACTGTAAAAGAAGAAAAGCTGTTCTCTGACGATTTTATACTGTATTTCAATTAATGCATCCAGAAGTAAACAACTGTTAAAACTAGATGTACAGGATTGGAAAAAAATGCAACACTCAGTATAAATTTAAACCTTCATTGCTGAAGTAACAACAAACAAAAAAGTATAATGATCCTTCAGTATCGAAGTATTGCTTATTGAGACAACTGACTATCATTGCTCGACACCTCTGGCATAGACAGCCAATAAGCCACTGAATATGTAGTTGTGGGATGTCATTCCATTCCTCCAGAAACAACTTATGAGGATTCTTGGCACTGGTAGGTAGTGGGTCATGTCTAAAGTGGTCTTATGGGATTCCATTCAGGAGAGAAGGCAGGCCAAAGTGGCACTTCTACACCAGCAATCCTCAGGAAAGTTGTGACCACAGGAACTGTGTTTGTGTGGTTGGACTTGTCCTGCTATAGTGTCAGATCTCTAGGAAAGTGTGAAGCAGAGAACCTCTAAGAGACTATCTTGATATAAGGCCAGCAGCATGGAGCCTGTCCTTCATTTTTCTCTCACTGAAGTGTCTGCTAGCAGTTTCAACATCAGTAAGGATTGTTGAAGGACGGTCCTAAGATTAGGATGAAGTCCTTTTTAAATGTGATATGATCAGGCATTGTTCCACATGTACCTTGTTATGTAAAAAATACACCAAATGAGCTTTCTTGTGTTTGACAGGCTGTATTGCTAATAGGAAGGCTAAAACAAAACTGACAACTTTTTGTAAAAGTACACAAGTAATAACTAGAGTTTTCACATTCCAAAAAATACTTTGTTTCTTTTTTTTCCTTGGTTTAGATATTATCATGGTTTACAATGCCCATCCATGAAAGTACAAAAAAAATGACAGAAATTCCACCCTTTCAATCATTTGACTCCCAGATTGTATATAAAGAAGAAAAATTGCAGGGCATTCACCACTGTTTGACAGAAGTGACAGAACTCAACATTATAATGAATTTTGCTTTCATTTTGCTTTAGAGATATCCACTGTGTCAACTGGGACATATTTATCCTCTATTTTTTTTTTAAAGCTAACATAACCAGTTGACTCTACCTGAAAAGGTATTTCTGTTTTTTAAAAAAAGAACATCACTATTTGGTTAAGTGATTGATAAAGAAATACATTTAATTTGTCTGCAAAAAGCATCGCTGAATTTTCTGTCAGTATACCTCAGTGATACAAACATTATTTTTTTTCTCATGACCCAATTTTGATGTTTTGTGTCTTTGTGGCCCATAATCACCACGGATTATCACCTAGTGGTTACATCCCCCTGAAGAATTGCTACCGATCATCATCCCAATCCTCCTTAGAGAACTGCCGCCGGTCATCATCCATTGGTGGTTTCTCCATGCCCACTGCAACCTATAGCAAGGCATTCCACAAACCATTTGTGACCCTTTTCCATTCAGTGATATAGTGATTCATGACTCAGAGTGACCCAAAATGGGTTTTTGACCAATAATTTAAGAAATGCTAGTATAGCTGGTAAGTGAAACATACAATACCATCCTCATTTTTCTCATTTTGAAAACAAATTACAGTAAAAAGGTCACCTGTAAACTGAGTCTGCTTTTGTACTACATGTCAGTCTTAAACATCTTCACATTTGCCAACACTGACACTTTATATTACATGGCAATACTGCAGTAACCACTCTCCTATTAACAATGGAATTCATGCATACTTCTGATACTGTGTGTGAATTGCTTTCATAGATGATACACAATAGGTCTAAATTTTAAATATGTTCATAATAAGAGGTTTTAAGATTTTCTAGTCAGTGTCACCAGAGCCAAATAATAAGGTTTGCTTGATAATCTATAACAAAGAAACTGCTTGAATGCCATATTGTAGCTATAAAAAGGATTGATGCCTCAATGTAAAATAAGAGAATAAAATCATAAGAAAAATCCCAAGTAAAAGAATAAAGCAGTTTATATCTATATCTACATACATTTACAAATTTATTTTAAAGATTTCTTATATAATAAATATTTTTTTTTTTACTGTAAACTAAATTCTAAAATGTTACCTCAGCTTAGTCTAGGGAATTTCTTATTTTAGATAGTACCTTTGCTATCGCTTCTTCTATTTCTTCTTGGTGCTTTTTCTCCATTGCCTTAGTCATTTGTGCAAATTTATTTTGCTCATCAGCACAAAGTCCAGCTGTTGTGCTGCTACTGAATATTGTATTTTCTTGGTCTTGATTATGTGCGGTTAATTTCAGAATTTGCTGATGCAGGGATTCAATCTCTTCTCTATGCTTCTGTTTTAGAATGTCCACTTCCGTCTTGTGCTGATCCTTCAGAGCAGAAACCTCTTGAAGATACTTGGCATAAAGAGCTCTTCTTAATGTCTGTAACTGATGAGTAAGTCCAAATGATTTTATAGAGCATCTGAAGCCTGTTGCCAAATCAACATCCTCCAGCTAAATTTAAGAATACGTCATTAAATGCTGTACTATAGTTAAATAATGAACTTACTTCCGAAACAATGAAAAGCAGCATGAAACGTGGTAATTATCTGGTGTAATATCCTTAATAGGAATGGCTAATATAATTTACTACAGAAGATAAAACATCAGATAAAATACATCTTTAAATGCACAAACCATTTGTTAGTAGTAAATAAATACTGTAAATGAAACATTGTCTTTAAAAAGTACATTAATGAAGCATTACATCATACTTCAGACAAAATCTGTGTTGTACAGTATGTACGGTCTATTTAATACTTTAGAACTCATTAAAAGTGTTTAAGGTTTTAAAGAAACTTGAAGTGTGCTTTTTGATCAGTACTAAAATAAGGCCAAGCATTACTAAAATAAAAAAATAAATATTTTTAATATCATGCCTGTCATTAACAGTTTTAAAGAACTACCCTTATATCAAGAAACACATGGAATTTAACTTACCTTGATTTCTTCAGCATACTGCTGCTCCACAGATGAAGCCTTTGGTAAAACAATTTGGGATCCACTAAAATACATTAAACAGAAACACTTCAAACTTGAGACATTAAATACGAAAACTCAATAATCAAAATTAATTTTAAAAAATTCTAAGAATTGTTTTAATTAAAACTGTTTTCAATAGTAAATCGACTCTCCATCTCTATTACAGCAACATTTGTTAATTTACCTAAAAATAAGAGGAACTTTTACTTAAGTGTTTTTTTACAATCTAATTACTTTATTTAATAATCCTTTCACATTTTCATCTGTTTATTTATTGTATAACTGTCTTTTTCTTTACATAATTTGCCATAAATGCTACTCCATAAGCACATCCCTGCCTACAGAAATAAAACATTACAAAACATTTTTGAAAAGTAAAATTTGTCTATTTATTTCTACAACCTTCATTTCATATTACTTTAAGATTATTTAAAAATTTTCTCTGTGTAAATTAATATATATATATATTTTTTACCATCCATACAGAATTCGATAAAACATCTTTCAGTGTACTACATTATAAGTAATATATTATTTCAAACACTTGGGGAAAAACTACTTTAAAGCTTTTGTTTTAAAAATAACAGACTTATAGAGAACAAAGCAGTTACATTACATTTTAAAATCAGTCTGCAAATTATAGGTCTATTACCCTTCAGAAGTTAGAATAATATCCTACTTCACATGTGTGGTATTATTTCTCATAATTTCAAAATTAATTAGCTTTGAATTGCCATCAAAGGTCTATTTTGCCTTTAAAAGTTTGAAAAAAAAGCTAAAACCACATTATTTCCAAAAGGATAACTTTTAATTTAATGCAGATTAAACATACACATTGAACCTCCATTACTTACATCAATGTCTCATATTATTTAGTTATATAAAATCATTTTATTGTTTACCTTCAACAAATATTGTTTACATTAAGTTGAACCCGAGATATAGTGTATACCTGAATTTATCTTCAGAGCTATGAACCCTCTTCTGGTGAGCCATTATCTCAGTAACATATCTCTCATCAGTTTCTTTGATCTGTTGCTGATAGTACTCTTGCAGAAGTTTCATTTCTTGATTATGTTGATCCTCTATCCGTGCTCTTTGCTGACTGAAATTACTTTTCAGCTGTTCAGTACTTTCCAAGTGTGCAGACTGGATATCTAGACCTTCTTTAGTATCTGTATGTTTGAAAAGGAAAATTATACGTATATTGTATGAAACAGTGGTTTCCAAGTTAAGGTGCGGGTTGAACCATAGCTGTAGGTTTCAATTCCAGCCAATTCCATTCTTACTTTGAATTGATCTCATTGTTTAGGTAACTAGCCGACAAACATTTCTAAGAAATTCATAAATATTTGCATTCTTGGCTATAGATTAAATTTGCTTTTCTTTTTTGGTAATTTACTTTTAAATTTATCCTCTTGTTTAAAGTTTGCTTCCTTAACGATATCCAAATGCTGATGATTAGCAAGAGGCTGTGCAGAAACATGTGAATACAGCATTGTTTGCCAAAGGGAAGCAATACGTCACTTGTTTCCTGATTAAGAAACATTTACAAGTGGATATGGCACTGAAACAGTTGCTCTCCTACAGCATTCAGTGTTGTCAGCATCTAGATACAATTGAGTGAGAAAACTCTACGGGAAAAGATGAAGGCAAAAGTAAATGGCAAAGGATACTTAAGCATTTAAAGGTTTGACAATAATGCAGGTATTCCAATTTCTTACAATAGGAGAATAAAAAAAGAACAGCTCATTAAACAATGAGATCAATTAAAAAAAAGGAATGATGCACTAATAATGAAATTGGTTAGAACAAAAACCTGCTGCCATTGGGGGCAGCTAGGACTTTTTGGTGTAACCACCAATATAGTGTAGATAAAAAAAGTAAATGTATAAAAATCAATTCAAATTAAAACAAAATGACTCACGTTTTTAATTACAAACTAGATGATGAACACAAGTATTCAACCACTTTGCTATGATGTACTGTATTTAAGTAAGCTGTGATGCAATGATATGTCTTCAGATCTCACATATAGTGACAACTAGAATTGAGTTTATATGTATGCAAGTGAGAAGTGTACATACAGCTATCTCAGGAAGGTCCAACACTAGTTAAGGCAAACAACACACCTTAATCAGTTAGTAAAGATCTTAAGTTGATAATCATGTTCATACGTTGATAAGAATGTCTTGTACAGAGAATGGAGATAACGAAATTGCTGATTATAACAAGTATTGGTGAGGACTAACATTGAACATCAGTAAATAATATTAAAAACTTCATGAGAAAAAAAAACCTCAAATTACTCTCACAATTGCATTATCCACATGTCAGCTATCCAGTTGCATGCTCACAACATACCAAACATATTTATTTTTACTAAAATGTTACAAAATAAACCACTTTCATAAAATCCCCTTGGAACACACTGAAATGTGAATGAGCTTTTGAAACTATGAGCTGACCTGACTGCCAACCACACACTATTCATTCATCAAGAGAAGTGCCCAATAATAGCTTACTCATTAGCTACCATTCACTTCATGTGATAATCAACATTGAAGTGTGTGGTCTGAGGGTGTGTACATCTAGAGATTAAAAGTTAAAGAAAGATATGCAAAAACATCAGATAAAAAGTATGTGTCACATGCATATCTGAGATGCTTCAAAAACAGTTTACTTCAGAGCTGAAGTTTCACAAACAGTTGATAAAAATCCTGGAAGTACTACATTTGTTGCTTCAAAACCAGCAGATCTGTGAGAAGTAGGTCTTCAATTCAAAAAGTCAATTCCATGTTAATACACTCCTGTTTAGCAGATGCAAGTTTTTCAGAAGGAGTTTATATAAAATTGTTTTAGCAAAAACACATGTTTGGAGCATACTAGCAACTAGACAACTGGCAGGTAGAGTAAGCAGCACAAATAACCTGAGATTTCTTTTATGGGCATTTTGATATAACTGTATTTGCTATGGTTCAGAATTGGTCTCCACTGATGTCTAATGTATCAGAAATTTTGTTATCTCCATTCTCCACAAAAATGAGATTAACAATTCTTCTCATCACCACTACAAACAACACAGGGTAAATAACATGTAAACAAAAATATCATTTTTGGGTTGGGTTTTCCTTTAAGACAACAAATGAAAATCTAAATCAAATCTAAATAACTGAAAATACCACCCCCCAAAATGTCTTTTCCAAATAAGAGAGAAAATAATACCACAAAAGCAACTATGGGATACTTCAACAATATGTCAAGGAACATAATGTTCAAGCCTTTGTTTTAAAAAATAAAAAAGACTGTATGGTCTTAGGAAGCCAAAATTTAAATTTTTAGATTCAAAACTAGATAAAATATTAATAACATAACAATTTAAAATAAAACTATGATAGAGAGGCGTTTCTCATACAATTTCCTTTCATAAATATAGTAATGAACACAGATGTTTAAACTAGCATTGTTGACTTAACTGAAAATGTTGTACTGTACACCAATAGTTGCCAGTGCACTTAAAACATAATATGCAAAAAATGCAGTGCCCTGGAGTGCAAAGCTGGTACTGATTTATTCTAAAAGACCAAATATTGTGGCCTCTATCAAACACTAATCTAAAGATGGTGAACAGTCATTAGTTATGTATGTTTTCTCCTTCTATCAATTTAGAAAAATATACTTTCATATACACATTTGACCAAAAAAAACAAATCTTACCATGCAAGCACTCTTTTTGTGCTTCAACATTAGATACTTCTTCATTTTTGCACTTCAGATGATCATAAGCTATCTGAAGTTCATCCAACTAAAACAATAAACAACATTTCATTAAACTTCATTTAAAACCAACTCCCAATGGTGTTTAACTATGTAATAGAAAGGTACACCAAATAATCAAACAAAACATGTTCACTAAGATTTGCTATCTGAAAGAATTTTACATTCTATTATTAAGAATGAAATACTGAATATGTTAAAGAAGTGGTAGCATGTATTTTATTAACCAATTTGTTTATGTGGTACATGATAACACATTTTAATGTATTATTAAGTACTCATCCACCTGTTAAACAATTCCTTTATAATTACAAGTATGCATGGACACTGAACCTATAGTCATTTCCGAAATTATTTTGCAGCCCTGGAATTTTTCCAGAAAATGCACCCTTTCTCCCAGAAAATTGTTGCAATTACAAATGTTTTGGTATACACGTTTATTTCCTTTATGTGCATTGGAACAACATAAAAACACAGAGAAAAAAAGCTAAATCTGACATTATTTCACACAAAACTCAAAAACCGGGCTGGACAAAATTATTGGCACCCTTAACTTAATATTTGGTTGCACGACCATTGGAAAAAATAACTGAAATCAAGCGCTTCCAATAACCATCAACAAGCTTGTTACAACTCTCATCTGGAATTTCTGACCACTCTTCTTTTGCAAACTGCTCAAGGTCTCTCAGATTCGAAGGACGCCTTCTCCCAAAAGCAATACTGAGATCTCTCCATAAGTGTTCAATCGGATTTAGATCCGGACTCATTGCTGGCCACTTCAGAACTCTCCAGAGCTTTGTCTTCAACCATTTCTGGGTGCTTTTAGAGTATGTTTGGGGTCATTGTCCTGCTGGAACAACCATGACCTATGACACAGACCCAGCTTTCTGACACTGGGCCCTACATTGCGCTGCAATATCTTTTGGTAGTCTTCAGATTTAATGATGCCTTGCACACAGTCAAGGCATCCAGTGCCAGAGGCAGCAAAACATCCCTATAACATCATAGAACCTCCACCATGTTTGACTGTAGGTACTTTTCTTCATAGGCCTCATTCCGTTTTCTTTAAGCAGTAGAATGATGAGCTTTACCAAAAAGCTCTACCTTGGTCTCATCTGTCCACAAGATGTTCGCCCAAAGGCATTTTGGTTTATTCAAGTACATTTTGGCAAACTCCAGTCTGGCTTTTTTATGTTTCTGTGTCAGCAGTGGGGTAGTTCTGGCTCTCTTGTCATAGCGTTTCATTTCGTTCAGATGTTGACGGATAGTTCGAGCTAATACTGTATGTTCTGTTATGTTATGTTATGTACTGTTCTACCCTGAGTCTATAGAACAGCTTGAATATGTTTTGAAGTTGATTGGGAATGTTTATCCACCATTAGGACTATCTTTCGTTGCAGTCTTTTATCAATTTTTCTCTTCTGTCCACGTCCAGGGAGATTAGCTACAGTGCCATGTGTTGTGAACTTCTTGATTATGTTGCGCACAGTGGACAAAGGAACATGAAGATCTCTGGAGATGGACTTGTAGCCTTGAGATTGTTGATATTTTTCCACAATTTTGTTCTCAAGTCCTCAGACAATTCTCTGCTCTTCTTTCTGTTCTCCATGCTTAGTGTGGCACACTCAGACACACAACAGAAAGGTTGAGTCACCTTTCTCCATTTTAACTGGCTTCAGGTGTGATTGCTATATTGCCAGCACCTGTTTCTTGCCACAGGTGAGTTCAAACGAGCATAATATGCTTGAAATAAAATAATTTACCCACAATTTTGAAAAGGTGCCAATAATTTTGTCTGGCCCATTTTTGGAGTTCTGTGTGACATGATGTCAGATTTGGCTTTTTTTCTGTTTTTTGTGTTGTTCCAATGCACATAAAGGAAATAAACGTGTGTATACCAAAACATTTGTAACTGCAACAATTTTCTGGGAGAAATGGTGCATTTTCTGGGAAAATTCCAGAGGTGTATATATACACCCACATATATATTACATAAAAAATAACATAAAAATAACATACATACATATATACACATACATATTTTATATTATTATATAACAATTATATTACAACAAAAAAATTAATAAATAATAATAATTAATACATTTTAAAATACATATAATACAATATAATTATAAATAATATAATAATATAATTTCTACATATTTTTCATATTTTTATATATATAACATAATTTTATATATTAAAATTATCATAATACATATATATAATATATACAAAAAATACATTATATATTATATAAAATAACAAAAAACTTATATAATAATTTAAAATACATAATAAATAATATTAATAAATAATACAATAATATATATATAATACAACCCAAATAATAATATTTATATATTACACTAATAATATTTTTATAATCAATAATTTTTATATATTTTTTTTTTTTAAAAACACTAATATTATTATTAAATTTTCCCTTTAATTTTTAAAAACTCAAAATATTATTAAAATTTAAAACACTTTAAAACATATTTTTAATCCATCATTATTTAATATTCCCCTTTTATATTTTTTATACCAAAAATAATTTTTATATTTTTTTAAAAACTAATTTTTTATTTTTTTTTTTTTTTTTTTTAAAAAAAAAAAAAAAAAAAAATACATACATATATATATATATATATATATATATATAAAATAATTTTTTTTTTTTTATTATATATATAAATAATACAAAACATATTATATATTTTAATATATATAATAATACATACATCTTTAAATATAAAATTTAAAATTTTAATATATATATATATTATAAATAAAAAAATACATTTATATATTATAATAAATTTTTTAAATAATATATATATATTTTTTTTTTTTAAAAAAAAAAAAAAAAAAATACTTATAATAATAAAACAAAATACATATAAAATATATACATAATATATATTTTAAAACAAAATAAATATTTTAATATAAAAATATATATATAAACACATACATACATAATATATATATATATATATATATAAAAAAAAAACCCATACAAAAAAATTTTTAAAACATCTTTAATATAAAATTAATCCCCTTTTTAATTATATACAACATCTTTATATTATATATTATTTTACTAAAATTAATTTATTTTTTTTAAAAATTTAATATATAATATATACAAATATAATAATAATAATAAATAATAATATACTTATATAATATATATAAAAATTAAAAATTACATCATACATAATTTTTTTAAAAAAATATTATTTTTTTTTTTAAAAAAAAAAAAAAATTTTTTTTTTAAAAAAAAAATATATATATAAATAATAATTTAATCATTTATAATATAATTTTTAATAAAAAAACTACTATACAAAATTTAAAAAAAAAAAATTAATACATCATTTTAAAAAATTTTTTTTAAAAAAAACTTTAATTTTTTATTTTTCATCTCCCCTTTTTAATACATCAAAAAAAAAAAATTTTTTTTTAATTAATAATTTAATTTTAATATTTTTAAATTTTTTAATACTTTATTCTCAAAAAAAAAAAAAAAATTTTTTAATTTTTAAAAAAAAAAAAAAAAAAAAAAAAAAAAAAAAAAATTTTTTTTTTTTTTTTTTTTTTTTTTTTTTTTTATATAAAAATTTTTTTTTTCATTTTTTTAATTTTTTTTTTTTTTTTTTTTTTTTTTTTATATTTTAAAAAAAATTTATTTTTTTTTTCCCCAATTATATTTACAATAATTATAATAAATAAACATACATCATACATTATATAATATAATAATAAAAATATAATAATAATAACATACATCATCATACATTTTAAAAAAATTTTATATATAATAATATAATTAATAACCAAAATACATCAAAATACTTTAATAACATCTAATAATAAAAAATTAAAATTTTAATATTTTTAAAACCATACACATACATAAAAAAAAAATTTAAAAATAAAAAAAAAAATTTTTATTTTTTTTTTTTTTTTTTTAAAAAAAAAAAAAAAAAAAAAAAAAAATTTTTTTTTTTAAAATTTCATTTTTTAAAAATGTCATAAAATTTAAATTTATTTTAAAATTTTTAAATATTTTTTAATTTTTTTAAAAAAATTTAAATTATATTTAAAATATCATATTATTTATTTAATTATTTTTTATAATATTTTTATTATTTTTAATTAAAAATATATTTTAATATATAATATTATATATATAAAATATTAAAATTATATTTTTAATTATAATATAATAAATATAAAAAAAAATTTTTTTTAATATTATAAATTATAAAAAAAAAATTATATATATATTATATATATATTATATATTATATATTATATATATATATATATATATATATATATATATATATATATATATATATATATATATATACTGCTCAAAAATTAAAGGAACACTTTTAATGAGAGTATAGCATCAAGTCAATGAAATTTCTGGGATACTGATCTGGTCAGTTAAGTAGCAGAGGGGTTGTTAATCAGTTTCAGCTGCTTTGGTGTTAATGAAATTAACAACAGGTGCAGTAGAGGGGCAACAATGAGATGGACCCCCAAAACAGGAATGGTTTAACAGGTGGAGGCCACTGACATTTTTCCCTCCTCATCTTTTCTGACTGTTTTTCACTAGTTTCACATTTGGCTACAGTCAGTGTCACTACTGGTACCATGAGGTGATACCTGGACCCTACAGAGGTTGCACAGGTAGTCCAACTTCTCCAGGATGGCACATCAATATGTACCATTGCCAGAAGGTTTGCTGTGTCTCTGGACAGTCTCAAGGGCATGGAGGAGATTCCAGGAGACAAGCAGTTACTGTAGAAGAGCTAGACAGGGCCATAGAAGGTCCATAACCCATCAGCAGGACCAGTATCTGCTCCTTTGGGAAAGGAGGAACAGGATGAGCACTGCCAGAGCCCTACAAAATGACCTCCAGCAGGCCACTGGTGTGAATGTCTCTGACCAAACAACCAGAAAGACTTCATGAGGGTGACCCAAGGGCCCCATGTCCTCTAATGGGCCCTGAGCTCACTGCCCAGCAGCATGCAGCTCGATTGGCATTCGCCATAGAATACCAGAATTGGCAGATGCACCACTGGTGCCCTGTGCTTTTACAGATGAGAGCAGGTTCACCCTGAGCACGTGACAGAAGTGAAAGGGTCTGGAGAAGCCATGGAGAACATTATGCTGCCTGTAACATCATTCAGCATGAGCAGTTTGGTGGTGGGTTAATGATTGTCTGGGGAGGCATATCCATGGAGGGTCACACAGACCGCTACAGGCTTGACAAAGGCACCTTGGCTGCCATTAGGTATCAGGATGAAATCCTTGGACCCATTGTCAGACCCTATGCTGGTGCAGTGGCTCCTGGTGCACGACAATTCCTGGCCTCATGTGGTGAGAGTATGCAGGCAGTTCCTGGAGGATGAAGGAATTGATACCATTGACTGGCCACCACACTTTCCTGACCTAAATCCAATAGAACACCTCTGGGACATTATGTTTTGGTCCATCCAATGCCACCAGGTTGCACCTCAGACTGTCCAGGAGCTCAGTGATGCCCTGGTCCAGATCTGGGAGGAGATCCCCACAACACCATCTGTCATCTCATTAGAAGCATGCACCGATGTTGTCAGGCATGTATACAAGAACACAGGGGCCATACAAAGTGCTGCGTACAATTTTGAGTTGCTGCAATTAAATTTTGGCAAAATGGACTAGCCTGCCACATAATTTTTCACTTTGATTTTTGGGCGTCTTTGAATTCAGGGCTCTGTAGGTTGATCATTTTCATTTCCATCAAACGATGTGGCATCCTTTCGTTCCTAACACATTACCCAGTCTATATCAGTATAGATATCCAGGAGGATTTCTTTTTCCCATTGAGATCTGATGTGTTTTCAAAGTGTTCCTTTAATTTTTTGAGCAGTTTATATATATATATATATATATATATATATATATATATATATATATATATATATATATATGTATATATATATATGTATATATATATATATATATATATATATATATGTATATATATATATATATATATATATATATATATATATATATATATATATATATATATATATATATATATATATATATATATATATATATATATATATATATATATATATACATATATATATATATATATATATATATATATATATATAATGGGATAATGGGTCTTTTAATTTATGGTACACGCTTCCTCAGTTTGTTTGCCCAGTTGATTTCATACAAGGGACGCTATTGGCGGATGGCTGAGAAGCTACCCAATCAGAGCACATGACACATATTAAATAAAACTCCTCAATGATATACGATATGCTTCCTGCGTGGTGCTTCGCACATTTCAAAGCTCTAACAGCCCGTATTGATTTTTGATTGTTTGCTTTTGTCTGCACCTGACGGAGGGGGTGTGAGCAGAGGGGCTGTTTGCACAGAGGCTGTTTGCTTAGAAGATACAACAGCCTACTGCTGAAAAGACTATATTCACATTGATCCCTTCATTGCGGCGGCTTTATCGCGGTGGTTCGTTTTTATTTAAAAGCCCAACAGCCCTATTGGTTTTTGTTTACTTTTCTCTCTCTCTGATATTCTCTGCTCCTGACGGCACTCCTTTGAAGAGGAAGATATGTTTGCATTCTTTTAATTATGAGAAAGAACTGTCATCTCTGTCTTGTCATTGAGCACAGTTTAAACTTTTGACTAAAGGGTGTTATTTCATGTCTAGAGGGCTCTAATAATGTTAAAAAACGTATTTAGAAAGTCGTAAGAAGGATTTCTATGCTCTAACTGCGAAAATATTTCTGAATAAAGATTTATAAATAAAGAATCCTACTTCGTGGAAATTCATTTATCTGTCTGGAACGGATTAACCACGATAAACAAGGGTTTACTGTATAACTGTGCAGAGAATATTTATAAACAGTGTGGGAGAGTTTCTAAGGACTTAAAATATATAAAAATAAGCATACAAACATATGGTTTCTACTTAGCGGATTTTCACCTATCGCGGGGGGTTCTGGAACGTAACCCCCGCGATCGAGGAGGGATTACTGTATATACATACATATACATATATATACATATACATATACATACATATATATATATATATATATATATATATATATATATATATATATATATATATATATATATATATACACACATACATACATACATATACACACATATACATATATATACACACACATATATGAGAGCCAAGAAATGCTGAACACATATCTAAAACAAACTTTTTCCATGTTATAGTAATAATGAAGAAGTGTATAATGTGTGCAGACTTTAGTCCAAATATCAAATAAACGTGTGCGCTTTTATTCAAGAATATAACCAAAGGAAAAAAAAACATTCAATTTACATGTTGCTGTTAATCAGGTAAAAATCCAAGCTCAGATATCAATCGACAGAAAGTTGATACATCTTCTTGGATGGTGCAGAGGTAACAACTGCTGTCTTATAATCAAAAGGTTGTGGTTTTGAGTCTGGGTGCTCCTCTCTTTGAGTAGTAAGCTGCTATTATTATCACTATAATATAATAAAAACGTACATTTGATTTGAGTCTGTAACACCCGGTGCAAATTTTGGGTACTTATAAAAGTTAGTGCTTTTTTTTATTATTCAGTTTAATTCTGTCAGTGATATTCACGTGATACAACAAACTTGCCTTTCCCTCTCTGAGTTGATGGCATTTATCTCCATTCTTTTCACAAGAGCAGCAATGACCACAGTTGGTGCTGTGGTTGATGCCTGCTCAGGACTATTTGTTGTACCAGCAATCAAAATGATATTGACACATTTGCAAAACAAAAGATGCTGATGGAGAGGTGCAAAGGAATTTAAGGTGGCCCGGGATTATGACTTTTTTTGTAGGCTTCAGGGATTCTAATGTTAAGCAGCACTGGTCAAGTTGTTAGCATGTTGGATAATCAATTAAATGGTTGAAGGTTCAAGACCAATGGACACAAACTCATGTTTTTAAACTGTACCAATTTTTCACCATTTATATACAACTTTGGCAGTATTGGCTCAGTCTGCGTTTCTAAGAGAGACTGAAGGTTTGCTTCTCCAATAGACAAACACACATTTACAGTACTTTACATGTGTAAGGTTTCACTGTGGTTAAGATTTTCTGAAATAATAAATGAACATGAATGAATGTTTCACTTTAAGATACAGTGGTGTGAAAAACTATTTGTCCCCTTCCTGATTTCTTATTCTTTTGCATGTTTGTCACACAAAATGTTTCTGATCATCAAACACATGTAACCATTAGTCAAATATAATACAAGTAAACACAAAATGCAGTTTTTAAATGATGGTTTTTATTATTTAGGGAGAAAAAAAATCCAAACCTACATGGCCCTGTGTGAAAAAGTAATTGCCCCCTGAACCTAATAACTGGTTGGGCCACCCTTAGCAGCAATAACTGCAATCAAGCGTTTGCGATAACTTGCAATGAGTCTTTTACAGCGCTCTGGAGGAATTTTGGCCCACTCATCTTTGCAGAATTGTTGTAATTCAGCTTTATTTGAGGGTTTTCTAGCATGAACCGCCTTTTTAAGGTCATGCCATAGCATCTCAATTGGATTCAGGTCAGGACTTTGACTAGGCCACTCCAAAGTCTTCATTTTGTTTTTCTTCAGCCATTCAGAGGTGGATTTGCTGGTGTGTTTTGGGTCATTGTCCTGTTGCAGCACCCAAGATCGCTTCAGCTTGAGTTGACGAACAGATGGCGGACATTCTCCTTCAGGATTTTTGGTAGACAGTAGAATTCATGGTTCCATCTATCACAGCAAGCCTTCCAGGTCCTGAAGCAGCAAAACAACCCCAGACCATCACACTACCACCATATTTTACTGTTGGTATGATGTTCTTTTTCTGAAATGCTGTGTTCCTTTTACGCCAGATGTAACGGGACATTTGCCTTCCAAAAAGTTCAACTTTTGTCTCATCAGTCCACAAGGTATTTTCCCAAAAGTCTTGGCAATCATTGAGATGTTTCTTAGCAAAATTGAGACGAGCCCTAATGTTCTTTTTGCTTAACAGTGGTTTATGCGTCTTGGAAATCTGCCATGCAGGCCGTTTTGCCCAGTCTCTTTCTTATGGTGGAGTCGTGAACACTGACCTTAATTGAGGCAAGTGAGGCCTGCAGTTCTTTAGGCGTTGTCCTGGGGTCTTTGTGACCTCTCGGATGAGTCGTCTCTGCCTCTTGGGTAATTTTGGTCGGCCGCCACTCCTGGGAAGGTTCACCACTGTTCCATGTTTTTGCCATTTGTGGATAATGGCTCTCACTGTGGTTCGCTGGAGTCCCAAAGCTTTAGAAATGGCTTTATAACCTTTACCAGACTGATAGATCTCAATTACTTCTGTTCTCATTTGTTCCTGAATTTCTTTGGATCTTGGCATGATGTCTAGCTTTTGAGGTGCTTTTGGTCTACTTCTCTGTGTCAGGCAGCTCCTATTTAAGTGATTTCTTGATTGAAACAGGTGTGGCAGTAATCAGGCCTGGGGGTGGCTACGGAAATTGAACTCAGGTGTGATACACCACAGTTAGGTTATTTTTAACAAGGGGCAATTACTTTTCACACAGGGCCATGTAGGTTTGGATTTTTTCTCCTAAATAATAAAAACCATCATTTAAAAACTGCATTTTGTGTTTACTTGTGTTATATTTGACTAATGGTTAAATGTGCTTGATGATCAGAAACATTTTGTGTGACAAACATGCAAAAGAATAAGAAATCAGGAAGGGGGCAAATAGTTTTTCACACCACTGTAGAAGGTTCGATTCTACTCTGTCGCGAACGTCATTTCTGTCAAATCGGGTTCTCACACAAGTCAAGGTTTTTTTTATAATATGCCAAGGACTGTGTGGCAACCATTATCCTATAAACTTTAATCAACTTTTATATGATGTGTCATTTTTTCCCATAGTTAAGCTGGTTAGAAGTTTCACTTTAACAAATCTATGCATTTTAATTGAATTAAACTGATTATTTTATGGGTACCCTACGATTTTATATTTAGTCAAATATAATCAACAAAATTTAAGAACAAGAAAATTTTTTTTTTACTTTTTAGTGCACTTTCTAAGTAAAAATCGTGTCACTTTTTAATATATTTTTCACAACTCTCATAGTACACCCCTAAAGCCCTGTCTGCAACAAAGGAAAAGTTAAAAAATAAGAACCTTAAGTCTTATTTGTCGATTAAATGTGGTACATTTTAATTGTTAATCATTAGCCATGTCTTCTCAACAACCTTTCAAAAGTTATCAAAAGTAAATGAATATATTATTCATTGAGAATTATATGATATTTCAAATAAAATGTCTTATACAGTACTTTCATTATTTTATAGAAGCATATTGAATCTGAAATTATGTGTTAAAATTGTTCTTGTCTTAAAGGTTGAGAAATTAAGATTAATGCTCTAATTGCTCTTAGGGGAAACTATTCTGTCTATTTACTTGCCTAACATTTTATTTAAAAATTGTCCACATTTATTTTTAAGTGTGTGGTCAGTCTCTAAATCACAAATTTGTATTCGAATCGATTCCAAAAAAAAAAAAATTCTCTGATATTAAAAAAAAAAAGGAGTAAGAATCAGAAGAAACACATTCTTTTGATACATCACACTGATGACAAATCTTTGGGCAAATTTTATGTAAATACAACAGATAACTGCCCTTGTATTAAAACAGTTCTTGCAATAATTTTTGGGAATCTTGGGGCTGCTGTACAGTAGATTATATATGTTATTTTCATAAATATAATGAATGACTGAGTGTCAGAAAGCAAGTGTATATACAGTGAAATACTAACTGAGGCATATTGCAGATGGTCTGCTTATCATTGGTAATAACTACCACATGATTTTTATTTTTTTATTTTTGGTCAGAGCATCACTTACCTTACTGAGGTCAGTTCTCAACGATGTATGAAGTTCTTCCAGGCAATTGTAATCCCATAATATCTGCTCCCTCAAACTTTGCAGATCTTCATGCAAGTCTGAAAATATCATTGATAAAATAACAGATTAAAGTAATTTATTGATTAAGCCTGTACGTTTTTTGGAGATTTTTGCAAATTATATTTAATGAATGTTTGAGTACAATAATGTGAACAGAATTTAAAGTAAAATATGATTACAATATATTCCATTACTACATGATCACTCAGTGAATCCAATTTGCTATAAAGTACTAATAATATGCCGTGCTTACAAAAAGTTCTCACCCCATTGGAAGTGTTTATATTTTATTGTAATACAACATTGCATCACAGTAGATTTAACTTGGCTTTGTTGACATTGATCAACAGAAAATAACTCCTGTAATGTCAGTGTGAAAAAAATTCTCTGCAATGTGGTCTAAATTAATTACAAATAAAGAACACAAAATACTCGGTTTGCTAAGTATTCTCTTCCATTAGTATCACGTGCCTAAATCATCACTGGTGCAGCCAGTCAGCTTTAGAATTCACATCATTAATTAAATGGAGATCAAGGGGTTTCAACTGACTGTAGTATATATGTCCCTGTATTTAAAAGGTTCAACTTGTGGTGAGTGACTATTGAGGTCTATCCTACACAATGAAGACAAAACCCAAAGCAACTCTTTGTAAAGGTGATTAAAAATTCAGAGGATTGCGACTTGAAAATTTTTAATTTACTAAATATCCTTTGAAGTACAGCTAAATCAATACTAATGCTAATAATAAAAATAAATTTTATTTAAATAGCACCTTTCCCATGCTCAAGGTGCTTCACAGAGTCTCAGAAAGAACAAGAGGGTGTACGTAACATTGGATACAAATATTTTCAGCACAGAACACTAAAACATATAAATACAGGATATACAAAGCATTACACAGAATAAAAGACAATGATCCAGACTAAAATACTAAATTCAATACTAGACGAAAAGCATGAACAAATAACAAAATTTGTGATATAATACACACACAAATTATGCAGAGTATATGGATAGAGAGATGAACTGAAAGAAGGGGCAGAATAATTAGGTTAAGTTAAAAGCCTTCCTCAACAAATGAGTTTTAAGTTGTTTTTTTAACACTAGAACCCCTAAAGCAAAAAAAAAACTCATAATCCCGGGCCACCTTAAATTTCTTCGCACCTCTCCATCCATCTTTTGTTTTGCAAATTTGTTGATCAGCATAGAAGAAAGCAGACTGCTATCCCATCTCCACCGCGGCTGCAGCTCAACTCGGACAAAAAGTTCTCCCAGCTCAAATCTGTTTCGCTGGGTGTGAGGTGCCTGGAGTCTTATAAGGTAAATAATACATCGTTATTTGAAACACATGCATCTCATGTGTGTTCTGTGTCTACAATGATCTGTGTAAATGTAGGGTGACAGGAAATGTGAGGCAAGAAATGTTGAATACATGCCTTAAACAAATGTTTTTCATGTTATAGTACTAATTACAAATTTTGACATGAAATGTATAATGTGTGAAGACTGAAGTCCAAATATGAAATAAACACTTTCACAAAAAAAGTACACGTATAACAAAACAAATGCGCTTTTATTCAAGAATGTAACCGAATAAAAAGAAATCGGGTTAAGGTATGATGCTGACACGACCACTTGGGTGGTGCAGAGGTAAGAACTACTGGCTCATAATCAAGAGGTTGCTGTTTTGATTCTGGGTGCTTCCTTGAATTACTGTTTTGAGTAATGAGATGCTCTTATTGTTACTATTATAGAACAAAAATATACATTTGATTTGAGTCTGTAACAGCTGGTGTAAATTTATGGTACTTGTAAAGGTTTGAATTTATTTTTGTTCAGTTTTATTTTATTTAGTGTTGCCAACTGGTAAGTCAGATGTGCAGATCAGGTTTAATTTACAACCACCAGAGTGGGTAGGAAAATCAACATATTGCACCAAGTCAAAACAGTCCAGCAATGACAGGAATTAATTTCTCAGTTCACATGTAGGAATGACAACATGGATGTTGAAATCATAAAGAACAATGACTCACTGGGAAAAGGAACTTATGTGGGTTAATAATTCAGTCAGAAGAGATACAAAAGAACCATTATATTTTGGGGGACGATAGAGAACAAGTAAGATAGGACCAGATTTCTTTATTAGTTTAAGAACCAGACACTCAAAAACAATGGACTATCAATTGGGATTCTTTTGATGTTTAGCTCAGATCTAAAAATGACTGCAATACCTCTGCCTTGTCTTGAGCTGCAAGCCTCTAATTAAGTAAACATATCCAGATGGTGTTGCCTCATTAACAGACATAAATTTGTTTAGTTTTTGCCAAGTTTCTGTTAAGGATAGTATAACAAGTTTGGAGTCTATAATGAATTCTGATAGCACCATTTACCATTAAGAGATCTTATGTTACAAAAATGCAGTATTAGCTAATGGGGATTTGTTGTGTACAAATCCATACTCAGTACTGCAAAGTTGGCACAATGACACTTATTTCCAAAGCCATGAGTATGATGGTGTATACCTGAACAAATGCTGCCAGTGAACTTTCTATCCACAATGTAAATATTTAGGAGGCTGCACAATACCATTTGCTCTGGACAAACTGTTAATAAGGAGGAGTTTATCACAAAAGTATTTCAGCAAAGCAGAAAGCCATTAATTATCTGACAACAGCAGAGCGCACTAAAGGAGTGCAGCACAGCGGAGAAGTTGAGACAGGTGGAGTGGAGTCGGGTGGAGCAAATGAGCCATGTTAGCAACGAAGCACATAAAAAAATAAATAAATAAAAATCAGAGAAAGCATAGACTGATGCCACTGGAGGATTGATCCATTAAAAAAGTGGGAGATATTATAAGATGCACTTGAAGAAAATGACCAGAAATCAGAGCTTCCAAAATATAACAATATACTGTACATAATACCATGGGTAATACAGGTGTGATCAACCTAGCACCGCAAGTCAGGTCGTTTCTCCAATTGAAGCACATATACAAGACATCGACTGCAATCCAGATAATGCATTTTAATTAAAAAGATAGAAAATTCCCAATTCCGAAATCTTCATGATACAAAGAAAAATGTTCACAAATCAGGCATCAGGCAGAAGTGGGCAATCAAAACAAAGTTTCATCTAGCAAACCACAAAAAGATTCAAATCAGTTATCCCTGAGGCTGTGGAATGGAAGGTTCAATGTGAATTTTAATGAAAAGAGTTGTTAACAGGGAGGAGCAGAAGCAGCATGCGTGTACCCTAATCATTTAGAAATGAAAAAGTATGGCATAGTTGTAAAAGCAAGCTGTCCACAATCATGAAAAAATAACATTAGTGAGTTAAGCCACCAAGCTCTAAAGTACAGTATTTACTATCTACGGTGACTGATAGTGGAAAGACTGCATAAAACAACTGTTGCCCGAGTGTTTCACAAGTCGCAGCATTATAGGAGTGTTGTGAAAATGCCACTGTTTTTTAAAAGACATAACATCTCGGAGTTTGCCAGAAAACATATAGGAGACTCTGAAACAAGGTTCTATGGTCTAATGAGACTAAAAGTGACCTTATTTACGACAGAAGAGTAAAAAGTTTGGTTGTTGTAACACTGCACATTATCAAATGATTACAGTGAAGCATGGTGGTATGGTGGTGGCAGCATCATGCTGTTAGAGTGCCTCTCTGCAACAGCCCCTGGAAGAACTGTAAGGGTAAAAGGTAAATAAATGCAGAAAAATACAGGGAAATACTGGAGGAAAACCGGATGCAATCTTCAAGAAACGTGTTTTGAGAAGAGACTTGTGTGGCAGCAAGACAATAACTCCAACCAAAAAGTCAGTTTCATCAAGTATGTCTTAAAAATAAACAAAGTTAATGTCCAGAAAGGGGTGAATCAGAGTTCCTTTCTTAATCCAATTGGGAATTTGTGGTTGGAGTTGAAAAAGGTTGTTCACTTACTACCTCCATGCAACATGACGTAACTTGAGTAATTCAACAGAGAAGAAAAACAGCAGTGTTCAGATATGTAAAGTTGATAGAGACCTTTCCACAAGGGCAGAATTTGTTTCAAAGGTCCACCAAGACTGACCTGAAGGGGTGAATACTTAATTGACCAACTATTTTTTGTTTTATGTTTGTAATTAAAGAGTCTTTTCTGTTGATTAGTATCAACAAAGTCAACTTAAATCCACTGTGATTCAATGTTCTAGAACAATGAAATGTGGACATTTTAGGTACTGTAATTGTTTCATTTTACATTAGTTGACCTATCTATTAAAATTATAATCTGATCCCACAGAGATCTGTTTTCAGTGCCAGCCACTTCCATTTGGATGGATGTGTTTTACACAAATTAGTAATTTCTGACAAAACAGCAATAGATAACATTTAGCACACATCATAAAGCATAAACAACTATTGGTGACTCCCTCTTTTGTAATGCACCAATAAAGAAACAAACATACAGGGTGGTCCAGATCTAATTATGCAGATCCAGATTGTCTGGATGACTCTGATTTATGCGGGGACGATTCCAGTTCGGTGCGGAGACGATTCTTCATGTCATCAGTTTGCACACTTCTCGATGGTCCGGGATTTTTCGGGTGATTTTCTATGTAATAAACTTAATAAGTTATAGCGTAATGAAAATTGCATAATTAGATCTGGACCACCCTATACAATAAGATACAGCTCATGAAATGTTTCACTAAGTAATATACGCCTGGTATACCGCTGTGAAGAATGTAAAAGTGCATGTTTTATTACCTTTAACTTCGTTAAGAACATCATGAGGATCAGAAGATTCCTTGCTTCTCATACTGAATACATTTACAGCCTTTTTTAATTTAGCATCTTCTTTATCTTCTTTATCTTGAAATACTTCCTGGTACTTCAATCCTAATTTATTTTTATAAGACTAGAACACACATTTGTATGGTTAGTAACAAAATAAAAAAAGCAATAAATATATATATTGTGACAGTGAAAAAAAAATAAAACTAGTACAGTATATGTCATTTCCCATGGGCTCACCATCTATTGGAGGGGCCAAGGAGGTCGGGTGCAGTGTGAGTTGGGTGGTGGCCGAAGGCGGGGACCTTGGCAGTCTGATCCTCGGCTACAGAAGCTGGCTCTTGGGACGTTGGAAGTCACCTCTCTGAAGGGGAAGGAGCCTGAGCTAGTGCGAGAGGTCGACAGGTTCCGGCTAGATATAGTCGGGCTCACCTAGACACACAGCTTGGACTCTGGAACCAATCTCCTTGAGAGGGGCTGGACTCTCTACCACTCTGGAGTTGACCCCGGTGAGAGGCGCCAAGCGGGTGTGGGAATACTTATTGCCCCTTGACTTGGAGCCTGTTCATTGGGCTTTACCCTGGTGGACAAGAGGGTAGCCTCCCTCCACCTTCGGGTAGGGGACAGGTCCTAACTGTTGTTTGCGCATATGCACCGAACAGCAGTTTGGAGTATCCACCCTTTTTGGAATCCCTGGAGTGGATGCTAGAGGTCATACCTTCTGGGGACTCCCTCGTACTGCTGGGAGACTTCAATGCTCACGTGGGCAATGACAGCGAGACCTGGAAGGGCGTGATTGGGAGGAATGGCCCCCAAGATCTGAACCCAAGTGGTGTTTTGTTATTGGACTTCTGCGCTCATCACGGATTGTCCATAACGAACACCATGTTCAAGGACTGGGGTGTTCATATGTGCACTTGGTACCTCAGTTAGATGATCAACTTTGTGGTCGTGTCATCGGACCTGCGGCCACATGTTTTGGACACTCAGGTGAAGAGAGGGGCGGAGCTGTCAACTGATCACCACCTGGTTGTGAATAGGCTTTGATGGTGGGGGAGGATGCCGGTCAGGCCTTGTAGGCCCAAACATGTTGTGAGGGTCTGCTGAGAATGTCTGGCAGAGTTCCCTGTCAGAAGTAGCTTCAACTCCCACCTCCGGCAGAACTTCGACCACATACTGAGGGAGGTGGGGGACTTTGAGTCCGAAAGGGCCATGTTCCATGCCTCTATTGTTGAGGCAGCTGACTGGAGCTGTGGGCATAAGGTGGCCGGTGTCTGTCGTGGCGGCAATCCCCGAACCAGGGGAAACCAGCGTTGAGGGGAAAAAAAACAAAACATTAACTATAGCCTAAGACTGTCAAAAATGATTTTATTTTTAAGCTATGGAAAAGTTATAAATTTATATTTAATCACAGAGTGCCATGTGCTTTTACACAAATTTTCTAACTACCACTATTATCTGAATCTTTCCTTTAATTAATTACAGTGTTAAGATTTAGTTAGTAACTTAATACAAAATATTTTGGGACACAGTTGAATTGTTGAAGATATTAAACAGATCTAACCACACATAGATATATATTTTCACTAATGCAGGATTTACCGAACACACAGATATGTAACATATTATATACTTAAGTTTCTTATATATACACATTTTGGATTAATGGTAACAATTATATAATACATTTGCAAAAAAGTTTTTGAAAAATCTAGTTATTACTTGACTAATGTATTCATAGCTAAATACATTTTTACTTTCTCGTATATGTAGTATAGAGAAAATATAGTTGTCGCGAAAATAATTTGACCGAGATTTTGATGAATCTCCACATTTCTTGCACTTTTGAACACATTTAGACCGTTTTTACAATTATGTCTTTTTGTGTATGTACGGAAACATGAAAACTTGAGAAGGCTTTGAGCTAGATGAAATCTGAAATGAAATTTGGCATATATGTGTTATATCAAAATGTTAGTTTTCTATCAACTTTTGAGCAACATACGTCAAATGGAAGTAGTACTTTGCCTGAACACATTTCAAAATTTTTCAAATAAACTGGTACATAGTTTAAATAACCAATTAACTGAAATTTTGTATAGTAGTTTTTCATGTGAAATTGCTTTATAAGAAGAGAAAAATATTTGAATTTTATATTGTCATTAGTTAGGCTAAGAAACACATAGATACAGAATTTCACCTTAATCGGATAACCGGAAAATGATATCTTAACAGGTATTAGCAATATTACATATGCATTACTACTATTATATAAATAAAGATAAATAATTTTAATTTTGTATGATCACTACTTATCGTTAGATATAATATTTGACGTTGATCAGGTGACTGGAAGTGGTATATTACCGACCACAAAAAAACAATCAGATTTGAAATTTCTGTTTGATCAGATTACCGGAAGTAGTTCTTTGCAAAATTAACTTGCATTATAAACAAAGTGATTGAAATTTTGTAAGAAACACACAGATATGAATTTTCATTATAATTGGAATTTATGCTTTAAGTGTGATGCTTTACAAAACACTGGCAAATTGGCACTCACCAATGCCTTTAAAAAAATAACTACTAGTAACTCTAGTTAGTATATGGAAGTATATTTCCGATGTGTGGTATTGATCATTGTGACGCATCTGGTCTAATACAACTTTATTGCCTCGTAGGATTGACATTTTAATGGGTGTCAATTATTTACCCAGAACTAGGGATTTTCTAGAAAATACCCCACACCTTGATTGACTGAAAATATTTCAACATGCTTTCTTTAAAGTTGATTATGTGATATTGTTGAAACAAGTTTATCTGTAAAACAAATTATCATATTTTGACATTTAGGTACTTGTTACTGTCTTTCTTAAGACAAATTGTGTTCCAGGACCGTTTTCAGATGTGTTTTTTTGATATTTACTTTTTGCTTTTTTTGATTTTGTGCTTAAAATACAGTACTTTTAGTGATTTAATAGTGTTTGTGAAATTTTCCTCATTGTGCTGGTTCTGAATTTCCACAAAGGGTTTATTAATTCATTGGTAAAATTAAGAAACTTAGTGTTAGTAAATGTGTGTTCAATGCTTATCACATATGATTATCTACATATGAACACTAACAGTTGGCAAGTTTGTTTTTTATCACGTTATTTTGTCAACGAAAGAAATTTATTTTATCAGTAATTACGGTGGTTGTTTGAACTAATTTAATAAATTATATTACGATCAATGAAATCATTGTTTTATCATTTTTCCAGTAAGAGATTATTTTTAAATAAAATATATTGTTTAAAATTTCAAGTTTTGAAATTTAAATACAGTACCCTTCTGATTTGCACTATGCATTTACTTCTTTGTCCTTCCGTTTAATTCCACAAATTGTATTTTATATATGTTTTGATCTTTCATCAATTTTGCACTGTGAATTCATTGACATTTCTTCTTGTTGTCCATATTTTTGGATTGCTGAACTTTTTTTGTTACCTACATTTAATTTTTTATTTGAAAATGAGAGTTAAAAAGCAAACGTCATCGTAAAGGCAGAAGAAAATTAATCAGTTGCCTGCACGGTTATGCTCTGATTTTTCATATAAACAGAATGAAAGAGTTAAAGACTGTTAGAACAATATATAATTATTCATCTTATTTAGTAACAGTTTATTAACTACGCTGCATGAATTATTTTTAACTGTTATTTAACTTATCAACAACGCAAAGAAATTACATGGTATAAACAAACTAATACAGTAATTGGAAATTTATCTAATCTGGTAAAACACTATCAAACAAACTTGAAATTTGAATAGGTATGTGTTTTATTTCAGAAGCTGACATTGTCATACAATTATTACATATTCTCTACGTATATGAGAAAGTCGAATGGAGAACATTCCAGATTTCTTTTTAATTAAAAATGTAGGTTAAGTTTAAAGCATTACCAAAATATATTGCTTGCATTCTTCTGATGTCATCTTCAGGAGCGTACGAATTTGATTGTGTGTAGATCTCAAGCCATCACAAAAATCTAAAAAAAGAAATACATTTTTTTTAACATTACAGCAAAATGCATGATTAAAGTAAAAATCATGTACAAGTTAAAAAAATGTATGCATGGCATAAAATTCAAGTGTATTTTGAGAGATTTGAAGTTTGTAGTAGAAAAAAAAATCTATTCCTGTTCTTCAGCTTTTTTTCAGTGTAGCATACAGTATACTGTATATAGTGGCTGGGTGTGGAAATGACAGTTCAGGTAAATACTACAGTACATGTTTACATGAAAAGAAAAAATCTTACAAAACCACGCTTTGAGAGCATTTTCTTCCATTCATTTCTAGATAAGCTGAATTTTTGTTTTCATGCTTGCATTTTTTACCTTTACAGTTATGAAGACCATTTAAACATACCAGTTATGTCTTCAGGCAACAGACAGATTATGACAGTATTGCAAAAATTTGTGCAAATGACCAACATGACAGCAAATTCAGGTGTTCATATGAGAACCGGCTGGTATTTCAATAATTTGTACTGGGTATCTATTCTGCAGTGGTAATTACAGGTGTACAAGAGAAAATGTTGAAATAAACTCGCAAAGTAAATATTAAGCAGTTGATTATTCAGTAGGTGAGGTTTTAAAAATGTTTTTCTGTTTTAAGACAGTGAATTTTGAAAATTTGACACTAACTTTAAAATGATAATGATAGCAGGTGCTTGGCATTTTCTGCGAATAACCCTTTTTAGTCCAATATTTCCCATGCTCTAATGGCTTCTAAAAGCTGTTCTATGTTAGAGGACTTTGAAAATCTGCCAATGCATTTTAAATGCAAGTTTTTACATTTTCAAAAAAGTATATATTATGTTCTATTTCAGACATCACAATGAAAATTGAAACTTTTGTGACAAAACTTGAAGAACATGTTCCAAATTAAAAAAAAAAAAAAAACAGTCCACAGAGCACCAATTTGTTTAATATGGTCAGACAGACAGACATGATGACAGTAGCTGCTGCTCATTTCATGTAAACATATCTAAAAATAAATTATTGATTAAGCAAAACATAAGTATAATTTAAGTAAATTAAACCAAATAACCTTAAAAGCATTTCTAGTTTACAAAATTGCATAATATTCAAACTAGCATTTTGCTATTTTTAGTAATGTAAAATACAATCATATACTTAGTTATGCTTTAAATAACCCTGAATGCTGATCAAATAATTGGCTATTCTTTAGGTCACCTTCAGAGCTAACCTATTCTGATTTGTATAAGAGCTATCACCATGTAATTTGGAAGCACCAAGCACCCAGTTACATTCTATATTATGTTCTACACTTATTATTATAAACCTTTCAGTGTTTGTTATCAGAAGTAGATAATACTGTGCTAATTAAATGTATGGTTTTTATGTGTGCTTCTCCAATTAGTTAATAAATGAATTAGTTCCAATGGACAATAATTCAATTAGTTAACAGATTTAAAACACTACCTAAATTAAGATAAACATGGCACTTATTTGGCAATGAAGAGCCAAATGAAATCCAACATAGAGCAAACTGAAATCCAAAAAACATGTATTCCAAAAGGAAAGTGTGTTTTAAACAGGATTAATCTATTCAAAATGACCATACATTATTTACTGTTGGTTGCAGTGTTAGGAGAGATTGTGAGCAAGCGTGTTGGGCTGTGCTCTTTAAATGTCATGGTCAAAAAAGAAAAATAACTTTAAGTTTGATAACCGAGATGAACTATGTCTAAATCTGGGGTGCCATGCAGTTCAGAAGAGAGCATTTTAATCTGAAGAAGGAGGAAAAAAAATAACACCTCAGAGAGATCTATAAATAAAAAGGTTTAAGAGATGATGATGTTAATCTAACACCTCACAATGGTCTCATACTATTTTTGATTCATTATTTTTCCTGAGCAGAATAAACCATTTTATCCAGATGCTATATATATACAGTATATATAAAATATGTTATACTTTGGATAATAAGACATCTAAATAGTGACGCCTTCCAGCACTCCACACTCTAACTTCAAAGGAACCTAGCCTAAAAAGCAGCATCCCCTTCAAAAGAGCTTAACTCTTTGAATTTACTGGTGTCTTCTAAAAGAGTGTAGTCTCCTAAAAATTGCGCATTGCCTACAATTTAAATGTATGCTAGAAAATAAATATGTCTAATTAGAAAAATCTATCCAAAATAATAAAGCAACCTGTCCAGAAGCCCATCTTTTGTTCTTGATCTTATCTTCAACATAGTGCCACTGAATTTATAAATGCAGTTTTGCTACATAATGCCTAATTTCATGTTAGAATCCATTACCTCAACACTGCACATTTTAAAGAGCGTTTGAAGGAGCGAACTCTTTCTATATTGTACATGGGGCTCCACCATGCATACCTGATACTCAAATAACTCCATTACTGTCAGAAGTTACTGTATATTTTAAGTGTTAATATTTCCTACCTGATTTTTGTTTTTTCAATATGTTAAGCTCCTTATTATAGTTTTCTTTAAGTATTTTAATCTCCTGTCTGTGGCAAATTGTAAGATCCTCTTCAAGACGACGAAGGCAGCACTCTTTTTCAGACTCCAGACTTTCCCGTAATAGATCAAGCTGAGCAGCATAGATCTGAGTCAGACTTATGTGCTGTGCTTCCATCTGTAGTTTAAAATCTGCCTGAAATAAAATAAAACAAAATTACTTGGTAATTATGTTAGTCTTAGTGATTTTAACTTTTAATATGAAACGATTTTTTATAATATAAGCCAACTGCATATTAGGACTCAGCATTATATATCAAGGTGTTTAGGCTATATATCAACACTCATGGAAACAAATTATGCTGTAGTGGTGCTATTTAGATGTTGGATATAAATAAACCTTTCTAATCATATTTTTCATTATTTTTGTATAAACAAATACCAATAAACAACTTCAGAAAATGCAAACTTTTGGAATTATAAAAATAATGTGCTCTGGATATTTGAATAGAGAGAAGTGCTGAACTATTGCGATTCTGTGGAAATATTGTGAATCACATTCTTCTATAAGACACAATGGGGTATATGGTCATAAGCTTTTTCCAATTCTATGAAGCACATGCTGATAGGACTAGCAAATTTCTATGACCACTGAAATATCTGTGTAAGGACAAAGAGTTGGTCTATTCTACCACTTTCAGGACGAAATTCACAGTTCAAATATACAAATGTCTGTTCAGTACTTTAACATAGACTTTCCCTGGGAGTTTAGAAAGAGTAATCTACAGTGTATATAGAAAAGGATCAATCCTCTTCAAAATACTCACATTTTGTTGCTTTGCAGACTGAAATGAAGACACACACACAGAGAGAAAAAGACGGAGACTGAGGAGAAAAAGGTGAATGTCCTTGCGTGGCCTAGTCAGAGCCCAAACTTAAACCCTTCTGAAAATCTGTGGAATAACTTTAGGACTGCAGTCTACCAATGATCACCATCCAATGTGACTGAGCTTGAATAGTTCTGTAAAGAAGAGTGGGCAAATATTGCACAGTCTAGTTGTGCAAAGTTGGGACACAAGTATCTCAACAGACTCATGGTTGTAATCAAAGCAAAAGATGGTTCCACAAAGTACTGACACAGGGGGTGATCCTTTAATTATCTCAGTGATTATGTTTTTTATTTATTTTTTTCTGAACTGTTGCTATTATATCTTTCACTTGGTTGTTATAAGTTGAATTCAGTAAATACAGCTGAAGAAATACTTTTGCTTGTGTCTTCATTTCAGGCTGCAAAGCAATAAAACGAATATTTTGAAGAGGGTGATTCTTTTCTAAAAACACTTTGTTATTATAACACATATGCCCTTGTCACCCTTTCTAAAAATAGAAAGTTTCAAGGCACTATCCTTGCCTTCGACAAGACACTTAAGAGGTACATTATCCAAAACACCATTACAATATCCAGTGACTTCAGCATTTCCAACAAGAGATCTTCACCTGTGGCCTTACTGTTATAGATTGTTTTAATCACCACAGCCACCTTATGAATCTCACAATGACCAATTCTTTTAAAATGGACTCCTTCAAGGACAAATCTACATGGTAGGGCAGTTCCTCATGGTGCTCCATCCAACTCTCAAGGATATCACCAAATCAGGTCAATGATCCACACTCTTGTTGAGAACAGCCTCGACAATGTCCCACTACTTTTGTTTTACAGAAAATTTTCAAGGCTAATTCTTCATGGCCTCATCAAACCTTTCCATATACTGTATGGACCTTAAGTTACATTAGTGCTGCCATCTTTTTGACCCCCAATGGTACCTTTCACTCAAACCTAGAGACCCTACTCCTAATAATACTGCACAGAATAGCTCTTTCATCAACTTGACAGTTTTCCTTTCTGTTGGTGTGCACCAACATTTCTTAGGTTAGCATTAAAGCCAGACAAGGACAACTTCTGGCCAGAGCTCCTTGTAGCTGCCTTCACTACTAAGTGTTGAACAGGGTTTGTTCAGACTCCATGTCTCTGAACCTCCCCAAAATGCAGGAAAACATTTTCTGGAGATGGGAATTGAATACATTCTGAACAGAGGTACAGTATCTGTAGTCATTTAAAAGATACCTTCATTAACTGTTAGGATTCTTCAGGTCTGTCTGGTGGTGCCCCATTCAACTGAACCAGTTCATCAGTTAGCAATCAATTAATAGCTCAAGCATCTCTCTATCTCAGTATCCAGGTCTCAGATCAAATGAGAAAATTACAGAGTTAACCAAGGTGCTCCAAAATGCCCCAAGGAATTTCAGGTACCAGGTAAAGTTATTAGCATCCTGGTGTTTGAACATGGTATCCCTTATTAATTATCCATAACTAATCACAAAACTTCAGTAACAATTTACCAACTGGCTTCAGATCAGAAAGGCTAGTCTAGATATCTTTCATTTTCCACGTCTACCTGGAGGTCTGGACTATAGAGTGATTAAATGGTACACTTTACAGCACTAACCCAATGTCTGAAAAAAGGCTGCACTCACTATCTGGAACAAACTCCTACTGTATGGTACCCATCCATGGCATTCTCAATGGAGCAATTCCAGCACAGTAGAGACATAACCCTTCACAGAGAAGTTTGGTCCTAGAAACACTGCTGAGTATAGAGGCAAGTCTAATTATATCTAGCTATATTTAGTATTTTTTGTTTTATAACCTTAATCACAGATAACGTTTCCATGTTCAAAGAGTCAATTCCTAAGGTTTAGATTGTTTGGATCTGTCAAAATGATTCTCAGAACTATGTTGTCTAAAGGCATGTGCTTCAGTTAGTGTTATCCAGTACAAATTGGTCTAAGGGGGTAAGACCATGGGAAAATAACCCTCATTAAAGTACCAGCTACTTCTAAGAGAATGTTGTCCCGAACAGTGATACAGAACCCACTCCTAGAGGTAAGCCTAAGATTAGTGTTTGTTGAATGCCTGGTGAACAGATGACCCATGTAACTTAGTACAGCTTTGGCAGAAAAGTCTTTGTAGAGCCTCAAGATTATTCTCCTTCAAAGTCCTTATAAGAAGTAGCTTAATAGCAGTAGAAGAATGATGGGAGTGTAAGAAATACTGAGTAGAGAGATTTGTACTAAAAAAAATGGTTTAGTTGACTATAAACTCAGAAAGATGAAAAATAAAAACAGTAATTCTATTTATATTAGCTGAAAGTACACAACAGAACATAATTTGCTTATAAAAACTTATACAGCTGAAAGTGAAATTGACAATATAAGCATAATCAAGAAGTCTAATGCAAAGTACCAATTTAAATTTCAATAATAGCATATCAAGGCATTAGAGGAGATAAAAGAAATCTGGAAAGTTATTCTACACAAGTAGTCTTATTTCAAAAAAGTTCATAGAGCATATTTGATACTGTATATCAATCATTTAAACAACTTACTTCTACATTCCAGTTAACCGATTTTTGAGAAGGGCTTAACTCCATTTCTTTCCTAATACAGCTGATAGACTGCTGTTCATGCTACAAGAAAACAATTTTTTCTTAATTTTGAATGTTGTTTCACATCTTAAAAACAACTAAATTAATAAATACCAAAGGTAATGTAAAAAGATCCTGAAGTTACAATAAAATTATACATCAACGTGTTTAAGGTATAAAGGCTGCTACCCATGCTAAAATGTGCTTATTATTTATACATGCAGTAAAATACTATAATATGTGACAGCACATTAACATTCATTTAAGACAAATATTAATGAATCAGTAAACTTAAATAACTAAAAAAGGAAGAACACTGTACAAAGTAGTAAAATGCATACTTAGTTGAACATTATTTTCTAGAAATCAATTATGAAAGCAGACTCATCAAACCAAAATAATGATAATTATAATAATAATGTATGCCATCTTTACTGCTGGCTAGGTGGATCTTATGAAAAGAATCCTTGTAAATACTACAAAATAAAATAAAGGAGAATAAACTGATTTAACAAAAAAAAAATAAGATGTTTCCAGACCATTCAAAATGATCAAAGAATGGATCTTTTATGAACATTAATATAAAATAAGTTGCCTGAAATATAGGAACATGTTAAACACAAAAGTACAAAACAATTTTACTTGAACTACTTATTTTTCCAAAGTACTGCACATAGAATCTAAGGTATTATAACAAGAAAACTACTATAAATGAAAAACTGTAGTATGTATCACGCTTCTGTTTAAAGAAATTTAATTAAATAATGTACTTAATTCTAAATTACATGCAGAAGTGCATAACTAAACCTGTCAAATCATTCCCTTCGTCTAAATCTGCCAGTATTCTGTTGCCTACAAGCTTCTGTTTACCTATATTATATAGAGGGAAATACTTTCAAAAGAGAAACAAACAGCCCAAGGGTCTCTTCCATATAATTATTTACAATATGAAAATCATCCATTTCACTTGCATTCCTGAGACACAATGTAATGCTTTTTATAGCAAATAAAAATATATTTTATCTTCAGATATTCCATTCAGGATACATTTATTAGCTACCTGTTTTACCTTCTTGTCTTCTTCAAGCAGCTCTATCTCACCACCTTCCTGATGCAGCTTATTCAGTTGTTCTTGTAAAATTAATATCTTTTCATTTAGTTTAACCAGTTCCTTATCTTTTTCATGTAGCTTTTTCTGGAGTGATTCTTCCACTAATGTCTTCTGTTGAACAAGCTTTGCTAGCCCCAATTGTTCAGTCCTTAATGAGTCCACCAACTGTTGCAGCTGTTCTCTGTCTGGCTCAGCAATGAGAGCAAGTGTTTCCGCGTTAGGTTTCTCTTTAAGAACATGGAGTTCACCTAACAGAGATTCCTTGTCTTCACTGAGGACCACCTGCTCTTCATGCAGTTTCTTTATTTCTACATATGCATTCTCCAAGGACCCCTGTAGCATAGACACTTTCTCTTCCAAAAGTGATATTTGTTGAAAATGATCCTTGACTGTACACATATCACTCTCAGCAGCCTCTGAAACTGTGACTATAGAGGACTGCATGTATTCCATGTTCTGGTTATGAAAAGAACCCCCTTGTAATTTTGATTGAATTTGCTCCAGCTCTAGACATTTTGCAAAAGTTTGTTCATTTTCAGCTTTTAGAGCCTCAAGCTTAATATGAAGCTGATTAATTTCATTTTGCTTTACATTCAATTCCTCATATGTTTCTGCCAATCTTGAGGTCAATTCGTGTTTTTCCCTTTGTATAGCTACTAGCTTTTCCATTAATTCTGTTGCATCTTTTTCAATAATCTCCCCATCCATCACCTCAGGTCTCTTGAGTTCTTTAGATTCTGGCAAAGTAGATCCAGGGAGATCTACTACTTTACTACTTTGTAGATCTTGTATCTGCATTTGCAAGTTTTTGAGATCACTTTGGTATTTAGCAGTTTCTTTTACCATCTGATCCTCTAAATTAGCTTTTACTTTTAAAAGGCATGTGTATTCATCTTTCAGTTCCTGATAATTAACTTCAAAGTTTTTCTCAGCAAAAGAAAAAGTATTTTTTTGTGTTTGAATTTCTTCTTCTAACTGAGCAATATACTTTTTAAGATCCTCATTCTCAGAAATAAGTGTCTGTAACTGGGGCTGAGCACTAAGTGCAAAAGAATGCTCACGTAAGTCACCTGTCAAGTTAATGGATTGCACTTTTTCCTCTAATGCCTCCTTTGATTGCTTCAGCAAATAATTTTCAGTTGTAAGCTCACTGATTTGTCTGCTCATTACATCCTCTTTCTCTTTCATTTGTTTTTGCAACACATCATTTTTAGCTTGAAGTTCTTGTATTTCTTGATCCAATGTTCCCTTTTCTTTTTCTTCCTTTCTTAGCTCTTCAATTTCAGCCTGAAGCTGCATGACTTTTAAAGCCATTTCCTCGATTTTACAGTTTTCCATTTGCTGACATAATTTTTCATTCATTTTTGAGATTTCACCTAAGAGGTTCTCTTTTTCCAAACTTAAACAATCTCTTTCAGCTTTTAATTCATCTAGTTGTTCATTAAGGGTAGTTTGCATCATTTCAAGGTTCTGCTTATACTTCAACTCCAGCTCATTTTTTAAATTTTCAATGCTCAACTCGCTTTCTTGTTTCAGATCTTCCTTAAGCTTCGTCAGTTCCTCCTCATGGCTAAACAACAGCTGAGTTCTCACCTTATCCAGTTCAGCTTCCTGTGACTCTGCCATTCTGTCCAATACTGCATCTTTCTCCCTTTCTAACATTTCCAGCTTGATCTTGTAAGTAGTAATCTCTGTTTCATAATTACATTTCATCTCCTTTGAAGTTTCTGCAGCAGCAACTAGACTTTCATTAAGGTCATCAACAGCAGCTTTAAGTTTTTCAATCTCATTAATTTTATTTTCTTGCTCTAAAAAACTTTGAGAAGATTTGGCAAGTTCTTCCTTTGCAGATGTTAGGTCCTGTAAAAGATTTTCAACTTTCCTCTGCAGGTGTGTTCTTTCATCAGTAACTTTAGCAAGCTCCTCTGAAAGCTCTTGCTTTACATGATCTTTTTGTTGTTTTGTCTCTTGCAACTTCTCTTTCAATTCATTAATTGTCATTGTCAATGTATTTATTTGATCCTGATTTGACGCATTCCCAGAAGATATCAAGAGGTCAAGCTCCAACCTGTGCTTAGTAATTAAATTATCAATTTCATTTCTATGCTGTATATTTAGTTCCTGTTTAATTTTAACTATCTGTTGTCCATACATTTCATCCAGTTCTGCTCGCAACTGCTCCATTTTCCTTTGTGTATCAATATTGATTCTTTGTATAATTTCTTTTTCTGACTGACTTTCTTTGTGGTACCGCTTCTGAAGTTCTTCAACAGTTCCCATTAACTGCTTTATTTCGTCTGAAGACTGCTTTTCCCTTTGCCTGGAGTTATTTAAGTCAGTTGTAAGGCTTTCTAAATCTTGGAATTTACTTTGAAGTTGCATGCCTAAATCTTCAAGCAACATATCTGATGCAGATAATTTTTCATTTAATTCTGCTATTGTATTTTGGTGTTCTTTAATAACTATGCTATGCTGTTCAATTAATTCTTCCTTTTCTTTAATACTTTGTGTTACATTTCCCTCATGTTCACACGCAACCTACAAGAAATATATTAAGAAATATTAAAACTACAGCCACAATAACAGATGTAATTATTTACATTTAAACATTTAATGACTTTTTTTAACATTACTGCTAAACAATAATAATATATCCATGAACTATTAATATGTACCACGGTATAAAGTTTAAAATGCAAAATACAATGGCTGAACCCCAAAAAGCATTATCCAATTAGTACATTTATTTTAAATAAGTGATATAGATCTGTATTATTCTATAAAATATGGATATTTATTTTATAATGCATTACCTTTTCCATCTTTATAATTTGTTCCTTGAACTGCTGTATTTGTAACTGGTACTCGTCGACTTTAACCAGTGAATTCCTGATTTGGAGCTGCTGTTCTTCAATTTGTAGCTGATATGCAAGTATTTGCTGTTTAGCTTGTACAAGATCTGCAGCAGTAGTTGTGTGACTGGTGTTCCTCAAGTTTTCACCAACCTGTAACTGCAATATTTAAAAAAACACCATATTTATATTCTAGCTAGTTGCAGAGAATACACTCGAGCTCCATATGCGCAAAGCATACAATTATACAACTCAAAATTATATATCGAGCACATCTGTCTCGACTAAAACTCTTCAAAATGTTTCCAGGACATGATCCAACCTGTGAACGTTGCAACCAAGTTACAGCCTCAATGGGTCACATGTTCTGGGCCTGCACCAAATTAACATTATTCTGGACAAAAATTTGTAATTATCTCTCAGACAGCCTTGGACTCACAATCCCTCCTAACCCATTAACAGCTGTGTTTGGGGTTCTTCCAGAGGGGCTTAAAGTGGAGAAAGACAAACAAATTGTGATTGCATTCACTACACTTTTGGCACGCAGACTTATTCTGATAAACTGGAAGAACCCAAACTCTCCTCTTTTAAGTCAGTGGGAAACTGATGTGTTATACTATTTGAAATTGTAAAAAATCAAATACTCAGTTAGAGGATCGGTACAGACTTTTTTCAAAACATGGCAGGATCTAATCAGTAACATTTTAAAATAAGTTCATGAAGCACAGACAATTTATTAATATAGGTATGTTTACAAGCCTTAAATTTTACGCCGTTTGGCTGGCTCTATCTCTCAGGGGTGGGGATCGATCTGTTCTTAATTTTTCTTTTTGTAAAAACTTGATTGCTTTGTATGGATTCCAGTAAAATTAATAAAATAATATATATATATATATATATATATATATTTTCTAGGTAGTATAAAGAACTACAAAAAATAATTAGACTATAATGAACTACAAAAAATATAAAAATGGGTAACAGTGAAAACTGCATATTATAGTTCAATAAAAAGTAATGAAAATGTCAGCTGAATAGACAATTATGTATTAATTCAGTTACTTTGGATTTAAGTGTTATTTTTACATATTAACAAAGAAGTAATAATATCAACACAGTAAAATAAAGCTGAATTTTAGTAGTTTGCAATATGCTTTAATTAGTATAGAAAACATACATCAATAATTTTGAATTAAAGCAGTTCTTTAAGGAAATGTGGGCTAAAATATTCCACAGTGAAGTGAAATACTGAAACAGAATTATTGTAAGCATATTTTTGTGGCAGTCATGGCAGCTAAAACTGGTGTAAACAGTTATTAATATGAGACGGCAATTACCTTGTAGTGTTGTTTGTTTATTAGACAAATAAGTTATTTGTTTACTGTGGTCCCCTTTTATCAAATGCTAGATTACGTCAGAAAAGCTAAAAACATTCAATGTCAGAAATTTACGATAATAGAGGAAATCAGGAAACAGAAAAACTTTGACATCATTGTGTGTGTATATATACACAGTATATACACTCACCTAAAGGATTATTAGGAACACCATACTATTACGGTGTTTGACCCCCTTTTGCCTTCAGAACTGCCTTAATTCTACGTGGCATTGATTCAACAAGGTGCTGAAAGAATTCTTTAGAAATGTTGGCCCATATTGATAGGATAGCATCTTGCAGTTGATGGAGATTTGTGGGATGCACATCCAGGGCACGAAGCTCCCGTTCCACCAGATCCCAAAGATGCTCTATTGGGTTGAGATCTGGTGACTATGGGGGGCATTATAGTACAGTAAACTTAGTGTCATGTTCAAGAAACCAATTTGAAATGATTCGAGCTTTGTGACATGGTGCATTATCCTGCTGGAAGTAGCCATCAGAGGATGGGTACATGGTGGTCATGAAGGGATGGACATGGTCAGAAACAATGCTAAGGTAGTCCGTTGCATTTAAATGATGCCCAACTGGCAGTAAGGGGCCTAAAGTGTGCCAAGAAAACATCCCCCACACCATTACACCACCACCACCAGCCTGCACAGTGGTAACAAGGCATGATGGATCCATGTTCTCATTCTGTTTACGCCAAATTCTGACTCTACCATTTGAATGTCTCAACAGAAATCGAGACTCATCAGACCAGGCAACATTTTTCCAGTCTTCAACTGTCCAATTTTGGTGAGCTTGTGCAAATTGTAGCCTCTTTTTCCTATTTGTAGTGGAGATGAGTGGTACCCGGTGGGGTCTTCTGCTGTTGTAGCCCATCCGCCTCAAGATTGTGCGTGTTGTGGCTTCACAAATGCTTTGCTGCATACCTCGGTTGTAACGAGTGGTTATTCCAGTCAAAATTGCTCTTCTATCAGCTTGAATCAGTCGGCCCATTCTCCTCTGACCTCTAGCATCAACAAGGCATTTTCGCCCACAGGACTGCCGCATACTGGATGTTTTCCCTTTTCACACCATTCTTTGTAAACCCTAGAAATGGTTGTGCGTGAAAATCCCAGTAACTGAGCAGATTGTGAAATACTCAGACCGGCCCGTCTGGCACCAACAACCATGCCACACTCAAAATTGCTTAAATCACCTTTCTTTCCCATTCTGACATTCAGTTTGGAGTTCAGGAGATTGTCTTGACCAGGACCACACCCCTAAATGCATTGAAGCAACTGCCATGTGATTGGTTGATTAGATAATTGCATTAATGAGAAATTGAACAAGTGTTCCTAATAATCCTTTAGGTAAGTGTATATTATTAATTATAATAGGACATACAATTTTACCATCATCATTGTCATCGTTGTCATTGTCATCACCATCAATGGCCATAAAAAAAATAAAAAATAAAAAAGTTTATCCTGATTAGCCATTTGCCTCCCAAGTTTTCTCTCTCCCTGGACATTTGTTGGAGTAAGACCCATTTATTTCAAATCAATTGACACTACCTCCAAACATGTTATTATCCCCTACAAATCAATCTTTTTGCACTGCTTTATCTAATCATCCTCTGCCTTCATCTCCCCATGCCCAAACCACTTTAAACTGTTTCTCTTCATGTCTATCACCTCCTATAGCAGGTGCATTAGTTAACTCAGAATTCTTCCTCAAGCTCCGTGACATTCTACACATACAGGTGATCATTCAAATATCTTTAAATTTCCAGTTTTGTTTCATCTTAAACCTTTTGTCACAGATTGCTTCCACAGAACATACTGCTCCAGGCACAGCTTTCATGAGTTCCCTAAAATACCAGAGAGGTTCCTTTAACAGTCAAAATGAGTTACAGCTTAAGTAATCTATTTCCATGCACTTCTCACTCTTGTGCTCACTACTATACTTGCACTTCTTTCTGCACTCAACATATCCTACTAACTACAAAACAATTCTATTCCTATTATCAAAATTTACACTAATTACATAAGAATTCTGCTTCCCTCTTACACATCTTATATTAAAAAAAAAAAAATCATACTACTGGTGCATGGAACAGTTTTTGCAATACTTCTACTGCATAAATCACATGCCCACATTTTACATTCCTCTTGCCACTTCACTTTTCACCATCATCTTGTTCTTTCCTGTGTTTACCTTGAGGGTTTTCATTTCCAAACAAGCCTTTCATTTCAGAATTTTTTTATTTCAATTCCAGTTCACTTTTTGACATTAATACAACACTTCTCTGGCCCTTGCCTACATAAAAAAAAACATCTCAGAGCAGATCCATGGTAAGATCCCACCTTCACCTAAAAACTTTCACTATTCCAATCTGTTGTCCTGACCTGTGTCTGCACTCCCTCATATGCTGAAATCACTATACATATGAACAATTCCTCCAAACCTAACTTTCTCAACACCAACTTCACCACCTTTCACAGTACTCTACCAAATGCCTTCTCCAGATCAACAAATGCACACTAAAGTCTCTTTCTCCTCACCTTACGCTTTTTGTCTGACAACAACGATCAAGCCTGTTGTTCCCGTCTAAGGCATGACCCCAAATTGTATTTCACTAGCGTTACTGAGCCACAGTTTTTTTTTTCCTAAGAACTTTCTGAATTATCTTCATTACCTGTTCCAATAGTTTTTTTGCTCGATATAAAACACAAAACAATGGATCACACATTCCTTTGTATACTAAAATGACCATACTTCTTTAACAGTCTTCATGAATCCTCCCTTCATACATAATCTTGTTGTACATCAAACTATTCAGCACTAAACCTTTCAGACACCTGAAATGTTTCAGATATCACTCAATTTATACCCACAACTTTACCTATCTTCATATTTATCAGTGTTTTTGTATATTCCTTTTTTGTAAATGTACAGCTCAGTTCTTGTGTTTTCTCACAATTAATATTACTATTCCACTGATTCTACTCATCCAGCAACTACTCCATAAAAGTCTTTCAGGTAGCATTGGTCCGATCAAACATGGTATGACTTATACTTGTGAATCAGTCACAAAGGGACTAAAAATTAGCAAAACAAAAAATACCACCAACAGCCACACAGTGGCATAATTAAGCTTCATTACACAACACATTTTTTTGCAACTAGGACAAATTTCAATGTTTTTTACTCTGGCAGTGTCCCCATCACATTTATCTAACAATTTATTATGAGTAAGCCTATTTATCCATTATACTGTATTTCTTAAAGGCTTTGGAATATCAGAATAACAAACATCATATGTTAAAAACAAATCAAATAACATTAATAAGGTCTATTACAACCATTTTATTAATAAAAAATAGCCTTTTTAGACCTAATAAACAGCCAGCTCTCTAAAAAAAAACAAAAACAAAACTGAAAAGGATGATTAATTTGTGGTATATGGACAGGTTAAGTTTCCAAGACAAAATTTAAATGTTCTTTGAAAGGAAAACAAATGTATCAGCCGTATCTAGTTGTAGGATAGAACACCAGAGGGTTACAATATCCCCTGCTGGGTTGAATAGTCTTTTAGATGGGGAGCTGATAGCATATTAAATTCAAATTAGACATAACTTGGAAGTACTTGTCTTCCACCAAATAAGGTACATTTCATCCCATTTAATGACATTTTTACACAAGTAATATGGTAATTTGGCATTAAATTTCTCCTTGGCAAATCATGATGTTGATGGTGCTTGCTTACTTTTCCCAAGCAAATAAAGATTAGTTACTTCTCCAATTATGTAATGTTAAGTGGCAAAATCTGGTCAACCTGATCGTAGCAATGCAATATCATCTAGAAATAATTGAATAGTGATATAAAACAAGCCTTGGTTGTACTGCTGTAAATATCCTGGTATATACATGCAGCACTGCATGGCACCTTCTTTAGTAACCAATGATTTAGCAAGACAACAAAGAATAATATTAGTTACTAATAAAGTGTTAAAAATAAATAATGTAAAACAAGTTGATGAGCTCCATACTACCAATTAAGTAATTACATTAAATTTACAGGAAGAAATTAGAAAGAAATACAACACAAGTGATATAGAGAGAGTTGCAACAGAAAACAACTGCCTTTAAGAGAGGTCCAAATTAAACTATACAAATAAGTACAAAAAAAAAGAAAAACAAAACAAAAAAGACAAAAACACTTCAGTTTGGAAAAAAAAAACACACCAGATTACATGGTCCTTTCTTCTTGAATGGTCATTTGTGAAATATGGCTTAGTCTTTCGGTATCTTATAACAGAATGCTTTAAAAGACTCCCAATAGGGACTAATATGTTAGCGTGCTTCAGCTTGAGTATACACCTTCAGAAAGGCTCCTCTCCAGATAAAAATGCACTGAAATCCCTTATAAAACATATCTCACCTTAGAATCAACTTTAATCAGCCAAACCTTCTGTCTCAGTTTTACAGGCCTTTGGTTCTGACAGAGAACAGTATGGCAACTAAACCCCAACCTTTAACTTGCAAGTGTTGAGTGCAAAAGTTGGGTAGGATATATCGATACAAGATATTCCTCAAGGCTGGCCATTGTGTAGTTGCTACAATGATAAATCTTAAGATATCGATTAGGTAATTTTCCCAACATGCTGTGAAGGCCTCCCAACCCTAAGTTAATAGGGATACCAGTTAAAATGGAAGCATGCCTTATACAAAGGACAAAAACTTGCAAAGACTTTTCAACCAATAGACTTTTATTTTCCTTAAAGCCTAACTATTATTAAAAAAAAGGTAAAATCATCAAGATTTTGTTTAAATCAGTTTAATGCAATGTGGTAAACAGGCTGGTATTTGTTAAAAATGATTAAATAAAAAAAAATTAATGGAAAGAACAAACAAGCACACCTCAATGTTATTAGCTTTACTTTACCTGCTGAAACTGAATTTGCAGTTTCTGACTTTGTTCTGTAAGTTCTAAAAACTCCTTCATGATCTCGTCCCTCTCTTTATGGGCTAGTTGTAGATTTGCTGTGAGCTGAGTGATGATTTCATCTCTCTGCTTAACAGCAGTTTCAAAATCCTGCAACTAAAAAAAAAAATATTTTAATATTATTCATAATACTTCCTTTTTATTACATTAAAAGCTGCTAGTCTTCAACAGCACCACAGTAACAAGGTAGGACCTTGTCTAACATGCCCACATTCTCACATCTTAGATCCATTTACACACAACATTTAATGTAAAAAGGTCATCTTTGGAAAAGAAATCAAACAAACAAGCAAGTAAATAAATAGATGGCAAAATGGCCAGGAAGTGAACACAGTTGACAAGGCAGATAAAAGTTCTACCCCCAACATAATTAATATCCTATTCGGAAAATTTGTATAAAATATATAGAAAGTAAAATTTTTCACATTGATAACAGAATGTGTATTCATCTCGTAAAACGTTTAAAATTGTGTTAGCATCTCAGTTTTCTAGATTTAAAGGAATACTCCATTATAAATGATAATATTGTTTTACCTGCTAATAGTGTTAGTAGCTATGGCTGAGAACAATTGCTAATGTCATGTTTTTATGGAAAATGAAGATAACATCATTCCTGATATAATAGGCGTTCATAAGGACCAACAATGAACAGCAGCAAACAATATCAAAAACACCAATGGAAAAAATTTGAGATTACAATCTGAGTAGCAGTAAGGCAAAAAAAACTAAGCTTCCATAATATAAAAACTCAAATCATCTTTTCATGTAAAACTAAATGAACACAAGAAAGAATTGTAGTCCAATAAGAAAAAAAAGTTACAAAATAGTGCAATTAAACCAAAATTTTCATCTTAAAAAGTAGTATATTTTCCCTTGCATGCAATGATGAATAGTCCATGTAGAGGTTAATAAATCATTCTTATTTACTAACCTAGTAAGACAAATGTGTACTTTTATATTGGCACTTCCATAATGAATAGCAATATTTTGTTTTATTTATAGCTAAAATAACTGAAAACATCTACTACTAAACAAACACCAAAGCATTTACAGTATAATTTTCATAACACTATTCAAAGCCCTTGACTAATCCTGTGATTGTATTTTAAAACAGTGTAGTTTATATTTAAACTCCACTATCAGAAATTTCCATTAAAATACACATACATCCCAACTCATATTTTGTACAACATTTTCCTTAACAGCAATAAATATGACACGATTAAAATTAACAGGACCTATAACTTTACAAACCTAAATTGTGCAAATGAACAAATAATAGATAGTGGTATAAATAAAAACCCGTTAAATATTTATACTTCACAATGAAAATTACCTGTTGCAAGCCTTCAGTCCCATAGGCTGTTCTCATTTCTTCTAGTTCTCTACTCAGCTCTTCAATTGCCTGTTGTTTTCCAGCCAGCTCTTCCTCCATCATTTCCAGCCGTGTCTGAGAGGTCTGTGCTTCGTGCTTAGAATGATTTTCACAGATAACAATATCTTCTTCCTAAAACAGTCACTTTAATTATTCTACTGTATACTACTACATTCAGTATGTAAAAGGTACAGTTCATTGAAATTTCTTAGATAAAGCATTAGCTGAAATGGCAAAGCAGCATTATATTAGTTCAGTAACACCAGCACCCACTCCACTGTTAAAGCAGGCACCTAGAAAATGTCAACAAGCTTTCCTGCACCTCCCAAAATGCACCTCTGTTAATTTTCAGACCTCTTATAGCCTATAACATTATAAGGAAACGGAAGACAACAAAAATGTCTGATTAAATGCCAATAATAGAAGAATAAATTAAGCAGAGAAACACAAATCAAGCTTTTCAGCAAGCAAGCATTTAAATTGCATTACTATACCCTGGTCACATCTTCCGGTGTGGGCCTTGCTTTCACCATTATGTTTGATAACACATGTACCTGTTAATTCATAATTACAATTATACAATATCCAATTAACTTGCAATATTTCAGGAATTTAAAAATTAATGTTAACACAAAAATTGCAAACACACAAATAAAAAACAGAGCTATCATGTTTCAATTTGTCATGTTTATACACTGAATATTTCTGTTGAAGCTAACTGCTCCAATAGGACAGAATAAAATGTTAAATATATAAAACACTTTAAATGTTTCTAATAAATTGCCTGACAATTAAAATATAATAAAACTTTTCAAACAAGGGTAAAATAAGTTTGCCTCACCATGTAGGGGACAACACAATAGGCTTAAACTTTAGCAGATACTCAGTAGAACAGGTCTCCTCTTATGCAAGTAAACATTTTACTTTACTCTTTAAAGAGGACAATAATGACCTTATAAACCTACAATTTTGGAGGTGGGCACCTCTGTGAACAATCTCCCCTTGGATGGAAGGCTGAATACTTTCCATTGCTCTGATAGCCACTCATCCTTCTATTTGTTTCTTTCATTTGTCTCCCCTATTCAGTATTAATACAATGTAGACTTGCTACAGAGTTCATCCGCCATCTACAAGTTAGAATGACTGACACAGTTGCTTACCAAAATGTAACAACAGAAGGCTCTCCCTGCTTGGACCTTCCACCTTCTCTTCCTCCAGAAGTAGAATGTTTGCCTCTCAATCCAGTCCTGACCCAACCTCTATAGCCTTTTGGCTAGGAGGGGCATTTGAGTCCTGGCCAGGAACTACTTCTGGGTCAGGAATGGCACAGGAAAATCCTAGGGCTGTGCTTTTAAAACTTCCTCTAATAGCCACTACTGCCCCCCTGCAATTCTGAAATTAAAACCTCTCTAGGTCACTGTGCTATTGTAATAGAAAGCTATAGATAATTTAGCAGAATTTTGGACTCTTCCTCTTTCATCCTGCCCTACTGTTGTTCATATTTAAGCTCTCGTAGTATCTGTCTCCATGGATTCATTCATTATATTGAAATAATGCATCCCCAGCTGGTGGTGGTGGTCTTCTGTCACTTAGCACTAGAGTATTCGACCTCTGCTCTGCACTGTATAAATTTCCCTACTGTTGCCATCCCTGCCTAGTCCTCCAATATATTATGTTTAAAGATCGATATTATCTGTAATGACTGTTAATTTGACCAATTTGTCCAACCACACAGTCTCTCTATACATTTCCAAGAAACTCCTACAGTAATACTGTGAAGAGGTCGAAAACTAAGCAAACAAAAGTGGATACCAATATCTTTTTCATCACAAATTCTCCACTTTTCTATGGTAGCTAAAAATTAACTACTGTTAAAGTTTTTAACTAAACTTTATGTGTATGCACAATGGTCTCCACTATTCAGATCAAACATAAACCACAGTTTAACCACACCAGACATTTTACTCAGGTTCTTTAATCTGTAATTATAGCCAATGTTTAAATTTTCCTCTTCTAAATTTCTTTTTCTCTACAGTCCTTTTCACAGGGAAAACATGCTTCATGGAAAAAACTATGTTATGGTATTTCCCAGTACTGTATAAAGGTACCTCAAAAACACCCACACACATTTCAAAAGGTTGTGGAGGATAAAACATTAAAACACGCACACACACACAAAAATACTTAATGCTAATGTGGATTTAATTTCTTGAAATAAACAGCTGTAAAGGCAACACATCAACAAAGCAAACGAGATTCTCTAGTACAACACGAACATGACTACTCTTTACCTTCATATCCTCCCTGGAGCTTAGATCTTAGCTCTTTAGCTCCACCCAGGTGGTTTTTCTTGGAGAAAAGGTCCTAAGGCCAAAAGGCTCAATATATTCCAACAGGACAGCACTATTAAACCACCGGGATAGATATACAGTGTGTTAGCTAGAAAGCTGCAGCAAGATCTCTTACTATCTTATTGAAGTGTTATTTACAATTCAAATTACTCCAATAAAAATTTCAAAGCAAGTCCCCTCCTTCTCAATTTTCCTCTCTATTCCTATAACTATTCTAGCAGCTTGCTGGGTATATGAAAAATAATTATGAAAAACTCTTAATTATGTTCAACTGTAATAATGCATTACTACACTGTTTGCCTAGCATTGTAAGAGGGCCTTATTTCATGTTCGATGTGCAAGTTAAATTAGATTTATATATATGAATACTGATTATATATGTGGAAACATATGCATAACCAATTAAAGCATAAATTACAGGTAAACACTAATTGATTATATTTGCTACACATTATATTATGCATAGTATTCTTTCAATAACTTTTGAAATGCAATTACTTCATGTAATACTAAGAGGAATGCAAGTGTATGAGATGAACTTTACAAGGAGAACTGTAAGGGTCTTCCTATATAAGAATGTATAATATAGAGTAGTTGATTTTCAAAGAATAGGTGTTTAATTATAACATTTGGGAAACAAGAAAAGCATATCTTACTTTACCTCTCAAGTCTTTTCCTATCTGTCAGAGCAATAATCTTTGCACTTGCATGGGTAGATTGAGAGATTATAATTGTATTTATTAGCGAATGATATTCACAAAATGACAGATACAAGGAAGCAAGCTCTCCTTTTACAATATGACAAATCAGTGTATTTCTCCAATCTTTACCCACAAATATCTATCATTTCAGCAGCAAGGATATCCATGACATTTTCAGTTAAAGTCACTTTCCCCAAATACATACACCAATTTCACTATAGCGAAAGAGCCCTTCATTCTGGTGACTCTACAATGTAATAAGTTTCTACTCTACACAGCAGTCTTGGCATTAAAAATTACCACCATAAAAATAAAAGATCTGCAGTGAACTCATGGAGATCAGCAGCAGGACAGACTGCTTTACGAGAAAACATTACCACTTGGGAAAGAAAAAGCATAAAGTTGGGGGTCAAACAAAAGTTCAATGGACTTCACATAGAGAGTAAGTCTAATTTCAGTGCACAGAGTTTTGGGTGCCACAAACCTGGGAATCCTGCTCAAACTTAAAATCAGAAGAGTTGCATACATCATCCAAAGTCAGTGGTAGGATATTCCACTGAACTCAGCTACTTAGGGTAGAAATGTCATTCATACACACTGGCCAGTATAAGAAGATGGGCATTACTAACAACCACACTCTATTACAGTAACTCTGGGTATCTAGTCTCACCATACTGATAAACAGAGCTGAATATGTTCTTAAAACATTCTACTGTTAACTAGGGCTTTAATAAATAATTAAGATTAAAATTGTTCTCATTTAAATGTAAGCATTTATTTGAATTTATTAGTTAACATTCATTTTCTCATAACAAGGTATGTGATACTTGTACCGATAAAATTAAAGTGCTGTTTCTACAATAAATAGTGAATATTGGATTTATGCTTCAAGTGCAACAAACCCTGACTGGTCTAGATGAAGCCAAACAACATCCTCACAAATTATCAACAGCTTAAAGTGCACTGCAGCTTGAAGGACCTATATGAATACTGCAGATTCCTCACAAACATGAAAAGACACTTCTTTAAAAGGAAACATATTTTATAGCAGCCTCCTAACCTCACTCTCTAAAACATTAAGTGCACATGGCGAGGCAGAAGGGGCTTGGAGTTTGCTTTTCTAGCATTTTTTGAGAGTGTTCAGAAGTCCCAAGGAGACAGGTGCTACCTACCCTCTTATGCATTTTTTAAAGAATAAAAAAGGCTAACATCGCTACATGAACCAGAAGTCAGTCTGAAGACAAAGACACCTTTATGACTAAAATGATTCTGTTATAAACTCCAGCTGTTCTTGGGTGGAATTAGGAGCTGTGGGCATTGGAGAAAAGGTTTATTATCACATTTTTAACATATTTTTCTTTGTGTGAAATGAGTTGCTAAAAAATACTATTAAAAAGTTTGCCTTGTGTACATAGAATTCAAGTATTGAGAGGTGGTGGTGCTGGATATTGGTTGGAGCCCCTTGGAACTTCAGCAAGCATATTACTTTCCTTTTCTTCCTGGGTATCTGACTATAGCAAATGTAACTAAAATGGAAAATATCTTTTGCCACAGTAATTTTAAAAGTTTTACTTAACAGTACTGTAAATTAATGAATTCTTAATTCAGACGACAACTCTTTCATTATTTATTTAATGGTGAATTATTTTTGTACCCATAACTTTTCTTTTATCTTTTGTAAAGCATTTTGCGTTATACATTTTGTATTATGTAAATAAATATTGTTGTTATTATTCAAAAGAACAGAGCACCTATGACTTCTGAGGCTTTAGTGTGCTGTTCCTCCCTTTACAATCTACACTTAAACTAACAATATTAACCTTCAAACGACTGTGGTATAGTTATAATGATGTCACAGAGCTAACTGTAATGCTAAGGATTTTGTCCTTAATTTAAATTTTTTTTCTCTATTTTCTTTAGCATTGATCTTTTTTCTAATCATACATAAGTTTTTTCTGTATATTAATTTTTGTCAACTGACCTGAATAAAGGTGCGCAAATAAATAATGATTAATTATCAATTATTATACTACAACGTACACTACATTGAGATAAACAAAGGCTCACTGGGCCCCAGTTTATATTCAAGTGAAAGTAGCAAAGACAATCTGGCCTCTACTGGAGGTACAAGCTTACATAAATAAATTATTCTATGTTTATCACCACAGCCAAAATTGCCACCTCCTTTCTCAGCTACTCTCCAAAGTTGTTGGTGCACTGATAATCCAAAGTCCCTTCCATGTGGCTCCACACACTCTCATTGACCTTTTCCACTGTGTGCACTTTCATGATGCTGACTGTACCTTGCACCTCCCTTGAGGGTCAGAGGCAACATCATATGACTCATTTTCCCAACTCTGTGAGCTGAATCAAGCCAGGATTCCTTAAGGAGATTCACCGGTGACCATTCACCCACATCAATGAATCTTTAGCAAAGGAGAAGTGCCTCATAAATGCTTGCAAGTAAAAGCTGTCCACCCTATTTTCTATGCTCTGCACTAGCTATTTTCAAGGTCAGATACTAAGCTACCAATGATTCTGCTTATATCAAGATTCTATCCTCTTTATAATATGCATTTTATTTTCTAAAGATATTACTTTGCATTTTTGTGGCATACAGGGAAAATTATATGCTTTTATAGCTTTATGATATTCGACAACTCTTAACACACCTTGTCTAATATGGAGGTATGACTTAATGAACCACTCTCTGTGGATGACATGCAAGTACTTTTGCAGGTAATTTGATATCTAAATCTATGAGTGATTAAGGACAAGCATTCATATGGTTCCTTTCCTTGTTTAAAAAGAAGTGTAATCAAGGATTGTTTAATAGAGAGGCTCAAAGAGTTAAGCATCTGTTATAGCAGGACAGATCATTGATTTCATAATGCTGATAAATGTTTTGCTGGAAACCCATGAAAACAAAGGAAATATCAAAAATGAAACAGATTCAAAGCCTAATTGGAGGGATGGCACAGTTAGACAGCAGTTACCTGAACCACTTTAGAAGCAATTGCCAGCTGCTAAAATCCATTAGCTGGGAAAAATGTACACTTGCAAGTCATCAGAAAGATCCTTGCTTGGCTTATGGGATCGGGTAACATGAGTATCAATGGTCTTACCGCAAACCCCACATAAATGTGCGAGACAAAAATGGCAACATGAACATGCAGCCTGGCAGTCCATGAGGCAAATGAGAGCACATTGGGCTACATAGAAGGAGCTGTGGAAAGTTAGGCAGTGGCATCAGAATAACCCTTTCAGCCACAAAATAACTTTTAGGAAGAAATGTTCCTTGATTTTCATGCCAAAAAAGTAAAACTTGCAAAAAAATAAATAAATAAATAAAAATAAAAAATAAAACTAATAATAATTTTAGTGAGTTTCACAATTGCAAAGTGAAACAAATTTTAGAGGCAATTTCGCAAAACAGTATTCAAAAACAAAAACTTAAGTTTTCATTCTTGGACACATGACTATTATACCAGTTTCACAGTTTTCAGACAAATTAGATAGATAGATACAGTAGATAGATACTTTATTAATCCCAAGGGGAAATTCACATAATCCAGCAGCAGTATACTGATACAAAGGAACAATATTAAATTAAATAGTAATAAAAATGAAAAGAATTAAAATAAAAAAAGTGGTAGAAGTGATCAATGAAATAGAGAAAAATAGAGATAAAAAGGTAATTAGGAAAAATGTATTCATTTAGTAGAGGATCTTAAAATTTATTTACTTGAAAGGGGTATTTATCTAACAGCATGTATTATGCATTTTATCATAACATGTATATTAACAGTTCTAATTTATGTTGAATAAATATTTTGCACTGCTTCCTGTATTATTGCTGAGCATTAAATCAGTATAAGACAGTAACCAGACATTATATTTAGCCTAATCACTCCTTTAATTACTTACAGTATCCTGTTTAGGAAACTGTTAAACCCCTTTCCCAGGGGTGGGGATTACAGTATGTAGCTTTTATATAAAGAAACATTCTAGATTAAAACATTGTGTGGACTCACACTTCTATTGACCTTAATTAAGCTAATTAATCAGCTTGCTTTAAATGTAGTCTGGGTTAGCTATTTCTCCTTAAACTGTGATCAAAAGTCAGTTCTGGACACGTTTGTCTATACCTCAGTGTGACTAAGTAAACTGTACCTTTTGACTACCATTAATTATGTTTATTTATCTTGTTTGATTAATTTAATATGGCATTTAAATCCTCAAAAAATTTTTATCAATACTGTTTACTTGGTGAAACTTTTGTATGTTCAATATTCATGTAAAACCAGAGGCTTTAATAATGTTTTTACTCTTTCTTCAGCAATATCAGTACAATTATTTTTTAAAATCATTTACAGACTAAACTGGTGAATAGATTTTCTTTTCTTCTACTATACATTATAATCTACATATAATTATATATGCTCTGTTTGAAAAAAAAATCTTCTGTTGAAGTTTGACTTAATTATTTGCAGTGTTACTAAAACTATTATTCTACCTTAATAATCTAGGCCCCATGCCAAACGACCAAATTTAAATGTGATGAAAACAGAACAGTTATTTTTTTTTTTTAGAAACTACACAAGAACTTTATATGCACTGAGCATCTTTAGCATCACCCTATTATTTATCAACGTGAACCACCTCGACTGGAATTAAGGGTGTTGATGAGTAAAAGGAGTGGATGGATGAAAAACACTTTTTTTCTGAATACAAAGAAAATAAAAAAAAAAAACTTATTTAGTGGGAGAAATATTAGGCAATTCAATGCCTCCTCCCAATGTACTCTTTAAGATCAATCTGAAATGTCTGTACAATATACATTTATTTATTGATTGAATGACTGAATGATTGGCTATGATTTGTGCTGTGAGTCTGTATCCTTTTTTATGTTTCTGTTTCCATCAAAATTTTCCCTTGGAATTAATAAAGTTTAATCTAATGTAATCTACATGATGGTAGCAACAACAATATTGTGTAATTTTTTTTTAACTCAGTTGAAATCAGCATTAGTTGTACTGAATCAGCATGCAATTTAGTCATTATATTTGACACTACAATGTCTTTAAAAACATGCTGTTTTCTTAGGCCTGTTACAAAATAAAATGTTATGCAGGACACTAACAAATTAATTATTTTATTTATTTATATATTTAGAGTAGGACTGGCTACTGCAGTGCAATGTTCATATGTTGTTCAAATCGTTCTTTATACAGCTTTCAGTTCATTCAAAATTCTGTACAAAAATCAATACAAGAATTACAACATACAAACACATAACCCCAAATCTCAAGTCCTTAAACTGGCTTCCTGTAAACCTTAAGGCTGACTTCAAATCTCTCATTTTAAAACATAAAACGTTAAACAGCCAGGGCCTCGTTAACCTATATAAACTTTTCATTACTTACAAAACAGAGCCTGCTTAAAGATCTCAAGATGCCAGTCTACTTAAGATTCCAAGTATTAATAAAATAACAGTGGGAGATCAAGCTTTTTGTTACCGGGCACCACAACTGTGGAATGATCTTCCTGATTATTTAAGAAATGTCCTTCCACAGTCAGCTTTTAAACCCAGGATGAATACCCTGACTAGAGCTGTTGATTAGCTGTGCATACTGAATCTTTGTTTGTTAGTCATTTGTACAAAAATTAAGAAATACAATGACTAACTCTACTCTACATCTCCTCGGTGTCTTATTGTAATGTGTGATGCCACTGCTCTACTACCCAGCTGTTTGTCTGCCCATGGAAAAGTCATCTGATAAACTGAAAACATTGGAATCATCAGATGCAAGGATTCTGTTATGATCGGATAGCCCAGCACACACACAGTACTATAGAATGCCCTGTAGGGCATGGGAGGCAAGTCGGCCGAGGTCTATAGGACTGTGACTATCTGACTTTATCTTCAGTTTTATTTCTTACATTTGAATGTTGACCAATTCCCACCCCCCACCACCGCCAGAGGTTTATGTTCACCAGCAATGCTGCTGACTTGAGCTTTTGTTTTACTGATCTCCAGTGAACTGGCCATAGTTCAACAATTAATTAATAGACAGATATTGTTGATTTCCATTTATCTTAGTCAGTTTCAAAGTATTTTGTCTTCCAGGGTGTTTAAACAAATCTGTCTTTATATGTGAAGCATTCAGTAATTTGTAAAATGTATACTTGGATTTAACCTTAGAACTTATCGCAGCGCTCTGTGCCTGCACTCAGTGAAGAGTGCAATACAAAATAAACATAACTGAATAAAACTGAACTAGACTGAATGTTACTTGAAAAAATTAAGACTTCATATTAAATGTGTATCATTCTTAACTTTGTGGCTTGTTTGAGTTGTTTGATGTATTTCTTTGACTTAGTTTTAGATTTTCTTTGTTATTTGTATCACTTAGTGCTTTACATATATTCTATTTTGACATTATGAAACTGCTCATGTTTTTGAACTTGCACACTTTATTGCAGATTTTAGTGTAATTCTGACAGTTTATTGAATAGAAAATTTGATACACCATAAATAAAAGCAATTCCTGATGAAACCAAGAATTTACAACACAAGAAAAAAGGAAAATCCAGGCCAATAACGTAAATGAATCCTATTTATTTAATTTCTCCCAGCCATTCTACTGTGGACTCTGTCTAACATAAAACTGCACATGCAGCATTCCAGATGAGGCCTCGCATGTATTTTCCATAGCTAAGAATAACCTTATTAAAAGTCTACTGAAAATGATAATAAATATTTTTAGATGTACCTGTTTAATCATGTGTCTTGTCCCAACCAGCATATTAGTAAAACCCATTGTCCAAACCCATGCTGACTGGTCAATGATAAATTTATTCTTGCCATGTATTGCTCAATCCTTCCCATTAATGTGAATGCAATATATGTTAAGCTTCTTGCCTTATATATACTAGGAGCACCTTTTTACAAAACACTACAGCATTTGCTGCTTTTTCATCTGTATGACTTTGCAGTTTGTGTATGGTTTTAAAAATAGAAGGATCAAAGTTTTATATACTCTATGTACTCACTAATTATGAACTATGACACACTCTTAATAGTCGCCGACTTTAACTTTCATATTGACAATCAGTGTGACCAAAAAGTAAAAGAATTCATGAACCTCCTGGACTCTTTTGATTTGAGACAGCTCGTTAATCAACCTACACATAAAGCAGGTCATACGTTAGACTTAGTGATTACTAAAGGACTTAAAGTTGATATAAAGCAGGTCATTGATATCGGTCTATCTGACCATTTCCTTCTACTATTTAATATAGAAATAAAGATAGAAAACACTCATGAGAAGCATTTTGTTAAAAAACGCTTCTTTAACTCATCAGCAGCTTTAAAACTTACAAACATTCTAAGCAATCAGTCCGTTTATAATGCCAACTATAATAGCAAGGATAATGTAAATAGTAAAGTGGAAAACTTTAATTTTAAAGTAAGAGCTGCTGTTGACATAGTTGCACCTGAAAAGACAGTTAAAAAATCTTCTAGCATTGCTATTCCATGGAAGACCCAAAGAGTGTCTGAATTAAAAAGAACATGTCGTAGAACTGAGCGTAAATGGAGGAAAACTAAACTGATTATCCAATATGAGATATTGATGGTTAAAATAACAGAATACAATAACACAGTCCGCCTTGAGAGGCGCTGCTATTTCTCTAATATTATAAATAACAATGCTAGTAATCCCAGAGTCTTATTTTCTACAATTGATCGTCTGTTAAACCCAGGTAACACAAAGGAATGCCCCAGAATACTTCCAGTGAAACCTGTGAGAACATTGCTGTATTTTTCAATCAAAAAATTAATGATATTAGAGATAACATAGTATATCTCCCCAACACTGCAGAACCTCCACTGCCGGGTTCCATTATAAACAAATTAAATGCTTTCACCAGGATAGATTTACCTGAATTACATAGTATAATCTCTCAGCTGAAACCCTCCACCTGCGTCCTTGACCCAATACCAACAAGGTTTTTCAAAGAAGTATCAGGTGTGCTAATTGACAATATTCTTGACATAGTAAATTAGTCATTAGATACGGGGGTCTTCCCAGACTGTCTTAAGACTGCTGTAGTTAAATTCTGCTCAAGAAAAATAATCTTGACCCCTCTGCTTTTGAAAATTTTAGACCCATCTCTAACCTGCCCTTCTTAAGTAAAATTCTAGAGAAGGCAGTCATTATGCAGTTAAATGACCACCTCAATAAACATGCTATTCTTGATAAATTTCAGTCAGGTTTCAGAACAAATCACAGCACAGAAACTGCACTCGTTAAAGTAGTAAATGACTTGCGAGTAAATGCAGACAGAGGCCATTTATCTGTTCTCATCCTCTTAGATCTGAGTGCTGCATTTGACACCATTGATCACAATATTCTTAGAAATCGCCTTAGTCAATGGGTGGGCCTCTCTGGCAGTGTCTTAAATTGGTTTGAATCCTACCTGGCAGGTAGAAAATTCTTTGTGAGTTGTGGTAATCACATCTCAAAGACACATGATATCCGATATGGTGTTCCACAAGGCTCTATCCTGGGTCCGCTGCTGTTCTCAATCTATACGCTTCTGTTAGGTCAGATTATCTCAGGTTACAACGTGAGCTACCACAGCTATGCTGATGACACACAGCTGTACTTATCAATAGCACCTGATGACACCGACTCTCTCGATTCACTAACACAATGTCTTACTGGTATTTCTGAATGGATGAATAGTAATTTTCTCAAACTAAATAAAGAGAAACTGAAATTTTAGTAATTGGCAATAATGGATTCAATGAGGTTATCAGAAATAAACTTGATGCATTAGGATTAAAAGTTAAGATGGAAGTAAAAAGCTTAGGGGTAACTGTTGACTGTAATCTGAATTTTAAATCGCATATTCATCAGACCACTAGGACAGCATTTTTTCACTTAAGAAACATAGCAAAAGTTAGACCTCTTATATCATTGAAAGATTACTGTAACGCACTCTTCTCAGGACTACCCAAAAAAGAAATAAATCACTTGCAACGACTGCAGAATGCAGCTGCTAGAATCCTAACTAGGAAAAGAAAATCTGTACACATTTCTCCAGTTTTGATGTCACTACACTGGTTGCCTGTGTCATTCAGGATTGACTTTAAAATACTGCTTATGGTTTGTAAAGCCTTAAATAATCTCGCTCCATTTTATATATCGGAATGTCTGACACCCTATATTCCAAATCGTAACCTTAGATCCTCAAATGAGTGTCTCCTTAGAATTCCAAAAGCTAAACTTAAAAGAAGTGGTGAGGCGGCCTAAGTATAATGTATTACAACCAGAAGTAGGACCCTTTCTTACTCTGATGGACACAATAATTCACCTACTATACATGCAGGTGTAGGTTAGTAACTGGAAGTAGACTTTGATCCATTTGGTAAAGACCACATTAACATAAATTAAAAATAGCTGAATGCACCTTTTCACTAATTTTAGAACCAGAAAACTGACTCTGTCTATGGGGATTGAAAACACTTTCTTTGGGCCTAGTAGTTACTTCAGCTGGAGCTGGAATCCCTCTAAATACCCTGAGGTGATCATTAACTCTAAAATTTAATTATGCAAGTTGAGTACAGTCTGAGAGAAGATGGCTTACTTCATGGAGGGAATTTCAACATTTAAACTCTTGTGCCATAAAGAGTTGCGTTTTTCACTATGAAGGTGTAGAGAACACAGCAAAAAGTCTAATGCTAAAATTGAGGCAAGGGAGACCACACCACACTGTTGTTCACTTGAACCTCGAGAGACTTAGGTCAAAAGGATCAAATATCATTGCTGAAAGCTTGGTATAGTAAAACTGGTTTATTTATGCAAATATAAATTACAACTTTAAGTAACTAGTAAATAGCCAGTGAAAGACTATCTTGATCAATTTTAACTGTTACTGTGTAATAAACTAATGATTAAATGTGTCAGATAAACTTATAGTATTTAATTTACACAAGGGAATGAATTCAGAGACTAACAGTTTACCCTTTCTCTAATTGAACAGTAAAATGTGTTTTAATTTATGGCCTAAAGGTTTAGCCTCCTCTCCCTGATGATATTAGTGCAAGGGCAACATGGACTGCATACATTGTGCTAAAATTCCAGTAGTGAAAACATTAAACAGTAACAATAATGACATCCTCTAAATTAAGAGAGTGGCATCTTATGTGTTACATGTTTGTCTGTCTCACCTTACTGCCTCATGTATATATATTGACAAGTAAGATGGGAATCAATTACCCCAATTCTTGAATATATCAGTATTATTCTGTTTCTTACAAATGTGTGGTTTCTTTACATTGATATAATTTATGGATATCCTATTTACAATGAAAGGTAAAAATGTAAAAATACATTTTACATTTACATAGAGATATAAATTAAAAGATACAGAAATGTGTAATTGATAATTGGCATTGACAAAAGCTGATGATTAATTAATTTACTGATTAACAATTAATTTTACTCCAAAATACAGTTCTGTAAAAATTATTGAAATATTTATTTAGTTTAAAATGAACGCGTTTAGAGGGACAAAATAATAACTTGATTGCAATTTCACGGAATTCCCTGTAATCAATACACAGTCTAAAGATTTATGTTTCCTTCTAACAAAAAAGACACCAACTAGACTACTGAATTGTCTAATAAACTTATTCAATAAGTTTTCTTTGATTTGGTTTTCAGCACTTTGCTCTCAGGATCTCTAATGGAGTACCACTTTCCTTTCAGTAATGAACTCACTGGAAAAAGATCAATGGTATTAAGCATAATGCTAATGGTGTGGGAATTAACAGGACTTTTTTTTTTTAAATGAGAGCATCAATTATATCTGAGTAGTGTGGTGCAGCATATTAGTGAATATGCTAATTGTACTTAACCTGCATGAATGCGCCACAGGTCACTTGGCACACATAGGGGATAAAAGGGATCTGAGAGAGAGAGACAGAGATCAGGACAGCAAGAAAATGAGATAGAAAAAGGAAACCAGCAGAGTCGAGGTAGCTCAAGGAAACAATAAAGAGAAAGAGGCCAGGATCAACATTAAGCAGGGTGCAGAGGAATGAAGGCAAGGCAGTCAGGGAAGCTTCATGCGAAGAGAAATAAACAGTACTCTTGGGGTAGGGTCACTCACAATGAGCAATGAAGAGAAGCAGGAATGATCAATAGATCCAAGCTAACGTTTCCATTTATGGCAAAGGATGGTGGTGGGAAAAGGGACCATGGTTCAGAGGTCCCCATGTACGCAGAGACAGTCTGGAACAAAAGACGAAGGATGTTGCAAGTGCTCACTGGCATCTCACTCTGTTGAGTAGACCAGAAAGATGAAAAGAGAAGGATTCAAAAGAAGGATGCAATGGTGGCTTGAATTTTAGAGAAAGGAAAAACTAAATGTCAATCCTGACTCCATTTTTATTCTTGACTTCAACCTTCTTATTCTGTTTATTGGCTTCACTTAAGGATTTTAACCTCCACTTAGATGCTGATTTTATCATAGATTATTTATTGAAGACTTTGCACAGTGCACTTGCACCAATCTTGTTGTTTATGTCCTCATTGCAGTGGTCCATCTTTGGTTTCATATTTATTGATGTCCTGGGAATAGTTGATGCTAAAGCTGCAGGCACCCCGGGGCTATATACAAGTAGTGTGCAGGCAACAGAGAGACACAGCAAAAATTGAGACAAGAGTAGGCGTGTGCGATATACATCATTTACGAATATATCTTAATTGCTGTTTTAATGATGTGCAGAATTAAATTATCGAGTATGTAACTCGCTTTGCAAAAAAAAAAAAGAGTTCATTCACTAATGCAACAGTATAGACCACTGCGCGTGCGCAAAGCGAGTTGCATAGGCATGAATGTCCAGCAAGCCGCAAGTTAGCATCGCTCCCTGCCTCAAAATGAGTAAACAAACAGCACCAGATGATAGAACAGCCTCACTATCTACGTCGTCAGAGTTAATTGCCAGACATCGTTCATTCTCACTCGCATGGCAGTGGTTTGGTTTTGAAAAGACTGATGTTGCTCAAAAGACGGCAATCTGCAAACTATGTGGTAAATCGGTTGCCGTTAAAGACAGCTCGACAACTAACATGTTTCACCATTTGCTAACGAACCACCGCACAGAATACGAAGAATACGAAAAGCTCAAGGAGCCAACTGTCCAGCACAAGTCTAAAGTAACCAAGGTACAAGTACAAAAACACACTCAGCAAACTTCAGCGAACTCATTCTGCAAAAAAGTGCCTTACAACAAGAAAAGCAACAGATGGCATGACATAACAAACACCATCACCAATTACATCGCAAAAGATATGGTGCCAATTCAAGTGGTTGAGAGAGATGGTTTTAAACAGCTATTGAATACTTTAGATCCAAGGAACACACTGCCTGGCCGAAAATATTTTAGTCAAACAGCTCTGCCTAATTCGTGCCTGATTCGTATCGTCAAACTCTGACGCATAAACTGCAAATGGTTTCACATTTTGCCACAACAACGGATTTATGGTCAAGCCGAACATCCGAGCCATACCTTTCCATGACGGTGCATTTCATTGACGAAAACTGGCAACTGCAAAGCTTCTGTTTACAAACATCCTACTTCCCACAAGATCACACTGGCGACATCATTGCGCAAGGTCTGAAAGATGCGCTGGCATCATGGTCACTGCAAGAAGACCGCATGGTTTGCATGACAACAAACAGCGGGGCTAACATTGTCCGTGCACTACGGATTAATAACTAAAAGAGGCTACCTTGTTTTGGGTATAGGCTTCATATTGTGATTGGTCCGTAATTTGGGGTTCCTCTATAAAATGCAGTTTAGGTTAAATTGATCTTATTTATTATGACATTTAAAAATACAAAAAGACCTGATAAGTTATAGAGGACAAAAATTCAATATAATTTCAAATAATACATTACGTTATCTTGAAATTATCGTTATCGTCAAAGTCCCAGAAAATATCGAGATATTTTTTTTTTCCCAATATCGCACACCCCTAAACAAGGATAGGAGTTCTTGTTTTTAGTAATGCGTGTTTTAAAATCAGAGTGGTGGCTCTGAGGCTAAGGATCTGCGCTAGTATCCCGAAGGTTGCCGGTTCGAATCCCCGTCACTCCCAAAAGAGATCATACTAGTTTGAGCCCTTGAGCAAGGCCCTTAACCTTGTAAAATGGCTGACCCTGCGTGCTGACCCCAAGGGGTATGCAAAAACTACCAAATTCCTAATACAAGAAATTGTATAAGACGAAATAAAAAACAAAAAAAAAATCAGTTTATCGCAAATATTGACACTAAAAATGTCACAAAAATGAAAAACAAAATACTGGACCCAAACCCCACTCACAATGAAATATTCAAGTCACTATAATTTTAATATTTAACATTTTAAAATCTTACCTCAGAAGAGTAATCATCAGCTGTTGTAGAAAGTTCACTCTCAGGCTAAAAAAAAAAAAAAAGACACACTAAGAAATGGTCAAAGCAGCAAAAAAGGATTTAAGAGGATACAAACAGCATAGAAGACAGGAAAACACAAACATCAAGAGTGTCTACCTATTTTCATAATTCTACGAATTTGAATGTACTAAAGTATACCTAAAATACAAATAACACAATTTTATTATTATGTAGTAAAAACTATTGTGACATAATATAAAGTCATTCTGAATTAAAATTGGGAAAAATACTACTATAGTATATATGTATATGCAAGAAACTAACATCATATCTTGTACAAAGTTGTGTAACTAAGTAAACATATATTGTTCAAGGAAAGAAAAAAAGAAAACAAACAAAAAAAAACAGTTTTAAATAGAGATGCACAATATATACATACTGTATTGTTATTGGCCGATGTTCATTAAAAATGACGACATTGAAATCAGTCAGATGTGTACATTTAAACCAATACTGCCAACCGATATAATTTATTGTTCAGTGAGGCAGACATTAAGCTGCAGAAAAACATGCATGCAAGCACAGCCCCTTGCGCTCACACAAAAAAAAGGGGTTTCCTAGTTTTCCTAAAAGAAGCACTACACAAGTTGTTTACTCATTGGGCAAATATCGTTAATAAAGCAATAGGCCAGCCATGTGATTATATTTTTCTGTGACAAATGAAGACAATATAGTTGGCTATCAGCTCTGACTGCAAAACTGAGATAATGCGAGAATACTTTAGAATTAAATCTTTGAATATCACAAATTTAATTACCCATCTGCCCAATTAATGCTACCAAAACGAAAGTTAAATCAGACGCTGGCGGTAGCCACGTACAGCAAACCCTTCAGAACGTGAAGACATTTCCTCAAGACAGCACCACAGCTAAAGGCATAACTACTAACCAACCTTTTTCCCTAAATGAGGATGAGGGATTTCACCAGCTACTACATTATTCAGAACCTCGGTACATTCTTCCAAGCCTGGGATACTTTGCAGATTTCTCACTGCCTACATTATTTGATGTGATTGCTACACATATCCACAAGCTTTCAAGAAACAATGTCACCAGCATCGATGGCACGGTGGTGTAGTGGTAGCGCTGCTGTCTCGCAATAAGGAGACCTAGATTCGCTTCCCGGATCCTTCCTGCGTGGAGTTTGTATGTTCTCCCCGTGTCTGCGTGGGTATCCTCTAGGTGCTCCAGTTTCCTCCCACAGTCCAAAGACATGCAGGTTAGGTGCATTGGCGAGCCTAAATTGTCCCTATTGTGTGCTTGGTGTGTGTGCCCTGCAGTGGGCTGGCGACCTGCCAGGGGTTTGTTCCTGCCTTGGCTCCAGCAGACCCCCATGACCCTGTGTTAGGATATAGCAGAAAATGAAAAATGACTGACTGACTGTCACCAGCATTAGCTTCACTACAGATATGTGGAGCTCAAAAGTCAGCCTCATGAGTCTAATGGTACACTGGATTGACAAAAATGTTGAGGCAAAAAGAGTTCTCATTCTGCAACTTTAATTGCACAAGCTTTCGATTCCATGTTAACAAACATTTGAAAAAGTAATGTGGACGTTGTGCTTAGTGACAATGCTTGCAATATGGCAAATGCTATGGAAGAAAGTGGCATTAAAAGTTTAAGCTGCATGGCTCATACTTTGTAGCTTGCTGTAAATGATGGCTTATTGAGCCAGAGAAGCATCTCAGACTGATTTGACATTGGGAGGCGAATAGTTACTCATTTTAAGCATGTGGCTGAGAGAAACACAAACAGACCTTGGTACCCCAGCAAGAATGCTTCAACAGGACGTGCCAACCATAAGCGCGCATTCATTTATAATTGCGGATGTGATTCCGTCTGTTGAAGCGCTTAAAAGTCTGCTTAGCAAGTGTGACAAGACGGATACCGGAGTTCAGATGGCGAAAAATCACACCTTTGGAGACCGTCAAAAAACGCTTCAGTGGTGCATTCTCCGAGCCACTATACTATCAATCTACTGTCCTTGATCCACAGTACAAAGATCAATTTTGTGACCGAGATACCAAAAAGCAAGCACAAGAAGCACGTGAGAAACAACTGGTCGAGAAGTCAGCTGGTGAAGGAGATGCAAAGAGCAACAGCGAACCACAAGAGAAAAAAAATTGCACTCAGAGAGATGTTGCTGCTTCATTGCTGGAGCTGTATGAAGAAATTCTTGATGAAAATTTGTATGCGGCTGTAAACCCACATTCAACTGCCGCCGAGTTAAAAATAACAGAATCACAAAATTATTAACAATAATCATACTAATTATGTTTATCAGACGTCCAGAGTTCAAAAAGAAAAAAAACTGTTACAGATTTAATTTAAAAAAACACAAGCCATACACTGTAACTTCCTAATATCTAATCAGTATCCTTGTCCATTTTCCCGAAACTCACAGTCAGCACTGAGAGGCAGCTTCCTGGGACAGTGCACGAGTGCGGGGTCAACTGCTCTGCAAACATTAGCTGAAGAAAAAAAGGAACACATTAATGGCATCACCTCGCCTTTTTCATCAGGTTTTTACACTTTATTTTCCAGATTGCCTACAAAACTCTTATTGCAGCGGCACAGTTTAGGGGTTTTCCATTTTAGTCGAGTCACAGTAGAAAAATATTAGAGGAATTTAATTTAGTGGGTACTTAAAAAGAGGGAACAGGTTTGCCTGCATGCTAGAATGCAGCTTCAAGTTTTGTACCTTGTGAAAGATGTGTTTCCTGTGTCTAAACTGTAAAAGATTTTAAGGCAAATCTACTCCAGTTTTAATGTAAGAATTGCTTTAAAACAATCACCCTAAAATATACAGCAGTCTCTCAATATTTCAAGGCACACCTGTGTTAGAAAGTGTTTTTATTGTGGAACAGCTTGTGCTGCATCACTTAAAAGTCCATCAGCATCACACTTTATATGACCCAACGTCGCAAGTTTTTATTAATGGTGGCGGTTGATACAGGTGGTTGTCCAGTTTTTCTTTACCACATATCTGGTCAACCTAATAATAATTTATTATTTTTTATTATAATACAGGTAAACGTTTGTAAACTTGGTTTTAGTTTTTCAGCTGAATATCTCAGCAAGCCCCCTACTTCCAGAAATAACTGCGCCCTCCAGTACTGGAAAAGCAATGCAGCCCGTTTCCCAATCTTGGCCAAGGCAGGGATCAAGGCACTTTGTACCAGTGTCAACAGTGAACACCTTTTTCAGCTGTGTGAAGGAAATGAAAAGAAAAACAGACATGCTGGTGAAAAGGCAGAAATGCTTCTTTTTGCTAAGAAAAATCTATTGCTTGTGCTTTTAAAGAAGCCAACCTAAGACCAGTATTACTGGCCTCATTGTACCTTTAATTTTAGTTTTACTTAAAGTAATATATGTCTGATTATGGCACAAAGTATATGCATTCACTTTTTTGTTAATATACCCAATGCCATGTTCTGTAATGGCATGGTGTCTTGATGTACTTAAGTTATCCAGGATGTGTATGAAGTCTGTCTATTAACGAGGCTGAGTTTCTATCTCTTAAACAAATTGGTGAAATTTAGTAAAATCAAGCAAAACGGAATCTTTTCAAATGCTTACTGAGGCTAACGGGGAAGACTACACGTCTCGTGCACTTGTGTATTTTTCCTAAATTGAAATTGGTGTGTAAAGAGACGCCTTTCGAGTCAATGGATGCAGAAAAGAAGTAAAGAACAAAATGTCTGAGGTCTTGAAACAGCCAACTGAAACTGATCTGCTCCACACCTTCGACCATTGGAAGCCAAGACTGCATCCATGCGCAAGATTTTTGTACATGACCTGGAGTATTTTTTCTATAGAGAGGGGCCATATCTTGCTCTTTTTCCCCCCACAGAAAGTACTAGTTGCCTATATCTATAGCAAAGCAGAGCGTAAAAGTCAGCAAGTAAATAAAAATTAGTTCATCTCTGTTTCACATGCTACTGTTGTTTCTTTGATAATGCATAATACATTTTCAGCATAACTAAAACATTCAAACCTGAAGTAAATAAAATAAAAAAAAAATAATAAAAATATATCGGCCATCGGCAAAGATGGACAAAAACATATCGGTATCGCCCAGAATGTCCATATCAGTGCATCAGTAGTTTTAAAATGATTTTCCTCCTGCAGATTACTAAAACATTAGGGCTAGGTAAGATCTAGAATTTTAAACTTGATTTGATATTTAATAAAAATTAATTTGCAAAAGCCAGTACTCGGAGGTTCAGAATTTTTAATTAAGTTTCTACAACATTTAGATTTTTTTTTTTTTACTTTATATACTGCATTAATCCCCATGGGGAAGTTGTCTTTTCACATGATCTTTGGAGGAGCCATTGGACACAGCCACAGTGTAATTTTCAATTTAATGGCCTTGTTCAAGGGCCCCATGGAGTACATTAGAACACTCTAGACAAGAACAGAGTGTTATGAAAAGTTTCAACATTTCATAATGCAACCCCTGTATCCCTGGAATCAGCCTAGTCACTCTTTTCTGGACCTTTTCTAGCACTGCTATGTCCTTTTCGTAGCCTGGAGACCAAAACTGCACACAGTACTCAAGATGAAGCCTCACCAATGCATTATAAAGGCTAAGCATAACCTCCTTGGACTTGTACTCCACATATCGTGCTATATAACCTAACATTCTGTTAGCCTTCTTAATGGAACACTGTCGGAGTCCACTATGACTCCTAAATTCTTCTCATAAGGTGTACTCTTGATTTTCCGACCACCCATTGTGTATTCAAACCTAACATTTTTACTTCCTATGTGTAATACTTTACATTTACTGACATTAAATTTCATCTGCCACAAATCTGCCCAAGCCTGTATGCTATCCAAGTCCTTCTGTAATGATATAACGGATTCCAAATTATCTGCTAATCCACCTATCTTGGTATCATCTGCAAACTGTTACTTATATTCCTATCTAAATCATGTATTTATATATTAAAAATAACAGTGGACCTAGCACTGACCCCTGTGGAACACCACTCTTAACATAGGCCAATTGTGATGAGATTCTTAGCACCATCACCCTTTGCTTCCTGTGTCCGAGTCAATTCTGCACCCATCTAAAACATCACCCTGAACTCCCATTTCTTTTAACTTGATGCCCAACCTCTCATGTGGCACCTTATCAAATGCTTTCTGAAAGTCCAGATAAATAATATCATAAGCTCCACTTTGATCGTATCCTTTTGTTGCCTCCTCATAGAATTCCAACATGTTAGTAAAACACGACCTCCCTCTTCTGAACCCATGCTGACTGTTCAGAATAACTCCTGTCCTTGCCATGTTTTGCTCAATCTTATCCTTAATAATTCCTTCCATTAATTTTGCTGTGATGCATGTTAAGCTTACTGGCCTACAGTTGCTTGGATCTGCCCTGTCGTCCTTTTTATATAATGGGATGATATTTGCCATTTTCCAGTCATTCGGAATCTCTCCAGTGTGCAGTGACTTCCTAAAAACATGTGTCAAGGGTTTATATATGTACTCACTAGCCTCCTTAAGAACATGAGGATAAATATTATCTGGTCCTGGTGATTTGTTTGATTTCATCTTATTTAATCTGAGCAGCACTTCTCCCTCTACAATTTCCAAATCCCTCAGTACCTCCTTAGTAGTCCCGTTTACCTCTAGGAGGTTTTCCACTTGCTCACTTGTAAACACCTCAGAAAAATGTAAGTTTAGGGCATCTGCTATTTCATTGTCTGTATCTTTTAATTCCCTTTACTATTCCTGATGAACTTGACCTCCTCCTTAACTGTTCTTTTACTACTAAAATACTGAAAGAATCTCTTAGGGTCTTCTTTCGCCTTATCTGCTATATTCCTCTCCAACTGTCTTTTAGCCTCCTTGATATCCTTCGTAATGGTTGCCCTCATGTTCTCATACGCGCTACAATTCACTTTGCAGTCATTAGTCTTATATGCCTTATAAAGCAGTTTTTTCCTTTGCAACATTTTTTAAATCTTTATTAATCCACCCTATTAATTCCAAATTTAGGTATGTATCTGTCCTGCATTACATGTAAAACTTTTTAAACCTGTTCCACTGCTCCTCAACTGTCTCCACACTTAAAAGCTTATCCCAAGGTTTCCTACTTAAACATTGTCGCATCTGCTCAAAATTAGCCCTACCAAAGTTTAACTAAACAATTTTAGTCTTGCATCAGCACTCTTACAAAATACTGAGAATTGTACTACATTATGGTCACTTGATCCTAGTGGTTCAATCACCTCAACACCCTCAATTCTATCTTGATCATTACAACATACTAAATCCAAACAGGCTTCACCCCATGTTGGTGCTTTAACATGCTGTGTTAAAAAACAGTCACTGATTACTTCTAAAAACTCCTGCTCTTGTGCTCCTCCATCTGCAATGTTATCCCAGTTAATATTTGGATAATTAAAATCCCCCATCACTATAATATCCCCCTGTAAACTTGCCTTTTTGATATTACTAAAAAGATGTGTGTTGAAATTACTGTCTGAATTGGGTGGTCTATAACACACTCCTAAAATAAGACCTCTTTCCCTAATATTTTCCAGGTGAAGCCACATGTCCTCACTAAGATGGGGCTTATCATCCAACTGAAGAGGACTTGCATTTAAATCCTGTTTGGCATAAACAGCAACCCCACCTCCTTTTCTGTTCTGTCTATCCTTGCTAAAAAATGTGTATCCCTCTATGTTACACTCATCCCCATCTTTGTTATTTAGCCAGGTTTCCGTTATTGCTATAATATCATAATTATGCACTGCTACATACAACTCCAACTCACTTACCTTATTTTTGATACTTCTAGCATTAAGGCAAGCTATTTTTAATGTGTGATTCATTCTATATTTAAATGTTTGCTTCGAAATTACATTACTATGCATTTTTATTTCTACACCATTGTTTGTTCTTCCATGTACTGTATAGATCTAAACCTGGCCTGTCCTAAACTTCCTGCCCCCCAATTCCTTCTGGCAGTAAAAATTTGAACTGACAACCTTCCAGATATCAACACAGATCCTTAGCCTCAGAGCCACCACTCCACTCCTGAACTTCTTCTGAATAGTAAATAAAATTCACATAGCCTTCGCTATTCTTTTTAAGCACATTTACTCCATCCATGGTGCCTAGTGGCAACAAGTGTAAAAAATAGGGTGAAAATTAAAAAATGGAAGAGTGCAGAACAGGTAGAGTTTGCTCTGCCATTTGCAAATGGCTTAGTTTTCTTGAGAAGATAACACTCAAACAGTACAGCTTCTAAAGATAAAACATATTACTACATATTAAAGGCCACATAGGCATGTGTGGCGCCTGCAATGTTCTTTTCTGCCTCCCAGGCAAAAAAGGTCCTTGCTAAGTATTCCAAAACTCAGTATAGAGAGAGAAAAATAAAACTGCTCTAGAAGATTAGCAAATGACTATATGATGTTTATCTTTATGTAAGTGTTCGATAACATCTTTAAATACAGTATGTGGCAGTGTTTGAGATACAGCAGTAGGGCTGCAACAATTAGTTGACGTAATCAATGACATCTATAGGCCAGCTATTGTATTGTCCTTGATCCTTTCGTGAAAGTGTTTATTTGATCTTTGCACTTCAGGCTTTACACATTATATAGTTTATGTCTACATTTTGTCATTTATTACTAAAATATGAAAAACATTTCAGTTTTAACAATGTATTTTTTGGTTAAGTTAAATGCACTTTTTTTGTTTAAAGACTACGCGCACTTTAGTTTGTATTGTTTAATGTATTTCTTTTTTATTGTGATGGTCACACTAATATAAAAACATCTGATTACTTTCAAATTCATATGTTTCACTGGTTGTTACTTTAATTTGATTATTATTAATTTTAATCGTGCTAATGCAGAGACATCAGGGTGACATTCACAGGTTGACAGACGTGAGCAGATGAGGTAAGACATGCACTGGAGCCCAGAACAGGATGTGAAACCACATGTCGCAGGCATCAAAATAGTCAGGCATGAAATAATCGTGACTAACTGAGTAATCGAAAAATAAATTGAACGATTAGTCAACTACCAAAATAATCATTAGTTGCAGCCCTATACAGCAGTTTCTTTGTTCTTCATTAGCATTATTCCAAATATTTTCCTACAGGTTCTGTTGATTGTTTTGCATTTCTGTTTCAAGAACTGGCTGAAAAAAAAAAGCTGTGTAAATATATGTTTTTTTCACATCATTTGGTGTAGTTTAACTGGCCTGTTTCATTATTTACTTTAGACCATGCCTACAAATAAATGTCATCAGACAAAAGAACGATCTCTTTAGATAATAAAGGATCAGATATACTGTTACCCTTTACTCCCTATTCTGTGAATCTCTGGCCGGATTCTGAAAATGCATGTATACTACCAGTCAAGAGTTTTAAAACACCTCAGTTTTTCTTCAAATGTAATCAGCTGACATGCAATGAATGACCTAAAATGGTGAAAAGGTAAGCAGTAAACTGCCAGAGGTTTAAATTTAAAGTTTAGGCTAGCTAAAACTGAAAAAAAGAAATTTCAGAATATTACAAATAGGTCTTCTTCAGGGAATAGCTAGTATATTACAATCTGCAAGATGTTCAGCAGCAGTTAAAGTAAATTAAACCTTGCTAGTTGAAGCAAGCAGTTTTCACAGGTTCTTCATCTTCTGTTGTTTACTTAAAAAACCCTCTGTTTATCTTAAAGCATAGTTCCACTTTCCACAGATTGTGTTACTACAGCCTCTGAAGAACTACTTGGACAATACAACCTTGTAGAAAGTTGTAAATTCCAGGGACAATGGCAAGAAAATGGTAATTAACAAATGAAATGAGACAGAGCATTATTACCTTTAGAAATGTGACTATGGTGCCCTAAACAATCCAAAGGCAACTGGACACTGGAAGAATCTCTGATAGGAAGAGATTTGGCAGACCAAAAGTCACAACCCATTCAGAAGACAAGTTTCTGAGGGTCAACAGCTTGCATGATAGGTGCCTCACAACACAATAGCTTCAAGCACAGCTTAATAGTGGTCAAATAAAATAATTCTAAGTTTTTACTGTGAAGAAGAGACTTTGTGCTGCAGGTGTGACAGGGTGAGCGACACTAAGAAAGCCATTCCTTAAGGGACAAAATAAGAAAGTGAGGCTTGTCTAGGCAATGAAATACCAGCGCTGGCCTACTGGAGACTAGAAGAAAGTCTTATGGACCAATTGATCTAAATTTGAAATTTTCTGTTCATCACACAGGGTGTTGGTATGCCGTCGAGTTGGTGAAAGTATGGTTCTTCAGTATGTGACCCCAAATGTCAAACATGAAAGAAGAAATGTGACAGTCTGGGGTTCTTTTGCTGGAGGCAGAGTTGGTGACTTGCACAGAGTAACTGGCATACTGAATCAAAAGGGTTATCACAGCACACCACACAGTACCTTCTGGTCTGCATCTAGAAGATCAGGGGTTCATCCTACAGCAAGACAATGACCTAAAACATACCTCCAGGCTATGTCAGAACTATGTTAAAAGAAAAGAACAAGAAGATAAACTTCAAAACATGGAATGTCCTGCACAGTCTCCAGCTTGAAATCCCATTGTGTTAGTTTGGAATGAACTGGACAGAAGGGCAAAAAGAAAGCAACCTACAGGTGCAAAACATTTGTGGAAACTTCTACAACAGTGCCGGGAAGGTCTTTTTAACCAATATTCATTTTCTCTTATAGAAAGAATTCCATGTGATCACTTCACCAACTATGTTGCTCCATGGTTTGTGTGGAGTTTGCTCCAGGTATTCCTCAAAGAGGCATAGGTCAGGTTAACTGGCATTTCCTAATTGTTTGGCAGCACATATCTGTGTGAGAAGCTCTTCTCAGTGATGAAGACTAACAAAACAGCACACAGACGTCGCCTCACTGATGAGCACCTGCAGTCCATCCTGAGAATTTCCACAACACAGAACCTCACACCAAACATAAATGAACTTGTTGCCAAAAAAAGATGCCAGGCGTCCAGCTCTGATAAAATGACATATGAGCAAAGACAACTGAATGATTTGATTTGTTATTGCTGAAAAGAACAAATTTTATTTATATTTCCAGGTTTGTTATGCAGTATGTTCATATTTGAATTTGTATAATTTTGACAGGATATATTTTTATGGAGAGCAAAATATAAGTTATTTAAGTTTTGAGTTGATTTATTCCGGAATAATATTCCTGTCTGTTTTTTTTCATATTTATGTTCAAAAAAGTTAAGTTTTAAAGTTTAAAAGTTTAGTTTTAGTGTGTTCAATAAATGTTTATCCTGTTCAGCCTGCGACCTAAAGTGTGTTTTGGATTTTGGCCCCCTGTGCAATTGAGTTTGACACCGATTTAGTCGACACAAATATCTTTGGTTGGAATGTAAGGCGAATTTACTCTTTACATTTGTATGCTTAAGAAAAATTTATGCAATGATGCCTACATTTAACTTCCATTCCTACCAAAGATATTTCTGTCGACTAAATAAAAATTCCTTCTATTTAAAATTTAAATAGAACTTGAACAGATATGATAGTTCATAATATCCACAGACTTGCACGTAAGAGCGGAGTCATCCATTTTAACAAACAGCGTATTGCACTGATACGAAATAGCCTGCCCATTTAATTATTTAGAAATGGATAAATAAATTAAGATTTTGTACAAATAATGTTTTTCATTTTTCTTCCTTGATGGATTCTGCCACCCCCAGCAACAGTTGCTCGCACCCCAAAGAGAGAGTGTGTGTGTGTGTGTGTATATTATATATATATATATATATGTATATGTATATGTATATGTATGTATGTATGTATGTGTGTGTATGTATGTATGTATGTATGTGTGTGTATGTATGTATGTGTGTATGTTTATGTGTGTGTGTGTATATATATACCTGCGAAACGCGGGTATTTTGCTAGTAAGATATAAAGGACACCATTGCTGGGGAGAGTGCTGATTGGGTAGTCACGGCAGCGCACATAAATCCGTTGTTCAGGAGACGCCACACAAAATAATCAGTTGCACACCCCCACAGATTAAAATACTTGCTTGGGAACTGCACAGTGCTTGCTGGGGAGACGCCACAGGCACGATTATAAGCAGCATGCCACACATTACATCAGTTCCTGGGGACACTCTGCTGGTTGCCCACTGTTGTGACAGAAAATTAAAGTCATATTACGGACATCAAAGCCAGTATTACTGTCAGAGAAAATTACAGGCATTTTATGGAAATACAAACCAGTATTATTGCGAGAGAAAATTAAAGACATATTAAAGGATGCATATTACAGCCACATACAAGCCAGTATTACTGTCGGAGAAAATATTACAGACGTATCTACTAACAACATGCAACCCAAAAAAACGACATGTCAAGTAGGACAAAAGACACAGACAATCAAATCCTATATAAGCAACACCTCCTGGAAGAATGGTCAGCTCAACAAGTAAACATCAACAAAAGAAACGCTGAAAGACAAAGAAAAATACGAGCAAATAGATCGATTGAAGAAAAAGAAAATGACTGTCAGAAAAACGCTAAAAGAGAAAGACTCAGAAGAGCAAACCTTAGAAAAGGTTGGCATTTACTTGCCAGAACCAGCATTCAGCCATGGTCAGTTTTATGTTGCATTATCAAGAGTTAGAAGTTTTCCAGATGTTGTTGTCAAGGTTGTAGATTCCTGAACAAGGCAAACTGTTGCCAAACTCAGACAGAATATTTACAAGAAATGTTGTCTATAATGAAATTGTACAGAAAAATTTCATGAGGTAAAAAAATTGAAAATTTTACCTAAATATCTTCTTCAGATATTGTGTCTTACAGATTGTTACAAAGTTTTACACTAAAGCAATATTAATTATACTTACTGTATTGTCAGGTACGTTTCTAATTTATTTTTATTATTATTTTTCTTTAGGTTTCTTGAAAAAATATTTTTGACAAAAAAAAAAAAATTAGACAAGAAACAGAATGAGGTCAAGGTCCTTGCCATTTAATATAGACTGTTCCTACTAATGTTTATGCACTACTGTTCTAGCGCCCGTTATTGTAACGGGCTTAATGTCTAGTGAAAAAATATGCAGTTAACGCAGAATCATGTTACGTTATTTTTAAAATGTTTCCTTTTCTTAGCACAAGCACAGCTGAAAAGCTTCGATGCATGTACTCCATAACGCGTTGAAAAAATTAACGCATTTAATCACACTTTCAATTCCAAGCAAAGGGGAACTTTTGTCAATGCATGATTTCCTGGTAAATCGATTACATTGATGCACACATCAGAGCTACAAAAATGTTAAGAGTCGGAATAAAGCGCATTTCTACGACTGATCGGAGGAAAATTTCATTTCAAAAGACTACCTTGATAAAAGCATGGTTTTGTGCACACTGAAAAGCAAGCAAAATTAGATGCATTACAGAAAGCGGACTTTGTGGCTTTTACTGGGGATCATTGGATTTCCGTGACAGCTAGTAATTCTAATTACATCTAATTACAAAATGTTCAATGATCACACTGTTTTAGCCTAATGTACAAAATAATTTTGGCTAAGGTTACTCAGAGTTTAAACATTAAGCTGGTCAAATTATCTTTTATGTTTCTGACTTATTTTTTTAAGAAGAAAAACTGCACTTTATGTTGAAAGTTGGGTCCCTGTACAACCAGTGTCAGAGCCTGGTCTGCATTGCCGGCAGTAAGTTGAGCCCGTTTCCAGTGAGAGTTGGACTCCGCCAGGGCTGCCCTTTGTCACCGATTCTGTTCATAACTTTTATGGACAGAATTTCTAAGCGCAGCCAGGGTGTTGAAGGGGTCCGGTTTGGTGGACTCAGGATTGGGTCGCTGCTTTTTGCAGATGATGTTGTCCTGTTTGCTTCATCAGGCGGTGATCTTCAGCTCTCTCTGGATCGGTTCGCAGCTGAGTGTGAAGCGGCTGGGATGAGAATCAGCACCTCAAAATCGGAGACCTTGGTCCTCAGCCGGAAAAGGGTGGAGTGCCCTCTTAGGGTTGGGGAAGAGATCCTGCCCCAAGTGGAGGAGTTCAAGTATCTTGGGGTCTTGTTCACGAGTGAGGGAAGAATGGAGCGTGAGATAGATAGGCGGATCGGTGCGGCATCCGCAGTGATGCAGGCTCTGCATCGGTCTGTCGTGGTGAAAAAGGAGCTGAGCCGTAAGGCAAAGCTCTCAACTTACCAGTCGATCTACGTTCCTACCCTCACCTATGGTCATGAGCTATGGGTAGTGACCGAAAGAACGAGATCGCGAATACAAGCGGCTGAAATGAGTTTCCTCCGCAGGGTGTCTGGGCTTTCCCTTAAAGATAGGGTGAAAAGCTCAGTCATCCGAGAGGAGCTCAGAGTAGAGCCACTGCTCCTCCACATCGAGAGGTGTCAGATGAGGTGGCTCAAGCATCTGATCAGGATGCCTCCTGGACGCCTCCCTGGTGAGCTGTTCCGGGCACGTCCAACCGGGAGGAGGCCCCGGGGAAGACCCAGGACACGCTTGAGGGACTATGTCTCCCGGCTGGCCTGGGAAGGCCTTGGGATTCTCCCGGAAGAGCTGGAAGAAGTGGCCGGGAGAGGGAAGTCTGGGCCTCTCTGCTTAAGCTGCTGCCCCTGCAACCCGTCCTCGGATAAGCGGAAGAGGACGGATGGATGGATGGACCATTCTGAAAATGTACTTAAAGTACTTAAAATACCACTTTATTTTTAAGTCTGCCCAATTTTAGCCAGGAATGATATTTTTGTTTCTGTTTTGAATTGAAATGCAGTTTAAAAGCATTTTTTTTTTCAAAAATTAAAAGAGCTTGAGTTTACAATATTCATGCCCATGTCTATTATTTGATTCTGTCGCCCACAAAAACCCTTTTAAATTAAAAAAAATAAATTGCGATTTGGGGCAAATTTTCATGTGTGATTACATACGATTAATCAAGATTAATTATTACACAGCCTCTAATTAATTAGATTATTTTTTTTAATCGAGTCCCACCCCTAATATATATATGTAGATATATATATATATATATATAAATATATATATATATAGATATAGATAGATATATAGATATATAGAGATACATATATATATTATATATATATATGATGTGTATGTATGTAATGACAACATGACAACACAATTACATTGACAATCATGTTACGTTATTTTTAAAATTTTTCCTTTTCTTTTTCATAACTTCTTTAACACACTACTTCTCCGCTGCAAAGCGCGGGTATTCTGCTGGTGTTACATAAATGAATGACAGAAATGTGCAATGTTATGTTTGGAGAACGGGAAAAAAATAAAATAAAATCACAGCATATCAATACCAAAATCTCATTCCATCCATGAGGCATTGCAGATTAAGTATCAAGGTTTTAAGCTGCTTTGACACCTGAATGTATGGCCAACTTGCTATTATAAAGGGAATTATTAATTTAAAATTGTATCACGAAAGTTTAAAGGAGGAAGCAATTAATACCAGAAATAATGTTCTGAAAAAGCTTTGCAGAGGGTAGGAAGGTCTAAAAATCTTCCTAACCATTGTGCAGATATGATACAGCTATATGAAACATTTGGCAGACGTTATTTGCTGCTAAAAATGTGTTAGCAGTTAAGGAATACACAGGGCACACATACTTTTTCCAGCCTGGATTGTGAATTTTAAAAAATGTTGAGTATTGACAAGAAGAAGTGTTTGGTCATTATTATGTGAAGCTTAAGTCTTTGTCTAATATCAAAACTTTTGTGGAATATCAGAACATATATTTTCATGAGTAACTAATGAAGATATACTGGTATTTCCAAGACTTCACAAACATTTCCTTGAGACTGTAAACTGGCCAGATACTTTATGATCTTACTAAAGTCATGGATAAGTTATCCGTAGCATCAACTTTCTTTCCCAATTTTGCCATAATAATTTTTTTTTATAGATCTTATTTGAAGAAAATGATATTCCATATGATCAAATCTAACTTATAAAACAAAGAAAATAACATTACATACAATCAAGTCAAACTTAACAAACCAGAATTCAACCCCCACATGAGAGAAAGAGAGGAGAGCCAAAAGCAAGAGCAAATATTTAAAAACAACAAACAAGGGAGAATGTCCTTTTCTCCGATGTAAATGCTTATTCTAAAATTTCACTAATTAGATCTTGGCAAATTTTAAAAAAGATTTAAAAAGATCATCTAAGTGAGAATTAGATTTTTTTTCAAATTCAGATAGTACAGAACATCAGTTACCCATTGATTTATAACAGGTGGGCTGAGATTCTTCCAGTTGAGTAAGATAAGTCTACGTGCTAGTAATGTGGTATAGGCAATTACAATCAGTTTGTCTTTCCCCACTTTAAACAAACCCATCTGAGACTACACCAAACAGCTGCTAATGGGTTAGAACTGATTGTAACACCAAGGATGTCCGACAGTTACTCGCAGAATGATGTTAATTTAGTTCATGCTACATTTTCTTGCAGTATGTTGTTAATTTAGTTCATGCATAAAAGATGGGGCCCACTGAAGCTGGAGCTAGACTGCAACGTTCACAAGTTGAATCTTGGCCTGGAGGCATTTTTAACAATTTTAAAAGAGAAAAATATGATCAATGAATGATGTGAAGTTGAATGACTAAATGCTTTGTAAATATGAAGCTAGTGTGTGTTCTGTGGCTGCCTTCCACTACTTTTCTGAGATTTTAAGTAAGAGATCCTTTCCCCATCTTACCTTAGGATCTTTGATAGTAAGAGACTATAATGTTTTTATATATTTTTGACATGCTGTCTGAGTCTTTAAGACTGATCAGTATTAAAGATGGGATCAGTCTTTTTAGCTCCTCTTCTGCTTCTTAATGAGACAAAGATGTATAATTGGCCCTACAGTAGCCACTTTCAATTTGGCTCGAAACAAGAGGCTGCATTATGTTCTTCTTCTTTCAGCTGTTCCCATTAGGGGTTACCATCATGGATCATCTTTTTCCATATCCTCCTGTCCTCTGCATCTTGCTCTGTTACACCCAGCCACCTGCATGTCTTACCTCACCATATCCATAAACCTCCTCTTAAGCCTTTTCTCTTTTCCTATTATCTGGCAGCTCCATCCTTATCATCCTTTTCCCAATATGTCTAGCAACTCTCTTCTGCACATGTCCAAACCAATGCAATCTCGCCTCTCTGACTTTGTCTCCCAACCAACCAACCTGAGCTGACCCTCTAACGTACTCATTTCTACTCCTGTCCATCCTCGTCACACCCAGTACAAATCTTAACATCTTTAACTCTGCAACCCCCAGCACTGTCTCCTGTTTTTTGGTCAGCGTCACCATCTCCAACACACATAACCTAGCTGGTCTTACTACCATCTTGTAGACCTTCCCTTTCACTCTTGCCGGTACCCATCAGTCACAAATCATTCCCGACACTTTTCTAGCCACTTCACCCTGCCTGCACTCTCTTCTTCACCTCTCTTCCACACTCCACATTACTCTGTACTGCTGATCCCAGGTATTTAAATTCATCCATCTTGGCCTCTCTACTTCCTGCATCCTCACCACTCCTCTAATCTCCCTCTCATTTACATACATGTATTTTGTCTTGTTCCTACCGACCTTCATTCCTCTCCTCTCTAGAGCATGTCTCCACCTCTCCTGGGTCTCATCAACCTGCTCCTTACTTTCGCTAAAGATTTTGCAAGAGGCTGAATTTAATTTCAGCCTTACACAAGTGCTGTTTAATGCTGTAAAATGCAGCTCGTTTGGCACCTGCTGAAGGGGAGAATTCTGTGAAAAGACAATTGCAGTTACTTTCAAATATAATCTCCTCTTTCTATTTGAGAATCAACATCAGGTTTTTTTTTACCTGTAGTTTGTCAAAACGGTCAATCAGGTTTCTCGGTTTTAAAGCAATTGAGCCACATATGCAATGAGCTGCTGAGTTCTCAGTATCCAATTTAAAGTCCTCTCCAATTACTTTAGAGTCGTGCACTAAACTAAACTAACTAAATGCCCTCCTCTACATTCAAAGAATGTCAAACCCCTTCAAAGTAATGGTTCCTCTTTTATATCCACACGTTGCTAGATATAGATCCAGTAGTGATGATCTTTGATCATCTTTGTGCACTTGTCATCATGCGCTTTTGAATTTTCAGATGTTCTGCACTGTAAACAATATAAAGTCACCATTTCAAAAGACATCATGTCAGGAGTCAACATGTAGCAGGTATTGTTGATTGTCTATTAGGTCACATCTGTCTAAGGAATTAATTTTTATTAACTTCAGGATAAATATCGGTACATAGTTATTAAGGCTCTGAATCTGTTGCAAAATTAATTTCAACAGGGCAAAGAAAAAAAATAAAAAAATGTCAAAAGTCTAAATTGAGTAGCAACATTTACACTTAAACATAGCAAGTATGGACATTGAAACAGTTCAAATATACAAAATGTATATGTATACAGATAATACACTTTTTCATATATATCTAGTTTGCAAAGATGCAGCATGTTCCAGAAGTATTGAATGAATATCACATATCATTTCAGGGTTCAAAGAAAACCTGATTAAATCTAACTGAAAGAAACATCTATATATAAACTCCAACAGTTAACAGCCATCTGAACAGCTCCCTTACACCTCCTTCGATTTTCCTTTCAAGGAAGGTGAACCAGGCAGTCCAAAAGCCAGAACCATGACTTGATAGAGATATAACCTATAAAAAACTAAGAATTTCACAGAAAGAGCTAAAGAATGTGGTTGAGTTGGTCAGAGCAAAATCAGTCTAATTCTGGGTGTGTCTGAATGAGACTGGCACCAATGTTTGAAGGAGACTCCTGCTGACATCTTGTAGGCTTTTTGTAACCAAGTAATGAGGAACAAAAGTAAAATTGGATTTGCACATTACTGCAACAATATTTAATATATTATATTAAAAACTTCAAGCTTATGCTGTTTAAATTATACTATAGTCAAAGACATACCTTGGCTATTCTTGTACTGTATTCATATGCATAAGTGTGAATCTTTTATATTTAGTTGGAATTTAAGGTAAATAAAATAAGGTATGTCTTTTTCAGAAATTAAAAGGATCAGACACCTTTTTCCTGGCAAGAAAGATCAATAATGAACACAAGTAGTAGTTTGCTACTTGCTCATTATAAAGCTTGTCTATGAATCTACATATACATGAAGAATACTGTGATATAAAAATAAAACTGACTTGTTGGTAGCATAATCCTTTTGGAAACTTAGTAGTCCGATATAATTTCTCTATTTGTTAGAAATTAATAGACGATAATGAAAATTAATCAAATTGTCTCAGTTATAATATACATAAAACAGTTACAATGATTAATAATACTTAAACAATGATTATTTTTTTCGTTAAATTGAAAAGCAAATACGGGATTAATAGTATAAATATTGATAAAATTAGTTGGGAAGGGATTGAAAAGTGCTCCATGATATGATAACTTTAAGTGAATAGATAGTAGAGATATACATAGACTATTAAAAATTTTCATGCATCAGTTTGAGAAAATTGGTACAAGGTAAAGAATATCCATACCTCTATTGTGTAGATCTGATCATGTTTTATAGTATCTCCACTTCTAAGTGTCCTTGATATACTAAAATCAGCAGCATCAGTGGAAGCCCCTTTTGCTGTGCTCTGTTGGCTTGTTTCTCCACTCTGTGAGTGCACATGATCTGGACAGTCTTGTATATGTCCTTCTTCTGTACAGCCTGGTACCTTTTTCTTCTTTTTCAGTCTTTTCTGCCCATCAGCCTGTGCCTTCTTCTGTCTGTATTCAGCTAACTGAAAAATAAAACCATTAACTCAAAATGCATGTTTTTTGTAAATCAAGAGATTAAAGCAATTGCTTCAAAAGCACACTGGAAATAAAACACATCAGTTGTTTCAAGTGTTCTTCAGTAATTCCTAAACATAAAGGCTTTAGTGAGTTGTCTCTTTACACCATTAAATATACTACTCACTTAACATTATCCATCCATTTTCTAACCCGCTGAATCCGAAAAAAATCTTCACATTGTTATATTTAAGACGCAGAAACATAATTAAAAAAATCAAAATACATAAAAAATGCAAGCAATTTTAATTTTGTGTGAAGTTTTAAAACTACAGTAATTGTAATTTTAATACTCACCGTAACACTACAAAGTTTGGTAAAATTTACACGAAACATGGCAATATATGGTTGACTACATTACGAGACAAAACCCTTAAGTGTCTGGCTCAATATTTTCTTTCTACTCTGATAGTGTAATCTCTTAAATGGATTAATTTAACAACTTTAAAGCACAAATGTCGACTTAATGTTGCTTACAACAAATTAAGATCAATGTAAACTATGCTCTACTTACAATGTCAATGTCTGACGAAACATTTAAAATAAAGCATCAAACAGTAAATTAATTTAATATATTAAAACTAAACTTGGAAAAAACAACAAAATAAACACATTCAACACAGTATTTATTAATTACAAATAAACATGAGCACTCAGAAAATGAAATGTTAAAATCAAATTTCTCTTTTAAAGCATGGACAGAAATAAATATTTGCAAAACTGTCATTACTGAAAAGAAGGTAAGCCTTTCTAAAAATTTTAAAACTAACATTAAAAAAAGAAAGAGTAAAGTACAAAACAGAAATACAGTATACAGTTTTCATGGCAACAGAACACCTAATTATTGCTAGATACAATTAAAAGATAAAATAACACATGATTACTAGTTGCTCACGAAGATTTGGCTCAAAATGCCAACTTAAATTACAAGTACTTAATATGCAGACTCTGCTAATCTTTTAAAGACTTTAGTGTGTGTTTTGCTAGAGTTAAATCTTAAGCCTTAAACTACTTCTTAATTATGAGACAACCAGTACTTAGCACCTGTTGTATAAATAAAACCAATTCAATATATCTAAAATAACATTTGTAATTAAACTGAGTATAATGTAAACTTAACACTATTGAATCTGTAAGAAACCACCTGGCAATACAGTAGACCAGGTTGATTCAAAGTTAAAATAAAAACAGGTAAATTTATATATAAATTAAAATACAAGCATCTGAAACAGCATTAATTCTGTTTGTTGAATATTTAAATTTTGTTTTCATATAATTAAATGATGCATGCTTTAACATATAGTCAGTAAAAATAAAAAACATCATGCTCACCCACAAAGTGATACAGAAAATGATACCAGAGTAATGTCCCTTATTCATTTTGTAATGTGCACAATAGTATGATAAATACCTTATTAGCCCACCTTTTTTTGTATGTACCAGGATCAATTTACTTATAAAATCTCATTTGTGTTTTTGAATAAAGTTTGCTGTAAAATACCTGTACAGCTGAATGTTAAAAGAGCTTTGATTAATAAATTTATTACCAGTATCCTTCCATGAACCAGAACTAAATTAGGCAGGATTGAGAACGTTAAATTAACATTACAATTTTTATATTTAGCTGAACAATGCAAAAGCAAGATGTGGTAATTGGATGAGTAAAAAGAATGCAAAATCTGCTATTAAATATAGTAATATGTAAAAATTTAAATATAAATGCAGAGACAAAAAGATACTAAACTAATGTCAAACATTTTTCTGGAAGATAATACAGATGTACTAAGAAATGTTAAATTTGTGACTCAGTTATATCTCTCTACTATAAAAGGAAATCCTGGGATAATTTCCCGCGAGAGGAGACTTATGACAATTCCTTCCCTCCTCTCAAACACTTACAATCACATCCACGGTCCAATCATTTCTCATTTGTGTGAATACTATTGTCAGACACAGTTTCTGCACTCTCAGCTCCAAGTGGGGTCATAAATAAAAGACAAACAGTAGAAGACAAAGTAGAAAGTCGTAAAGAGGTTAAAAAATGTTGGTGTGATACACACGCAGAGCAGGTTAGAAATTATGAAAGAACTAAAATTCGAAAGTCTCAAAAAACTGATAGTAAAGATCGAATTAGCCCAAACAAATGGAAATTATTACTTTGTGAAATAACGGAACAGCGAAAAGAGATCAAATATTTGGAAATAGGTGATATGGTAGAAGTATGAAGATATTGTTCGGCTTTAAACTTTATGTTGGAGACATGTAGATTGTCTAATTCGTGTTGTCATCAGGGAAAAGTAGTGTTTCTTCTAAATGAAGAGGCGTATCCGCGAGAATTAAAAGATTTGTTGTTTGGTGAAAGTGAAACCCACATACACAAGTGGCAGAGACGCGAAGTGGCTAGTGTATAGCGCCCTCCCAGGGGTTGGTGAGTGAAGCAAGCAGGTTACAGAACCCCCTAGTTATATATAACTAGCAAAATATCTGCGCTTCACAGCATAGAAGTACTGTGTTAAAGAAGTAATGAAAAAGAAAAGTAAACATTTTAATAATAACGTAACATGATTGACAATGTAATTGTTTTGTATATGTGTGTGTGTGTCTATATATACATATACATATACATATACATATACATATACATACATACACACACACATATACATACACACACACATTGTGGTCCCCGGCCGGGGCTGGAGCTCGACCGGGACGCCCAGGAGGACCAGAGGAGGGCTTGTGCCTCCTCCAGACCGAGAGGGGGCATCCGTCCTGGTTATGTTGGGGGCCTCGGGTAAAGGGCTTGGAAGCCCAGCCCTGTAGGGACCCATGGCCACCGCCAGGAGGCGCCCCGATGCCGGTATATCCCGTGTGGTCCCGGGCCGGGGCGCTCAGGAGGACCAGAGGAGGGCTTGTGCCTCCTCCAGACCGAGAGGGGGCGTCCGTCCTGGTTATACTGGAGGCCTCGGGTAGAGGGCTTGGAAGCCCAGTCCTGTAGGGACCCGTGGCCACTGCCAGGCGGCGCCCCAGTGCCTGATTATCCCAGGAGCCCGGCACTTCCGCCACACCCGTGTATATATACATACATACACACTCACCTAAAGGATTATTAGGAACACCTGCTCAATTTCTCATTAATGCAATTATCTAATCAACCAATCACATGGCAGTTGCTTCAATGCATTTAGGGGTGTGGTCCTGGTCAAGACAATCTCCTGAACTCCAACTGAATGTCAGAATGGGAAAGAAAGGTGATTTAAGCAATTTTGAGCGTGGCATGGTTGTTGGTGCCAGACGGGCCGGTCTGAGTATTTCACAATCTGCTCAGTTACTGGGATTTTCACACACAACCATTTCTAGGGTTTACAAAGAATGGTGTGAAAAGGGAAAAACATCCAGTATGTGGCAGTCCTGTGGGTGAAAATGCCTTGTTGATGCTAGAGGTCAGAGGAGAATGGGCTGACTGATTCAAGCTGATAGAAGAGCAACTTTGACTGAAATAACCACTCGTTACAACCGAGGTATGCAGCAAAGCATTTGTGAAGCCACAACACGCACAATCTTGAGGTGGATGGGCTACAACAGCAGAAGACCCCACCGGGTACCACTCATCTCCACTACAAATAGTAAAAAGAGGCTACAATTTGCACAAGCTCACCAAAATTGGACAGTTGAAGACTGGAAAAATGCTGCCTGGTCTGATGAGTCTCAATTTCTGTTGAGACATTCAAATGGTAGAGTCAGAATTTGGCATAAACAGAATGAGAACATGGATCCATCATGCCTTGTTACCACTGTGCAGGCTGGTGGTGGTGGTGGTGTAATGGTGTGGGGGATGTTTTCTTGGCACACTTTAGGCCCCTTAGTGCCAATTGGGCATCGTTTAAATGCCACGGGCTACCTGAGCATTGTTTCTGACCATGTCCATCCCTTCATGACCACCACGTACCCATCCACTGATGGCTACTTCCAGCAGGATAATGCACCATGTCACAAAGCTCGAATCATTTCAAATTGGTTTCTTGAACATGACAATGAGTTCACTGTACTAAAATGGCCCCCACAGTCACCAGATCTCAACCCAATAGAGCATCTTTGGGATGTGGTGGAATGGGAGCTTCGTGCCCTGGATGTGCATCCCACAAATCTCCATCAACTGCAAGATGCTATCCTATCAATATGGGCCAACATTTCTAAAGAATGCTTTCAGCACCTTGTTGAATCAATGCCACGTAGAATTAAGGCAGTTCTGAAGGCGAAAGGGGGTCAAACACCGTATTAGTATGGTGTTCCTAATAATCCTTTAGGTGAGTGTATACATATCTACTTTGGGGTGCGAGCAGCTGTTGCTGGGGGTGCCAGAATCCATCGAGGAAGAAAAATTAAAAATATTATTTGTACAAAATGTTAATTTATCTATCCATTCCTAAATAATTAAATGGGCAGGCTATTTCATGTCAGTGTAATACGCTGCTTGTTAAAACGGATGACTCCTGCTCTTACGTGCACTTAGTGCTGCGTGGGTATTACGAACTATCGTATCTGTTCAAGTTCTATTTAAATTTTAAATATAAGTAATTTTTATTTAGTCGACAGAAATATGTTTAGTAGGAATGTAAGTTAAATTTAGTCATCATTGCATAAATTTTTCTTCACCATAGAAATTTAAAGACTAAATTCAACTTCCATTCCTACCAAAGATATTTCTGGCGACTAAATAGAACCTACTTATATCCAAATTTGAGCTATTGAGCTGTCGCCTGCCTGCCTGAATAAGTCACCCTCGCTTCGCTCTTACTTTTTTACCGTTCATTTAATCATGGCTAGTCGCAGAAAAATTATAAAATGGAAGGGGGATTACACCGAGTATGGCTTTACCAAAATAATTATTGATGGCAAATAAAGTATCCATTATTCATAAAGCTTCAATTGGTGATCTGCTTTTCTGCGTTAACCTCATATTTTTTCATACTTCTTCTCAAACCAAGGGGGTGGGAGGGTAAAATGAATCGGGAACGCTGATTAATGTAATCGGTGTACCAGGAAATCATGCATTGACAGACGTTCCCCTTTGCTTGGAATGCAAAGTGTGATTAAATGCGTTATTTTTTAACGTGTTATGGAGCACATGCATCGAAGCTTCTCAGCTGTGCTTGTGCTAAGAAAAGAAAAGACTTTAAAAATAACGTAACACAATTGTCAATGTAACCTTTTGTAAGTAGTGCCTGGAGGATTCAGAGTGTGGAGATACTCTACAGACAGCGTTTTTGTATTAACTTGTGGATTTTTCTGTGAGTATTTGGTGGCAGCGTCACAAAGTTGGTTCCGCAAGACTGCGTTAGCTGCGGAGCTCAGCTCAGAGCAAAATGAGGTGAATGGGAGGGGAGATGATGACGTGACTCCCCCACCCGCCTTAACTGTCAATCCCCCCAGAAAGACAGTCTCTCAGAATTTGCATAAGCACAGCCCTTCAACAGCAATTTTAACTTAGTTACAAAGTGATCAAAACTCTCATTTATATCCTGCGTCTTCTCATTAAACTTGTATCCCGCATTAGCTGTGGGCATGACAAACGCCGGCGGCAGCCTGTCTATGAACTTAATTTAAACTTTAGGTTTACACCGTGCTTTGTTTCCGAAGTAGCTGCACTCATGAATATTGTTGTATGTGTCAGTGGCTCGCTTCTTATTGTTTTGCTGCCTTCTCAATTGTATAATGCATGTTTTCTTCAGCTCTTTTTGGAGCTCTTCCTTGTTTTCTACGTACTGCGTTGACAGTTCACGTGATTACGTGGGAGGCGTGATGATGTCACACGAAACTCCGCCCCCCACGGCCATTGAGCTCAACTCCATTACAGTATATGGAGAAAAATAGCTTCCAGTTATGACCATTACGCGTAGAATTTCAAAATGAAACCTGCCCAACTTTTGTAAGTAAGCTGTAAGGAATGAGCCTGCCAAATTTCAGCCTTCTACCTACACGGGAAGTTGGAGAATTAGTGATGAGTCAGTGAGTGAGTGAGCAAGTCAGTGAGGGCTTTGCCTTTTATTAGTATAGATAATAAATGGTGAAAAATCATGTTGGGTCTATTTTTCAGACAAGCTTAATGCACTGTGGGAATGTCCAGATTATTTTTCCTATATCCTACATGGTTCCTTCTTTCTCAAAAAAACAAGTCTTACTTTTATTTTTATTTTCCACTCTTAACTCTTAAGGCTAAGTGCCTTGCTCAGGGGCCCAACAGAATAGAGTTACTTATGGCATTTATGAGATTTGAACCTGCAACCTTCCAATTGCTGGCACAGATCGCTTGCCTCAGAGCCACCACTCTGCCCAATGGGTATAGGATAAATGCAAAAAATAAATCCCCAAAGGCACATTAAGCACAACACATGAGCAACAGCTGCTTGATTTATCATTAAATACAACACTAGTTATAATGAAATGTTAACATCTTGGTATTGCAGCTGCAGGAATGTAACCTATATCATTTCTGTTTTATACTGAAGTGCAGGGTGTAGAGCATCTTTGACTTTGAGGTCAAGATGGTACTGCCACCCAAGTACCGCTGAAGGTGCACTAAGCAGTGCAATGACATACTGTAATGGCACCCAACAAATATCGCCTCTATGAGGCCAAGGACTGTGCAGGATAGTTTGGATGCATGAAACATACAGGATGTCTAATTCTGCTTCATTCTTGTCATGAATCACACTGATCCAACATTTTTCATCATACATGCACCCAACATAGTCTCCAAGTTGTCTAATCTGAGGGACACATTTGATCCATCAGGAATATGATTGCGAGAACACAGGATCTCAGCTGCTGCTTCAGTGGTGAATACTCAGAAAGTCAATTGACTGTTTTCACCAGATTATCTTCTGTAGGAATGTAACAGTGTAATTCTCAAGTAACAGCGACTCTTTTGGCCATGGAGAATGGCGTTCTCTGTTCAGCAACATGAGATAGGACATTGTTATTTTATATGAAATAAAGTTTGACATTTTTGATAACTTACTGATTGAAGCTTCAGTGATTACCATTATTGTCACATGGTGCATTCAGCCTAAGTTTAGGATGAAAAACAAAAATGAAAGATTTGCATAAGAAAAGTATGGTTTGTGTTTTGAGAAAGAAGGGACAATGTAGAATAAATGAAAAATATTAAAAAAAAATATCTGCACATTCTCTCATGACATTAGGGCGCTCTGAAAATGAAATCCAATATGATTTTATTTGGATTTGAGAGGTTTGCTGTTCAAACTCTGATACAGTTACTTTTCTGTTTATTTATTTTATAGAAAGCCTACAGTACATAGTTATCTGAACAAGGAAAAAAATCAAAAGTGTGTGTTGGTTACAAATATGTGTTTGTGAGACCTAGACAAAGCTAAGCCAAAAACGCAAATTAAATTTTGGTCAATTTCAAGGTTTGGGGGGGACTGACCACGCAGGGTCATCTGGACCAAATGTTTTAATTTTATCACATACTATACCAATTAATGACCCAGCGTGCAAAGTCTGAGCCTGCTCAGTGGTTTAGTTCTTGAGCTATGAGGCCGGATAAAATTGATACCTCCCTCCCCTCGGTAAACTGGCTGTATCTTGAAAAGTATTGATCTTACTTTACAATTTACAAGGAGTCTCCTGACTAACATGGGTACACACCTGGTAAGTTTTCCAGAATTTTTGAGTCCAAGTAGCGTGGGCCATTGGTTGATTTGATATGGAGTGGCACAATTAAAAGTTATATTAGCATTAATTTCGAAGACAGTGGATGAAAAGTTTAAGCAAGCCAATTTAGCTCATTTAACAAGAAAAACTGTCATTAAGAAAATAAATTAGGAAATTGGGAAGAACAAAAGCTTAGTCTTTCACGGTCAGGGTTGAGCATACCTACTTTACATGGTCAAAGAAGGACTAAACTAATGCATTTTTTCCCACTTTCACTGGAAAGCATACTATACAATCTAGATGAAACTTACCTTACTTGACACTGAGTTGTCATGGTAACAGTTTCTGTCTGGCCCACTGCACAATCATCATCTTAGAGAAGAATATATTTTTTTTAAATGGGTGATATTTAAAGGATGATTTGTGGATTTGTGTTTTTTCCCTAATGAACACAAAAATATATTATAAAAAATTAACTCAAACACTACATTAATATTGTATTCTAAACTTTTGTTTTTAGACCTAATCTAGAGCCCATCAATTTAATTATCTTGTCAAAAACATAATTAGTTTGACCTTTAGGGTTATTTTGAATTGCAATAGGTCCTTCACATTGCACAGACAGTGATCTGTGTATACAGTTCCATTAAACTTTTCAACATTAACAGGGGCCTCATGTTAGTAAAGATGAGGTTTAGGCCTGAAAAAGCATATTCACACTATGAATGGTCTGGGCTAAAAGTACCTACAGTATAGCAGAGAGGAAGGTATTATGTTCTGCCAGAGTACACATTGGTTAACAGTAGTTTTATTTTTAATCATATTCCTCTTGTGCCCTTTCTGTGACTTCATAAGGCAAAATCTGTTTATAATGGAGTATAGCTCTTTGATTTCCAAAGCTAATGTCCATTTCCTAAGGCTGAGGACTTGAAAATTTATGAAAGGAGCATTGTTGGAACATTCAAGTCATCACATGTGATCAATAAGCTGCTGAATATTTTAGGTCATTTTCTCAGCAACTTTGAGGAATATTCTCTGTGTTTAATCAGTTGAAAAGGTTTTTCCCATTTTTGAGGTTATTTTCCACTGTTGTCATAATGCTGCTTGTACTTATAATTGCTTTCACTTATAACTGGTACTGAAGCAGTAGTGGGATGATTTGCCTTAAATATTACCTTATTTATATTGTGGTAAACGATGAAGGGATACAAATAACTTTTGGCATTCTTGCCCTCATTGTCCCAGTTGCTTTATAGCTAAGGTTTTCGTTTTGTCCTCTCATTCACAGTACATATGAATATGTATTTAAGATGTACAGTACTTCTATGATTTCAACCAAAATACTTTGAATAAAGAGTTTATCACAATGTTTGATCAAAGACTGTACTTTGTAAAATACATTTAACTATACCTTAAATGCATTATGTCCAATAAAATAAAAGGCCATTAGTTGTTAAAAGTACATACAGAATTTTATATAGGCACAATGATTATATACAGCTAATGATATTAACCAAAATTGTGGTCACATAATATTGGAATTATTGCAATAAAACTGAGATATGAACATAAGGCATTCACTAAAGCTTGCTTTTTTCCTTTTTTTTTTTTAATTATCTAATTATGTGTTTTTCCCCACCTTTTGTAAGGCATATGAGCATATGATAGTAGTGAGTAGTACACCAGTAGAAATGAGACACTGATAGAAATCTATCAACCAGGAAACATTTTCATATATAATTCTCACTGCAGTTTAGCTCATCAAAAGAGACATGAGGTGGGGAGTCGGCATTGCATTACCTTCTAACACAATGTGGCATGTGGTGGTGCTAATGTGGAGATGAAAAAGGTAGTAAGCAATGAACAGTAGACTTTCATTGTAAAAATGGGGGACTGATTGGAACATGTTACTTGGTCATGAATGAGGTGCTTTTAATTTAAAAAAAAATAAAAATAGTATTTGAGTACATCTACATTAAAATGCTGGCACATGTACCAAATCACATACATACACTTGCACATAGTGACGTTTGCTTCCCAAATGTGAATTGCTGTCTCACTCTCCTCCAGACGATTTTGGCCCTAGGTGTGTACATTGTATGCCAACAGTTTTGCTATTCTAAGACACTCGGCACACATGCTGGCTGTGCACTTTGTATTCTAAGTTGTGTGAAAACAGCACACTTGAGGTGGCACATTGTGAATATTTTAAAGAGATTTTTGCACTGCTAAAAGACAGTCTTCATTCTAAAACAGTATTTAATATATTGTAATTATGTTCTAAGTTTGATTTGTTTAATTGCAGTCTACATTACCATTTACATATAATAAAAATAAAACTTGTAAGATCTAAAGATTAAAAAGAAAACTTAGAACAACTGAATTTTAGACATTCTTAGGTCCATACAAGATATTACATATATTATATATGTCTGTATTAGATTTTTAGATTTAGATTTTTAGGTCTGATTACACCATGCCCGAAAAAGAGGCCCAAAATGCCTTGATAGATTACATGCAGTAATCAACTCAGCATATAAAAGGTGCAATTTTGCTTCACTTCTTGTATCCATAAGCAGCTAACATGGTACATCACTTTACTGCTAAAGGTCTACCCCATTACAGTCCAAAATTTTTCAGATATCATCATTTTTACATTTATATAGCACTTTTTTTCACTACTCAAAGCAAATTACATACTGTCACACACGTGTGCATGGTAGGCAGCTAAAGGGCTTGAGTAAGGATAGTTCCGAGACATATCGGGATGTGGCAGAGTACACCGAGAGAGTACAGGAGATTCCACCTGGTCCTTATGATGTCACTTCTGGGACAGAGCCAATGGAAGGAGACCTTACCAGCTCAGCCTCTGTGATGTCACATCCGGGCCCGCACCAATGACAGAAGACCTACATGAGCCCGACCCCTTTGACTTCACTTCCTGTCTTCACCTTTAAAAGCCTCTACCTTTACCCTATTCCCTCAGTTCTGTTTGTGACTCGGTTTTGTGGACATTAGTGCTGTATTTGCTGAAAATTACTTTTGCAGCCAGGATACCAGATTATACGGGTGGCTGCCCCAAACCTTAATGTGACTCTGTCTTGTGTTTGTGACAATACATATGCACTTCAACCAGTCATTCCACCCTCTAATCATCACCTGTTTCCAATTGTCTAGGCCATGGAGGGCAATGTTCATATTCATGATATAAAATGTTGCTTATATCGCCCACTCCTAGCCTACGGGTATACAAAGTGCCACCTACAATGTGCTGGTCTATTTAGATCTAAAGTACAGTTACCAAACAATGAGTGGGAGTTCTCTGACAGTACCACTACTATGTACTGAAGTGTCTTGATTATCCTTACAAAGTTTATCTACAATAATCCTTTTTCACTTTAATATGAATTATTTGATTACATTAGATTGGCAGAATTTTGTTTTTTCTGCCTGTCTTTATTAGAGAAATAAATAATACTATATACAGTATTATATTACAAATTACTTTGGATGGTAATGATAATTATTGCAATATATTGCAATTAATGAGTTATGTTATCCGCAACAGAAAAACAACTTTTCAGTTAAACTACAATGGAATAGAATGCACAAAGAATCAGAAGAATCCATTAAAGTGTGCATTTTTTAAGCAAATAAATGAAAATGAATTCACATATGATCAAACAAAATTGAAGACAAAGGTGATGCGATATTCATGTGCTTACATACTTATCCTTAACAGAATTTAACCTAACATTTCCTGTAAAATAAATTGAATGAGGTGTAGTGAAACACATCCATAAAATGCAAAGTTTGCATGTTAAACAAGACAGCGTAGGTCAAGGCACTTAAATAACATTCCAGAAATTAACAAAAACTTTACAAAATGACCTACACCAATCAACTGATGACTGTGTCAGGGCATCTCTGAAATGGCAGGTCTTGTGGGATGTTCCTGGTATGCAGAGATTAGTACTACCAAAAGTGGTTCAAGGAAGGACAACTGGTGAATCAGTGACAGGGTCATGGGTGCCCAAGGTTCATTGATGACTGTGGGGAACAAAAGCCAGCCTTTCTGGTCAGATCCCAAAGAAGAGCAACTGTGGCACAAATTGCTGGAAAACTTAAGGCTGGCCATGACAGAAAGATGTTGGACTACACAGTGCATCACAGCTTAATTTGTATGGGGCTGTGTAGCTGTAGACTGATCAGGGTTCCCATACTGACCCTATCTACTGCCGAAAGTGCCTACAATGGGCAAATAAGTGTCAGAATTGGACCATGGAACAATGAAAGAAGTTGGCCTGGTTGGATGAATTAAGTTTTTTTTTGGGGATGAGATAGCAGCAAGATGCACTATGGGAGGCAGTCAAGCTGGCAGGGGCACTGTGATGCTCTGGGTAATGTTCTGCTGGGAAATCTTGGGTCCTGGTATTCATGTGTATGTTACTTTGACATGTACCGCCTACCTAAAGACTAGACTTGGTATTTTTTAGAAGAATAAAATGGATAGGATTGGAGAGCTTTATTGGGCTGAATGGACTGTTCTTGACTAGATTGTTCTAATGCACTAAAGATTGTTGCAGGCCACATATATCCCTTCATGGCAATTGTAATGCCCAATGACAGCGACCTCTTTCAGCAGGATATTGTGCCCTGCCACACTACAAAATGGTTTGAGGACCATGACAAAGAATCCTCCTGTTCCCAATTCAAAATACAATTCAGCATCTGTGGGATGTGCTGGAAAAACAAGTCCAATGAGGCCCCACCTCACAATTTCCAGGACTTATAGGATCCTCTGCTAACATCTTGGTGGCATATACCACAGGACAAAAATAATAACCATTACACAAGTATCATTATCAAGGAATTTAAATTATTTGATAATTATCGTATTATTGCCCAACCCTTCTTAGAGGTACACTAGCAGATGCTGGCCTTAGAGACAGTTTCAAAGAAAAAGGTTAAAATAGGAGAAACAAAATACATAAAATGAGCAAAGAACACAGGCACTTGACAAAGATGACTGGAAAAGCTTATTGAGATAAGTATCTTGGAATCATCTTTTCTTGTTGTCTTGAGAAAAGATGGCAAAATGGATCTAACAATAGACACCTTTGTATGAAATCTTGAGCATGCTGGCAAAAAAACAGACTGACATATTTCTTGAGAATGCGGTTTCATTTTGGCCATTTATTAAGAAATGAACTTTAGGAGTGCTAGTACCTTGCAACCCAAGGTAAGAGAATGTACTTCCTTTATTGCAAAAAATAACTGCTTTACTGGTGTTAATGCAATAACAAAGATTTTTCTAATAATTGCATAGCATTTAAATATGACTAGTTAAGGATGAGCTAAGAATGTTTACCATTAAAACACTAAACCAATGGTTGGTGAAAATGGGGCTTTGCAGTCATATGTGAAGAATAAATTAAAAATTAGGCATTTCAGACATTAAAATCCATTAACAATAGTAATGTTTCAGCTGTACTTTTAAATTAACGGTATCTTAATAAAAAAGGTATCAATTTCCAACATAAACATGAATATATTTAGGTGATCCAAGCTTTTGATTGGTAGTGTATATAATTTGAAATATTTCAAAAACAAATTTCAGTATGCTGCAGCAGCCAGAAAATTAATTTAGCAATGAAAAAACTCTACTTCAGGAAGAGGTCTTGGCTATGTAACCAGAGAGAATTTTAGATTATTCAGAGTTGATTGTATTATTAGCTATGCATGCAGTGCCCTCCATAATGTTTAGGACAAAGACAATTTTTTCCTTGATTTACCCCTCTGCTCCAAAGTTTAAAATTACAAACAATTGGTCTCACAGGTGTTTGTGATTACTTGTGTGTTTCATTGCTTCATTAGGTTAAGCAGAAGATACTTAGGCTTGCCTTTGGAGACTATAGTTGCCATTGTTCAAGTTTAGGACAAGAGCTGTGCCAAAAAAGTCAAATAAGCCATTATGAGGCTGCAAAACAAGAATGAAACCATTACACACTATGACAAAACCTTAAGATTACTTAATTCAACTTTCTGGAATATCATTAAGAAGAAAGAACACCTTCACTACTGATTACAGAAGAATCCTCACTATGGTAAAGGAAAAGCCACAAATGCCTGTCCGACAGATCAAAAACAGTCTTCAGGAGGCAGATGTGGATGCATCAGAGACTACTACCCACCAAAGACTTCTTGAACAGAAATACAGAGGCTACACTGCAAGATGCAAACCACAGAAACAGGATGGCCAGATTACAGTTTGCAAAAAAGTAGTTAAAAGATCCTGTAGAATTCTGGAAAAAAAAAGTCATGTGAAAAGACAAGACAAGGATTAACCTGTATCAGTGTGATGGCAAGAGCAAAGTGTGAAGAAGAAAAAGAACTGCCCAAAATCCAAAGCATCCCACCTCATCTGTTAAACATGGTGGTGGGGGTGTAACGGTCTGGGCATGTATGGCTTCCACTGGTACTAGCACATTTATTTGGTGATGTATCTGCTGACAGCAGTTGCACAATGACTTCTGAGGTGTATAGAAATATCTGCTCAAGTTTCAGTAAAGGCCTCCAAACTTATTGGACTGTGCTTCATGCTACAAAGTAACAGTCCCAAATATACTAATAAGACAACACATGTGTTCAAAGCTAAAGAAATGGAAAATTCTTGAATGGCTGAGCCAGTCAACCCTTAAATCCAATTGAGCATACATTCAATATGCTGAAGTGAAAACTTAAAGGGACATGCCCCCGAAACATGCAGAAGCTGAAGATTGCTTCATTAGGGGCTTGGCAGAGCATCGCCAGAGAAGATACTCAGCACCTGGTGATGTCTATGAATCACAGACTTCAAGCAGTCATGCAACAAAACACTAAATATGACTGCTTTAATATACCTACCATTGCAAAATTACCCTTAAATGGTGGGGGGGGGGGGGGTTGGGGAATTTAGTGTGGCCATATATAAAAAAGTATTGTAATTTCTACATGCTGGGACTGAAATGTATGCAAGTACCCTTAAATTAAAGTCCTCAATGTGTTGTTCAATTTGTAATTTTAAACTATGGAGCAGAGGGAATCAAGAGAAAATGTGTCCTTCTCTCAAGCATTACGTAGGCCACTGAAAGTTTAGCTGAGCCAACAGTACTACTAATAGTATAACCTGATGGCAGTCTTATACTCATATGTGCAAAGCACTTGTCCCCTCCTCATTCATTTTATAAACAACTGTAGTGGCAGTACTACCAGGGTTTCTGGGTTTGAGAAGCCGAGGTGCTATTTTAAAAATGGGGCTGTAAAACACCAGAAGGAGGGATTGAGATTGACTGATGTATTTCTGTAGCAACACTTTAACCCTCAAATTGTTTACAAATTCAATCATCTATTGGATTACATTTTTTTCTGGATTTACACTCTTGTCCTGTATCTGGTTATTTGTGCAATTTCATCCTGGAATACATCTTCATCTTGGAAATGCTATCTTCATCTTCTTCTTTCAGCTGCTCCCGTTAGGGGTTGCCACAGCGGATCATCTTCTTCTATATCTTTCTGTCCTCTGCATCTTGTTCTGTTACACCCATCACCTGCATGTCCTCTCTCACCACATCCATAAACCTTCACTTAGGCCTTCCCCTTTTCCTCTTCTCTGGCAAGCTCAATCCTTAGCATCCTTCTCCCAATATATACCCAGGATCTCTCCTCTGCAAATGTCCAAACTAATGCAATCTCGCCTCTCTGACTTTGTCTCCCAACTGTCCAACTTGAGCTGACCCTCTAATGTACTCATTTCTAATCCTGTTCATCCTCGTCACACTCAATGCAAATCTTAGCATCTTTAACTCTGCCACCTCCAGCTCTGTCTCCTGCTTTCTGGTCAGTGCCACCGTCTCCAACTCATATACCTATGACCTACCAATGACCACAAATATTCACGTAACAACAGGACATGATAGAACAATACTTTCCATAACATTCACAAGGTTTTTCACTTTTTCAAATGCATTATGAATTTAAGAATGCATCTAACCATCATTTTCTAAGACATTCATCCACTTCAGTTTATTTTCACCTTCATCTGTATCTTTTGTACTGGACTGCATTTGGACTTTGTCTTAAGTGTTAACCATTGGTAATTTAGTGCTTAGTGTTTTGTCAGGTTTCTTTTGTATCTGTGTTAGTTTAATAAATCACCGGAGTTATGTAGGTGTGATTTTGCATGCACAGTTTGTTAATTTTTTTTTTTGCCTTCATTATTTAACATACTCTTTCTTTTCTTTTTATTTGAGCTGCTGTATTACAGGTCTCTGTGCGTGCGTGTGTGCGTGTGTGAGCACGAGCCAAGTCAAGGCTGGGTGCGTTCCTTGCATCCCCAAATTAAAATAAATAACCATGTTAAAGACTGTGAGAATCAGAGCGCCTTGCAGCTGCTACACAACAAACAGTAACAATGCATAAAGTTTGAAAATTTCTGTTAGGGCACCTATGGCACCAAACCACTTTGTCTTTCCCTGCTAAAATGCTTATGCTAAAACCAGACAACTGTACGGTATTTTCCCAACATTTCTACAATAATAAATGAAAGTATGTCAGCATAATAATAAATGCCAACAACATTCTTTAAATATATGGGATCTGAACCTTGCTTTATGCCAGATAATCAGGTTGACCAGATTAACCTTGGGGTACTTTAAATCAACAGTTAAGAAATACTTTGTTTTCATTAAATTGCAAAAAAAATAACTGAAAGCACATCAGTTTCCCATTAATTATTTTATACAAAAGAGTGCATCTTTCATATTTATTTGGTATAAAAATGTCAGTTTAGAAGAAATAAGCAAACGTACCACTTACGTAAGAAAAAAAGCTTGGATTGGCACTTCAGTGACTAAAAATAGGAGTTTTTACTATGTCAAGCATCACTTTATTCAAATTGTTACTTGCACTTGACATATATACTTTGCCAGACAGAAACCCAAGCCTCATTAATCCAGGACAAAAATACCTGGAAGACTACTCAAATGCTGCAGGCTACATTTCACCATGGATTCCTTGACCATTATCCTCACTAATTTGAATATCATGAGTATGTACACTGTAAATGCCACAAGGGTTAGAGGGGCATCCCGACCAAAAAAGGAGATGGCTCCTTACACGTATGCGAGGCTCCGAGCAGGCAGATGGGCATCCCGACCAGGAGAGAGGAAGGAGTCAGACCCACAAGAGATGGCCAGAAGGAATGGACGGACAGCCCATCAGTTGTGAAAGATGCTGTATATGCCCCCATTTGGGAACCAGCAGGGAATGCTGGGAGATGTAGTTCAGCAACACAGACCTGCTGGGGACCATGGGTGCTACAATGGGGCGTAGTTGGGAGATGCGCTCCCTAATTTATGGGACTTCCGTATGACCAGGAAGTACTTCCATTGGGCAGTGTCCCTGGCACCGGAAGTACTCCCGGGTCTTTAATAAAAGGGGACCTCACTCCCTTATCCAGGCAAATCAGAGCTAGGAGAATGCAGAGCAACACTTGACTGGAGGAGGGCAGTGCAGTGATAAGAAGAGAAGAATTATGGAGAGAGACAAACAGAGAGTGGGACAGAGAAGCTGTGATTTGTGCTTGTGCTACTTTGGAGGTATTGTATTGAATAAACCACTTGATTATTTAATCCTGGGACTCAGTGTGTTCGGGTTTGGAGCTTCCTGACGGCCTGGTGCCACCACAACAAACATTCGCCAAGACCACCGATAACATGAGATAAATATGGTTCTGGCGATAACAGAGTATGTCACAAATATAATCATGTCCTATTTACGAGACAGAATTGCTAAAAACTGTAATGTACAATGTTATATTTTGGCTAATTTCTAAGATTTGTGATTCATCATTTCTATTAATTTTAGGAAACCAAAATATGAGATCTAAAATGCAATTGTGCATTAAGCAAATTATGCTTTCACATTGCATACATTCATAATAGAGACAGGCTTAACAAACATGTCCAACAATAACAAATAATTTGCATAACTGAGCATGAAATAGAGCACAGCAAATTTAGATTTAAAATACTATTTTCATATGCTGTTATTAATAAACACCTGCAAATCAAGATAAAAAAAAAACAATAGCAGAAATACATTACAAATTTAAGAATACATTCAACCATCCTTTTCCTAATAGATTCCTAATGGTTCATTAAAATAGTACAGTACTTACTGTTACAGTAAACTTAGTTGAATTTACTTTTTTCCTTTAGATATACTGTCTTTTTTGCATTACTTGTAACAGCTCTTGACTATATTCAATGCATTATAATTTAGTTACTGCCATTTTCATTTTTATGATCATGATTCTTCATATCAGCTTCGTCTAAAGTAGTTTTAATTTCGTACAAGTAAAGATAATAGCAGTAATATAGAGTTTCCAAAAGCTTATTAACCCCAAAGCTTGACTGCATCAGTCCCAAGAGATTCCATTGCATCCTGCTGCAAAAGTCTCACTTAGAAACAGTGAAATTCTGCACCTGCACACAAAATTTTGCAGAGGCATTAGGACTTACCCAACTAAGATTTGCCGTTATGCTTAAGTGTGATAACAACATTTATCTTCTATGGCACATCTTAATACAACAAAAGTAACTCAGGTGCTTTACAAGAAATTAAGAAAAAAATTACACTTACAGAAAGGATAAATAAGCTGAAATACAAAATAAATAAATAAATACATTTATATTTATATTTGTCACGCACAAGCGCATGGGGAGCAGTTTAAGGACCCGACTTGCACCGCGACAAGTCATGCCATGATCAATGGCAGTGTACTAACCTCTCTCTTCTTATTTTGTCAGAAAGAACGAAGCACTGCCGGCATAACATCGCCCGGATGACAAAATGAACCACAGCACTTCCGGATCCCTTTCTGCCCTCTGGTCCCTGTTTGATGACGTCAGCCGCGCATCCATCACCACACTTTTCCCAGCATCCCACTGTTTAATTTGCGGTCCAACCATATAAATTGTCCGTCTACCCATCCTTATGGGTCTGATGATTTTTGGCTTGAAAATTGATGACCCATTTATGTTACAGTATACGGGGCTAAAAACCCCAAACCTTTATGCATGTCTTTTCTTTATTACAAAATATATATATTATCATTTAAGAAAAGAATGTCTTAAAGTAGGACTGCTGTATTGTAGTTATAGGAACCTTCATTATTTCATGACAGTTAAGTTAGCTTTCCCTTTTCACTCAGCCATCTGACATTCTCCTTTAAGTTTAGACACTGCTTTGAGTTTTCCACAGAATTTTAATAGTGGATGGTTTCTTAACAGCTTTTACATCTGCTACTATATTGGCTGTGGCTCTCTCCTTGGCATTAAAATTTTTAGCCTTACTGGTTACACTGCTGGCTATATTAAAGACAAGCACTAAATTCAGATTATTTAGAATATTAGCAACCTAGAAGCAGCAGCAAAGTCAAAATAATGTATTTAACAACACTCTACTCTTTAGTCCTAGTCATATTTTTACATCAAATAAAATGCAGTAATGATCAGGTATATCCATGTCCATGACCTGTTTGGTGTTGATTTTAAATCCTTTTGATATACCCAGGTGCTGTATGTGTCCTTCTATGTGTGTTGACTGGATGACATGCCTACTTATATTAAAAGAAAGCTAATAAACTATTATGCTTTATTTGATCACATTAGTTTGGAGTGCTACATGACAGAACTTCAATTTAACTGCTGTGTTATTTGACTTTGTGAGTGACTATGTGAAGGCTGAAGCAAGACTGGGTGTATTCTTGGTGCATCTACAGTGGTGTGAAAAACTATTTGCCCCCTTCCTGATTTCTTATTCTTTTGCATGTTTGTCACACAAAATGTTTCTGATCATCAAGCACATTTAACCATTAGTCAAATATAACACAAGTAAACACAAAATGCAGTTTTTAAATGATGGTTTTTATTATTTGGGGAGAAAAAAAAAATCCAAACCTACATGGCCCTGTGTGAAAAAGTAATTGCCCCCTGAACCTAATAACTGGTTGGGCCACCCTTAGCAGCAAAAACTGCAATCAAGCGTTTGCGATAACTTGCAATGAGTCTTTTACAGCGCTCTTTGCAGAATTGTTGTAATTCAGCTTTATTTGAGGGTTTTCTAGCATGAACCGCCTTTTTAAGGTCATGCTATAGCATCTCAATTGGATTCAGGTCAGGACTTTGACTAGGCCACTCCAAAGTCTTCATTTTGTTTTTCTTCAGCCATTCAGAGGTGGATTTGCTGGTGTGTTTTGGGTCATTGTCCTGTTGCAGCACCCAAGATCGCTTCAGCTTGAGTTGACGAACAGATGGCGGACATTCTCCTTCAGGATTTTTGGTAGACAGTAGAATTCATGGTTCCATCTATCACAGCAAGCCTTCCAGGTCCTGAAGCAGCAAAACAACCCCAGACCATCACACTACCACCACCATATTTTACTGTTGGTATGATGTTCTTTTTCTGAAATGCTGTGTTCCTTTTACGCCAGATGTAACGGGACATTTGCCTTCCAAAAGTTCAACTTTTGTCTCATCAGTCCACAAGGTATTTTCCCAAAAGTCTTGGCAATCATTGAGATGTTTCTTAGCAAAATTGAGATGAGCCCTAAAGTTCTTTTGCTTAACAGTGGTTTGCGTCTTGGAAATCTGCCATGCAGGCCATTTTTGCCCAGTCTCTTTCTTATGGTGGAGTCGTGAACACTGACCTTAATTGAGGCAAGTGAGGCCTGCAGTTCTTTAGACGTTGTCCTAGGGTCTTTTGTGACCTCTCGGATGAGTCGTCTCTGCGCTCTTGGGGTAATTTTGGTCGGCCGGCCACTCCTGGGAAGGTTCACCACTGTTCCATGTTTTTGCCATTTGTGGATAATGGCTCTCACTGTGGTTTGCTGGAGTCCCAAAGCTTTAGAAATGGCTTTATAACCTTTACCAGACTGATAGATCCTAATTACTTCTGTTCTCATTTGTTCCTGAATTTCTTTGGATCTTGGCATGATGTCTAGCTTTTGAGGTGCTTTTGGTCTACTTCTCTGTGTCAGGCAGCTCCTATTTAAGTGATTTCTTGATTGAAACATGTGTGGCAGTAATCAGGCCTGGGGGTGGCTACGGAAATTGAACTCACAGTTAGGTTATTTTTTAACAATGTAGGTCATGTAGGTTTGGATTTTTTTTCTCACTAAATAATAAAAAACATTTAAAAACTGCATTTTGTGTTTACTTGTGTTATATTTGACTAATGGTTAAATGTGTTTGATGATCAGAAACATTTTGTGTGACAAACATGCAAAAGAATAAGAAATCAGGAAGAGGGCAAATAGTTTTTCACACCACTTTAAATAAAATAAACAAATCGCTCTTTTCAAACAGTGAGAATCCGAGTGGTAACCGAAATCACCTAATCACCAATTATAACTAGCTATTATTAAAGACAATAATGTAAGTATGAGAATTCATTGACAAAAGTCGCATTATATTTTGGTGGATAAATTGTCAGTATGAGAGTGTGGGATATGCCTTGACATAACTACAGCAAGATGTGAAAGATACAAAAGTATCAAAACCAGTATTTTTACACTCTAAATAGCTTGAGAAAATACACGCTAAACCACCAGCTCTCTTTGCTTGATGCACAGAGTGAACAAAACTATAATTTAAAGGTGCAATTTCAATTATACTACAGCACTATTGTTTTTCAGCTGTATTTCACACAAAATTATAAAGTATATTTTCCTTAAACTGCTTAAAATGTATTACTAGTTAAAGCTCTGATATTAAATAAAGCCATATTCAGAGCCTCTGAAGAACACAGCTTCAACTAAAGTTTTAGGCCAACAACAAGCAATTAAGTTATTTGTGTTCATGCTGGATTTGTCCAATGTTTTAGCCAATCTAAAAATTATTACAGGGCAACATCCAGCTATACCCATTGCAAATTACTTATATTTTAATAGGAGTTCATTGGATAACATAAGGTAAAAAGCTAGGTATTCGTGAACACTGTAATATCTTTGAAATGTTTTCAGAAAGAACACTTGCCACTGAATCTATTTGAAAGTAAGCCATCGCATCTGAAAAATCATGGTCGCTTCCAAAAAAAAAAACCAAAAAAAAACAGATACCAGTTGTCCATTAAGTTAATGTTTTGCTTCTCTCAGAGGCTCTAACCAAGGCATTCAGGGCCAAGAGACAACTGTAGGCTTCATCCAACTGTTTCTGAGTAGGCATTGGTCCAGAAACAATTCTTGCAGCAGGAGGTCTTTCCTTCAAGGCTTTAACAAATGATGAGAATGTTGTTGAAACAAGCAATGCATTTTGCATTGCTGAACCTCCCAGATTCTGTGGTCATCATCAGAAGTAAGAGTTGGGGTAAAGTTGACTTGTCCTTGGGTCCCTGTGGCACAGTGCAGTGCTGGTTTTGTATAGTTGACAAAGACTATAAAGGCAGCTTGCTGTCCATTTAGCAGGTGAGATATCTGTTTCCCCATGATAATATGGTCTTCCTAGAAACTGCTGAATCAGTCTCTCCAACGTCTTCAGTTCATCAATGACATGCTGCAGCTCACAATCGGGCGTCTTGTATGTAATCATGTAGAAAAGTCAACCTATTGACAATGGTCTTCTATATTCCTGTCCAGCATTTTAGTCTATTTATGTTCATTGCTTTTCTGCCCTGTAAATTTTGAGATAAGGCAGTTCTTTCAGCAATGCAAATGTTTCAAGGTAAGGTATTTATAATCAGTGATCATGACACTGGAGAGTGGTAATGTGTTGCATGTTGATCAACAAGTAAGATGTTCACTGTACTCAGTACACAGGACAATAACGACACTATAAAGCTACTTATTAATAGAGAGGTATACCTTATATATTTGAAAATAAACAGCATCAGATCAGGTATGAATTTATACTCTTTTATAAATACCATACATTTACAGCTGATCTGATGCTGTTCATTTTCAAATAATATTGCATTAGTGCGATTATGTTTTATGATTGGTACTATTGAGGTCATAAAATGATTTCTTCAAAATGTCACATATATTTATCTCTTTCTTTTTTGCCCACTGCAGCATTGACATCGAAGGCGTGAGCAGGAGCACACGGGTGGCCTGTTGCTGTGTGCTATAACAAGCCTGACCTGGCAGTGATCAACGTGCATGTACTGTACAAGGCATGCACAGGGGCCACTGAGAAAAGAACAGTGTTCATGGCTCACCTTGCAGAGGAGCTTCATCGTCGCTTCTTACAAGAAAAGGTGATGGATAAAGCAAAAGAGTATGCAAATCGACATTTCTGTTTCTGTTCCAAGACCGCCGCTTCCTCCAGGAAAGAAAACTCAGTGAGTGTCAGGTGCCCCTTCAGTGTAATAGTAACCACAGCATAGAGAGAAGTGTGTACGTTGCAACAGGTATACATGTCGTAAATATAGGAAAGATGGTCCTTGGGTCTGTGTGTGAACTGTTAACATTTGAATCTGATAATTGCATATACTGTAGCGTGGAACTGATCCTCTCTGTACTATTCTTTCCTCTGCATGTACTGGAGTACAAAAGAAACAGCACAGTGCACCAAAAAGTGGAGACTGCATGGGCAATATCCAAAAAAAAAAAAAATGTGGTCACTGATTACAAGCGCAATAAGGCATGCGAATGAATATGAATAATATGAATAATGATGCATCAGTCTGGGGTAGGCTGGCACCCTGCCCAGGGTTTATTTCCTGCCTTGCGCCCTGTGTTGGCTGGGACTGGCTCCAGCAGACTCCCATGACCCTGTAGTTAGGATATAGCGGGTAGGATAATGGATGGATGAATGAATGGATGTTGCATCAGTGCCACAATGTTGTCCGAAATGTACTATACAGGTCATAAAATGAGTTATTTCAAATATCATATATAATTATGTCTCTGTTTTTTTGCGAGAGCGGCTTTGACATCATGGACCATAAGGTGCATACTAATTCAGCATGAGCAGGAACACTCAATAAAACTGAATAAAAAAAAAAAAATCAAGTGACGGTGAGATACAAAGAAGGCAGATTCAACAGCTTTTATGTCAGCTTTTATCCCTCCAGATCAGAGAATTTCCAGGTGGGTGTTGTATCATGATCGTGACTGAGAGTAAAAGTGAAAAAAAAAAAAAACGCTAACTTTTACAAGTCCTATAAATTTACACCGGCGTTTATTGTCGTTTATTACTAAAATGTAAAACACATTTGTTTTAACGATGTGTTTACTTAGATAGTTGTAGACACAAAACACACATCAAATTATTTCCCCTTACAATTCTGAGTAGCTTACTCCCAGATAATCAATCAAGGCAAGAACTGGGAGAACTTCTTGCCCGTTCTGAGGCGATGGGGTGGGATGGTATAGCAGGCTGCTTTCTGCTTGGGCTTATTGACACATTTACAAGACAAAAGAAGCTGACAGAGAGGTGCGAAGGGATTTAAGGTGGGCCGGATTTACGAGTTTTTTCGTGGTTTTGGTAATTCTAGTGTTACAGGACCAACATGCAAGTTGTTAAACCAAATTTCAAGAGGTATCTTATTTCTAAATTATGGAATCATTAATTGATTTAAACCTGTAAACTGTTAAGTTTTGAAGCAAGAATGGCAAACATTGCAGTTTATTGATGTTGTTAGTTCATGTGCACTGTTTGCATTTATGCAAAGCCATTAAGTATATTAGTATTCAGTTTGTGTGCAACTTTTTTGAACAACTGTTTACAAAAGACCACATTAATGTTCGTTTTACTTGAATCTTTAACTTCTGTTTTAATATTTTATGTATATTGTTTACAAAAGATTGCAATTATTATTTAACATTCAATGACGTTTGCAACATTTAATTTTATTACTTCAGTAATAGTATTTGTGTTCATCAATGTAAAAACAAGTAAGAAAATGCATGCATGGCATAACATTTAGGTGTATTTGAGGGCTGTGCAGTGGACCGAGATCACCAGGTGGGATCTAGAACCTCTCAATCCATTTCAGGGTGGCAGAGGCCAAAGACTTTCTCGGGGGAAAAAAGCTGAAAACCGGGCTGGACATGACTCTGGTTCATCACAGGGACCACTCTAAATGTGTAAATGTTTATGTGTGCATAAAAGCTTACATGCCTCAAGGTCCTTTATCGAGTTTATATATATATGCTTGCACAAAAGTCACACATGCTCAGACACCATTCTGCATGCACTCAATCAGCCAGTGACAGCAGCTTCCTATCCATGCATGCAGTCTGTTGGTGTTTCATTAACTTATATTGGGGGTCTGTTTGCAGTCAGTAGCAGCTGTCGGAGGTGAGAAAAAAGCAAAGTATAAAACTTACACAAGCTGGGGCAACTGCTGTCAAAATAAAATTGACACAGTAAGCTAATTTGTAGTTAGACACATAGAAAATGTCTTTGTTTTAAGATAGATGAGTCTGCAAATTCGACAATGCTTTTCAATGTGAAATCTGTATGCAGGGTGATTTGTTTAAAAAACTTCAAAGAAAATTGAACTGTCTCAAGAAATTTCTTTGAAGAATAAGGCTGGGTTTACAGTCTTGCGACGTGACTCATGCACCTGTGCACGCTATTGCTACACAAGCAGCATACTGTTCATACTTGCACACGTACTTTATTTAAATCTGGAGGATTCCACCGGGTTGCAGTGCAAGATATCACAGTGAGCAAACATTGTTTATTTTTACTGTGTTGTGAATTGCCCAAAACATCCATTAAATTCAGGACACCTTGCCACAATATCTCTGAAAAGTTAAGGTTAATGATTACAACAGTCAATCCAGGGTCGTGCCCATTTCAGCAAGAATCAGACGTGAGGCAGAAAAGATCCCTAGATGGGGCTTCAGTTCATCACAAGGTGAATACTAGCACACGCATACACTACCATTATTTTAACACCATCAAATCCCCAAACCTGTACGTCCTTGGAAGAAAACTGGAGCACACATTGGAAACCCACCAGGAAAACATGCAAACTCCAGGCAGGGAACACCAGGGACACGACTCTGTGCCACCCCTACATGTGTAATTATTAACAGTATTCATTATTTAAAATTATTTTTGTGTAACATAGATGCTTTAACCCATTTCATCATTGAAATGATATCAAGTATAAATCTAAGCATTCTAAATGTGCAGAGAGCTGCAATATCATATATTTAAAAAATGTTCTGTGTGGCCATTGCTGCCAGTCGCTGCTACCAGCACCGGTGGAAGCCCCAGAATCACATTGTGATTAACAACTGGGTTGGTTTTAAGATGACGTTTATTTTGTCATTAAAGTAGATCGTCATAGTATGAGATTAAAGTCAAAATTTCAACCTTAATTACAAAGTGGTTTTTTTTTTCTTCACTGTGTCCCTAATTTTTTTCTTTCTCTGTGGCTCAAACACGCTTCTGTAAATTCTGATGCTGTTGCAAAAGTGCATAACATGGTTTACGAGACCTTTAAAATGTATTGCGTGTCGTTACGATGAGGAATATGCAATACTTGTACAGTGATCCCTCGCTATATCACGCTTCGACTTTCGCGGCTTCACTCTATCGCGATTTTTTCTCATACACACGTCACTACACATGCGCTTTCTGAGAACTTTTATCTAACCCCCACGATGGTTCCTAAACGTGCTGCTTTTTCTAAACCTTCTGACAATAAAACTAAGCACTGGAGGAAGATGCTTACTATCCAGGTGAAACTCTTGGATATGATCAAAAATGGCAATACCCTACAAAAGCCTCCTCACGCATATGAAAAGACAGCGCCAGCAACTGCCTATCAAGATGTTCTTCAGCCGTGCATCCAGACACCCACTGCCTACTCCTTCAGCAGAAGAAGACAACGACGCACCTGCTGAAGATACTGCACCACCTGAAGACTCTCCTACTGAGGTTGTGCCTTCATAGGTTAGTGGTTGTGTGTAATTAAATTACATTACAATAATCTACTATACAGTATAAAAGTGTTATGGATTGTCCTTCCGTCCCGTGAGTGCAAAGCGTAGCGGTATTCCGCTTATTACAGACTTACTACTTGCGGTACGAAGCAACGCGATGTGAGTAGAGTTCTGGTGCTGCCATTGTTCGCTTGCTTTTGTGCGCGATGCGCTGGATAAATAGACAAAATTATGTCTCTGGAATTAATTCATGTTGATGGAGTACAAATGCCTCACCGCGTAGTAAATATCAGGGAAGATGGTGCTTGCTTATTCTCATCTATAGCTTATTTAGTGCATGAAACTCCATCTTTAGCAGTACAGATTCGGGCTGACATTGTACGACTTTGAACAGGCACTCGAGGGGATAAAAAAACTATTAAGTTTTTAGGAGATGTTATGAATGGGCACTTTGATGTTCTCATTCCCTACACTTACATGCCTGGTGTACACATGGAGCGCACAAAAATTGAGGATAAAACTCGGTTGCCTTAAAAGGCGGGTGAGCCTAGTAATAATATATTTGTAACGTCTAATATGTCTTATTTTCTCATATTTTGTCTAACACGAGTGTAATGGTATCTAAAGGGTGTTATTTCATGTCTAGAGGGCTCTAATAATGTTAAAAAACGTATTTAAAAGGTCATAAACAGGTTTTCTATACTGTAACTGCGAAAATATTTGATTTATAAATAAAGAATCCTACTTCGCGAAAATTCATTTATCACGGTAGAGTCTGGAACGGATTAACCGTGATAAACGAGGGTTCACTGTATTGCCTGTGCAAGAAATAGATGAAGAACACCATGAATACATTTGTATGTCAGCATTTAAGTTTGATGATTTGTTTCACCACATTCAAGCATGCAAGATTGATCCTGTAGGATCTGCAAAGCGGCTTACTGTCAAATGTTAATAGTAAACAGAGACCCTGATGTCATGTTCAACTTGAATACACTGCACCCTGATTTTTTGCTGATACTGCAACTTGTGCACACATGTGCTCAGAGGATAAACGTCAATATAGACTCTAGGTAACATTGCTACATATTTCTGTCATCCTGGTCAGAAAGTAAAACCAAGATTCCTCACTCGCCCTACACTGAACTTTGCCAAAGGTAAACATGACAATTACTTAACTGAGTGATCACACACCCCAACCTATAAAGACAGGAAAGTAATGGCTATTGAGAGAGCTCATCTTTATGCACCATTATGCACAAGCTTCTGTCAGAATGTATGAGGAATGTTTGGGTGCCACAGTAATACTTGGATTTTTACACTAGGAAAATGTATGTTACAGAATGCTAGTGATATGTAATATGAAGACGCCCGAGTCAGATTCTGAGGACAGTTTTGACTCTATTAAGAATGATGCATATGCTGAAGGACTCAATGCTACACTTAATTTATATGTACTGTTCACTATAACCTTGAAATGTTGAGGTGTGCTATTTTATAGTTCAAATATCATGAGTTCAGTTACCTTACCCAGAAGCTGTCTGTTGCACATTCTCTGTATATTAGTTTTCTGAACATTGGTTTTCCAGTATTAGCAACATACCAGTCACAATTTCATCAGGGGACCCTAAATCAAATGTCATTGAATCACACTACACTTACTTTCAAATGAGACCACTCTTTGATTGAGGGCTGTGCCGCACCATTCGCAGTTTCATGTGGGGCACCTCCAGTTCCCCCAATCAACTAAACATCATTGTTCTACTCCACTGTTTTTGAGTATGCCAGTTTCCAACTTGCATGTCAGAAAAATGTACTGCTTAGGTTGATTGGACTCTCTATATTGGGCTCTATGTGAATATTTTAGGCGTAAGTTTGTGTGACTAGCTATGGTGCAATGTCCATGGCCATTTCAAGCCCCGCATCATGATCTGCCAGGAAAGGCACTTCCTAAACTCTATAACCCAGAACTGTAAGAAATTGGTATGAAAAAGTAGGTATGTACTTAGTTTATCCTTGATGTGAAATTCAAGAAAAATAAAAATAAAGACATACTAAACCTTTGTGGGTCATCTACAACAGAAGGCAAGAGAAGATGTATGAATTACAGCCCAAAAACTCCAGTCTATTGTAAAAAAATGTAATGCTTCTCGGTGTCTAGTGGAAAAATGAAATAGTTTCAAGGACTAGCATGGAATACAATATGAAAAGTAAATGTTTGGATCAGTACATAATTATGTGTTGATAGTTAAAAATTGTTTACATGTAGCTTCAGAGAGATATATAGTGTGTGTATAAACACTGATCAGCCTCAACTTTTAAACCACCTGCCTAAAATTGAGTAGGTTCCCCTAATACTACCAAAACATCTATGAAACACTGATGTATGGACTCCGCAGTACCTTTGAAGGATTCCTGTCATATCTGGTGCCAAGATGTTAGCAGCAGATCCTTTAAGTCCTTTTTTTCCTGCACATACCACAGATGTTCAATCAGATTGAGATCTAGAGAACTGGGAGTCAAAGTCAAAACCATGAACTCTTTGTCATGTTCCTCAAAAGATTCCTGAACAATTTTGCAGTGTAACAGAATGCATTATCCTGCTGAAAGAGGCAACTAAAATCAGATAAAAGGTTTTGACACCTTTCTCTCATGGCCAGCATTCAGTTTTGCAGCAATTTGTGCTGCAGTAGCTTTTTTCTGAGATTAGACCACATGGGGAGCAGCTAAGGCTAGCCTATGTACATCAATGAGTGCCTGTGCACCCATGATCCTGTTGCTGGTTCATCAGTTGCTCTTACTTGGACCACATTCGGCAGGTATTAACCTCTGCATACTGTGACCACCCAGAAGACCTGCTGATTTGGAGATGCTCTGCCCCAGCCATCTAGCCATCACAATTTAGTCATTGTCAAAGTTACTAGGAGCCTTGCACCTGTCCATTTTTCTTGCTCCCAACATATCACCTTCAAGAACTGATGGTTCACTTGCTCCCTAATATATTCCACCATTTCGCAGGTGCCACTGTAACAAGATAATCAATGTTATTCAATTCTCCTGTCAGTGGTTTTAATGTTGTGGCTGATTGGTGTATATATACACACATTTTTTTTTTCTAAAAAATGAAAAAAATATAATTGCAACAGTAACACTTGTTTTGAAAGATTGTTGAGATGCAACACATTAAAATTTTTCCAAAATGGAACACAAAATGTTTCCAAAAAATGGGAAGCGTTGTATCAAACAGTACAACTTTGCAGTGCTAGGGGACATGAAAACTAAACTTGGTACAGTGATCACAGACAGACTGATGCACATAAGGAAATAGATTACAGGGTTGCATATCATAAAATGCCTTGGTCATGTACTGTAAAATCCAGTTTTTGAAGAGAAATTCTTAAAACGTCTATTTTTATTGTGTTTTATTTTGTCGATATTGGTGTAAAACAAACTATTTATATAAAGACTTCCTTTTAAAATTTTGGAGTATTGTATTACTACTCTCCAGCCATTTGAAGCTCCTTTACTACATGAGAAGAATAATAGACAATCATTTTTGGGTAAGTAATTTAGTCACAATAATCCTTAAGGAATGAATAAAGGCTTAAGGTATTTTGAGAACATATCGAGATACATAGAATATTTCACTTTGGATCAAAATAATGGCAATATAAATATAATTCCGTATAACTCAGGCAAAAGACATTCAAGTACAACCGAATACAGCATGCATTTTAGTGGTTTTAATAACACTATGGCCAATTCAAATGCTCTAATCCAGTGACAAGAGTTCTTGTGCTAAACAAGACTGGGTTCATGCTATAAGTAAGGAATAAAAACTGTATAATGTGAAGTGCTTTAATTCTGCACACTAAAACCAAAATAGTTTTTTTAAAATATATCACACAATCCAAATATATATTACATTTCTTATTACCGTAATTACTCGTGTACCACGCGCCCTCGTGTAAGACGCGCACTCTACTTTTTACAAAGAAAATCACGAAAAAAGTTTTACCCGTGTTGTGATTGTATAGGAAGCGTTTAGAGAGAGAGCGCGAACACTGTCAAGCGATAGCGCGAGTGCGTGAGCAAGTGAGCAAGACAGAAAGAGAGAGAGCACAAGTGGGCGAGCAAGTGAGCGAGAGAGAGCACGAGCTCGTGAGCAAGAGAGAGAGCGCGAGTGGGCGAGCAAGCAAGCGAGAGAGAGCGCGAGTGAGCCCAAGCAGAAGAAGTTTCCTCGTGTATGACGCGCACATTTCCTCGTGTAGGACGCGCACCTGATTTTCTAATGCTAATTTTCAGGAGAAAATGTGCGCGTGGTACACGGGTAAATACGGTAATATTAAAAAATAATAAATGTGCCATACTGACCCACAAATGGAATTGCATTATTTTTAAATAAATAATATATAGTAGTATAAAAAAAAATCTGCACCACTTAGCCTAATGTCATCACACTTCAAAAAGATCAACTAATCTAGGATGAATCTTGGATCTCACCACCTAATTCAATACAATTTTATAAACAGGCCTCAAAATAATCCTTATATAACCTGATATATCAAGTACTGCAGAGCCTTCCATTTGCCATTGAAAATATCATTTAAAGAATTGTGTCCATCCCAAAAGCATAACACCCTTATGTTTATCCAGAATAAACCTGTTAGACAAATGAGATCTTCCAATGCTGGCTTTCTAACATTCTTAGCTGCTAGACAAAACACTATCTTTGCATCTCAGTCACTGTGGAACTCTCCCTATTCCAAAGGCGTCACTGACACATAATGATGAAATGATGCCTCAAAGCACATGTTTTCTTTCATGCATTTAAGCACTGTTAGACCTGGATTTTTAGTAGCCTTTTGATGTACTGTACTAATGTTGTTGCACCAATACACTCCTACATACTGTACGTGTAGATCATCACTTTGCTTTCTGTATGTCCTGCCATCAGAAGATCAGCAGACTGTTCCTTGATCCTCAAGCATTTCTTTGTGAACATTTATTAACTGCTATATAGAATAACAAGAATGAGGACAGATATGTTCTATGACAGACTTCTCCATTCAGGGCTAATTTCAGCCCTGTTACCATTACAGCTTGCTTCCTTCTCCATGCAGCCCTATACAAGACAAAGGAATTGTAATAACATAATTATGGTTGGATATTGTGCATCTGTTGAGGCTAACTATCAAAGAAAGATAAAACGTAAAGACTGCTTGAATGAGTTTGACTGGTAAAGGAAGCCTTGCAATAATTAAATTGCTGTTTCAGAGGACCTTGGCAGCTAATACAAGTTTACTTTAAAAAGTAAGTGGTGTATACTAGTCACAAGTATTTATTTATTTATTTATTTACAGAACATCTTCATAGATCCACCCAAAGAAACCAGAAGAAATCTGTATAACCAAACAAAACAGTGAAATTGTGCTTTTAATGTTAGGATTTATCAAAAATGTAATATCAGCTGCCTTACAAAGTAAGAGGAAAACTAACTAATCTGAAATTAATCAGCAAAGCATTTCTGACAAAGTTTTTGTTTAGGTTTTGATCTCCTAAATTTTAAGTTCTGTAAACAATCATTAACCAATTAGCCAAACATTTTGTGAACATTGTACAAATAAAGGATTTATTTCTACAATAACAAAAAAAAACTCCAGATGGCTGGAGAAAAAATAAAATCTGCAGGGGTTCCAGGCCATGAGACTGCCCAGCCCCCTCTAGGCATTCTACCTAACATAAATGATCAGTCCTCATTGTATTCCAGCGCTACATAGTCTCCATTCAAGGGGGTCCAGACATCCTTACCGCCACTGCCAGAACAGACAATGTCTTAGGTACTGGCGTCTAAAAAGAAAAAAAAAAAAAAAAAAGAGTATGGACAGGCAAAACCACATGGTTGCAGTTCTACCAAGAAAATCTCTGGAACCTCTGGGTCTTCCAGATGTTCCACAATTTCAAAGGTTCCAGCCGATCTCGGTGAAACATCAATCATTTTTTTAATGTCAGGAATCTAGATCCTATGTTCCACTGAGACCAGAGGGCAGCCCAAAGACAATGTCAACTGGCTGCTGGGATGCCTGCAGTTAATTCATGAATGGCTGAGTGGTAAGCCCATAAAACAAGTGGCAGACAATGGTCCCAGACCATAATCAAACTCAATTATTAACAAAAGCACATTCATCTGCTTTCCTTTAGCGTTATCACTTGAAATACGGCTAGTGCAAACAATCACTACAACTGGCAATATTCAAATGAAGCCTCTCTGTTTAACGCCTGTACCAGGACTCATACACCTGGCAGCATCAGTCAAAGCAAAAACTCCACAGTTTTCAGAGGAACACCATGAACAAATGAAACCATTAAACAGGAAATACAAGACATTTTAAAATGAATGTCTAAAAAATAAATGAATAAAATTTAAAATCTAATTGTTAGATGCAGTGCCGCAGAGCACCCTGGGACGTCAAATCCCAATTCCCACGCTACAATATTAGCAAGGAATATTTACTCATAAATTCACTAAATAGAGCAATACAAATGTAAAAATGTACAAGACAAATAGTGTAAAGCCTAAGTAACATAATCCCGTTAATATTCACTCTGACAGCACAGTGCAGTTTAAGTTAGAACCAAAAGACGACGCAAATGGAAACATTTCAAAGTAGTTTTAAGGAAGATTATTATCTGTATCCACCAAAAGGTCCTCCTTTGACTGCAGATCATTTTTCAAAACTGTGACAATAGTCGATAAGGACGTTAAAAGAAAATGTGTAACGTTGTAAATGAGTAAAGCGCTTTATTACGTTTGTCCTTCATTTGCAGTGCACGAAACATATGCGGCTTAAGTTTATATCGGATGACCAGTTGTAAATTATATGGTCAGTTTGTTTGCTGGTCAGCACGTGCATAGTAAAATGCTGCATCGGGTCAAAATTGTTATTATCACTGTACACTAGAATAATGGAGCACATGTTCCATTAAACTGTCCACCCCATGAGTGCTGATTCTGATTTATAAATTAATTCCACAAGTACTAAAGAAACTACCGACCTTTACTTTAACCTGCCTTAGAAAATTATATTCTGTGGAAATGTGTGATTTTAAAAGCAGATCAAGCCATTTAAAAATCAGTGAAGTTTACTTATGTTGCCTTTTCACTGGATTGATGGTATACTTTACAAATGCTAACTTGACAACACGACCAAAAACAATCCAGCAAACCAAACGTAATCAGATGTTAATCAAATCCATGCAAAAAGAACAGTCACTACAAAAACACACTGCCAGAGGAAGGTCTTCAGTTTTTAAATATCAACACTGTAAAGAAAAGTGACAGCACTGAAAGACGAAAACGAAATTCATGAAGACACTGCTGACAGCTGCCAACATTTTGCACTCACCTTCGCTTTACCGGCCTCCAGCTTCTTCTGCCGTTCTTCGTCTTCCATGACTGTAGTGGCTCCTATATCCAAAAAGAAGGCAGCAGATCAGGCAAGTTGTCAGTTTAGACGTGACGATTCCACACAGCTGATATTGTTGTTTACCCCGGAAGAGCTTCTATCTAAGTGTGCTCATGGTGTTCCTGGATTAGCAATGTGAACTACCCCCTCCTTTTGCCACCCAGTCGCCACCGCCATGTTTACGTCCACGTTAACACCGGACTGGCAATGATGACGTGTACGAGGTGCGCGCGCGCGAGCGAGCGAGCGAGCGATTGAGGATACCTCCTGCAGACAGACAGGCAGGCGCAGCCAGAGAAGCACTTGCGGAGCAGGTGTCATACCTGCTCCCTCCCTCTGCTCTTATCTCTTTGTGCTTTAAAGTACGGAGGCGGTGACTGCTGTAGCTGCACCATACCTAACATTTTTTCGAAGCTGCGTATTTTTCTGCCATTACATAAGCAGAGGAAATTGGATTTGGAGCCAGACTTAGCTGAAACAGAGGAAAGGCGCAGGAACACTTAATGGTCAAAACCTGTAATGGAAAATTGGGATCAGGCAATGTATGATTTATATTAAAGGTGTTCCTGAACCAATGGGACACATTTTACCGTCTGCTGAAAAGTAGATCATGATAAATCCCTTTTGATAAATGAATCCCATGGTCACATCATCTTCTAAGGAGTCCAGATGCGTACTTGGGTCAGAAACGAACCACTTGTGACCATGGTAACGTGATTGTATCATCCATGCATGCATTCCTACAATTTCAAATACAGTACTGCTTGATTTTTGTTCTGAGCAAGGAGGTGACTGCTAAAGAAAAGCCATAAAATTAGTTAAATTGTAATGGCCATAGTTAACTGAGATCAAAAGAAACCAAGTTTCTTGAAAAACACAAAATACTGAATTTGGCACATCATCTGAAACCTCTAGAAACAAGTGGTGATTATTATTATTAAAAGTTATTAATAAATACCAAACCTATAATATTGAAATTGAAGTGTACTAAGAATCAATTTAACAGATTTAGGAAGTGAAACAATATGTTATATTGATATCTCTTGAAATTGTAGATATTGGCTATGGTTGAATAATTTGCCATATGAAAAACTCTTGACTACAGAAGAGGCTTTAGTTCAACAAGCGAATCTACTCTTGAGGCTAAATAGTAAAAAAAAAAAGCTGTATTCAATATTTTACATTGCTGTCATATAAATCTCAGTATATTTTATTCTTGCTGGGATAGGCACCAGCTGCCACATGACTATGCTCAGGATAAAACCGTTTTGGAAGATGGATGGATGGTTTTTATGGCTGCACCTTTTACGTGCGTTGTTGAGTTGTCCTTGTTTACGGCACATTAACAATATCATGCAGAGCAAAATTGCAGTAGCAAATGCGTGCAGGAAAACCTGCACAGCTGATGTGGAGAAAAGTGGAAGCATTTAATTTAGTGGACATTTATAAAATCAAAGAAAAGCTCAACTGCATCTTAAAATATTATTAGCTGTAAGTTTTATGCCTTGTGATGACATGTCTTTTCCTTTTGAAGAGCTTGTGGATACAGAACTTTAACTCCAGAGCTAGAGGCATGCAAATAGGAGTGGGTGATAAACCAGTTGAACCAGTTTACTTGAAGAAATTCCTCTTGTGGTATGGATTTCAAAATACCTTTTTACTGGTATACTAAAAAAATATAAATTACATTGACTTAAGCACTTTAATTGCTTTTCTCTCTCTACTTTATGTTATCTGGATGCACACCGATACACAGATTTATTATATTATTTATGTGTTAGCCACCCTGCCAAGACAGGTAATAGAGTAATTTAAAAATATTTGCTATGTCCAATGTGTACCTTCAGCACCTTTCCTCTTTAATTGCATGTGTCTGAACTTCTCTTCACCAGCACTACTTTTCTTGAGCGATTTCCTGTAAAGCCTGCTTCTTAGACTCTATTATTATTTTCAAGGCATCTTCCTCGCCTTATGTCCACTTTTATGCATTCTGTGTTTTCTGTCAACATGCCTCCTATGCTGTTTCTTCTTTTCATGTGTCACATTCACACTTCTCAACCATGTTACCAAAGCCAAACTGACCAATCACAACAAAGCCATACTGATCAATCATACTGCTATAAGGGACTGGACAAAAACACAAATCTTTTTGTCGTATTATATAGTAGATCAGTCCAGTTTGTTTATAATGCTTATCTCATTAGTCAAGCTATATAACTCCAATCTAGCACCTTGCATTAAAGTAATTTTTAAAATTGGTGTTGGTGGCCATCTTTATAGTTACAGCTATATATACACACACAAATATACTGCATATAAAACTGCTCAGAAAATTAAAGGAACACTTTGAAAACACATCAGATCCCAATGGGAAAAAAATCATGCTGGATATCTATACTGATATGGACTGGGTAATGTGTTAGGAATGAAAGGATGCCAGATCATTTGATGGAAATGAAAATTGTGAACCTACAGAGGGATGAATTCAAAGACACCCTGAAAATCAAAGTGAAAAAATGATGCGGCAAGCTAGTCCATTTTGCCAAAATTTCATTGCAGCAACTCAAAATCGTACTTGGTAGTTTGTATGGCCCCCACGGGCATGTACCTAATGAAACAATGGATGGTGTCCTTTGGGATCTCTTTCCAGATCTGGACCAGGGCATCACAAAGCTCCTGGACAATCTGAGGTGCAACCTGGCGGCATCAGATGGACCAAAACATAAGGTCCCATAGGTGTTCTATTAGAAATTTGGTCAGGCAAGCGTGGGGGCAAATCAATGGTTTCAATTTCTTTATCCTCAAGGAACTGCCTGTATACTCTCGCCACATGAGGCCCGGCATTGTCGTGCCCCAGGAGGAATCCAGGGCCCACTGCACCAGTGTAGGATCTGACAGTGGGTCCAAGTATTTCATCCCAATACCTAATGGCAGTCAAGGTGCCGTTGTCTAGCCTGTAGAGGTCTGTGCGTCCCTCCATGGATATGCCTCCCCAGACCATCAGTGACCCACCACCAAACCAGTCATGCTAAATGATGTTACAGGCAGCATAATGTTCTCCACTGCTTCTCCAGACCCTTTCACGTCTGTCACATGTGCTCATAGTGAACCCGTTTCATCTGTGAAAAGCACAGGGTGCCAATGGTGGACCTGCTAATTCTGGTGTTCTATGGCAAATGTCAGTTGAGCTCCATGATGCTGAGCAGTGAGCACAGGGCCCACTAGAGGACATCAGGTCCTCAGGCCACACTCATGAACCCTGTTTCTGATTGTTTGGTCAGAGACATTCACACCAGTGGCCTGCTGAAGGTCATTTTGTGAGGCTCTGGCAGTGCTCATCCTGTTCCTCCTTGCCCAAAGGAGCAGATATCGGTCCTGCTGATGGGTTAAGGACCTTTTATGACCCTGCCCAGCTCTCCAAGAGTAACTGCCTGTCTCCTGGACTTTCCTCCATGCCCTTGAGACTGTACTGGGAGACACAGCACACTTTCTGGCAATGGCACGTATTGATGTGCCATCCTGGAGAAGTTGGACAACCTGTGCAACCTCAATAGGGTCCAGGTATCGGCTCATGCTACCAGCAATGACACTGACCGTAGCCAAATGCAAAACTAGTGAAAAAACAGTCAGAAAAGATGTTTAGGGAAAATGTCAGCCGCCTCCACCTGTTAAATCATTCTTGTTTTGGGGGTCATATCATTGTTACCCCTCTAAAGCACTTGTTGTTAATTTTATTAACACCAAATCAGCTGAAGTTGATTAATAACCCCCTCTGCTATTTATCTGACCAGATCAATAGCCCAGAAGTTCATTGACGTGACGCTATACTCTGATTAAAAAGTGTTCCTTTAATTTTTTTGAGCAGTATATATATATACAGTATACAGTATATATTCAAGTGTATCTGTAAACAATAAACAGAAACTTCAGAGCTGAAAAAATTGCCATATTTAAATATAATTCTTGTACAATGTAATTTTATATAACTATCCTAAAAGAAAAAGGCTATATAATAAATTCAAACATAAATATTATTTGCACAATCACAAGCCAGGCTACTTAATTACCTATCAAAAGCATACTTAAGTGACTGGATTCTAAAAATAGGTTAATAGCAAAATTCATCTTGTTGTGAATGTTTTTTCTTTGTATAAAAAACATGCTATGTCTTCATAGGATACTTTTGACAAAGCGTGTGCAAACTTTACCATTTAATCCTAGGCACTTCTTAGTATTTAGCTCTCATAATTTAAAAAAAATAAATATGCAATACACTCTGAAATGAGTCTTATGAAATGGTTATCATTAAATAAATGGAATACATATAGTTTAATCAAGTGTTATTCAACATCCATGTCATTTTTATTTATTGATTTTATTTGAAGAAAATAAAATTACATGCAATCAACTCAAACAAACTAGAATTCAAACCCTACCCAAGAGAAAGAGAGGAGAGCCAACAACAAGAAAACAGCAAAGAACAGAGAATATCCTTTACGCCAATATATGTGCTTATTGTAAAATTGTATTAAACAGATCTTACCATATTTTAAAAAGTTTTAAACAGATTCTCTAAGTGAGAATTTATTTTTTTCCAATTTTAAATAGTATAAAACATCAGTTACCCCCTGACTTATAACAGGTAGGCTGGGATTCTTTCATCTGAGCAAGATCAGTCTACATGCTAGTAGTGTGGTATAGGCAATTACAGCCAATTTGTCTTTCTCCACTCTAAGCCCATACAGGAGTACACCAAACACAGCTGATAATGGGTTAAGTGTGATTGTGATGCCAAGGCTTTCTGGCAGGCATTCATAGATTTTTGTCCAGAATGATGTTAATTTGGTGCATGCCTCAACATCCCTTTCAGAATACACAGGGTAAAATGAAGACATAATTATCCTAAAATTAACACCAGGTTCACCTATAAGTACCTCCTGCTTTACATACCTGAAGTTGATGCAGGTCTTTGTCTCCTGGAGAATGGAGTTGTGCAGCTGATAGTCTGGCAGATTTTCACTTCCACCCATCTTTTTTTAGACATTTCTCAGAACTGAAGCTTTTATGTTTTATCCCTCGCACTCACCACCTGCAGATGTCAATTCAGGTTTAAGGGAACTGGAGCTCTAGACCAACAGAAAGTTTACCAAATTAATAATTTAAGATAAAGGAGTACTGTGTCTGTCAGTAACTTAAGTAGAAAAGGCCACTTGCTTCTGCACACATACATAGTAATTAGTAGATTCAAAGAAAGGATGACTTTGTTTTTAGAGTTTTTTAATAAACATGTTTCAAGTATACTGGTATGTACTGTATAGTTTTTATAACAACACCATTCAATAGTTAATTTGTTTTATATCACTAAAGACTGTCTTTAAAAAATGTATGTTACTCATAACTGTGTGGCCTGCACAGAGAGCAAACACTTAGGAATTATTACCTATCCTCTCCAGCACCTGGGAGACAGCAGCCCTAACTATAGCTCCACAATATTGTCATTAAAAACAGTATTTGTCAGATTTTGTTTTTAAATAAAGGGTTTTGCAAGTTAAAGAATTTATAGAATGCCATGTTTTTCTGTCTCCTAATCAAACAGATTAATCAACATAAAAACTTATCAAAAGTATAAAAACATGGCTAAAAATTCTTCTAAATTTCTTCCAGAGTGAAAGCATAGCAGCAGGAATGTGTGCCTCTCATCAAAAATTTATAGTATAGTCCTCCAATTTCTAAATTAGATACTGAATGCTGAAGAGCATTTTGTTAAAACTTACATTACATTTCTTCTAAATTTCCAACATGCTGATATTCTGTTTGATAAGAATACAAAAAATAACTTAAATACTTTAAATAAATACTATACACTCTAAACTTTATGGTGAGGTGGGAGGGGAAGATGTGGAAAGTTAATTCCTAAATTCTTTTCTTTTGTTATTAATCTGAATGTGGATCCTAATGCCCCAGTGTCATGATGGGAACACTGTGCTGTGAAAATGGCGCCGTCCTTTGGATGAGACTTTTAAAAACTGAGGTCCTGACTGTCATTGGTAATAAGAGATCCTAGGGAATCTTTTGTAAAATGTAAGGCGTATCTTGATGTTCTGGCTAAATTGCCCACCTCAGCCTAATCATTCTGGCCCCCAATCATCCCCTTTCCCTATTTGGCTAACTATCTCACCACTTCACCACCTAATAGTAAAGTGTGCCAAGCATACTGGCGCCAAAATGGCTTCAGTTGCATCATCCAGGTAGATGCTACATGTTAGTGGTGGTTGAAGTAGCTCCCCACTCACTATGTAAAGTTCTTTGAGTAGTGAGTAGTACTAGGGTGTTGTACCGTATTAGCCATTATGAATGTAGAGAAAAGCCAAGCAAAATGACACCTTTTATTGGCTAACTAAAAAGATTACAATATGCAAGCTTTCGAGGCAACTCAGGCTCCTTCTTCAGGCAAGATGTAAATCGCTATATAAATGTAAAGAATTATTATTGATTATTATTAAGAAAAATGTAATGTGAAAATAAAAAACAGATTAACTGTGGTTATTCAATAAACTTTATTATCTGGAATGTCAAGTGTCTTGATCATGGTGTAGAAAGGAAAAAATAGCTATCACATAATAACACTTTGAAGTAAGATATCACCATCTTATAGGAAACCCAATAGAAGGTCAAATACTTATTTCCCACAATAGTACATTAATCCCAATAGACAATGAATACAAATTCAATAAGCAGTGCACCACATACACATTAAATAAAACATCAGACAATGTATACAGTTGTCAGTTTGAATAGCTGTTGAGCAGCTTTATTACCTGTAGATAACAACCATCCCTGTATCAAGTGGTCGAAGTGCTAATGGTCCTATACTGCTTGCTAGAACAGAGCAGGGAAAAAAGTGACTACGCTGTTAAATAATTTAATTAATAAGTTAGTTTAGGGATTATCAGAAAGAGTGATCTTGAGACAGAAGAAGATCATAGCACAAACTTAGGAAGATCTAACAACTAAAAACAGAATGTAAACGAAAAGTTGAAGTGAAAACCTAAAACAAGCAATGATGTTCCTTTATTTAATGAGATTGTATTTTTCCTTGACTAATAGGTGAGGTTGTTCTTTTGTTTCAAATAAAATATGGAGGCCAAATTAGAGCATACCAGCCTCTTTTCTAATGGTGGAATGGAAGACATCACCTCACAGTAAGCCCATGTGAATGCACGAAAATAATGCCTGAAATTACTTCTCAAAATTAGCAGTACAAATTAACAACAGCTATGATACAAATCATATAATAATAATAAATAATTTAAATGAAATAATATTGTGTAATGTTTGATAGAATTCTGTGGTTGAGGACTTTAAAATTGTTGTTTCCTTTCAAATGCAGCACATAAAACATATGTCCTGTACTGAAGGGAGCTTTATGCCAGTAGTGTTTCGCCTAGAGTTTATCACCCTCTTTGCAGTGTTCTTTGAGCTGAGCAGGTGCCATTTCAGATGTAATGCAGCCAGTAAGAATGGATTCCACTGTGTACCTTTAGAGATTGGTGAACAATGACTGTGAAACTTTTCTCAGATGCAAAATGAGAAATTGTTGTCCTTGCGCTAGTCTATTGGAAGGCAAATGTCTATTTTTTTGTAATCAAATTTGTGTGAAATAAATATATGTCATTTCCAAGTAATTGAAGAAATCACATCTTTATTAAAGATCAACCTAGTCTGACTAAAGTTGGACAGGAGTTTAATTTCTACTATGACAATAAAACTAGAGGGCTATGATTATTAATTTATATTACCTCCAAGATCATAAATGACTCTGAAGGACACCATATTATATGAGTGGGCAACAAAATGAGACAAGGCTGACCCAGTATACAAAAAAGTGCAACAATGGATTATCTGAGACAGTACTGGTAACAAGACTTTCATGCGATTATCAGACAATGAACAGACAATAGAACTAAATCAAATATACCTGTGATCAATGTGTGTGATACATAATGTAATTCATGTTAAAATTGTATATCACACACATCTTTATCAACTCAGACTATACAAAATGTACCTGAGTCAAGACCTTAATTGTGAGAAATGTGTTCAGGATGTTCTTTGCTCAGATATTGTTGGAATAAAATCTATGCTTATTGATCAGTTAATGAATCAAAATAATCACTAATACATAAATAGAGCATTACTGCTTAGTGAACAATTTATTGTGATAAATTACACTATACTGCTACCTTACTATTTTATCTCACTCAGTTTTAAGAAACCCTGCCCACCTATCACAGCACAATGGGGAAAGGATGTCATGTTTTACCTCAAAATCTGAAAATTTAAATTCAGTTAATAAAGGACAGTTCAAAAAGGTTTTTAGAGATTGTTTAATAGATTTATTTATTTGTCCTGAAAAACTGAACTTTCTCTATCATTTCTGATCCTTACATATTTTTGAATAACTTCAAATTCTGCTTTCTCTCCTCTCTGGATGGGTGTGAGGTTATTTGATCTATTCTGAATAATATGTTGTATTAAAAGTTTACTGACTTGTGTTTAAATTATAGTAATGCAATTTCAAAATCAATACAAGTGAGTTTAGAAAATACAAACTCAAAAACTGCTTATTCTGATAATTGTTAGTAAATGTTCTAATTTGGATGGCACGGAGAGCTGGATTCACTTCCCAGGTCCTCCCTGCGTGGAGTTTGCATGTTCTTTCCGTGTCTGTGTGGGTTTCCTCCGGGTGCTCCGGTTTCCTCCCATAGTCCAAAGACATGCAGGTTAGGTGCATTGGCGATGCTAAATTGACCCTAGTGTGTGCTTGGTGTGTGTGGGTGTGTGTGTGTCCTGCAGTAGGCTTGCCCGGGGTTTGTTCCTTCCTTGCGCCCTGTGTTGGCTAAGATTGTCTCCAGCAGACCCCCATGACCCTGTGTTAGGATATAGCGGGTTGGAGAATGACTGACTGTTCTAATTTTCTTAGAAAATGTGAGGGAAAACTACTAACAAGAAAATATGTTTCCAAAAGGTGTTCTCTCTAGTTATTAGAGAGATGACATTTTTATGTACTGCACTTCTTTGCTTTCCTAATATATGTGCTCTTTGGCACTGTAAAATGCATGAATAGTGTGGAGGTTATCAGATGTCTTTGGGATGTAGGAGGAAATCAGATTAGCTGAAGACAACCCACACAAACATGGACATAATGTGCAAACTCCACACAAAAAAAGACCAAGCTGGAAGGGGGAGTCAGACCTAGGTTCCTAGACTGGTATACAGTAGCTGCACTATGCCTTGTTTATTCCACTAAACCTTTATAAACTATAAGAATATACTGTACTATAGATACTGTATACATATGAGTAACTTTTTTCTCTTTAATTTATCTGAAGATGTATTGGTCATGAAAAATAATAAATTATTAAAAGAAATCTAGCCTTGATTTACATATATTTCCGTTGTGCTTCAGTGAGATGTGTGATACTTAAAGGAGAGAACATTCTCTTTTATTGTTACATAAGTCATTTTTTTTAACTGTGTTAAATGAATTGATTGGAGTTTTTCCAGCAATGAAAATGATACAGTCAGCTTTTTCCTAAACAATTTGGAACAATAATTAACTAAGAAATACAAGTACTTTACAGCCAATATTAGTCAATAGTAGCCTTCTGGAAAATTTAATTCTTTAAAATAAACATACTGTTTTTGTTTGACTTCACTTAAAAAATCCTAATGCTTATATAATAAAATAGAATATTCATAAGAGTTCAGAGAGCAATGCTGATTCACTGGATATAAAATGTATGAACCTTTATTCCCTTGTGATCATTATTACACAAGGCAGACTGACAGAGTGTGTTAAGACAAAATCACTTAACAAAGAATTGTTAACCCATGGTATAGGAAACTGACTTTGCTGTTAGACAAGCCTGGAAATTGCCCTGACAGCCATGAAAAATATGTGCACATTTAACTAATAAAGCAACCTCATATACTACAAATAAAAAGATCTCTAAATGACCTTGAAATCAATTTGCAGGACCATAATTTCAAGTCTGCTGAATTACAGTGAATGTATGGATTTTTTGTCAGTGGCACACAGCTGATGAAGAATGAGCCACAGACAAAGAAAACTGCAAAAATTATGTAAGAAGCCCAGAGATATTGACTCCACTTGTGGTCTAATATTACACTACCTTGTTATTTGTTAGCAACAGAGGTTTGACATTCTAGTTTGGGATGGGTATTTTGAAAGCAACAATTTATAACAGGATTTCATCTGAAGATCTATATTGTAACAATCCACTTAGTGAAGGAATAAGACTCAGACACATGGGATGGAAAAAGGCCCCTCGCAGGACCATTTATTTAAAGATTGTCTGAACTGAACCATTAACAGGCTCTCACTGTATGTAGGAGATGCAACTTTTCAATACTATCCCTGCTATTGTGGCCTTGGAAGATGCTTGTTGTACATCTTGCATTGTTGTTAATCTTAAATCACACTTCCAGAGTTAGTGCTTTTCTAAACAATCCACTAATATCTCCTTAGTAGTTTCCTCTTAAGTCCAGGTGGTCCAGGTGGCTAATTGTCATTTTATTCTGTCTGTGGAGTGCTGTCTGTGTTATTCTCTCTGATGTTACGCTATTGTAAGTTTAATCCTAGATTTCTGTAACAGCCACCTGAACAAAACTGCCGAGGATTTGTAGTCATAGGCAACTCCTCAGGCGTTTACTACATGCTGCATGTGATATCTGTGAAATATATACATATACTTACTTGAAATTATATGCTTTCATAGTGAAAGGCTCTATACTTAAGACTTAATCCATTTATTTTTTTATAAATAATAAATAATGGCCATTTATAATGTGAAAATATCTTAGACATTATCAGTTAATTGATTAAATATGCAGAAAAAAATTTGTGGGGCTGCTGAATATCTGTAAATCATAACTCATAAAAGAATAGCGAAACAGGAATGTATGCAAAGTAGTAAAAAACGAACAAACTCTTTACTACCCATTCTTTCTGTAAAATTTCTGGACCACATATTTAGAAACTTTGTTTGTGTTTTCATCATATTTTAACTGAAAAAAGAAAAACTATCGTTCTGCAGAAAGTAGGGACTAATGTTTAATGTTTAAGAGTCACTAAATAAAAAAGTAATCCAGTGGCACAGTGGGTAGCATTGCTGCCTCGCAGTTAGGAGACCCGGGTTTGCTTCCCGGATCCTCCCTGTGTGTTCTCCCGTGTCTGCGTGGGTTTCCTCCGGGTGCTCCGGTTTCCTCCCACAGTCCAAAGGTGCATTGGTAATCTTAAATTGTCCCTAGTGTGTGGTGGGTGTGGGTGTGCTCCCTGCAGTGGGCTGTCGCCCTGCCCGGGGTTTGTTTCCTGCCTTGCGCCCTGTGTTGGCTGGGATTGGTTCCAGCAGACCCCTGTGACCCTGTAGTTAGGATATAGCAGGTTGGATAATGGATGGATCTTGTTCGTTTTTGATGCATTTGCTTATGTTTTTATTTTTAATGATGTCTATTTGTACAATTATGTATTTTTGATGTAAATAGGTAATATACTTTTATGGAATGTATGTAGTTTTAGTAGTTTGTATGTTTCAATGCTTGTTCTGTCTTGTTCCATGTATTTTGTGGGAGGTTCCCCAGGACACTGGACCACCTGTCAGTCACAATCTTGGTACTCTCCCCAGCCTTATAGAAGCTGGGAAAAGCCCTCTGTCACATTCATATGTGCTAGGTTGTTGGTGATATAGCTTGTGTTTATTGCTATTTTTGATTATTACTAATTCTGTGGATTTTTCCATTCTTTTTCTTTGTGTTTTGATTATTCTCTTGGATTTTGTATAGGGTCTGTGTTTGCTTTTGGGATTGCCTATTTTAAAGGCATTAACTTCTGTGCCTTTTGTGCTGGTCGGGGCTTCTTTTTACTGAACATTTTTGTTTCAAATAAATCTTTTAATTATAAAGATTCATAGTTTGCCCTTGCATGACCAGCCATGGAATTTGATGCTCTTTAACTAGTCTAGTGGGCACTCTGAGCACTTTTTGGAAAATTCTCGGACCGGGCTGCATTCTTTAAGGCTTCATGTGACTTCACCCCTTTATGTGATGCTGAAAACACAGCAACATTGAACTACCTACAGTCACTAGTTTACGAGCTACTAGATTATTATACTGTAGGCAACATACAGAAGTTAATCAAAGATGTACTATATATTAATTGAGAACACATAACGTTTATACTTAAAATACTCTTTACATATATTAACAAGTTAGAAAATTTATGCATGGTGTAACATTCAGGTGTGCTTGTGGGCTGAGCAAGTGCTATAACCTTTCAATGGATTGAGGTCAGCAGGTAGAGTCTAGAACTTTCTCAGTCTGTTTCATGGTTGCATGGGTCAAAGGCTACCACACCAGGATTGGGCAAAAGCTGGAAAAAAAGGCCTGGATAGGTTTCTAGTCCATCACAAGGACCCCGCTCACTCATACATACAGACACAGACAAACACACTCACACACACCATATTCACAAACAACTGACAATTTGCAGTTTGCAATTAACATAACCATAAGTATAAAATAAATAAATAAAAACCTTTGTAATTAATTCCTCATTTGCTTGAGTATGTATAGCCATTTATGAAGTAGGACTTTCAAAGCTATTCAGTTATGAAAAAGGTTAGGGAATACCAAAAGTGAAAGGCAAACTTTATTACAGAGACTGACTATTATGGATATCAGATAAATATGGCACACTGTTGGTAGAAAACAGGGTGACCTGATTTTCAAACTTCCAAATTGGGACAGTTGGGTAGCATGTATTCCCAGGCATAAAGCCCATCCTCATTTGTTCAATGCCTGTTTTAACTTATCATCAACAGTGATGGATCAGGGCACAAAAAATTTGCTTTCACAAATAAACACATATGATTACAAACAGTGGTTGAAGTGGAAATAAATGGATGGCAGGACTGTCTGTTTTTGCCTGCTTCTTGGTCATCCTTGCAATGCTGTTCAAATTTGACACAATTAAGCTCTTAATTAAGCTTCCTACGTCTGTGTTTTGAATGCTCTATCATAGGTATATTGCATTATACTGGGGTATGGGGGGTTTCCCTTTGGAGTTTTGAGAGGATGTTTCTTTTGGCAGAACAATGTTTTATTGTTTTATTTATACATTTTGATAGTGTTCTTAGAAAAAACAGAAAATCAACAGTTTTGGAAATGTCAGCTGTGGCAGAATGAGAGCAGCAACAAGCCATGGAATTAAATAACGTGTTTAATTAACAGCAAGAATCAGCTTCTCATTAAAAAAGTGATTGGAGTGAAATTGGTTGGAGTTTGAAGACCTAATTTAGCTGGTCATCTGTTGGCTCGTTTCACATCTCATTTCTATTTGGCTGTCATTTAATGAAGAAACAAATCAATTCAGATGGCTGAATCCTTAAAAAGAGGGCTATTAAAAGAAAGGGCAAAAGAGTTAATTAGCAGTGAAAACTGGTCACTGATTAGGAAAATTGTTAGAATGGAAACCTGTGTAGTGACTTTCTACCCTACACATGTAGTGTGCTGTTTTTTTTTATTAATTTGTGTTGGGGATCTGTTTGCCATCAGTAGCATCTATAAGAGGTGAAAGAGGAAAATTTATAAAATATACAGTACAAGTTGGTGTAACCACTCTCAAGGTAGAATTTAAATACTGTAGTGAAATAATTCATAGTCACACAGAATGTTTCTGCATTTTAAGTTAGATAAGTGTTCAGATTTACTGATGCTTTCAAAGGGAGATTTTGAAATTTTAAAACTGTGCACAGCAGTATCTGTTCAGGATATCTAAAGGAAAGTGGAACTGTCTTGACAAATTTCCTTGAAGAATAAGTGTCTCTTTTCAACAAAATTGGTCCTTGGGTGACTGTTATTACATGCAGACAGACTGCCAGACAGACAGACATATTGCCTTTGCAATAGGTGCTTTTCATATTATATACTAACACACTTAAAATGTTAATGAGGCAAAGAAAATTTTATTATTCTATGCCACGATCAGGGACGACATCTGTATTCTTCTTGAGCTGGATATCAAAGAATTTGTATAACATATTTAAGTACTGTTTACCAGAAATATATTGACATTTTAAGGAACTACTTAACAGAAAAAATATTGCATCCACCTTGCACTGTAATACAGTAGCTATGAGAAGAACATGATTATCTGTTGATGAAGAAAGAGTTACTGATATTGACTTTGTTGTGAGACATGGACACTATCCAGTGACCTGAGATTAAAACTGTGGAGAATCTTGGGTACCGTTGGTTTGACTTTGTGTTGAATGAGTGCTTGCTCACGGAGTCTCAAATGAGGTACATTACCTGCAGTGTGAGGGAGCATCAGTTACAGCACGATGGCCATGTGGCGTGATTTCCCAAGTGTGATCCGGCTTGCAGGATCCTCATTGTTGTTGAGTGGCTGGATCAGGCGAAGGGGACACCCATGGCTGCGGAAAATAGATGGTCATTTCTAGGAGGTGGGACTGGACAGCGCGTCTGCCTGGAAGGTTGCCAACCAGGATCCCGGGCTGTTTTGGCATGTGGTGGGTGCAGCAACACACTGTACCAGTGCATGGTCCCCAACCTGACCTGACCTAACCTTACAAAAGACATACTGTACATCCCTGTAAAGGCAATTTCTGATAATAAACATTCAAACTTAAGTTGATGGAAGTGAAGGATTTTAACAATTTGTATTTACATTTACTGCGGTGGGTTGGCATTCTGCCCAGGATTGGTTCCTGCCTTGTGCCCTGTGTTGGCTGGGATTGGCTCCAGCAGACCCCCGTGACCCTGTATTCGGATTCAGCGGGTTATAAAATGGATAGATTGATTCACATATATAACCATGAAAGAAACAATCCTATGCCATATATGTAAAAAATGCTTTATTTTTATACAGTACACAATTAAATGAGTAGATCAGCATACTACACATGTTTTAAAATAAAAAAGAATTGACAAAATAACATTCAGTCAACAATAAAAGCAGTTCTACAACATTGAATCACAGTTGATTTAATTTGGCCTTTTTGACACTGATCAACAGAAAAAAACACTTCAATGTCAATGTGAAAACAGATCTCTGCAAAGTGGTCTAAATTAATTACAAATATAAAGTACAAAGTAATTGATTTTTTGGAAATTATTGACCCCCTTCAAGTCAGTATGTAGTAGAAGCACCTTTGGCAGCAATTCCAGCTTTGAGTCTTTCTGCAGTGGTCTCTATCATCTGTGCATACATGGACACTGCAATTTCACCCCCATTCTTTTTGAAAAACTGCTCAGGCTGTGTCAGGTTGCATGGGATCATGACTGAACAGTTTTTTCAAGCCCAACCACAAATTTGCAATTGGGTTAAGATCTGGCTTCTGAATTGTTCATTCTAGGACATTAACATTGTCATTTTTAAGCCATTTCTTTGTAGCCTTGGCTTTATGCTTGCATTCATTGTCTTGCTTCCTTTTCCCCTCTTCCTTCACAAACCTTCTGGGACCTGCTGCAGAGAAGCATCCCCACAGAATGATCCTGCCACCACCACCATGTTTCAAAGTGGAATGATGTGTTCTTGATAATGTACAATGCTTATGCTAAATATGACACTTGCCCTTGTGGCCAAAAGCTCAATTTTACTCTCATCAGACCATACAGCTCTCTTCCACCTGACTACAGAGTCTTTCATGTGCTTTCAAGGAAAGTTTTGCTGAGATTTTTTTTTAAGTGTATTTCTCTTTGTCACTCTTCCATAAGGCTACAACTGGTGAAGCACCCGGGCAACAAATGTTGAATGCACAGTCTGTCATCTGAGTCCCTGTAGCTTGTAACTCCTTCAGAGTTATCACAAGTCTCTTGGTGGCCTCCCACACTGTTCTTCTAAGGTCTTCTTGCATGATCGCTCAATTTTTGTGGACAGCCTGCTCAAGGTGTTTTGATACTTGAAAGTTCCCAAGCAGAAGTCCTAAAATCTTCTAAAAATGCCCAGTAGGCATTTAAGGTCAAACACAGGATCTTTACAAATAAAAATGTTTATTTTTTCACAAAAGTGCTCTGAACAAGAAGTAAACTGTGTGGTGCACAACAGGCAAAAAGGAATTGCCTTAAACTCAAGGAAATCCAACCAAACAAAGTCCAAATACAGAATCCAGTCAAAAACAGAGCATGATGTCAAAAACCCAGTAAATCACAAAAAGCACATCAATATCTGAAAGAAACACTCACCAATTCCCAAGCGCATTTGAATGAATTGCATGGGACTATGGGTTGCTCTGCCTTTATAGAGCTAAGAACAGTCCCTTGTGGTTATGAGCAGGTGTTCCCACCTCTTGGGGAATGAACCACAAAACACATTGTACATAACACAAGATACATAAACACATAGAAGTTAAATAGTCAACTATATTGACATAAACAAAAGACTCAAAAATGAACAGGAATTTGAACCCCAGCTAGGGGAGGAACCCTTACTGAAATATAACACTTGGCAGATTTACAGCTGTAACATACTCTTTCCATTACTTAATGATTGATTTAACTGGACTCCAAAGGATATTCAATTGACTACTTTCTTGTATTTATCTCCTGACTTGTGCTTTTTAATCACTGTTTCACTGAGTTAGTTGGAGTGTCATTTTGTTTGTGTTGCATAAAAAGCAGCATTACACATGAACAGATCCTAGACAGGTCACCTGACAGTGTAAAAAATAATCAGGGGATTACTTAGTAATCAGGGAATACCATTAGTACTTCAGTGTTTAACGAACACTGTAATCTTACTTTGGTTATATATAATGAATTAGTTAGAGAAAATGTGTTATACGTTAGGATATACATATCTTAAATAGACAAATCACAAAATGGAAGTGAGTAACTCTTGGAGGGATTGATTCATATCATCTCAGATGTATTGGAATCGTCACGTGAAGAGTACAATAGCTCTATGATTCTAGGAATAGTGTCCTATGGCCTATTGCCTTAAAAATCCATATCAAGGAATGGACAGTTTAGTCTGATAAGTTTAAAAATAACTCCAAGTTATGTGAGATGGCCTTTCTCAGCATTGATGTAGCAGTGGAATATGGGTCAGTGTGGTATCAGCTCTGTTTTTTCTCACTTGATGACTTTGACAAAACCCAGATAGGATGGCTTCTTGAGTGATGGAAGGAATGCAATGCTGCAGTGGTTCTGCATGGCTCATGTCGTAGTCTCACATTTGCACTGATAATGTGATCTTTTAAATCAACTACTCAGGCATTACACTAAAAATATGATCACATTTTGTTTTTTTAAATCATTTTCTAATCTGTCAATCACTAAATATTTTATGTTCTTACCAAACCTGGTTAATTCTTCAGTCCACATGGCAGACACAGAGAAAACATAGAATTGAGTCTGCGATGAAGTAGTAAATAAAACAGACAAATTAAATAAAATTAAAGACACAGCCAGGTCAGAGTGAATCATAAAATAAACACAAGCATATAAGATTCTAAACAGATCAGATATTAAGACGGGCTACATTATTTCAGTTTTTTTGTTAAAACTTTATTGGGAGAGATATTTGATTCCCAGAGTAGCTGCCAAATAAGTTTAAATCTAAATCTTTCACAGTACTTCCTTGTTTTTAGTTTTGATTTGTTAGTTTCTAAAAGTAATTTGTTTAAAAAGAGTATGAAATCTGACTCCCTAGACTTTCTTTCAAGTGAACATTCATGTTAAATACATTTTTATCTGCTGTGATGGTCAGGTGGGGGCCGAATCCAGCCGGGACTCCTGGAAGGACCGGGAGAGGGACTATGCCTCCCCCGGACCATGAGAGGACAGCTGTCCTGGTTTGTATGGGGGCCACGGGAACTGAGCATGGAAGCTCATCCCTGTAAGGGCCCGTGGCCACCACCAGGGGGTGCCTGGAGGATTGAGGAGCCCTGGACGTCACCATTTTCACCACACCTGGAAGTGCTGCCAAAAGGATTACCAGGGACACCTGGAGTGCTTCCGGGTGCTCATGCGGCACTTCCACCTAACCAGGAAGTGCCACAGGAAAATCGTCAAAGGGTACCTGGAGCACATCCGGGTGGATATAAAAGAGGCTGCCTTCCTCCAGTCATTAACTGGAGTCGGGAGGAAGAAGGACAAAGCTGGGGAAGGAGGAACAGAGGCAGTGAAAGAAAGAAAGGAAGGACCATTGGAAGGCCCGGACTTGAAGGGTGTTTGGTGCAGGGGCACTGTGTGCTGTGCAGGACTTTATTGGGAACTATAAATAGTGTAAATAAAAGCTGTGTGTGTTGGACTTATCAGTGTCTGTCTGTCTGTGTCTGGGCTGGTTTCCACACAGCTTATATTATTCCTGAAATTAAGGCACAAAGGCAGATGATTATTTTGGTCATTTAAATTCCTAGAACATTATTCATATATTGCTCCTTAATTTATTTTGTATATGATAATTTATATTAAAAATGCTGTACATTTGTACTGCTCTGTGAACATATATATTTCTATATTATTTTTTTCCTGAGAAGCAGATGAACAAAATTGACTGCTTGAAAATTATCCTGACATTTAGGGATACCTTCCATTATTTTAGATGAATTTAATGATTGATACAGAAATATCCTGAATTCTCTCTAGATGTCATGTTATAGAATAAATTAGACAACTATTTATGCTCTTTGAATATTACATAAAAGACAGATCAGACACTTTCTCCCAAAACAAAAGTGTTAAAACAAAGCTCTCTAATAAAATAACTAATATATAATGTATTAAACAAAGTAACCACAAGTAAAAGACAAACCATTAAAGAACATAAAGTAACAAAATAGAATGACGGAAAACACGTCTGAAAAAAGTGTGCTGCGTCTCATGTAACTGTTAAGTTATGGTAAGACCTAAAATGCCTGCTAATTTTATTCTGATCACAAGCTCATTTAATTATATACAAGTTTGATTAAGTTTGATTAAGAATGCAGCAAAAAGTTACCATGACTGTCTTCTGTTCAAGTACAATGTTCTGTAATCTGTAAATTCACTTTGATGCATTTATGTACATTCGAGGTGAACACCCATGTTTTTATAGTGGACATTGTTTTTGTGCTTTACTACTTGGAGGGTTGATTACTTATCCAAAGTTTCTCTATTTGAGCAGTACAGCGCAGACTGTGCTTTGGTGGGGACCTGCAGCCTTAAAATGACTTCATAACTGTCTCCTAACTAACAGACAATAATGTGCAAAAGTGTTAGGCACTTGTGAAAATATACTATAAAGTGGGAATGCTTTCAAATATAATGCCATAGATAGCTTTTCATTAATAAACTTTTCAGAGTGTACAGTAAATAGAAATAAACATAAATGAAGTCAATATTTGATGCAGCCACCCTTTTGCCTAAAAAACAGCAGCAATTCTTTTAGGTATTCTTGTATGCAGTTTCAGAAGGTACTTGTGTGGTAGGTTGTTTCAGGCTACTTGCCGAACTTGTTACAGTTCCAATGCAGAATTTGGCTGTGTTACTTGCTTCTGTCTCTGCAAGTTAATGCTAGACTAGCTTGATGATGGATCAGCGCTCTGTGGGGGCCATACCATCTGTTGCAGGATTCCTTTTTCATATGCACATTTTAGTTTAACTTGCTATATACTACTGCAATACTTGAAAAAGAAAATTATGCAATAATGAAGAAAAGTAGACAACATCATGCAAATACAATATGCATGTATACATGTGTGTGCCTCAGTGTAAACTGCAATGGACTGGAAAAGGCGTGTCTTGAAAGAAGGGGTGACACCTTGATAAAGTGGTTGGTAAACATTATGGAATAATGTATGCTACTTCTTTGTCATTAGGGCACAGCACATGATTCTGACTGAATGGAACTTGGACTATGGTGGCTTTTAAAGTGTAATATTCATGAGGCCAATTAATACTTTCGAGATCATTAGATGGCAGTACCTGACTGGAAATAGTAGGACCATATTACTTTTTTAAAACAGGCTATCTTGAAGCTGCCAGGAAAACCTAGTCCTTTAAGGGTCGCTTAGGACTAAGAGGTCTGGGGATACCAAAAATACATCCACTCATCCTACCATTGGCCAGAAGAGAGAATTAGAGGAAGCTTAAACCTTTGCTGCCACATGCTAGAGGATCTAGACTTGGGAGGAGATTTAGAGTGATGGTTTAATAGTAAGATGAAAAGGCTATGTTTGTGACAATGGGAGAGAGAGAGAGTTCACCATTTTTGTACTTTTTAGTTAGACTAGTGGTTGAACTACAACACCAGATCACAGAATGTGGTGGTTCTTTGCAGTGGAGAAAGTGGATGAACCCTAACTCCAAATAGATAAGGGTTCAAAAAGCCTTCTTTGAGCTCCACATTCAAGACCACAAGGGGTTCATGCTTGGAGAAAATGAATATACAGTTCCAGTTTCTAGGACTGTATCATCACAGGGATGGGGAAAGGTCCCACTTGCAGTGCCACTTAGAAAGAAACTAGCCATAAAAATGACAGCTGCATGCAAATAATTCAGCAATGCTCCGATTCCAATTAAAGTGCATTAAGCTGATTTATATCTGTATAGTATTACTGGATTCATTGAATATTCATAGATAGTCTTCTTTTGTTGTTGTAATATTACCTTGCCCATTCTTAAGGAACAAGTGTTAGATTAAATAATATCAAATAAAACCAGGTTATATGAACACAGTATTAGTGTTCATTCCCATGCCTCTATGAGCTGCATAGATGTCCTTAGGGGAATTATTTTTCCTTTCTCCATTCAGTTGGTGTAAGAATGATCCCTGCTGTAACCCTGCCCTTAGGAGAGAAGATAGCATTGTGCTAATTAGAGCGCGATGCAAGAAAAAGAAAAATAAGAATGGCAGTAGAAAATGGCTGGCAACAAAGAGAATTTTACACAGCTGGTTGTCTAGTAAAGTGCCATCCATTCAAACATTGAGACAATAATCACTGATGTATCAAATTTACTATCATAATGCATTTATTGCCCTTTCCATTTTGGTTTATTCCTTTTCCTGGCAACCAAGATTACTTCTTATAATATTTTATAATGATGATGTGTAACCATTGCTTAATGTTCATAAGTTTGAATGGTTATAGCACTGCCTATTTTATTTTTAATTAGTGTTTTATTGACGCTAGTGTCAGTTACTCAATCAGTGTTTATTTTATGAATTTTGTGAATTAGAATCAATGATTAATTTAAGCCAAATATTAGAAGTCCAAACCCACCAGCTTTGTTTGGTTATTTAACCTAACCAAACATTTCCATAATAATGTAGTGAATCCAAAAGCATTGCTAGAATACAAATAATATTCAATGGAACTTAAACTGGGCATTGTGAAGGACTTGTTCCCTAACTACTCTAGGTTTACCTTCTGAGTTATGCACAATGCTGTTGCCTCCTGTTCCCTATATGTATTAACATCATCCATCCATCCATTTTCTAACCCGCTCAATCCGAATACAGGGTCACGGGGGTCTGCCGGAGCCAATCCCAGCCAACACAGGGCACAAGGCAGGAACCAATCCTGGGCAGGGTGCCAACCCACCGCAGGACACACACAAACACACCCACACACCAAGCACACACTAGGGCCAACTTAGAATCGCCAATCCACCTAACCTGCATGTCTTTGGATTGTGGGAGGAAACCGGAGTGCCCGGAGGAAACCCACGCAGACACGGGAGAACATGCAAACTCCACGCAGGGAGGACCCGGGAAGCGAACCCGGGTCCCCTAACTGCGAGGCAGCAGCGCTACCACTGCGCCACCGTGCCGCCCTATTAACATCATTCCATGTTAAAATGATGGAAAAAAAATTGGAAATGGACAACAGTAGAAACATCATTCCAGATGCGAGTCCATTAAAAAGGCTTCTGCTTTGTGGTAGTCATAGCCATTGTAAAAGTACTACCTGGAAGGGCTGGGGCTTCTTGTGGAAGCAGGAGTGACTTCATGGGTCATCATATCCTCAAGTCTACAGATGGTAGAGGTAAAGATATGAAAGACATTACCATCTCTTGACTCAGGATGGAATTACAATCATTACACAAGCCCTGAGAATGCCCATTACTCACATGTGTGACAACACATCGAAAAGTACAAATGAATATGACCATTGACCAGGCCACATAAGATCACTTGGAAAATTGTTATAAGATAACAGTATGGCCTCTGGAAATCAGAGCTTATCCCAGCGGCATCTGGCGCAAGACAGGTAAAATCAGAGTCATCCATTGAAGAATTACAAACTCTTCACAAATTCTCACTTACACGCATACAGTCTCACAGTTGCCATTTTAGTTCCATCACTCACCTTAATTAGCATGCCTTTAGATGTGAAAGAAAAACAAAGTAATGGGGGAAAACTTCTGAAGACTGAGGAAGAATGTGTATACTGGATAGACTTAGTGATTGGGACAGTAATTGAACTTAGGCATCAGGAATTGTAAGGTTGCAACTACAACTATAGTGTGTTATCTTAAAGAATGAAGTAAGTGATTTGAATTGAAGGCCCAGGAGAAAAATTAGGTTAAAAAAAAAACAAAGCTGAGGCCAAAACCAAAAGTCAAGAATCGATCATCAAAACCCATAAAAATGAAACAAACTTCGAAGTCTTATTTTATTCAAGGGTCAAATACCAAAATAACAAAGAGAATTGCACATAATCACCAGTAAGTTTATCCAGTCTTGGATAGTTTGTGACCTTAACACTGTCGCTCTTGATGTTATACTTCCAGTGCATGATGGGACGGTTACCAAATCAGGGCTCTCAAAATGGTGGTACAAAAAACAAGAGAAAAGGGTCTGGCTGTCAAACTTAACAAACAGAAATTCAAAACCCACCCAAAAGAAAGAGAGCAGAGCCAAAACCCAGATCAAAACCTGCAAGGAAGGAAGATTATCCTTTTCCATGATATCAAAACTTATTCTAAAATGTTATTGATTAGATTCTGCCATATTTAAAAAAAGGTTTGAACAGATCCTCTAAGTGAGAATCAGATTTTTTTTCCAATTTCAAAGAGTATAAGACATCAGTTAACCACTGACTTAAAAGGGGTGTTGTGGGATTCTTCCATTTGACAAAGATAAGTCTTCGTGTCAGTAGTTAGGTGAAGGTAATTACAGTTTGTTTGTCCTTCTCAACTTTAAGCCCTTCTGGGAGAACAACAAACATAGCTCTTAATGGATTAGGAGTGATTGTGGCACCAAGGCTGTCTGATAGGATTCAAATATCTTTGTCCAGAATGTTGTTAATTTGGTGCACACCCAAAACATATGGCCCAGTGAGGCTGGAGCTAGATTGCATGTTTACATATTGAATCTTGCCCTGGATACATTTTGGACAATTTTAAACTAGATACATGTGCTTGAGAAAAGATTTTAAATTGATTGACTGTGTGCTTTGCACTTATGGAGCTCCTTGAAATATTAAATGAAAGATCCCTTTCCTATTGTGCCCTGGGATCTTTGAAAGGAAGGGACTTTAAAATGTTTTTATAAATTGTGGAGATGCTGTTTAAGTCTTCTAGACTGATGAATAATAGAAAAAGTGGAAGGTAAGGAAAATTAGGCAGGTTCTGTTTAGCAAAGTTTCTAATTTGAAAGTAGTGGAAAAATTGTGTTGATAAGAAGTTATTTGGAGCTTAATCATTTGTAGGATACAAAGACATTACCTCTGCGCAAATCTCTTAAGTCTTTTAACTCCGGACACTTTTTAAACATTAAATATTGCGTATGTTTGAGAAGGTAGAAAAAGGTTGGTGTCATGTAGAGGTGTAACAGATAAAAGCTTCTCTGTCTTAAAGTGTTTCCAACATTGGTTCCATACTCTAAGTGAATAAAGGGCAATTGAATTATTAATGCATTGATGATAATTTGTATTTACTAGGGCACAGAGCAGGGAATATAAAGAAGTACTGCAAGATTTTAGTTCTGTTGCTGACCAGGATTGTGTATATTTATCAACTTGTGTCCAGGGGTCTCATGTATAAACGGTGTGTACACACAAAAATGCTGCGTACTCCCGTTTCCATGCTCAAATCGTGATGTATAAAACCTAAACTTGCCGTAAAGCCACACACATTTTCACAGTAGCTCAAACCCTAGCATACGCAAGTTCTCTGCTTGGTTTTGCAAACTGGCGGCACCCAGCGTCAAAGCAATGCTTTTGTTCCAGTGTGGTTTCCCTTTCTTTTTTATATCCACATCCCAGAAGAGGCTTTATCATATACACTAAAATTAAGCGCTTATTTTTTATTAGTTGAAGGGATCTGATTGTAACTAACTTGTAACAATATAATGGTCCACGGAATAGCCAAACTATTCCAAATACCATAGCTGCTTTAGCGTTGTTACTCACACTGCACCTTCTTCTTCTTCTTTTAGCTGCTCCCATTAGGGGTTGCCACAGCGGATTATCTTTTTCCATATTACTCTTGCATTTCGAAAATAAGCAGTCAATGGCTCAATGGAAATTGCAAAGAGCAATGGTGATAGGGGGCGTCCTTGTTGAGTACCATGTTCTAGTTTGAAGTAGTCTGAAATAATGTTATTAATACAAACTGAGGCTTCAGGACTAGTATGTAGTAGGTTGATCCATACATATTTGTTTTGGCCAAACCCAAATTAGTGCAATATGGTCCCATTCAACCATATCAAATGCTTTTTCTGCATCCAAAGATAATAGGATGTCTGGGGTGTTAGATTTAATGGATGGATATATTATATTAAACAAATGTTGAAGATTAGAACCCATTATAATAAATCCAGTTTGGTCTTGTGATATTACAGAAGGAAGCACTTTCGTAATCCTTCTGGCTAGAACTTTGGAGAGTACCTTAACATAATTATTCAGGAGTGAGATTGTTCTGTATGATGCACATTGTAGTAAGTACTTATTTTTCTTAGGAAAGACAGTAATTAATGCTTGGCAAAAAGTGTGAACTAGAATATTGTTGTCTGAAACTTCTATAAATGTTGCTAATAATAGTGGAGCTAACTTATTTGATTTTTTTTTTTTTATAAAATTCCACTGGGTAGCCATCAGGGCCTGCTGTTTTCCCACTTTAAATTGAGTTTATACTGCCTAGTGATTCTGAGAGTATCAGAGGTTTATTCAGTTCCACTGCACTAATATTATCTAGCTGTGGTATTTATAATGAATCAAAAAACTCATTAGATTGTGTCTTATCTTCTTTAAATTGAATAGAATATAAAGATGTACAGTCCTTTCTAAATGTGTGGGTTATATTTTTATAGTCAATGATTTTATCTCTATCTGTTTTGGTAATTACTGGCCTTCTTTCTGCATTCATAATAATGATTTTGAGATTTAAAGATGAGCTGTTCTGTTTCTTTAGTAGTTAAGAGGTTTAATTCTGAATGCAAAACCTGTCTTTTCTTATAAAGTGCCTCATTTGGAGATTTGGCTCATTCTAGGTCTATTCTGGTGATTTTGCTGATTAACTCAGGCACCTTCTTGGTTTCTAATTAATTTTTGTGAGAAGGATATGAAATAAGCTGTCCTCTTAGAAATGCCTTCAGAGTATCCCAGAGTATTCCTGAAAAGACCTCTGAAAAGTGTTTTTTTTTAATGTAAAACTCAAAGAATTTTAAAAGCAGTAAATGATTACTTGTTCAGTTATTCTGCTTGGTTGTAATTTAAACCTTATTTAACTTTATTTTGTCATAAAAATTTAAGAAAAAGATAAAAGCTTTTAATTCCATTCCAAAAAGAAAAAAGAAAATCATCAAATGGCAAAGATGCTTTTTAAGAGGGAAATACTGTATATGGTAAAATAGAAATGACATGCGAGGTGGGCAACTAAGAACAGTGTATTAAGGCAATATAAAAGCAGGGGGCTCACATAAAAAGAAGTATTAAGAAAAGAGTAATTGCTTTGAACCTGTGTTTAGGGAAAGCAATAATGATGGTGAGGCTGACATGTAGTATAGTGTCAAAACATCCATGTACTGTCTAAACCCACTTGGACTACTAGAAGGTTTAACAAAAGCAAATACCACATGTTCCAAACACTAGTAAAGAGAGTATGTAGTTACAGATATTGTACAGTACACATCTTTATTATGTTACATTCAGTTCAGTTCAAAGTATTGTCATGGGTAAATTTTGGCACCATGTATTTAGTTTTTATAATGTATTTGTCAGATGGGCTTATCCAAAGTGACCCTCAAGCCTGGGACACATTGCAATTGTTTATAAATGTTATTGTAATAATTAGACCACAAGCATGTAAGTGAATTGCTCAGGGGTCACACTGTCAGTCAGGTTGATGGGACTGAACTGAGAACCTTTTGGTTTAATGTCTAGTGTCTTAGCCACTACTCCATGCTGCCTACCTAGAATGGATTACTATAAGTTTTAATCCAATTTTTTTTTACTAGCCACTACACCACTACACCATTACTGTAATTTGGTGTACAGTTATACCCTACCAGACTATAGGTAACTTAAACCACATCCCAAAAAAATCATCCTCATCCAAGACATATAAAAAGAATGAGTTGAATATCTTGAGGGCACTCTTACCAGTTATCTTGTATCCTTCTTTTTGACTTTTGGAACTTTTCTGAAGGACCTAATTCACCTTATGAACAAGAACCATTTTTGTTTTTATCCACACTGCATGAAAAGGTAATATAAATATATGCAGGAGGAATATTAGGATTCAAAAGTGAAGGGTAATTTACATTATTCAAAGATGTGTATCTCTTATGTGAGATAACCACACACACTCATTAATTTATGCTGAAATGTCAGTTTCTTTATGCTGCTGTATATTTTAGCAATATTCTATGTGACTGTCTTTTTATTAAACACTTTCTTGTTATACTATTACATTTTATTCTTGCTTTATTTCCTTAATGCATTTGAACTGTTTTAGGAGTTAAAACATATGTGTAGATAGTAGCTTTATCCTATTTAGCTTAAAGGGTGGTCTATTTGAATATTCTAGCTCCTTTCAAAAGATTTCACCTCACATTATGTGTATCTTCAGGGAAGAAAAAAAAGTTGCAGCACATGCGATTAGGCAGTTTGCTTCTACTGCCCTCGAGCGACTGCTGATATGTTGACTACTGGCATGTTGACTACTGGCAAATGGCAGCCCTTCTCAGTTTGTCCTCCAAACCGGCAGGTGGCGTCTCGTCAAACGGCGTCGTCTTCAAGATGCTGCGCGTTCTCCCAGAAGCTTCGTATTCTTGATTCATTCCTTCATCATGGCAGTATAATCATTTTAAGGTAAAACAATATATCGCGTTGTTGCGCCAGGATATGGTATAAATTGTAAACATATGTAAGGCCCTTTTTATTTGTCTAACTCTCTCTCTCTCTCTAAATATATCAATATAGCGGCTTGCATCTCCGTTTCTTTATTGTAACTTTAATTCGTTTAATAAATGCCCGCGCTCATTTATTTTCAGCGGTGACAACATTTGGGTTTATTGTTTTATTTCAAACGTTGCTTTTAAAATCGGTTTTAGCGTTTGCTTTATTGTGTAAATTAGTAAACTATTAACAACTCCAAACCCTTTTAATGGTAGGTCTTAGGGGGGCGTAACCGGAATACCAGTATACAGAATACAGTCACAACTTGGGATAGAAGATTAGGATATTATTTAGAAAAAAAGGTTGGTGACTTCTGAATTGCCTGAATATCTGTTGTACTCCCTTTTTTAAACTAACCTTTTGGGAAAAAAACTCTTTGGAAGGTCTTGATCTTTACATTTTGGATTTACACTGCAATTGTGAAAAGTTTATTTAAGCAAATACCATATTGATTATGTAAAGCAACATTTACATGGATTAGATCTAAGCTTTATTAGATGTCTACTTATTGAAGGCATTTATATATAGGTTTAATTTTCAAACTTTTAAAATTGTTTACATTTAGATTATTTTGGGACTGTGTGGTACATTGTCATTTGACTACTCAGAAGCCAGTTTCAAGCTAGAATATTTTTCTTATGTAACTTATCACATATTCTAAAAAAATATTTCATGTGGTCAATGTATGAGACAATCAAAACGTTACGAGTCTGACCTGTTAAAAATAAACCAAACAAGTTTTCTTTTTTCAGTATAATCAACATAAAACTTACTGTACTTGTTACATAGGCAAAGATATTCTGTGACACTCAAATAAAATGGGCTTGTCTTGCTTGTTCAACCACTCTGTGTAACTAACTTTACATACTCATTATTGACATAGCAGGTCCCATGGAGGTGATCCTTCAGACTGTAGAATGGATGGTAGTCAAATGAACCATGAGAGTAGGACTGTTGAGTAGAAACTGATCAGATCCACGTTTTGTAGAGCAGCCTTAGCACTATGCAGTGTGAGCAGGGGCACTGCCATTAATGCCTGCTGCATTTTCCTTACTGAGAGCCCCAAATACCAGAGAAATTCAGCATAATGTTGATTGGTTATGTAGCCCTTTTGAAGCACGTCATGCAGGGCCATATTAACAAACAGCATCATAAGCCTCCGGGCAAAATAGTGCACTGGGGCCCAATACGTTAAGACGGACTTGAGTGAATACTCTTGACATTGTGAAAAATTGTTCCTGTGATCTTGTTGGCTCAGGTTTGAATCTTGAAGTTTTCTTGGTGTAGGTGAATCACCATTCCATTTTTTATTGTTATTTGCATTCTTGGTTCATATTAGTTTGGTTCTGTTGGTTTTTTTTTTTTCAAATTCCATACCCAGATGTGAAACACAACTACATTTATTCCCACTCTGTATTCATAAACTCAGAATTCTCAAATCGGATATTGAATGTATTGATGCTTAATAGAGCTGAATGTACCCTCTGGGCACACAACTTGCACACATCATGCTCATGTGGAATTGTTCAGGAAGAACGGATTTTCACAGTTCACTCCATAATGGCATCCTATTCTTCTTTGGTTTTCTTTTTTGTAGAAGGTCAACAAGACCTTGGATTATCTTGTGGAGATGTCTTGCCACAACAGAATTCTGCATTCCACTAGTTGACTGAAGTAGTGATAATGTTTCTTCAAAGGTGCATTGTTTTCTACCATCCAAAAAATTATTGATAGCACGATACTTGGATTTATGGTTTTCAGCATCCACGTTGACGTGATGCTTAAATAAGAAATATGCAGTATAAACCATAGATGCTGGATGTGACGATGCTGGTTTCCTACAGACTCCCTCTTCCCACATGGTAGTGTGCTGAACCAACACCGTTGATAGTTATGACCAAGATGATCAGACATATGAGGACAATTCACTGATGATGCCAGAGGATGGTGGAAAAAGTGCACAAGTTTATTAAGAACCAGTCAAAACAAAACTAAAACCAACAAAAGTGTCAATTGTGCAGTGTTCTCAGAGTACATAAATAATTTCATAAAAATCATTGTGAAAGTGAGAATAAAATCAATAAATAAATACAGGCAGTCCCCGGGTTATGTACGAGATAGGCACTGTAGGTTTGTACTTAAGTTGAATTTGTATGTAAGTCGGAACAGGTACATTATTTTAACAAATGCTGTTGTTGACCGACTGTAACCAAGTGCTCTGCCAATGAATGTTGGAGTTTCACCTCTCTCTGAGCTTTTTATTATTTTTATTTTCAGTGGTGATAGTTTTCCACTTCTTTACTGTAAGGGTGAAGACAAAAAGTTAAGATGAGTTCTTCTGCACAGTGCAATACACGCAATCACAGTAGAAAGGCACCCGTCATCACGTCTGATGTACTGACAAGAGACAACTTCCTGCTATGTGCGTAACAGTACAAGTAGGCTTACTATTGAGAATGACTGCAGGCGGCGAGGGGGGTTCATCACTCGCCCACCACAAAGTCACCTCCACTACACTATGCTGCCTGCAGATACCCACCGAAAACAAACACAGTGCAGCCAAAGGTGGGTAGTTAATCGCCCAACCACAATTCAACAGGCAGCAATCCGAGGCACACTACAGTACAATGCTACCCCTGCCGCCCCGTTCACCCTCAGTGGCCTCCATCCAGCCACATCTGGGTCACCGCTTGCAGCATTACCAGCCGTGTGTGCTGGGTGGGCAGTGAAACGCCCCCCCTCTGCTCCATCCAGCCTGCGTCCAGTCGGGAGCAGTAGCTGCGGCAGCATAGTGGGTGGGCAGCGAACCATCGTCCTGCACACGAGCGATAGCTGTGGCCCTGGTGACTATGGACCATGGGTCACTGCTTGCTGCCGGAGCCGCCGAAGGACACTACACAGCGAAATCGCCCCAAGGCCACCGCTTGCAGCATTCCCAGGCCGAAGATGACGGAACGGCAGTTACTGAGGCGTGTGCGTCGCAGCTGCGTCCTCATTCGTATGTCATAGGTCAGATGTCAGTAACCTGGGGACTACCTGTACATTAAAAATCCAAGGTTAAAATGCAGTCTAACTCCTCTTGATCTCAGCCCACCTCCTTTTTATTCTCCCTGGCTCACCCATTGCTTGCGTAGCCAACAGAGACTCAGCAGCCACGAGCTCCTTTCGCCCAACCTCCGTCTGGGCTACCTCCAGGCATCACAATCAGAACGTCTGAGGTCGGCTGTCCTCCTTTCTTCCTTCGCGCTCACGTGGTCGCATCTCAGAAGCCTAGAGAGTGCACCTGCCTTGCTCGCCACACTCCACCTGGATGTTCTGTGGGGCGAACTAGCCCCTAGAGCACCACAGCTCATGCTGTCTCCTCCTTCCAGGTGGCCAGATCCTCCTGCTAAGACTGCCTTTCACATCTTTTAACCTCTTACCTGTTCTCATTTTCTTTGATTCCTCTCATCTTTGTTTTCTCTTCTTTGATTCTCCTATCTTTGATTTTTTTCCTTGTGCCGACCCGTATGTATACACTTCCGTCTCTATGGACGCAGCGTCTTAATCACACGCCACAGGAAGCCAATAAAGCAATTGAGAACGATTGCCCGTGCACATGCAGGTGCGACTCGCTCCAACTACCTCATTAACTCCCCGCGGTCATGCAATCGCGCCCACGGAGCGTGACACAGCTCTATGGATTTAAAACTAGTCCTTTTTTTGAAGGCGTGGATCTGCTGTACCACACTGAAAACTTTTAAGTCACATATTTTACAAGGAAATAGGAAGTAAACCACTTAAAAACATCACAATAAAATACCTATTTCAGGTTGACATTCTACATGTTACAGTAATAACTCTATGAGCCTTTTTATATTTCATGTTGAAAGATTGAGGTAACAGTGGTACCTGTGGTCATGACCGTAATTCGTTCCGGAACTCTGGACGTGACCCAATTTGGTCGCGACCTGAATGTAATTTCCCCATAAGATTGTATGTAAATACAATTAATCAGTTCCAGCCCATACAAACTGTATGTAATTTTTTTAAAAATTTTTAAGCACAAAAATAGTTACTTATACCATAGAATGCACAGTGTAATAGTAAACTAAATGTAAAAACATTGAATAATACTGAGAAAACTTTGAACAACAGAGAAAACTAACATTGCAAGAGTTCATACTACACCCTTATGAACTGCTCGTTGTAAACACTTTTTTTATGAGTTTTAAGCACAGGGGAAAAAGATTAAAGTTTGAAAAGTCCTTCATTTATACAAAAACTAACCATAAACAACCAAGAAAACTAACCTTGCATGAGTCGAGTTCTGGCGTGAAGGAAGTGAGGAGGAAGCTGGGTGGCAAGGAGGTTACAGTTTCAAGGGAGAGTCCTACTCCGCGAAAGAAGATTTCGAATTAGAAACCAATAGATCTCTAGTAGATTTCGATTTCTAGTATTCGGCAGCAAGATCAGTAACATTAACACCATGCTCATACTTTTCAATGATTTCTTTCTTTAATTGGATTTAAATTTTCTTTGAACCTTTCTTCTCACCAACACTTCCACTCTTCAATTGCTTAGGGGCCATGGTTAATTTCAAAATTAATGCAAAAGCACACGAAATAGAGCACAAAGAGTTCACAGCGATTGTACGCATGTCTGACTGAGAACAATGTACATCGAGAGACTGAACACATGTGGAAATCACTGGCACGTACAAACCAGAAGGGAAACTGACCACCAGCGTTTTTGTTCGCCACCAGAGCGTGTGGTCGTGAACAGATGGAAAAGTTTGGCAAACTTTTTGATTGTAACCCGATTTGTACGAATTTGGAAACTTCGTGACCAGAGGTTCTACTGTATATAAGATACAGGTATTTTGATGTAGCCCAAAGTAGAGCTTTGCTGACCTTTCTAGGTTTTAACTGTGCTGCAGGTTCCCCATATTGCCAACATTGGTGTTACTTAATTTGAGATGAAAACTTATCTTGATTGATCTGTAAAATCTGGATTTTTTTGTTATGAAAGCATTATTCCAGGTTGTGAATTGAGTAGCAGCATCTGGGCATGTGTTTCAGATGGATTTTATGGTACTTCACACTTCTTCTATTTTTCTTCTTTGTGACTGCTGCATATACTGTAGATTAATTTCCACTTAGATTTTCGAAGCAGAAGAGTAAATATTTGCAAACTGTTTGCATGCTTTTCCATATCCATGTACTCCTGCTTTTTGCTCACATCACAAAGAAGTTTGTAAAGTGAATTGGTGAATGTAACGTTGGCCTAGTATGCGTGGTCGTGGGTGTTTGTTAGCACACTCTGCTTAGGTTTATTTCTTGCCTTTTCCTTTATGATGCCAAGATTAACTGCAGCATCCATAAAGTCTATTTCAACTGTTTCAGTAATTGGATGGATGTGAATGATAAAGATTTTACTTATTTTTTTATAAATCTCTTTTGATGTGTTGCAAAGTGTAAACATATATTTTAATGATGATTGTTTTTTCTTTTATTTAAAATGCATTGAACTGTGTTCCAAAAACTAACATGAGCCAAGAAAGGAAATGTAATGCCTTTTAACAAAATGTAATAGAAGTATTCCTTCCTGGTAACTTGCAAGACTCTGTATAATACCAAAGAAACTAAGATCCTGTGTATCAAATTGTGTGTTTTGTTGTTTGAAAAAACACACACACACAAGAAATAAATGAATCAAAAAATGACCTAAAATGACAGAGAAGTAGAAAAGAAACAAAATCAAACAGCCCCTTAGGCTTGCATTCACAACAAACTTAACTTCTTGCTCATTCTGTATATATTCATGGCAGTGTCATTTCTTTCTAGTTTCCATTGTTCTTGTCGTTTTCTCTTTTCATATTTACATTACACAGTATTAATTACCACTTGGTCTTCTTGGTGATATTGCTGACATAGAGGACATGCCTATAATGGCTTCCTTTATCTTGGGTCTTTATTGTATGGTAAATTGGCAGAGTCATACATGTCACTCCTGTTGTAGTTACTTGTTATATTAAACTAGGGAGCTCTCACTTTGCTCAGCAACCCCCGTGCGGGCACTACACGCTAGTCATTTCCTGGATCTGCCACTTGCGACGAATTGTGCTGTGCTTTTGGATAAACACGATTATCAACTCTGTCTTTGATATTTCTGTCTTTTCAAAACTATTATTGTTTAAAACTATCATCATCACATGTTGGTTTATTATATATGCGAGTATGATCTTTCCGATTCATTTAGAAATCCAAGAAAACTTTTTTTGTCCATGTTTTTCAGATAAATTTTGTGTCAAGTGCGATACTTTTGGATGCGTGGATTTGTATCCATTATTATCCATTATTTCACCGAGTAATAATTTCTGTTTGTTTGCGCCAATGCAATCTTTACTATCATTTTTTTGATACTTTCGAATTTTAGTACTTTCATTATCTCAAACCTGCTCTGCTTCTGTATTGTGCCAACATTTTTAAACCTCTTTACAACGTTCTACTATGTCGTCTACTCTTTGTCTTTTATTTCCGCCCCCGCTTGGACCTGTTAGGTTTTCAATTCCACTTGGTCCGGGCAGATTATAACTTTCCTTATTTTCTGAATTTACACTTAGATTATTGTTCTTTTTTGAATTCTTTCCTCTCCCAACACTTTTGGACCTCTTTTCGATGTGCTACCCTTTCTTTTTCACTTAGTTGTTGACGTTTCATATAGAACAGGGGTGCCCACACTTTTTCGGCTTGTGAGCTACTTTTAAAATGACCAGGTCAAAATTATCTACCTACATTAAAAAAGATATATATATATATATATATATATATATATATATATATATATATATAGATATATATACTGAGTATACTTTATACATAAAATGTATGTTGTCGTACCTTGCATAATTGAATAACATTTATGGCACAATAACAATTCAATACATTTATGGTCACTACAGTATTTGGATTTAATAATTGTCATGTGGGAAAAGGCTGACTCGCATAAATAATTAGAGCCAAATAATGCAGTCAAGGAGCTTTTGAATTCAGCCGAGTGAAAAATGATGGCTGTCCGATTAACTGCGATTTTAGTTCCCTCTCCTTTCTCTTTCTCAGATCGCTTTTTGGAAGGACGTCAGTTTCATAGTTTTAATGAACAGTTTCAAAATGCCTTTACACATTTTCCTTCTTTGGAATAGCAATGATAGATTGACAGATCAGACAAACACACTCGATTGTGACATTGTGAGAAAAAAATCGTCTTCCAGTTCCACATCCAGCCCATACCCTCCCCAAACAATTTTTTAAAATCCCTTCTTTAGTCAGTATAAGTTGGAAAGCTAACTAGATCACAGCCGGAGTTTTGCAGTAGCTCACGCGTTTGAGCGTACGTGCTTGCATGCGGGATGACCAGTGTCTGGGAAGAGAAGAGATCTCAGACTGGCCGTCCTGTATGTCAATCAAGTGGCAAATGCCATAGGGAGGATATATGAAAGACTAATGTTTAAAAAAATTTTTTTTTGAATGCAACGCAATCTGCCTACACTACCTTTGCGATCTACCAGTTGATCGCAATTGACGCATTGGGCACCCATGATCTAGAACATATAAAATTATTGTCCAGAAAAGGACCACATCAAAGGAAAGAATAGATTGTATGTCTTGTATTAAAATGAAGAACACGTAAAAAATTTATAGGTTGAGTGGACAGTGGGTGTAGTTTAATCTCTTTAGGCAGCTGGTTATGTGTCAAAAGTAACATCCAAATGAATACCATGACCCATGCATTCCCAGCAGAGCATTTCCCAGAGCATTACACTGCTTCTGTTGGCTAGCTTTCTTCTTATGGTGCATCCTGTTGCTATCTCATCTCCCGGTAAACAATGCATACACATTAGGCTGTCAACACAAAATAAACGAAAATGTGATTCGTCAGATCAGGCCACCTTCTTCCATTGTGCCATGGTCCAGTTCTGATGCTCACAAACCCATTTTATGTACTTTCTTAGGCAGAAAGGGGGGGTCAGCATGGGCATTCTGCGACTATGCAGCTCCATACACTGCAATCTGCTGTGAACTGTGTGTTCTAACACCTTTCTTTCATGGCCAACATTATGTTTTCAGGAGTTTGTGTTACAGTAGCTCTTCTGTGAAATTAGACCAGATGGGCTAGCCTTTGCTCCCCACTTGCATCATCTCGCCATCACAATTTTTGCCTTTGTCAGAGAGGTCCACATTCTTACATTTGCCCATTTTTCTTGCTTCCAACACATCACCTTCAAAAGCGGGCTGTTCATTTGCTGCCTAATATATCCCACCCCTTGACAGGTGCCATTGTAATGAGATTGTCATTGCTATTCATTTCACCTCTCAGTGGTTTTAATGTTATGGCTCATCAGTGTGTGTTTACTGGTTTATGATTATCTGCAGATCATTTAAAAAAATGGAGCTCCAAGCGATATCCCAAACTGTACTTATACAACATTTTAAATGATATGCAGTCACATGAAAATTTAATGTGTTTTATTTGCAAGGTTTTACATGTCAGGACATTACTATGAAGTATAACCAAATCCAAAAATAAGATATACAGTGTGTAACTGCAGGTGACAAACAGCAGATATCAAAGTGTTCACTTTGCAATTATTTATTTAACAGAAAATAGCCAACCTGCAGAAAGAACTATACCCAATAATTTAGTATCATGTAACCAACTTTAACAACAATAAGTTACACACTGTTTCAGCCTATTGATGTTCAAGAGCATTATTTAATGTAACACTTTCGTCAGATTCTGTTGCAGTATCTCAGTGATATGGAGGTTTGTACTTTGACACAGCTTTTTTGTTTGTTTTCCTTTTCAGACATTCACTTGTATATTTTCTGGTGTGTCTCTGACTCCATGGCACTTGGCAGGTCAAGTCATTCATTCATTCCCTTATTCATTCAGACACTCATACTTACTCCTTGTTGTTTGTACCATACCATACCATACCATATTTATTTGTTGAGCACTTAAAAACACAGCATTACAACTGACCAAAGCGCTGTACAGTTACAACAAGCAGGACTAAAAGCAATATATTAAAAATAAGCATTAAGAGAGAATTAAAACAGAGATACTAAAAACAGGTCAAGGGACCAAATAAAATAGAGAAAATAGCAAAAGGCAAGTGGAAAATGAAACAGGTTAAGAATTAAAAGCCAATGTGAAGAAGTGCGTTTTTAGGCGAGATTTGAATGTGGCGACTGAAGCGGCTTGCCTAACCACTAAGGGCAGGGAGTTCCAGAGCCTGGGTGCACAGACGGAGAAAGCCCTTTCACCACGAGCTTTAAAACGTGCCTTGGGAACGGTTAGGAGCAGCTGATCTGTGGATCTAAGAACACGAGGGGGATTGTGACAATGGAGCAAGACACTCAAATAGGCGGGGGCTAGACCGTTTAATGTCTTATAGGTTAGGAGGAGAATCTTAAAATCGATTCTGAATCTAACCGGCAGCCAGTGTAGGGTTTTCAAAATCGGTGAAATGTGTTGGATTCTGCTACTTCCAGTTAGAAGCCTTGCAGCCGCATTTTGAGCCAGTTGGAGTCTAGAAAGCGTGGCTTTACTGATACCAAAAAGGCAGGAATTAGAGTAGTCAAGCCGGGACGTAATGAATGCATGAATTACTGATTCCAGGAGGTGGTTAGAAAGAATAGGCTTGAGTTTGGCGATTCGCCTTAGATGGAAAAAGCAGGATTTTACTGTGCTGTTGACTTGAGCATCCATTTTCAGGAACGTATCCATTTTGATTCCAAGATTGGAGACAGACGGTTACTGGAATGGGAAGAGAAACGAGGCCAAGGGGTGGAGCCTGTTTGCAGTCGGGACTAAAAACAATGACCTCGGTTTTGAATCGTTCAGGTGAAGGAAGTTTACAGCCAGCCAGTCCTTAATGTCAGATAGGCAGTCGAGGAGAGGTTTGGTGGAGTCAGTTGGCTTGAGGGAGAAATAAATTTGGCAGTCGTCAGCATATAGGTGATATGAAATTGCATGTTTTCTAAAATTGCACCTAAAGGCAGGATGTAGATTGAAAAAAGTAGTGGCCCTAAAATGGAACCCTGGGGGACCCCACATGGGAGTGGGACTGATTCAGATGAAAAATCGTCTAGCATGACTCTGAGAGTCCTGTTGCAGAAATATGACCTGAACCAGTCGAGGGCTAAGCCAGATATACCAGCCCAGGATTCGAGTCGGGAGATCATGATGTCGTGGTCGATTGTGTCGAAAGCAGCAGATAAGTCGAGAAGAACCATAACCACGTGGAGTCCTGAGTCCAATGCCAAAAGGACGTCATTTAGGACACGTAAATGCGGTTTCTGTGCTGTGTTGGGGCCTAAAGCCTGACTGAAAAAGATCCATTACCTGATGGTCCTGTAGGTGATGAGTTAATTGCTCATAAACTACTTTTTCTAGTATTTTTAACAAGAAAGGTAGTTTGGAGATTGGACGAAGATTGGAAAGAACGGCAGGGTCAAGATCAGGTTTTTCACAATTGGATGTACAACTGCGTGTTTGAAAGCATGAGGAACTATAGCCGAGGATAGACTACTAGTTATGATCTTTAGGACATCATATCGAATCACAGGAAACACATCTTTCAGCAGTCTGGACGGCACCACATCGTCCGGAGAGCCCGAAGGCTTCATTGAGGCAACGATTTTTCCAGATGGGGAGCGAAATAGGTTCAAAGCTGGTGAGGGAACCGTGCGCAGGAGCGGCTAAATCAACAGAGCCAGAAGAAGAAATGGAGATCTGGGATCTAATGTTCGTGACCTTATCCAGAAAAAACGTGAGGATCTGATTACAAAGAGCAGTGGAGGCAGCAGGGAAAACAGTTACGGCTGGAGAGAGGACAGCATTTAGTGTTTTGTATAAGACACGTTAATTGCCAGAGTTTTTTGAGATGATGTCAGTGAAAAAACGGTTCCTTGCACCTCTGACCGCTCTCTGGTATTGGGATCACGTGTCTCTCATTTGTAGTGCTGGATGTGATTTTTTTTATTTCAAGTCTTCATGGAGAATGGAGATAACAAAGCTTCTGATATAACAGGCTTCATCAGGGACCTGCAGGGGAAAACGGTGAACAACAGCAAACAATATTAAAACATCCGTGAAAAAATCTCAAGGTACTTGTGTTGTGTTATCCAGTCTTTTGTTAACAAGACAAGCACATGTGTTTTTTTTTATTAATATAGTATTAAATAAATACTTGTGACAAATGAGAGTAGCACACGAAAGTGAAATGCATTCAAGTGAATTTGAGCAATTGAATTGAAGACCTTTCTCCACCCCTCATTCATTGATCAAGAGCCCTGTCTTTGATCCTAAAACTCTTATTTTGCTTGAGTATGGTTTACTTTCTTGCACTACTCTAATTTTCCAGAAGTACTTATTTAATAATATTAGCAAAAATTGCATGTGTTTTTGATTTTTGAGTGTACACCTGAATACCTGGCATGTGGATATGCAACACAAAGTGACCTGAAATTTTTTTCCGTAGACTTTTAAATATTATTTGCCATTTTTCACTGTTTGCCCCTTCTGGTTCCTGTTGAACTCTCAATATATCAGAAACTTTGCTATCATTGATCTAAATGAAATCAAGAGCTTAAAACTTCCTTTAATAGAATTCATGATCAAGAAGCTGAAACCTTAATCAGCAACATTGTGTTACAATGACAGTCACTCTGATTGATGAAATCAATTTATAGTTGACAGGTATTCTAACATCTTGATCTTATAACATCTTGAATGTATAAGAGTCTTAGTAATGCAAATTGGGACTAAAATGCAGCTTAATAAAATGAGCTCCTTCCCAGTCCATCTTGGAGGTGATCTCATCAGACCTGCCTCTACTGCAAAGAATCTTGGTGTCATTTTTGATTCCTCCCTCTGCTATTCCGCCCACATAAATCACATTAAGAACCATTCTTACTTTCACCTCCATAACATATCCCATGTTCGCTCTTTCCTCTCCTTTTCTAAAGCTGAGAAACTTGTCCATGCTTTTATCACATCCCGCATCGATTATTGTAACTTGCTGCTGGCAGGTGCCCCTTCTAATCTTATATCACAGCTCCAGCTTATTCAAAACTCGGCTGCATGAGTCCTTACTCACACCAGCAGCAGCGAGCACATCACACCCATCCTGCTCCGTCTTCACTGGCTCTCTGTGTCTTACAGAATCGAATATAAAATCCTACTAATAACCTACAAAGCCTTAAATAACCTCGTGCTAAACTACATCAGTGACCTTCTCCATCACTATGTGCCTGCCCGCCCACTAAGGTTCTCTGATTTTGTCAATATTGTTGTGCCCCACACTAATCTACACTCAATGGGTGACAGGGCCTTCAGCTGTATAGCGCGCACACTCTGGAATGACCTGCTGAAATTAATTAGATCAGTTGACTCTATGAATTCTTTTAAAAAACAATTCGAAACTCATCTGTTCAGGAAGGCTTTTAGCTCTACTTATCTTTATTACCCTTGTCTCAGTTTACCTCTCTGTCAAGATGCTCATGTAACCTGTATGTGTGTGCTAGACCATCAATTATGTTGTCTGTTAGGCTTTCTCTGAATTTACTGTCTTAATCTTCTGTATTTATTTATTTGGTTTGTACAATGCTATATACTGTATACCCTGCCGTTCTTTCTTATATTCTGTAAGTGCTTTGAGCATGGGAAAGGCACTATATAAATAAAATGTATTATTATTAATGCAGATTTACTCATTGTTGTCCCTTTAAGAAAGGTTGCGGGAATATTTCTCTTTGGTTTTCTAAAACAGATGTTTAACATAATAAAGTTGCAGAAGCAGTTCAGAACAATAAAACTGTAAACATTATCAGTAAAATTGAGGTGTAATAGCCAAATGGTGTAAAATGTTGTCTTGTTTAGTTTTCTGCTATTTATAAACAATAGATGACATCTAGTGGCCATTAAAAGTAGGACAGTCACTAAATGTTTCCTAGTACAGTTTCACATTTCACATGCCAGAGGTTTACATACACTTAGGGTGAATTACAAAGCACTGACCTCAGTCTGATTGAAAATTTGAAGGCAGAACTGAAAATGTGTGTGTGAGCAAGGAGGTCTATAAACATGTCCCAGTTGCACAAGTTCTGTCTGGAGGAATGGCTCACTATTCCAGCAACTTATTGTAAGAAGCGTGTGGAAGACGACCCAAAACATTTGGCTCAAGTTAAACAATTTAAAAGCAATGCTACCAAAGTGACAAAGTGTATGTAAACTCAGCAAATTCTGGAGGAAAATATCACAACATCTGTAAAAAAAAGTTGAAGTTAAAAAGAGGATGGGTCCTACGACAAGATAATTACCTAAGACACATCTCAAAATCTACAATGGAATACCCCAAGAGGCCTAAACATCATTGAAAATCTGATTTGATCTCAAAAGAGCAGTACATGCAAGATGTCCGAAGAATTTAGCAGAAGCCTTTTGCAAGCACAAGTGGACAAAAATGCCCCAAGTAAGAACCAAAAGACCTGTAGCTGGTTACCAAAAGCATTTACAAGCTGTGATACTTGCCAAAGGTGGTCTTATTAAGTACTGACTGTGCTGAGTGCCCAAACTTTTGCTTCAGGCCCCCTTTCATTTTTTGGTATTTTGTATCTGTGAATGATGGAAATAAAAATGAAATCTTGCTTAAAATATTAAAGAAATGTGTCATCTGTAACTTTATGCCTTTTGGTGATCAGTTCATCTTCTGTTAACTGTTCACAGTAACAGGCATTTTAATGAAGAGAGCCCAAACCTTTGCATGCCATTGTATAAGAAAGGGCAGAGCAGGCTCTTTTTCCATAAGAGACTGCATTCCTTTAATGAGGGAAGTGAAATCCTATGGCCAGTGCAGTTTTCTTTGGTGTGGTGTACTTAGCTGGTAACATTGCTTTAAGAGACGCCCACTGATTCAACAAGAAAATTAAAAGGGTAGGCTTAGTTGTGGGACACACTTTGGACCCCATGGAGGTAGTAGCAAAGGAGAGAATTAAAAAAAAAAACTGAATGCCATTATGAACAATGCAGTGTGTTCTCTCTCTGACACACTAACAGTACTTTCAGCCAACGAAGTATTCAGCAGAAGTGTGTCAAGAAGTGCTTCTGGGGTTGCCAGGAGCAATACATCTGCATAATGCCTCACTGGGACTGCCAAATCAGGATATTTATCTTTAATTTTCTTGCTTTATAGTCATACTTCTGTGTGTTTGTTTATGTAATCAATCAAACTGTCTACCTATTTATTTATTTAAAGAGTTTCTGTAAAAAGCCGAATTTCCCTCGGAGATAAATCTATCTACTGTGTATTGATCGACAGATGCATATATAAGTGAATGTTGCTTAGAACTGGGTGGGAATAATTAAACATCTCACTGAGTCTCAGATTTCTATACCAATCCAACACCTCATGAAGGCAGCACTCAAAAGTAGGGGTGGTGATTTAGAACTGCAAAGATTAGAGATGCTCTCGATGAACTGGTTTGAAAGGCAGCAAGCTTTTGTTTATGATGAGCTGTCTACAGTTTAACATTTCCTAAAACAACCCTATTAGATATTTAAATGTATGTCTTGTGTGCAGAGAAATCATTACACATTTTAAAAATAAACATAACCTGATTTGATAAGAAACATACCCTGTTGCAAAGGAAAAACCTTTCTGTAGCATCAGATTATACATTAGCATTCGATGGTATCAATGGACCAATATAAATGTGAACAGTATGTTATCACAGGTGCTATGTGTGCTCTCTGTTGATCAGTGTTATGCAACAACAGTGTAAGAGTTGAGATAAGCTTGAAAGAAGTGGCAGCGATATTCATGAAATTGTGCATTTGAAGTAAACTGTGTGTCACAGACTGTCAAAAGGACTGCTGAATGCTGATAAAGGAGAGCCACAGGAGAAGCAGATTTCAGTACTCAGAAACACCCAAAATCAATCAATCTGCTTAATGACACCAGTAAAGCACAGACATGACTGCAAAACACCAACCTTCTGACAGTATGTCCAAACAAATAGCTAAAGAAATTTAGCATTACTGTCTAATTAGAAATGTAAAATTTCAATGACAAAGTAGCTGCAGTGTTTTAACAAGTTGTATATCACAGACCTCAATGCTTATCTAAACTGTATTTGCTGTTATCTCCCTATTGTAACAGGCAGACACACTTCTCAAATGTGTGTAGCCCAGTAGCTGTGGTGGACTATGTGTGTGTACGAGTCTGTCTCCATAGTTTCAGTGCTCATTACAATGTGCATCTTAATTATTAAGCTTTATTTGCCATGTGCTACTGAACGCTTTGATGGATAACAGCAATTTTAGCTTTTTAGTTTCTCTTAGTGTCAAGTCTTTTTGTTCAGCACCTATTGTTCTCTCCCTGAAACCTTGGCAGTGGTTTAAAACACACAGACTGGAGAAATTAGAGTCGAGCCTTTTGGGCGTAGCCTTTGCAATGCTGGATTTTGCCGCTGTTTGCTACAGACTTTTTAACAGGTTGTCCCCAGATGTGTCCTTTGAAAATCACTTTTGGTCCTACCAAACTAGTCTTTTAGTAATCTAGCAACTGTTGGAAGTTTGTATGAAGGGCATGTTTTATTACAACTTTAAATTTGTTTTGTCTGTCGTTTTAGGTTTTCATGGTAAAACAGAATTATGCCTCTTTTAGTTTTATATTAAAAAAAATACTAGTATAAAGATTGTGGCATATGATGAAAGGACAGTGTGTGCATTCCTTGTAACATTTAAACTATTCTGATTGCAGGTCTCAAAGCTACAGCCTGTTTTAATCAGGTTGATGTTAATATTAATTTTGTCTAGAGACATCATTTAATGATATCCTAAATGTAATGTGCAGGGCCATCTTTCAGAAGTTAGTACTGTGAAAGGGATAAATACAGTCAGATTGGTGATGGTGAAGCCATTGAAAATGGCTGGGGTGTTTAGCTAACGTGTGTCTTTGACATTTTGTCAATTACAGAACTGGATTTGTAAAATAAACTGTTTTTTAAAAGAGCTCCTGATTGGTGTGAATAATTTTAGGGCAATTACTCAATCTCTTTGGGGATGCCACTGCCTGGGTATTAAAGAAGATACTGTGTCTAGATAAAGCAAAGCAAGTACTTGCTGACCATGGATCAGAGGATCAGCTCTGTATTTTTGCACACTTTTCGTAGGTTATGGAATTTGTCAGTCTGGCCTTAAATATTTTTGTGAATAGAAAGAAAGTTTTGATTTCCCTCTGGAGTGTTTTTTGAAGGGGTCTGTACGAGTTTGCAGTACGGGACTATGGAGTACTATTAGAATGTAAAATTATCTATATACTTGGAGAACTTGAATGTAGATAGTTTAGTTCTGGGTTGTGGGCTGCTGGGTTCTTTTATGGCAGCACTGGATACCAGGCCTCCGCAAGGTTCACTTATGGACACATGCATGGCCACACTCTTATAGGCCTGTCTGTAATTACCAATTAACATAATATATTCACCTTTGTGGATCTTGAAGGTGAAAACCGACACACTCTGGAAGAATGAGCAAAATCCACATGGACAATGTCCGGGTGAGGGATTATAATCCAGCATACTTAGTGTGTGTATTGGCAGCACTACCCACTGTACCACCATGCCTCCAGTTATAATAATTACAGCATTAGTTATTGTTACATACAAGAGCAACAATGGGATGTTGCTATTAAAAGTGAGTGAGAACCTTGGATAAAATAAATTCTTTAAGTGGCTGTAGTGATGTGCCAAAATTCTAATGTAATATGAAACTGATAACCTCCTATTTATTGGTAGTACCACATCAAACTCTTTAATGACACTTTAAATGCATTATAATAATTACTACAGATCATGGCTTAAAAAGAAAAAATATTTTTCTATATTTAAGTTCGGCTTTAGCAATGAGTGAGGAAAATAAAACCAGAATGAGTTTTCACATTCAATGCAAGTACCACTAGAGGGAGCAGGTTTATCACCAGTTTTAAATATGCGCAATATTCACTTCAGTATATCCATTTTAAATGGTCTGTTTTCTGTTCCTGCTTAATTTAATACACTGATTTCAGTGTATGCTACGTACATTTTATTGTATAGGAACAGCAATATATTTGCAAAACTTTTTTCATCATATGTTCTGCTTAACCAAGTTTTCATATTTTTTGGGAAATAGTAGAAATCACAGCCTTAAAGGAATATTAAGCCTGCTGACATCCTGTATTGGCTCCTTCCTGTTAAAACATTTTTTGTTCTTATTTTTTACTTTGGTGAACTTTAGTGCTTTCATTTTTTTGAATAACTGCACCTTTTAAGTTGTATCAATTTTGACATTACAGGCTATACTTGAGCTTATTAATCATAAAACAATTCCCTCCTATACTTCAATGCTTCATTAATCAGCTTTATTGTTACCTGATAAATTATAAGGAAGCATGCAGAGTATTTATTTAAAATATTTAAAATTATCATAATTCATGTATTTTAGGTTTTATTCCCTGGTACATTATGGCCTAGAGCAGATCCTGCTGTTAAAGGGTAAATATGCAGTAGCTTTGAGCATCCTCACAGCAGGAGCCTGCCAATGTACACTCCTGGGTCAGCAGTGAATGCTGGGTATGATGCTGAAATACAGATGTTTGCTCCAGGCTACAGATCAGACCCTCTTTCACTTGCAAACATACACACACAAGCACTACAGTGATAGTTATGCATATTTACTGAGCCTCAAACCTTAAAGCCAACTCCTACATTTATATTTTATCAGTATTGTTCCTTGGTGGATGCAAAATTTACTTAGTGACAGATGTCAGACAAGCTTTATTTGCTTGTATTGATCTGCTTCCCTTGTTAATTTGTCTAGTGGGCTTAGAGATAAATGTTCTATTATAATGTAGTCTTTTTGTACTTGTTAATTAGAAGAACATGCACAAGCCTGGTTCCCAGTTGTTTTTGCACTGTTTTTTTTTTCATTTGTCATTGTTAAAAGTTAACTCTGTCAAGAAAATTGAGCTATTTCTGTAATCGATTAAAGCCAGTGACTTGCTGTTAAATCATATAAATCATTCTGTCAAGTTTATCAGAGTTATGAAAGGTATTGTTGTGCTTTTCTTTTTGCTGTTCAACTCCAGGAAGTGTTAGGCTGACATGCTCTCTGCATACTACTGTATACATGCTTAAATGTTGTATGTAAAGTGAATCAGATTGGTAGAGAAAGGAAAAATGAGAGATAGATGCAGAGGGTCATGCCACATTTAACATATTTTACATTCCTGCTTGTACACTTGTATGTGAAAGGTCTAGATTCAAGCTATCCATGCAGCAGGTGGAAATTCTTTGATTCTTCACTAACCCTGTTATTTTTAAATTAGTTCAAATCATACACCATTTACTGTTTATGTGAACTCTTAGCCTTATATTTTGTCAAGGTTTTTCAAAAAGTACTGCAGGTTTTCATTCTTCATCATATCAATATGCATATCACATTGCTTGGTAAATCAAACTTGGGCCCTAACGAGTGTGTGGGAGCTGGTGTTGGCTCCAGCAGATGCACACATTTAATATACCTTTTGTTGGTACAAAAGGTGTGTTGTGAAGCATTGGTTTAGATTTCTTGAAAACTAGCTTGGGAGACTGGCATGACCTTGTATACATATCTACTGTATTATGCCCTCATCTACAACTAGAGGGCCATGTATCAAGGTTAATATAAAAAACCTAAGGCTAACAGTGGCCACTGGATTAGGTTACATAATCATAATGGCTTGACACTTCTATTGCCCCTGCAGAATGGCAAGTAAAGCTTGTTCATACTTTCATCAGTTGTACAATTTAATAACAATGAATAGCTACATTTTGTGAAATCATGTGGTTAGTTTAGGTATACCACATCATTGTGGCCTAAAAGTGTGGCACTGGGACATTGGCTGGATAATATTTTTGCAGAATGGCCCTCAAAAATGCATCATTATGGGAAGACCTGGTAAATCATGTCAAAAGCAGCCACAGGACAAATTTGTCAATAGATATGGTTTACATTGTAATATCTGGGACCTTGGGTTCACAAGTCAGAGATGAGGTTTAGTTTACTATGTTCATTACGGTGTGCAATGGACTATGTGTCAGGACTTTGATGAGATCCTGCCACCCATTTTAAGACAGGCTTGCCTAATACTATTTTTCAACAGTTCAATGTTGAACAATTACTTCCATGATCTTTACAGAATGTCTGTTTGATGTCAGCACCACTTCCTGTCAAACTGTTTCCCCAGATCCATATTTGATAAAACGTGTATGACATTTTGCGCTTTGTAGGGTCTGTGCTGCATCCTCAGTTTGTCACTGCCTTTCTGGAAGAGCTTTTGCATTATCCTTGGTTGACGGTGCCACAGGAAAGAAGCTGATATTTGATTGACTCCATGCTGTGAAACACCTCAGCTTGTATTACCTGCCACAGCAGTTTTACTGGATGCAAACAACCTACATATGAAGCTCTGTTCCGAATCAAGGAATTAATCCTTTGTTCTGGATTTAGAATTATATATTTGGGTGTTAAACTGTTATCGTGTGTTGGCATTTCTACATATTGAACAACTGTTTCTGTGTACAGCTGTTTTTAAAGAATGCATAGTCTTATTAGAACTTTCTCAAATGTATAGGGGCCATATATGTAAGTTCATTCTGTCCAATTGTAGTTGCTATATTTTTCTCCATTGACCTGTTCTTTTCTTTTACTATCATTGTCTCGTGTTTTTAGATCATTATTTTAGACTAGACATTAAGCCCGTTACAATAACGGGCGCTAGAACAGTAGTGCATAAACATTAGTAGGAACAGTCTATATTAAATGGTAAGGGACCTTGTATGTGGCTGTAATATGCGTCACTGTATTGTGTGCCTTTAATTTACTCTCTCAGTAATACTGGTTTGTATTTCCGTAAAATGCCTGTAATTTTGTCGGAAAGTAATGCAGTGGAACCGAAGTAATTTCCCCCATAGGATTGTATGTAAATACAATTAATCCGTTCCAGATCATATGAACTGTATGTAAATATATATTTTTTAAGATTTTAACAACAAATATAGTTAATTATACCATTGAATGCACAGTGTAATAGTAAACTAAATGTAAAAACATTGAATAACACTGAGAAAACCTTGAACAACAGAGAAAACTAACACTGCAAGAGTTCACGCTATAGCCTTACGACCCGCTCGCTAAAAACACCTTTTTTAATGAGCTTTAAGCACAGGAAAAAAAATGAACATTTGAAAAATCCGTAATCTAATAAACAACCAAGAAAAGTAACATTGCAACAATGCACGCGTGCGCCTGTTTGTGCGTGCGTGCGTGTCTGTCTCTTGCGTGGGCCTGCCTGCCTGCGTGCGTGCGTGTGTGTGTGTGTGCGTGCGTGCGTGTCTGTCCGTCTCTCACGGGGGCCTGCCTGCCTGTCTGTCCGTCTCTCGCGTGGGCCTGCCTGCGTGCGCGCCTCTCTCTCGTACGTGTGTGTGTGTGTACACCTGTGTGTATCTCTCTCTCTCTGCACACACAGGGAATGCACAGGAAGAGACAACATGTGCCGTGTGGCCCCGCGCACTTCACCAGAAGACGCACACACGGACACTGGACGCACACAAGGGTTTTATTAAAGAGGATGATATTATAATTAACACAAGTGAATGGTAGAAACAGACTTCATAAACCTGCAACCTACTTTGCATTACCAGTATAACTCAGGCTGTAACTTACAGATACACTGAACAGAATAGTCATATGGGAGAGCTTCATATTAGGAGGCAATACAAATAGTAAGCTTAATATTAATTACATTCATGAGAATTAATTTTTTAACACTAGTGAAAACCAAAAAGAAACATTTCAGTCAGTTGGACACATAAAATAATAAGTAAAGTTTAAAATGAATATGATTATGTTTAAATAGATTATAAAAAGTACAGCCATACTTGCATATTTCATGGATTATTTAGGTAAAGGGCAAGTGGTGGCATGAAAAACTGATTATAAAACTGTCCAGAGTCTGTAGGTAATCCTGTTATTTAAGTTTGCTAAAAATATATATGAATATATAATCCCGATTGAAATTGAATTGCAGTATTTTCACCCTCTTTGATTACAAAGTAGATTGACAGGATCAATTTGATATGTGGAAGGAGAACATATGAAATATCACATTATGGAAGGCGCGAGCTGCTAGTGATTCAGCTTGCTTTCAGAGTTTTCACAGACACGGCAGACCCAACAATGTATGGAAATACCAGAATAAACTGGGCTTTCTTTGTTAAAATTGAAGGACTGATGCAATGTTGGTTTTGGCAATAAATATGCTTTAAAAAAAAAGATTACAGTTACACTGAAATACTGGCACATGTACTGAATCACATACACACACGTATGTTGCTTAGTAAATGTTAATTTTTGTCTCTCTCTCCCCCAGACAACTGTTAAATAATCACAAAAAATATTAGTTATAATCACTGATATTTTTTAGTACTTGTAATAAAAAGTATCATGCGCTAATTTAAAAAATTCTCTTTGCTCCTGTTATTTCAGTTAGCTAAAAAAAAGTTTATAACCTTACCTGAAATTTCATGGCAATGTTTCCAAAGAATTTGTATTACAAAATACACTGCCAAAATCAGTTTAACATCCCATCCCATCAGTGCTTTAGTATACAGTAATCCCTCGCTGTATCACGCTTTAACTTTTGCGACTTCACTCTATCCCAGATTTTATATGTAAGCATATCTAAATATATAGCGCAGATTTTTCGCTGCTTCATGGGTTCTGCGGACAATGGGTCTTTTTACTTCCTGTACATGCTTCCTCAGTTGGTTTGTCCAGTTGATTTCATACAAGGGGCACTATTGGCGGATGGCTGAGAAGCTAACCAACCAGAGAACGCAGTTAAGTTCCTGTTTGCTGAATGGCTCAGCGACGGAGCGCTGAATTTGATTCTGCGGCGTTAACCAGGAAGTCTCGTCTCGCTCATTCAGCATCAATGTGTTTCGCTGTGTAAAGAGTTAACTTTTGTGCTCTTTTGTGTTTATCTTTGTGCATAATCAAGCCCTTCATTGTTGCTCCAAAATGATCAGCTCCTGCTACTGCTTCAGGGGCCGTGCCCAAGCGCCAACGGAAGATGTTAACGATTGCCGAAAAGGTTAACGTTTTGGATATGTTGAAGGAAGGGAAAAGCTACACCGCTGTAGGACGCCATTACGGCATCAATGAGGCTATTTTTTTTTATTTAAAAAGTAGGAAAGGAATATAAGGAATATATATAATATATATATTGCATTGTACGTATTTATTGCTGGTGGCCTGTCTATCGTAATGGCTGTAAGATATGTGATATCGGAGACACTCGATATCTTTAAAATAATATTTAGGTTTTACTGTATATAAACATTGTGTTTACATACATAATTTCAATGAATCTTACCTAATAATTAAGAGAATACAAAGGGTTTATTCTGTATAACTGTGCGGGTAATATTTATAAACAGTTTGGGAGAGTTTATAAGGGCTTAAAATATATAAAAATAACCATACAAACATATGGTTTCTACTTCGCAGATTTTCACCTATCGTGGGGGGGGTCTGGAACGCAACCCCCACGATCGAGGAGGGATTACTGTATGTACCAGCATTTCAATATAGCTGTACTGTATACTTTTTTTTTCTCCCTTTAGAGTACCTCATTTGTGGACCACATTCCATTGGTCCTTCTGTCTTCATTCAGAAAGCACACTGTTCATTCTTGCGTTTGCATAGTTTATTGGTTCTGCTGTTTCTGTGAAATATCTGAAAGTAATCTACTTAATGCTCTGTCCACAGTGTGCCATCTTGCATGTTCTTCTTTCCCCACGTCAAATTGAGGCTGGCGGTGTATTGTGTATTTCAAGTTCTCTGCAACCATTGCAATGCAATTTCAAGTGAATTTATATACTTATTTTAGGGAACTGAAATAACTGGAGTACCAGTAGTATTCAGATTATCCTATTTGTTTTTTATAACACGTGCTGAAAAATATAAGTGATTATAAGTAATAGTTTTTCTGTGATCATTTTATAGTCATCTGTATTGTCAGGACAGCAATATCAATTTTGGTAGTAACATACAATAACCTTAATAATGGCAGCTAGATTGGAATTTTCAGAGTGAAAAGAATATGCTAATGTGGTCAAGTGTGTGCTCAGATATCACTCCTGGATAACAAAGTTCAATAGTGTTGCTTGTGGCAGTAACAGGTGGTCTTTTGTGTAAAAAATAAAACAAAGAAAACTATCATCAGTCACATTTTCTGAACGGAATTTCAGAGCTACAACAATATAAGAAAAGTCAAAGAGGATCACAGGCATGCTGAGGAAATAACTAAAAGATTTAAAAACACACTGCCAACTAGTATTGGCTGTAGCGCATTTAGTGTTAAGAAGTTCAGCCGCATATGTTGCAAAAGGTACACAGCATATAAATTAAAATTCCAATTCTAAGCTGAAAATGTTGAAGTAGGTTTAGTCTGCATGTATCTAATGTAAAGTGATTCACATAATCTTTTGCCCAAATACACATACTACTTTTGTCGTAACATCCAAAGAAGATTAGGGTATACACTAAGGCAACAGGCTGCATGTCAAAATTTACTTCTCACCATAATGGCAATCAAATGCTTATGCCAAAGAACCTCTTTATGCATCAAACTGGAATATACTAATATATAAACACTAGCTGTGTTACCTGGCTTTTCCTGGGAAATTTTTTAAGACAGTATGTGTCATTTGTAGTGCTGTTGGTTAATTAAGTGTATCCAAAGTACTATGTTATTAACTAAGTGCTTTTTGTTATATTGCAGTATTTGTAGTTTTTTTTTTTTTTTATTGTTTAAACAAGGGCTAATATTATTGGAAGGCAGTGTTTTGTACTGGGCAATGCTTTGAACCTAGGACTTCAAACCCTGAGGTTGTGGGATCAGATCCTGCTACTGGCAATGTTTGACCATGAGCAAGTCCCTTCACTTGCCTGTGCTCCAACTGGAGAAACAAAAGAAATGTAATAGATTGTATCTCAAATGTTGTGGTTTGCCTTGGATAAAGGTATAATCTTAAACATACACAGTTGTCCAAGAGTAAAACATTCCTGCATTAAATCAGTTCCTGCCTTTTCCTAGTGACTTGGCTTTTGTTGATGATCACTGCAAAATACACTTTAACAGGAAAGCATATTCTTTTGAAATGAAACAGGTAAACAGCTACTGTATGTTCCCTTTAATCTGCGGCTGCACACCTTTTTTCTGGGTGTCTCACAGCACTTTTGAACTGCCATGCAACTGTTACTGCATCATTCACTGCCCCTCCCACACAGCATTTTTGAAGAGCCATACAGTTGTTTTCCTGCCTTTAACCCTTTGGTAATGCACCCACCACTCATTAAAACTCCACGGGTCAACTCCCCTCCCCCACCTGCCAGTCATTGTTTATGTGTTGGTGATTTGCAGCATTCAACACTCATATACAGTAAACCTGCCTATCATGGGTCATTTATGTATTGGTGAATCGAGTGGCTTGATAACACACCCGAACTCCCACCCCATTCATGTGCGTGCTTCATGTTACTCGATGCTTTAAGGGAATCTGCCATTTTTATGAAAGAGCTTGCTTGCTTTGTGGTACTCGATATGTCATGGTGGGAGGTTCACAGAGTGGAACAGATAACCTTAGAGGCAGTGCGCATCTAAGAGTGCAGGTAGTCCACAGGAAAACGAGCACCATCTAACTAAACTTGGCATCTTCTTTGAGTTTGCTGAACTTTTCATTTCATAATGTGATAATGTCACATTTTTCCTGTCCGGGACACAACTGGTTATGTGGTGGTATTTGTTTGGCTTGTTGATCACTTCTACTGAGTCCTATATTTGCATAAAGCATATTTCAATGCAGCGCTGAAAATGTAAGTTAGCTTAATAATAATAAATAAAAAAAAAAGTGCTGTTAATTTTCTTTTTTTTATAGTGTCATTAAATTTTAATCAAATCAATAAAGGCATTTTTGAGATATTTAGGTATTTACTTTTTCTCTTGAGAGGGGGGAGTTACCTGTATGTATATCTGAATATCCTCTCTCAGTGGATACCTAGTGGTCTAGACGTACCATCCTGACAAATTTCAGTTTTTTAACTAAACTAGAAAATGCTGTAGTTTTTGTTCATGAGTGAGTCAACGTTGCATTTTTATATATACCCACCAACTACTTTATTAAATACACCAGTTCAACTACTTGTTAATACAAATATCTAATCAGACAGTAACATGGCAGCAACTCAATGCATTTAGACAAGTAGACATTGTCAAAATGACCTGATGAATTTCAAACTGAGCATCAGAATGGGGAAGAAAGGTGATTTAAGTGACTTTGAATGTGTCATGGTTGTTGGTGCCAGATAGACTGGTCTGAGTATTTCTGAAACAGCTGACTACTGGGATTTTCAAGCACAACCATCTCTAGAGTTTACAGAGCATAGTGCAAAAAATGGAAACTATCAAGTGAACAGCAGTTCTCTAGGCGAAAATGCCTTGTTGATGCCAGTGGACTGAGAAGAATATCCTGACTGGTTTAAACTGATAGAATAGCATCAGTGACTGAAATAACCACTTGTTACAGCCAAGGCATGCAGAAGAGCATTTCTGAATGCACAACACATTGAACAATGAAGCAAATGGGCTGCAGGAACAGGAGACCACACATGGTGTCATTCCTGTCAACTAGGAATAGGCAACTGAGGCTACAATTTGCACATGTTCACCAAAATTGGACAATAGAAGATTGGGAAAGCGTTGCCTGCTCTGATGAGTCTCGATTTCTGCTGCAGCATTCAGATGGTACGGTCAGAATTTGGCATCAACAATGTGAAAAGATGAATCCATCCTGCCTTGTTTCAAAGGTTCAGGCAGGTAGCAATGGTATAATGGTGTGAGGGATATTTTCTTCTCACACTTTGGGCCCCGTATTACCAAATGAGTATTGTTTAAATGCCAAATCCTACCTGAATGTTTTTGCTGACCTTGTCCATCCCTTTGTGACTGCATTGTACTCATTTTCCTATATCTACTTCCAGCAGGATAACACCCGGTCACAAAACTTAAATCGTCTCAAACTGGTTTCTTGAACATGACAGTGAGTTCATTGTACTTAAATCACCTCCTCAGTAACCAGATCTCAGTCCAATGGAGCACCTTTGGAATGTGGTGGAAGGGGAGATTTGCATCATGCATAGCAGCAACTTTGTGATGCTGTCATGTCAATATGGACCAGAATACCTAAGAAATGTTTCCACCACTTAGATGAATCTATGTCATGAAGAATTACAGAACTTCTGAAGGCAAAAGGTGGTCCAATCCATTACTAGCCTGTACCTACCCAATAAAGTGGCTGGTGTATGTGTAAGTATAGATAGATAGATAGACGTTTTTTCTTCCATAGTGATTTTTTTTGGGTTTTAGTAAAATTATTAGCATTGATCATGTTGAAGATTTGTTTATTGTAAAAAACAGTAGCAACATAGTGAGAAAAGAACAAAATGAAGCCTGGGCATAAAAATTTGTTTTACTTAACAATTAGAAATGACCAAGTCACTTTTTTTTTTTTTTTTAACTCTTACAATGAAACAAAAACAGAATGCTGTCAGAGGTATAACAGAGCATTTTTGACTATTTTGCTGAAATTGCCCTTTAAGTGAATAAACGTGGGGGTGTGAGAGATTATGCCTGTCAAGAATTAATTTTGCCTTATACGAAGTGCTGCCTGAACAAGCTTTCATCTCTGTATTGGAGTTTTGTCAATAAATCAGTAAATAGATTAATAATAATGACTTACTTTTAGGGCTGGGCCATATTATACCTTTCACGGTAATACCGGTACAATGTTAGGCAATGATAAGAAAATAGAATATGGGTAAAACGCGCATACGCAGTGCCTTTGTTTTCATATGCACATATCGGCGATGGAGAATGAGAAGGGCGAAAGTGGATTGTTGAATGAAACATGAACCAGAATTGGTTTGTAAAAATGGTGCAACTTCAGGGGTGTGGAACTGGTTTGGTTTTCGCCCGTCAGATACCCAACAAAGCACAATTTTTTGTAGAACATGCAAGCGGGCCGTCGTGGTGAAGGGAGGAAACACCACAAACCTATTTCATCATTTGAAGCAGAAGCACTTTTAGGAGTACAACAAAGCCGTTAAAGCACGTGAAGAGGTGTCCGCTTCAACTAGCGTGGTGGTGAGACCAAAGAAGCTGACTCAACAAACAATCAGCGTAGTTTTAAATAGCTGCACGCCTTATGACAAAAGTAGCAAACGCTGGGGGGAACTAACTAATGCAGTGACGCATTGTTTAGCCAGGGATATGATGCCCATTCAGAGTGTGGAAAGAAAAGGTTTCACAAAGATGCTTAAAAAGTTCGATCCACGCTACAAGCTGCCCACCAGGAAATACTTCTCTAAAGTCACCTTGCCTGCTTTATATGAAGAGGTCCGTACTGAGGTGTCAAATGCATTATCTTCGGTGGAGTTTTTTGCGTCCACCATGGACATGTAGTCAAGCCGAACATCAGACCCCTACATGAGCCTCACAATACACTACGTGGACAAAGACTGGAAGCTACAAAACAAGTGCCTTGAAACAAGTTTTTTCCCCCCCGAGGACCATACAGGGGAAAATATAGCCAAAGGCTTAAAAGAGTTCCTCATCTTGTGGAATCTTCAGGAGGAAAAACAAGTGTGTGTGATGACCGTCAACACACTCAACAACTGGACCAGACTTTCATGCTTCAGACATCGCCTGCACATTGCAAAAGGCAAGTTAATTATAACACAGTGTTCTCCCTAGCGTCTTTTAGCCGGGCTATCCGCCCGGCTAATTTAGTTCAGCGCCCGGCTGTCATCTCGAATGACATTGTGAGATGACAGCCGCAGATCTAATGATCTGCAGAGATGGCAAGGGACGAGTGGACAAATACTGCTAAAGCTAATAGCGTGTATCGAGGCGGAGCAGAGTTCACAAGCAAAGACTATAGGGAGGTGGGGTTTCGAGAGTGGGCTATACGTGGTAATAGCGGGGGTGTAGCAGCTTAATACAGTTGCAAGGAGTATGGAGAGGTGGCTGTACATGCTAATAGCGGGAGTGAAGCGGCAGTTTACAAGCAGAGAGGATGTGGAGGTGGGCGGGCAAGAGGAGGTCTGATAAAATAAAAAAAAAAAGTCTAGTGAAACCAGCCTGTCAGATATCAGAAAAAAGGCGTCAGGAAGTGATATCTCTGTTCTCAGCGTCAGCGCAGTGTGTATAGTGCGGCTGAGCGTACAGCAGCTCTCTTCTTGTAAAGTACATAGCAAACCAATATATACACATACAGTTGTTTAAGCATTAGGTGTGTTCTGTGTGCAAAAATCCTTGCAGCACTCACTGTGGTTCCTGTTTAAAGTGACCCCATCTGCCGTTCTTATATTTGCTCATATTTGGACTTGTGTCCATATTGCAAAAACTCATTAATTTGGTTATTAATTTTATTTATTGTATTTATTATTAATTTGGTTATATTGCATTTGAGCGGTATTACTTTAATACTCGTAGTTTCTGCTATTTTTGTGATGAAATTTCAACTTTTTCTCTATATTGAGGTCACCCTTTTGAACCCCCCTGATATTTACTACACGGTGAAGCACAACAACATTAATTATTTCCAGAGACATAATTTTGTCTATTTTTCCAGCGCATCGCGCACAAAAGCAAGGGAACGATGGGAGCACCAGAACTCTGCTCACATCATGTCGCTTCGTACCGCAAGCTGCAAGTAATAAGTCTGTGATAAGCGGAATACCACTACGCTTTCCACTCACGGGACGGAAGGACAATCCCGACCGCTTTTATATAGTAAGAAAGAAGAAGAAGATATCGCACAGTCTGGAGCAGAAAATCATCTTTTACCTGGAAAAATGAAACTACAAATCCCATCGTGCATTGCAAAATGGACGGGGCGTGTGTGAAACTCCGCGCCTGCGTGGCACTCATGGGACGGAAGGACAATCCCGACCGCTTTTATATAGAAGGATGTTCTACTTTAATGACACACTACGAGAATAAAGTCAAAATGTCGAATTTAATCTCGAGATAAACAGCGAGAATAATGTGGAAATGTCGACTTTATTCTCGACATGTGTCGAGATCAAAGTGGAAATGTCGAGAATGCGTATGTGCCGTAGTGCAAGTGTGAATTGAATGTCCAACAGGCTCTCCCTTTACCACTCAAAAGTCTTAATGTTGGTAAAAATGCACATTACACCTCTGAAAGAATAATGCAAGAGCTGCTGGATGTCTTCATCGGAAATAAAATGTAACATACTGAAAAATATACATACAGAAAAGTTTTTCAGTATTCTGTGTGATGAAACCACAGATAGCTCAGATGTAAAACAATTAATTATTTACATTAAGTATGCTTGCCAGGTCACTAAAGAGGTCAGAGTTAGTTTTGTATCAACCCGCAATATGATTGACTGCATAGCGGAGACTATAACCAACACACTGAGTGAGACTATGGACACTCTAGGCTTGAATTTTATGTTATGTTTTATGTTGCAAAGCAACTCTTTAAGTTTTGTGGATATTATACATGGTTATGCTCAGGATATGTCAGCCCATTTCCACTGGAAATGCCTTTTGGTTAAACTGTCAGCAAGGAATTTGCATTTGCACTGTTAAATTTTTATATAGCTTTAATGCACATAAAAACAGCTGCTTGTTTAAGTGAAAATAAATTGAAGGGGTTTTTTTGCACTAATAAAGTTGAGTGGAGTTGGAAAGTATTTTGTCCCGGGTCAATCATATCGTCAGTTATATCGTTATCGCAAATGTTCAAATATATATATCGTGATAAATATTTTTGGCCATATTGCCCTGCCCTACTTACTTCTTTACATTGGAAGATTAAGAGTTGCCACCTTGTTTAAAAGCTTTAAGATAACGATCTCAGAAAAAACTGAACAGTTGCAAAGGTCTGTTTATCTGTTTTCTATAATTGCTGTTTTTCATGGTTGTGGAAACCTGGCAGAAATGTTATTTGATAAGCTTGTGTAGGAGGAGAACAGGCATCCTGGATGTGACAGGGAAGAAGCTATTACTCAGACAAGAGGCTATTATAATGATGCAGATGGATTGGCCAGCAGAATAAATAAAGAACTTTGTACCTGGCTGGTGTAAGTTAATGGAGGGACCAGCAGAAGCTGAGAATCTGGAGTGGTTCCGTCCCCCATATGCCAGGTGGCAGTTGTCCTCGTTTGGGTACCCAGTCAGGTCATCCGCAGGGGTGCTTGGGAGAGAGAATCCAGAAGTGCAGCCCTTTTGGGGTCCCTGGGGATCAAGAGAGGGTACTGTCGGGGGAGGACCTCCGTGCTTTTCTTATAGCCTGGAAGTGCTCCCAGAAAGATAGGGCGTGACACCAGAAGCATTCTTGGGTCTGGCATAAAAAGAAGCCCACTGCCATTCATAGTTGAGTCAGTGTTGAGAGGCAGAAGGCAACACTCAACTTGAGGAGACAAGGAGGAAGAGTTGTCAGCTTATTTATTGTATAATTATGGCATATTGCTGGAAGGAGGTCTGTGAAGGTGCATTGTGGAATAAATACTCTTTATTCTCTCCTATTAGTTGGGTGCTTTACTGTGTGTATGGTTTGGGGCTCTCTGGCCCCTTCTTGTCATTTTATTAAATCAGCATAAGCACATGACAACATATTGAAATGAAGTAAAAAGTACTGTGGTGTGTATAAATATGCAAGCTGTCATTTCTTTAATATACTGTATTGATAAGTTCCTAACATGAAACAATGTGACATAAAAAAAATTTTGAGTTTAGTGCTTCGATATAAATGTCTCAGTGAGTAACTTTTGGTAGCACAGTGGTTATTCTGCTCTCTTCACTGTTTACATGTATCCCCCCTTGTCTTCATTTTGTTTTTTTCTCAAGAACTTTATATTTCTTTTTTTAAACCAAATAAGTCCATGTTAGGTTGAATTCAACTCTAAATTATGAACCATTGAATGAGTGTGTGCACCGCAGTGGACCAAGGCACCATCCAAGCCTGGTTCCTGCCTTGCACCTCATGCTGCCAGGACAGATGGATTTAAGGGGCTTGATGTACTGACGGATTGATGTATGGTGGATCTAATGTCAAAAAAAAACAAACAAAAAATAAACACCTTAACTGGCTTGCAGCCAACTGTTTTAAGCACACTGTGTCTCTTCACCATCAGTGTACATATTTTATGTAGATTTTAGTTATGCTTTTCATCATAAAGTATGTTATTTCAACTTCAGTTTCCCACTAAATGGCAAAGGCTGCTTATGCTAAGATCACATGGTTGCTATCCTAATGTGATAATGATTGGACTTTTTTTCTTTTGAATTTCAAATACTGTACTTTAATTTAGATGACTAGCATTTATTTTTAGAAATCAGTAAATTAAAGCCTGGAAGTGCAATGCAAAAGTGATTTTGAAATGTATATTTTGCAGTCATGAAAATGATGATTGATGATTAATTTTAAAGCAAGAGTCTCAAAATTATGTAAATTCTGTTAATGTTAAATGAGTCATGTTTCAAAAAATCTCAAGAAAGTATTTATTGATATCTCATGTTTTGAAAACTGAGTGAGAGTAAATAATGCACAATGGTTTTGAAATAGTTATACTCTGTCATGTTTGTACTAAATAGTCGGAGATAGTCTTGACTTGGTTTTAGCATGTAGAAAGTAATGTTAGGATAATACATACTACTAGTCAAAAGTTTTAGAACACCTCACTTTGGCCAGTTTTTCTTCAAATTTAATTAGTTGAAATACAATGAATGACCTAAAATGGTGAAAGGTAAGTATTACACTGGCATAGGTTTACATTTAAAGTTTAGGTTAGCAAAAACTGAAAAAAGAAAATATCAAAATATTATAAATGGGTCTTCTTCAGAGAACAACTAATAGGTTACAACCTACAGATGTTCTGCAGCAATCTAAGTTAAAGCAAATTAAGCTTTGCAAGTTTAAGCAAACAATTTGTGCAGGCATCCCAACTTCTGTTGATTACTTAAAAACCCTCTTTCTGCCTTAAGCAGAGTTGGAACAGACTGTGTTACTATTCCATCTCAAGTAGTACTTGGACAATGCTATACTGTAGAAAGATGTAAATTCCAGTGGTAATAAGAAGAAAACTGAAATTAACGAATAAAATGAGACAGAGCCTTTTTGTAGGTAATTCATTTAGCGAAATTGCAAAAAAATATAATTGTCAGTGAGTATGGTGTCTCACATAATTAAAAGGCAATTGGAAGCTAGAGGAATCTCTGATAGGATGAGATCTGCCAGACCCGAAGTCACAACCCAATCAGAAGAATAGTTTCTGAGGGTCACAAACAGAGCACAACAGCTTCCAACACAGCTTAACAATGGTCAAAAAAGCAAGTCTCAGTTACTACTGCAAAGTTCAGATTTTGTGCTGTAAGTTTAACTGGGCGAGTAGAAGTAAGAAAGCCATTCCTTAAAGAACAAAATAAGAAAGCGAGACTTGCTTGGACCACATAATACCAGCTCTACTGCAGGCTGGAAGAAAGTGTTATGAACAGATTAATCAAAAATTTTTAATCTTAACTTTGTCTTGCATGGTGCTTGTAAGCCGTTGCATTGGTGAAAGGATAGAAAACGGACATTAACAAATAAAATGAGACAAAATTTAAAAAAATTGCACCAAAAAAATCAAATTGTCAGTGAGTATGGTGTCCTACACAATCCATAGGCAATTGGAAACTGGAAGAAACTCTGTTAGGAAGAGATCTGGCAGACCCAAGGTCACATCCCATTCAGAAGACAAGTATGTGAGGGTCACAAGCTTGAGTGATAAATGCCTCACAGTACAACAGCTTCAAGCACAGGTTAACAGTGGTCGAAAAAGCAAGTCTCAGTTTCTACTGTTAATAGGAGACTTTGTGCTGCAGATTTGATAGGGTGAGTGGCAGTAGAAAGCCATTCCTTAACACTAGAATTACCAGAGCCTACGAAAAAACTCGTAAATCCGTCCCACCTTAAATCGCTTCTTAAATCCCTTCACACCTCTCTGCCAGCGTCCTTTGTCTTCTAAATGTGCTGATAAAGAGAAGCTAGAAGCAGCCGGCTATTCCATCCCCCCACCAATTTAGAACGTGCACGAACTTCTCCAAGCCCATGCCTTGATTGAGTATCTGGGAGTGAAGTGGAGTTTTAAAGTGGAAATAATAGATCGTTATTTGGAACACACGCATTTCATGTCTGTTCCGTTTCTACAGTAATCTGTGTAAACACATTGTTAAAACAGAAACTTTTTTATATTCTAGTAATAGATGACAAAATGTAGGCATAAACTATATAATGTATGAAGCCTGAAGTCGAAGTCCAAAAATCAAAGAAATATTTTCACAAAAGGTACAAATATAAGACAACAATTGCGCTTTTATTCAAAAATATAGCTGCAGAAAAAAAAGCTGCCTTAACATGTGACATTGACACCCACTAATTACGACCGTCTCCGTGGCGCAATACATTCGGCTACTGACTGGGAATCAAAAGGTCGCGAGTTCGATTCTGCAGTATTTTGTTTTGAGAAGTAAACTGCTCTTAGTCTTACTATTTTAGAATAAAAACATACATTTGATTTCAGTCTGTAACAGCCGGTGTAATTTTATGATCCTTATAAAGGTTAGCTTTGTTTTTTTTTTTTTAAATTCGCTTTTCATTCTCGCAGTCGCGTTCAGAATCAATCCATACAACCCCATCTGACACGGCTGTTTTCACATAAAGACGCGCTACAGCTCTGCAGTGTACCACGATGCATACTAACGCCCCCTCCCCCCCCAAAGGGTTCTGACACACAAACGCTGGCGAAGCTGCCTTCTTCGTATCTCACTGTCACTTGATTTTCTTTTTATTCAGTTTTATTGATTGTTCCTGCCAGTCCCCGCATGTTGCTGTATGCTGTTTCTTTTGTACTCCAGGACATGCAGAGGAGAGAATGGTAAAGAGCAGTAACCGGCTATATGCAATCATCAGACACTCCCCATCTGCCCGTGTCGCTCAAACACAGGAACATATGTTGGTGTAAAAGTATAACAAAAGTGCACTTTTATTCAAGTGCACTTTTTCCATTGCCTTTTCCTGTAAGAAGCAATGTACACACTTCTCTCTATGCTGTGGTTTTTATTACACACCTGAAAGAAAGAAACAATATATGTAAAAACATCATCGCACTAATGCAATATTATTTGAAAACGAACAGCTTCAGATCGGGTGTGAATTTATGCAGAAACTGGAAGAAACTCTGTTAGGAAGAGATCTGGCAGAGCCTTGAAATACCAGCTGTGGACTACTGCAGACTGGAATCAAATCTTATGGACTGATGAATCAAAATTTGGAATGTTCAGTTCATCACACGGGGTGTTTGTACACCATCGAGTTGGTGAAAGGATGGTTCCTCAGGGTGTGACACCAACTGTCAAACATGGAGGAGGAAGTGTGATGGTCTGGGGTTCATTTGCAAGAAGCAGAGTTGGTGACTTGCACAGAGTGACTGGAATTCTGAATCAAAAGGTTTACCAGAGTTTGGCTGTCAGCAGAAGGTGGCTATTTTGATGAATCAAAAATATGAATAACATTTTGTACACTTAATGATTCCTTGACCTATTTTTTTTTTTGTTTGTCAGTCTTCATTTGTTCCCTGACTTGATTTCATAAAACATTAATACATTAAACTGTATGTATTTGCATAAAAACTGAAATAACGGAAGTGTTCTAAAACATTTGACCCGTAGTGTACATTCCCCACTACTTACTTGCCTAAGAGTATTTGTTAATTTTGACTAATTGATAGAGCTGGGAGAAACTGCTTACCTATTGATCATCCTTTTTTTCCTTTCTAAATTACAGATGACATTATCCTTCACATTGCACTTAGTTACTAAAATCTGGCCAGTGAAATAAGTAAGTAACATTCTAATTTTATATTCATTCATTTTTACTATGTAAACGTAGTTGCACAAAATCCTGTAAACTGAATTAATTCAAATCAATCAGTCATGCAATTAGAGAATGTAAAGAAATGATTCAGACTTGATTTGTGAATTAGTTAACATCAAAATACATACATGATCTGCTGTGGAAAACGCTAACGGGAGCAGCTGAAAGAAGAGGAAGAAGAAAATACATTCCTTATTATACCTTAATGTACCTTCAGTATATGTTAGTATATGTTTTTAGACAACCCTACAAATTATATGAGAATATCTTCTAATAAAAATAGTGTAATGCAAGTTACGGCATCTTCAGTAGGAGCTTTTCTTTTATACAATAGCAAAAATTATACTATTTTTTTTTTTTTTTTACTTTTGTAGAAGTTTAATTAGATTATACTAATTAAATAATAGATACTTTTTGATTAATATTTTGTCTTGGCACTAAATTGGGCTTGTGTAATTATGGTTGAATAGTTAAAATAGTATAAACCTGAAGCAGAAGCACTAAAGTGCTCCAGTGTTTAAACTGTTGCTTATCTCTACTGTGTATAGACCCAGAGCTTTTAAGATTAGCCTAGAAGAGAAAAAATGTATGAATGATATTTTTATGTTGAATAAATTGCCTCCTTATGTTTGTGTCTACTCTATCAAGATATTCAGTAGAATTAATGAAGGCTAAAGTGATAAACCAGATAATTCAATGAGCTTGGAATAATGCAACAGCTGTGCATCATAATTATCCTTTCCTTTTAAATCTCTTGCACTGTCTTGAGCTCCCTAGATGATGCTTCTTGTCTCTGTCTCAAACCCCTAAATGTACCACTAGGCTTTAGTTATTTGCTCTAGAGATAATATGTTGGGAAATGGTGTTGTAGTACTTTTCTCAAAGTATGTAGATTTTACTGGAAGAAAAAGGTTAAAAATGGTATAAAAACCCCTCCTCATACAGACAAGAATTACAAAAAGAGAAAACTCCTTAATTGGCTAAAGATAAAGGAGCAGTGGCAGCGAGGCATTGCAAAGGCTCATTGCCATAGGTATAAATAAGCTGCAGTAGTGTTTCTTGACACACTTCTGTTGCATACTTTTTTGGCTAAAAGTTCTTTATGATAGTGTGTCAGGGAGACAATGAGCTGCATTGTTCCGAATGGCCATTAGTTTTGTCTTTATTCCCTTCTCTGCTACTACCTCCAGTGGTTTGAGAGTGTGTCCCATTATTGAGCTTGCCTTTTTATCAGCTTGTTAATTCAGTAGGCCTTTCTTTAAGTAATGTTACCGGCCTAGCACACTATAGCATAGAAAATCATACTGGCTATCACAGTTGTAGAAAATGCGAAAATATGGCTAACCACATTAACAGAAAATAGTCTCCTGAGGAAAAAAGAGTAAGCTTTTTCTTATATAGTTCCTCTGTGTTACTACTAGATCAGTCCAACTTGTCGTCAATGTGGAACCTAAGTATGGTATGCTCTGTCACATCTCCCTTATCAATACACTCCATAAGTGCAGAATTATCTGAGAATTCCTGCAAGTGACATGACCTAGTGCTACAGTAATCCCTCCTCGATCGCGGGGGTTGCATTCCAGACCCCGCGATAGTTGAAAATCCGCGAAGTAGAAACCATATGTTTGTATGGTTATTTTTATATATTTTAAGCCCTTATAAACTCTCCCACACTGTTTATAAATATTCCCTGCACAGTTATACAGCATAATCCCTTTGTATTCTCTTAGGTATTAGGTAAGATTCATTTAAATTATGTATGTAAACACACTGTTTATATACAGTAAAACCTAAATATTATTTAGATACGATAGACACCAGCTAAAAATACGTACAATGCAAGAAAAATTGTATACAGTAAATGTGTGTACAGTGACACTAAACGTACATACATGTACTAAGTACTGTAAGTAGAAAATTAATTATGGTTACTCACCAACAATGACACGATGACTTGTCCGATAACAATGAGTTTAATTTTACTGCACAACAAAGGAGAGCGTTACAGCCCTTCAATCAGCAGTCTTCAATCCAAATCCCTAAAGCAGATTCAATCCAGACTACTGCCTTATTAAATCCACTTACAACTCGTTTTGCACCCTGGTTAAAAGGACACTGCAGCCGTAGATCTTATATTCCTTTCCTACTTTTTAAATAAAAAGATTCGTAGCATCATTAATGCTGTAATGGCATCCTACAGCGGTGTAGCTTTTCCCTTCCTTCAGCAAATCCAAAACGTTTACCTTTTTGGCAATCGTTAACATCTTCCATTGGCGCTTGGGCACGGCCCCTGAAGCAGTAGCAGGAGCAGGTCGTTTTGGAGCCATAATGAAGGGCTTGACTATGCACAAAGATAAACACAAAAGAGCACAAAAGTTAACTCTTTACACAGCGAAACACGTTGATGCTGAATGAGTGAGACGAGACTTCATGGTTAACACCGCATTCAGCACACAGGAACTTAACTGCATGCTCTGATTGGTTAGCTTCTCAGTCATCCGCCAATAGTGTCCCTTGTATGAAATCAACTGGGCAAACCAACTGAGGAAGCATGTACAGGAAGTAAAAAGACCCATTGTCCAGAACCGCGAAGCAGTGAAAAATCCGCGTTATATATTTAGTTATGCTTACATATAAAATCCGCGATAGAGTGAAGCCGCGAAAGTCGAAGAGCGATATAGCGAGGGACTACTGTATATGTAAAGTCCAATATATCTGGGGTGAACAGTGTTCTCCATTGTTCATGTCCACATTAGACACACAATCCTTTCACATAACAAACTATGGTTTGATGGACAGATAGTCTATTATCTATAATATCATAGGCTCATCCACATACATAACCCCGAGCCTACCCCAGACTGCATTGTATTAAAGGCAACGTTCAGATGTGAATGGATGTTATGGAGTTGATAGATAATTGTATCTTCCACTCCAGTCTTTGTACAGTTGTCAAACTGTAGTGTGTCCAAGTGGTCTTTCATAAAGACGACTGATATAGTCCAATACCGAACATCTCAAAGGTCTTCATGATATAGGACATAAGATCCATTGGTCTTTAGTTATAAAGAGAAGAGGTGCCTTTCTTCTTTGGAACTTGAACAATACAGGATTTTTTTCTACAGCAGTGACGCTTTCTTGGGCCTTAGTGATAGACTGAACAAGCAGCAGAGTATACCACAAAGTTGATCAGCACAAGCCTTTAGAACTCGAGGAGTGAATTCATCCTGTCTCATGGCTTTTCCTGTGTGTAGCCTCCTCAGTTGTCCTCTCACGTGGTCATCAGTTATGGATAGCCTATACTGATGGTCAGAGGTGGAGTCATCACTGGTCATGCCAGTTCAAAAGGTAGGAGTTGTTGGTGAAGAAGAGGTGGTGAGCATTGGGGCTGGGCTTTGGAAGAAGGAAGTGATGGTGGGAAGGAAGAGCTTAAAAAATGCATTTGATCTGGATTTTAAAATCATTAATAATAGTAATATAATAATCTCATATATATTTCTCTTCTGGTTTGTCCTGCTTCCACCTCAAAACCGGTACCACCCACATGCAGCCGACATGGCATTTCTCAATTGCTATTCGTCCTCTTCCAAAGCTTTCCCCACGCTGCCAGCAGCTCCTCTTCAAAACCGGTCCCGCCATTTCTCAACAAGCTACTTAAGTACGCTTACAAAATAAAGCAAACTCTGCATGCAGCGAAAATGTACTTCTCCAGCTAGATTCCATGCTCAGAACCATCAACTTCTTCGCTAAATCATACAAACACATGCATGAAATCGCTCAGTCCAATCCAAGAACATCTGTATGAATGCTTTTCAAGGAAAACCCTGGGCAGGATGTACGACGATACAATGCCCTGACATGTCACACCAATGTTGCAGCGTTTTTCGTTGGAGAAGATGGTGAACTACCTGCCAAAAGGGACATTTGCATCTATCCCATAGGCAACTCCTGTTAATAGATTTCCACGCTCAATATGAATTGCGATCCTATGGTTTACCCACTTTTATTCCATTACAGAGACATTGGCTGGCACAAAGATTTATAACATGTTCCCGATAAAAAAACCGCCAAGCAAATAAGGCTTACTCAATGCCAATTTTATGCGTACATATTAGCAATGAGGAATACATTCAGTATTTTGCATTCCAGCAGCAAACTATTCCAACAGTACGTCATATCTGCGTATGTTAAAAGGGCGTGTGTCTCAGCTATCTCAGATTACATCAACAAGATCTGCGCATGGAACAGTACAAACGACTATCAGACGCCCTGCAAGCAAATGCTGACAATAAATGTAGGCAAAATGATCATATTATCGTCCACATTTCCAGGAAGTGCAAGATACATGCAACAAAACTATCAGGATGCCATAGCTACAGTACGTAAATTCGGAGAGCCTGATTTATTTATCACTTTCACATATCATTCGGCTTGGCCGGAAATTCTACATGTACTGTCCAATACCCAAAGACCAGAGCACAGACCTGAAATTGTTGTAGGAGTTTTTTGGATTAAGCTGCAGGAATTACTTAGAGACATTCTAGAACAACATCTTTTTGGGGTTGTTATTGATTGTATTTACGTAATCGAATTTCAGAAGCGTGGCCTTCCTCATGCCCACGTGCTGTTTACTCTTCACAATAATTCTAACAACCAGTCTTCAGCCAAGGTCAACTGTACGTGGCTTTTTATGGTTAGATCATTCAACTCTATCTGTCGTCTCCACCAAAACACCTACTCACAACTGCGTCTTTCAAGAAGTATTTATTTCTTCTTGATTTCTGAATTCCTTTCTCACTGTTTTCTGTTCCTATTCTTACAACGACGTATGCTACGGCGAGCGTCGGCTAGTAACAATAATAATAATAATAATACATTTTATTTAAAAGTGCCTTTCAAGGTACCCAAGGACACTGTACATCAATATACGTGACATACTCCAATATACAAACATAATTAACAAGATCAAAAAGCAATATTAAAAAGATGTTTTAAGTTTAGTTTCAAAAACAGAAAGTGAGGTACATGTACGGAGTTCCAAAGGCAGGGCATTCCATATCTGTGGAGCTGACATGATTAAAGCCTTATCACCCATAGTGCGCAGTCTTTACAGTGGAATAGATAAAAGCAAGGAGTCAGAAGAACGAATGAGTATGATGGAGCATATGGGCATAATAAAGAAGACTGATAAAGTGGGGCTAGACCATGAAGCACCTTAAAAACTAAAAGAAGTTTATATTGAATGCAGAAAGGAACAGGTAGCCAATGCAATTTTAGAAATGTAGGTGTAATATGCTCCCAAAGGTTTAAATGTGTACCCACCCTTACCATTGAATTTTGGACATATTGTAGCTTGTTTAATCTCCAATCACAGATATCAAACAATACTGTGTTGCAATAGTTAAGTTTCGAGATGACAAAATCATGAATTAAGTTTCTTAGTTGCAGTATCAGAGAGCAATGGACACAGCCCTGAAATTTGTTTAAGGTGAAAAAGGCAACCTTCGTAATATTAATATGTGGATCAAAGGAGAGTGCGGAATCAAAAATAACACCAAGATTTTTAACTTGTGCAGACAAAGATGTAGTACAGCTTGGAATTTTTAGTGAGACATTACCTATTTACCTTAAAGTGTCTGGAGATGCAATAATTTATCAGTTTGATCACTATTCGGTCTGAGAAAATTTTCAGGCAACCAGTGTTTTATGTCAGCCAAACAGGCAACCAATGCAAAAGGAGGTAATGTTTTTGTAAGCCCTGTGTGTAAAAAATCTTTGTATCATCGGCATAACAATGAAACTGTAGATTGCCGTCTAATAATGACACCAAGAGGAAGCTTATAAATGATAAAAGCAGAGGACCAAGAATTAATCCCTAAGGGACACCCTGAAACAAATAAGATGGGTTAGACCTAAACCTGTCAATCCATTAAGATACAATCTAAACTACATGAGTGCACTTCCAAAAATATTCAACTAGTTCTCAGTTCCAAACAAAAGAATGTCATGCTGTACCATATCAAAAGCAGCAGTAAGATTTAAAAGTATCATTAGTATTAAAAGACTACAATCAGCTGCTATTAGGAGATAATTAGTCACCCTGATGAGTGCTGTCAGTGTACTGTGAATGGTCTTTAAACCAGACTGAAATTCCTCACATTAGAGGGAAGATGGTCTTTCAAATGGCCTGCTCTACTAAGAAAGGGAAGATTTGAAATAGGTCCATAGTTTTTAAAATCATCAGGGTCAAGTCCAGGTTTTTTGAGGACAACAGCCATTTTTAGGCTGGAATTGACCATGCTAGTATAAAGAGATGTATTGATATTACAATTATTGTTAAAAGTAAGAATAAAGCAAAACAGCCTTAACCAAAGTAGAAGGCACTGGGTGTGGAATTCAGGCAGTTAGCCTAGTGGTCATGACAAGCTTATGGACTGCAGGATCATCTCAACAATGGAAAACTACATGAACAGCTTTTAGTTAAGATAGAAGATGGACACATTTTTGATTGAACAAATGGACCTTTTTGAAATTCAGAATAAATCAGATTACTCTTATACTTAAAAAGATCAGAAATTTCTGACAAAGGTCAGAGGAGGCACTCAAAGGAAAGTTATTTGCAGGTTTAAGTAGCTTGTTAACAGTAGAAATAAGCATTTGGGTTTTGTGCTGAGCGCATAGAATGCTATTAGTATAAAAAGCAGTCTTAGCTCTCTGTAGTGCCAGCTTATAGAGGATAACAGGTTCCTTATAGGTCGTTACATGGGCGACCAAGGTTGTTTTTCTACTAAGGAGTTCAAGCCTACACCCACAAGCTTTCATGTGACTTCTGTCTGGAGAAAACCATGGAGCAGAGAATTTAAATTTTACGCTACCTGATTTAAGTGGAGCAAGATGATCCAAGCTAGTTGAAAATATATAGTCATAATGATGAACTAAGGTAGCAGACAATAAAGAAACACCAGCTGGAGGAAGACACTGCTTCAATTTACTTACAAGAGCAGGTACACTGATATTTTTCATGTTCTTAAAGGTAATATGACAAAATGATTGCCCATGCGACTCACCAAGGATAAGCATATCAAACAAATAGCCTTATGGTCTAAGATAGGTAGATCAATACTATACAAATTAGTAGGAGTAATACCAAAGGTACATACAAGGTCAAGGGTGTGCCCTCTAGCATGAGTAGGAAAATTTAACGTGCCGAGTAAAATCAAACCACTGAAGTACATTAAGAAAATCAGCCACATGTAAAGAATTTGCAGAATCTATATGTAAATTAAAATCACCAATCAATACCACAGCAGAAACACGGAGAACTGAGCAACTCAGTGAGTTCTGCTAAGAAGACATAACATTTTGGTGGACTGTAGATAAATAATATCAACAGGGGCTTTGCACCAGACAGCATTAATACCAGATACTCAAATAATGTAACATTGTGAGCAGAAACTGGCTTGATTCTAAACTTAGAAGAATATATAACTGCAACACCACCCCCACAACCAGTAATATGTGGCTTTTCCAGATAACAGGGTAGACCAGCCATATTTAATCCAAAATAGTCATTAGGTTGTTGCCAAGTTTCTGTCAAGCACAAGAAGTTAATATAATGCTCCACAACAAAGTCCGCAATAAAAGCTGATTTACTATTAAGAGAATGGACTTTGAAGTGACCCTGTGTTCGGATTCAGCGGGTTGGAAAATGGATGAATGGATGGATGGATAGGGCAATTTTACAATTTTGCATATAACTAGAGGATTATGGCATTTAAAGAGTTAATGATATAAGCTGCAATTTTACAAAATTTACAGCAGGAGACATTCATATAGCATCAGAACAGTGACATAAAAATAAAATATTGTCCAGATGAAACTTTTGACGTAAGCTGTTGTGACAGTACATACACCGACACAGAATTCCTAAATATCTGAACAGAAGGAGTGATATAGGGGTTCAGCACTTAGTACGCTGAAAAGCATAAAGCTCTGAAAAAGTGTACCTCAAAGCCATGATCCAATTGAAGAGATAAAGAGATAAAAGCAACATGTCGAATCAAAACGACCAGACAATAAGTGCATTTACAATCCAGATTTGGTAGAAAATCCACATGATTCACAAAGCAGACATGCAGGTGGGCAGTCAGCAGACCATATGGGCAAAAACATCCTTTGAGAATTCAAGAAGATTTCAGGACTTTCAAAAGGACCCCAGACACATTCCACAGTTCCCTTTCCCTTTTGTTTTTCTTTATCCACTGGGTAGAATCGGAAGCCAAAATGCTCCCTCATGATCTCTCGAAACCCAGAAGAACCACTCAAGAAATATGTAGGCGATTCTGTCACTCTAATATGCTTTTGTGATATTTATAATATGGATGGGAGGAATTTTTTTCTAGGATTTAAAAGCTATTAGTCCTTGGTTAAATAGCTTTTTTTTTTTTTTTTTACATAGGCTACCTTTCTTGAGTTTTTCCTTAGTTTCTTATGCATTTCACACCTCTATCAACAAAGCAATGTTTTTGGTTTGTGATGTGCAAGTTACTTAGTTTTCATATTGTCTGCATTACTAATTTTTTTTTTCAGTCCTCCTCTTCCCTCTCATTTGTTGGTCAACAATCCTGTCAGTCTAATATGGCTTTAGTTTTCTGATCATGATGTGCAGTGATTTTTCCAGAAGTAAATTTTTTACATTTTAGAAAAGAAGCATTTCTTTTGCATGTTTTATGGAAATGACCAGATAGTTGACATATGGATTCTGCTACATGAGTAACATAAATTTTTTTTTTCATGGACGTTTTTCACATTGTTTACCATTGTACAGTGTTGGCCACTGTTGGCTTTTATTATAGCATAAACTTTTCTCTTTCCATTCTTCTTGAAAATGTAAGATTAAAATTTTTTCATGGCCATCAATACATTTTACATGGGGTAAGTAATATCCAAAAAAATAATTTTTGGGTGAAGTATTCTAAGAGAGACAAATTGATTTTTAATCAATTATGAAAAATAACATAATGGAAGTAAATCAAAAAGTGCACTAGGAAAATGGAAAAATGTGTGCAGAATTTTAGATATTTTGTATAAATATGCACAATCATCCACATTATTCTTTTTCCTTTTTTCATCAGGTTGCCGAAATTTCAGTGAAACAAACAGATTTTGTCTCAAATGGCGGGTCCAGTTTTTTTCACAAGAATACCAATATTGAAGAACTGTTCCACTGCTTCATTAATTATACGTTTTGTGCGAATCTTCACCTCAAACTGTCCAGATGACACATTTAAGGAGAACGACTTTTTACTACAAAATCTTTCCACTTTAGGTGTTGACATCAAAATGGTTAGGCGCCGGCAGCCTGGTATTTTAAGGAAGCAGATTACCAATGAGAATGGTCTAGTAAGCTTCTTAAAAAGTAAAGGTGCAGAGGACAAGACAGTGGCCAGTATTATCTCACGATATCCTCGTTCTATTACTAGGTCCCACGAACACCTGGAAAAGCGCTGGCTTCTCTGGAGGAGTGTCTTCAAGGATGATGCTGAAATTATAAAGATTATTAAACGGTCTCCTGAATCATTCTTTCGTTCTAGTGACAATGATAACCTGGAAAAAAATATTGCTTATCTGTGTTCACTGGGACTGACTTCCAAGGATCTTCATCGTTTGCTTACCACAGCTCCAAGGACATTTTCAAACAGTCTGGAACTTAATCAACAAATGGTTGAATTTCTTCAAGATATCTGCTGTAGTCTTGGTGGAAAACATAAAGAAATTTTTGCAAAACAAATTATTTCAAAGAATGTTTATGTTCTCATCCGTAGCACAAAACGTCTCAAGGCTAATATTGACTTTCTTCAGGATGTTTTGCATTTAAATAATGAAGAATTACTCCACTTGTTGCAGGGCAGTGTGAGTGAAATTTTAGATCTATCAAATGAATATATCAAAAGGAATTTTAAAAGTTTGGAAGAGAAGTTAGATTTACTTGGTTGCACCAAGGAACAAACCACAAAATTTATAATTAAATACCCGCTTGCATTGTATGTATCTTCAGAGAATTTAAATAATAAAATAAATTGTCTACTTCAAGGGGGTATTACTATTAATCAGATTTTAGAAAAACCAAAGGTGCTAGATTTTAGCATTGAAAATATTAAAGGCAGACTAAAAATATTAGAGGAAATTGGATACAGTTTCAAAGAAAATGGGATTTCAATTTTGGACTGTAGCAGAACACGTTTTGAAGTTAAGCTAAACAAATTAATAAGTATTAAAAATTAATGATGAGTTGTTATTGGAAAATAATGTGGGCAATTGAACATCTGAATGAACCAAAGTTGATCTGAAATGTGTCAGTGCAGAAGCTTTGCAAAATGTTAAGATCTTATTCCAGTTAAATTTCTAAATTATAATAAAAGGTTTATTTTGTCAAACAGTTTTATATGGTTTTTAATTAACAGCTTTCCTTTTTTAGTTGCTTAAATGAGTACAGAAACTTTTTAAACATTTTTAGAAATATCAGTTTTTTGTAATCCTGTGGCATAAACGACACTGAGGCAAATGTAAACCTTGAGACTGTTAAAATCCCCCCAGTATTTTACAAACAGTCTCAACAAGAACCTCATTTAGTGGTATTGAGTTCTCTAACTGGAAGGATTTGGCTGCCAAACTTTTTATTGATCCTTTTTCATGACTTCACCGACATTAAACACTTCCTATAGTCACCCAGTCTGTCACTGATGTTTAACAGGGTGCAGCTTTCTCAGTACCCTTTGCCAGTCTTTTTTACTTTACTACTTTCTCAAACTTTTTCTTTAGAAGTTAAGTCATACTTTAAGCCTCAATTATTTCTAATTAGCATCTGCAGATAGTAGTTAGACAGACTGTCATTATAAACGTTGCTGCACAAAAGATGCTCTCCACCTGTTAGTCCACCTAGAATTTTATCTTATCTTACATTAAATACTGGTGGTAGAGTTAAACAAATTGATCATTTATTGTCATTTAAACTAGCTGGTTTGCTAGTAATTTGATGAATAGCATTTCAGAAAAGAATTGGACAATGAGATTGTTATTCTTTGTTCTCTTTTACTTTCAAAATAAACCAGACCTAAATTGAAAGTATTAACTACTTTTAAAGTGTAAAATAATATTCACTTACTAAATTGTGTATGACCGTGTAGCTTTTCACATTTCTGCTAGCTTTCAGAAGTTGTTTTTAAGGGTAAGTCCTGAATTTTGATTTCAAATGAAATTTTATGGATAAAAATCCTTTCCATTAATTACTTTCCATTCTACTCTTTTTTGTTCTTTTGAGGTTGCTTCAGATGTTTTCATGTTAATCTTGTTAGATTTATTTTTATCCGTAATTTTTTTTTTGTCAACCCTCCTTCCAATTTCCTTTTGTTGTACTGGTTGATGCAGCTTTATATAATTTTTCATTGTCCTTTCTTCAGACATCACTAAACTTTGTTTAGCATTGTCTTCATTGTATTATATTTAGTACTGTGTTATCTTTGACTATATTTGCTCTTTTCATAGTTGTGCGTTTTTAATTTTGTGATAGCATTTAATGTTCATAATTTACTAAAGTAAGTTATTTAGAAGAATTTTCATTTATCTTTATGTGCCTAGGTTTCACTTACAAACTATCATTTTTGCCATCTCTCTGTGCCAGTTTAATCACCATTATTTTTGGCTATATTGCTGTTGTATACAATCTTATTTTATTTGCATTGCTGTATCATTTCTTTTCCATATACTATCCGTTCTACTTATGCTAGAAGATCTACAGCTATTTTGATTTTAGTATCTTTCTGTGAATAGTTCAGTTGCTCAGAACTATTCAATAATTTTTTTTCAAATTGTTTGAGTTATTTTTGTTTTTAATGACATCTTCAACGATCCTGTTTACCACTGTAAGCAATTTTGGCCATAATTTTGGAAACATGCCACATGGTAGAACCAAAGAAGAGCAACTGTGGTGCGCTGCTAGAACATATGTAAAAGAGTTAACAAACTGGATCTGGAACCAGCCCCATTGAATGGCGCTTGTGGGGGCTTGGGTATAATTTATAAAAAATTTTAATCTTTTTGTACAGTACATGTGATTGGTGTTTTAGTAGAGTTTTTTTTTAGCATGTCTGAATACAGAATTCCAGCACACTGTTTTATTGTAAGGAAAATAAGCGAGAAGAGGCGATGGGTTTGGATTTAAGGGTTATGGAAACTATAAAAGTATAAATTCAATGATGGGGCGAGAAGAATTGAGAGAAATTGGAAATGTTATCAACACAGACCTCAGAGATAAAAGGAGGATGAAAGAATAGCAAACCTGAGCAAGATTTGGACTGACTTGAGCTGCTGAGGAATCAGTATACAGTTGTAATTAAGATGACGAAGCCTATTGTACTCCAGACCTGCCAAAGGAAGCACCATTTCATTCTATCAAAAGCCTTCCTGCATCTAAAAAAGTAGTGCAATGAAAGAGATGGTGCAGTGTGAATGATACAGAGAAAGTTATGTATGTTGTTCGTTGCGTTTTGGGACTTAAATAAAGCCTGTTTAGTCACAGCAAATTAATATATGTATCACCAACTGTAGCCGATAAGCTTCTATTTTAGCCTATAGCTAAACATCAGAGATAATGAAATTAGCTAATAATCTGTACATTCTTTGGATTCTTTACTTTCAGCAAAAGACTACTAATGGTCATTAATGAATGGGTTAAGTTGAGAAGTGGAGATGGAAGTCATGCAGCTGATTCAAAAATGGAGAAAACAACCCATCCGAAGCCAGAGATTTCTGAGAAATCATTGAGTCCCAAGTATCTTTCAGTTAACAGTTTTACTGGCTTATCAAGGGTGGAGGTTTTACCTTCATTGAGACCCAAGAGGGGAAGAGAAAGGAGTCAATAACTGGAGAGGGAAAGAATGATGCAGCGTTCAGGTTAGCTACAGTACTTATACAGATAAAATACAGTAGAAATGAGCAAGGAGAAAACGCAAGTAACAGAGTGAACAAGGATCTAACATCTTCTCCATACTCTTACTGTGATCCATGGCTTCTACCCCTTATAAGATTTCCACCTTCATGGCCAAAATCCTCCCTGTAACCCAATATTCTGCAAGTTTCACTACTGACAACAGAGGTACTTTAATTCATCAGTTCACCTACCAGCATTTTCTCAGTCAAGAATTATCAAACCATACTGTCACAACAAATTTTGAATATTTTTTTTTCTCTTAAGCAGAAGGAATCCATGCCAGAGTTGAATGAGCATTAAACAGTTGACACGATCCCTAAGAAAGAAACGTTACAGCTCACTATGTCCCAGAATCGGTTCACCTTCTTCTTCTTCTTCTTCTTCTTTCGGCTGCTCCCGTTAGGGGTTGCCACAGCAGATCATCTTCTTCCATATCTTTCTGTCCTCTGCATCTTGTTCTGTTACACCCATCACCTGCATATCCTCTCTCACCACATCCATAAAACTTTGCTTAGGCCTTCCTCTTTTCCTCTTCCCTAACAGCTCTATCCTTAGCATCCTTCTCCCAATATATCCAGCATCTCTCCTCTGCATATGTCCAAACCAATGCAATCTTGCCTCTCTGACTTTGTCTCCCAACCATCCAACTTGAGTTAACCCTCTAATGTACTCATTTCTAATCCTGTTCATCCTTGTCACACCAAATGCAAATCTTATCATCTGTAACTCTGCCACCTTCAGCTCTGTCTCCTGCTTTCTGGTCAGTGCCACCATCTCCAACCCATATAACATGGCTGGTCTCACTACCATCCTGTAGACCTTCCCTTTCGCTCTTGCTGATACCTTTCTGTCACAAATTACTCCTGGCACTCTTCTCCACCCATTCCACCCTGCCTGCACTTTCTTTTTCACCTCTCTTCCACATTCTCCATTACTCTGTACTGTTGATCTCAAGTATTTAAACTCATCCACCTTAGCCAACTCTACTCCCTGCATCCTCACCATTCCACTAACCTTCCTCTCATTTACACACATGTATTCTGTCTTGTTCCTACTGACCTTCATTCCTCTTCTCTCCAGAACATATCTCCACCTCTCCAGGGTCTCCTCGTCCTGCTCCCTACTATCTCTACAGATCACAAGTCATCAGCAAACATCATGTTCCATGGGGACTCCTGTCTAATCTCGTCTGTCAACCTGTCCATCACCATTGCAAATAAGAAAGGGCTCAGAGCCGATCCCTGATGTAATTCCCAGACCTCACCACTGTCACACTACCCTCGTGCATATCCTGTACAGTAGTTTGTATTTCTCTGCCACTCCTGACTTCCTCATATAATACCACAGCTCCTCTCGAGGCACCCTGTCATATGCTTTCTCCAGGTCCACAAAGATGCAATGCAACTCCTTCTGGCCTTCTCTATACTTCTCCATCACCATCCTCAGAGCAAACATTGCATCTGTGGTGCTCTTTCTTGGCATGAAACCTTACTGCTGCTCACTAATCATCACCTCACTTCTTAACCTAGCTTCCACTACTCTTTCCCATAACTTCATGCTGTGGCTCATCAATTGCCACAGCAGATCATCTTCTTCCATATCTTTCTGTCCTCTGCATCTTGTTCTGTTACACCCATCACCTGCATATCCTCTCTCACCACATCCATAAAACTTTGCTTAGGCCTTCCTCTTTTCCTCTTCCCTAACAGCTCTATCCTTAGCATCCTTCTCCCAATATATCCAGCATCTCTCCTCTGCATATGTCCAAACCAATGCAATCTTGCCTCTCTGACTTTGTCTCCCAACCATCCAACTTGAGTTAACCCTCTAATGTACTCATTTCTAATCCTGTAATCTACCTGTGTGCATCTTCCTCCACTCGTAACCCTATGTTCCTCTTCTTAAAATACGTATTCACCACAGCCATGTCCATTCTTTTGGCAAAATCCACTTTCCTCTGACCTTCTTCATTCCTCTCCTTGACACTGTACCTATCCATCACCTCCTCGTCTCCACTGTTCCCTTCACCAACATGCCCATTGAAATTCCCTCCAGTCACCACTTTCTGTCCCTTGGTTACACTGTTCATCACTTCATCCAACTCACTCCAAAAATCTTCTTTCTCACCCGGTGCATATGCACAAACAACATTCATCATCACACCTCCAGTATCCAGCTTCATTATCATTACTCTGTCTGACACTCTTTTCACCTCCAAAATATTCTTGACATACTGTTCCTTCAAAATAACGCCTACTCCATTTCTCCTCCCATCCACACTATGTTAGAACAATTTGAATCCACCTCTGATCCACCTGGCCTTACTCCCCTTCCATTTAGTCTGTTGCACGCACAATATATTAACTTTCCTTCTCTCCATCATATCTGCTAACTCTCTCCCCTTACCAGTCATATTACCAACATTCAAAGTTCCTACCCTCAGTTCCACTCTTTACTTTCCTCCTCTCCTCCTGCCTCCGAACATGTTTCCCCCTCTTCTTCGCCTTCTTCTTCTTTGGCCAACAGTAGTCCAGTTTCCACCAGCACCCTGTTGGCTAACAGAACTGGTGGCGGTCGTTGTTAACCCGGGGCTCGACCGATCCGGTATGGAAATTTGTATTGTCCGCATATTGATTTGGCAAAATTTTACACCGGATGCCCTTCCTGACGTAACCCTCCCCATTTATCCAGGCTTGGGACCTGCACAAAGAAACACACTGGTTTGTGCATCCCCTGTGGCTGGGTTATCTGTTCACCTTCTTTAACAATCCAGAAACGCAGTCTGTATTAGTTTTTGGGTGGCACATTGATGTAGTGGTAGGATTGCTACCTTGCAACAAGGAGGTGCTTTCAGCGTGGAATTTGCATGTTCTCCCCATATCCACAAGGTTTAGTCTGGGCGCTTCAGTTTCCTCTCACAGTCCAACGAGATACATGTTTGGTGAACAGTGATGTATGTATGTGTGTTCACTCTGCGACAGATGACCAACCTGGCCAGGTGACTGCTTGGATAGGCTCTAACTGCCCCGTGACCCTGCCCTTGATAAGTGGGTTACGAAGTAGGATGGATGGTTGTATTTGCTTTCCCAATACACAAATAGTTTCAAAGTGGCCTATGTCAAGCTTTACACCAATCCAAAACAGATCTGCTTATTTCTTAGTGTTTACAAAACACTTTTCTTCTCTTCTGTCTTGCTACCAACCATAACATTTGATTACTTCTTTGTTTTTTTAAGATGGCGCACACTCTCTCTGAATTACACAAATATTAAAGAGTTCTCAAAGAGAAATGCTTCTAATATTTCCCTATTTAATTGCCCAGACATCATTGACATTGGGCTTAAAGTTTAAAAGGGAAATACTGTAGGAAAAAAAAAACACATTGACGCATTTATGGTATTCAATATATAGTTCATTAAATTTGTCTGTGATATTGCTGGTTTTCATATTTATTACAAACAGTGATTAAATATTAAAAATTTGTAATAACTAGGGAGCTCTGCCCCCTGCTCGCTTTGCTCGCCAACCCCCAGGTTTGGTTCTGTGGAAATTTAAGTTAAAGTGTTTTCTTTTCATGGGAATTGTTACATATGTATTATGTTCACTTTTTATTTTAAAACTTCAGTAAAAACAATATTTGGAATGAACTTTTCTTCAAGATCGCATTGAATTTTGATTCCTTGTTTGGTCTTACAGCATGATAATGCAACGTATAACTGGCCATGAATGAATATCGTTTCTTTGTCTCTTACAAATAAACCATCTTTTTCAAATGTTTGTCCTTGTGATTTATTAATTGTCATTGCAAAACCCATTCTCATGGGAAACTGTAAACGGTTTAATACAAATGGCATATCAAGATCTCCTTTTTACCCGAACACCGTTTCGAGTTCATTCAATAAAAATAAGACTTTCTGATAAAACAATCTACTTACGAAAGTGGGAATATCCAGAGCCAATGTAGCCGGTAGCATTGTTTTCAAGAAGCTGCGAATTTGTAGCTATTGTGGACTGCACATCATTGTAAGAAATAAATCTGGATATTGCCATTGCATCATGATATAACTGTCGCAATGCTCTTAGACCACCTTGATATGATGATGGTAATATTACTGCTTTACCTATTTTGAATTTTTGTGAACTATTGATATTTGAATTTTGAATGTGATCAATGAGACCTTCATATGTTCCTGTCTAAGTTTAGCTTGATTGGATTTAATAAAGAAGAGACGATTAGCTGCGACTTTTACATACGTTTTAATAATGTAATGTTGCTATAGACGTTGAGATGATAGAAGTGGGTTAAATACATGCAAACGTATCGTTAATTTTGACCCAAAATATTGTGTGGGTGTTATTCTTTTTTCTGAATGTGTTTGTTTCATATTGTACTTTTATCTTGTTTTGCCATCTGGGAAAAGCAAAAGAAAGAGTAAAGGGTCAGTATGTGGCAATGTATTTGACATAAATGGTGAATCATGCTTTGACTTTGGATATACACGAATATCTACTCTTTGATACCTCCGTATTTTGAAATTATTATCACTGACAGTTCACCATATGTGGGTTTTTTATAAATGTGACTGTGATCTTTCAGATTCATATAGAAATCCAAGAAAATTTCTTTGTCCGTGTTTTGCTGATAAATTTTGTGTAAAGTGTGATACTTTTGGACATATGGATTTGTATCCATTATTGGCTGTATAATTTCTATTACGTTGGATCGTTTAACTCTTTTGATTCTATGTTGCATCGCTTCTCTACGATCATAAACATACACCTGACCAAATTGTGGTTTTTTTTTCGAAATTAAACTTGTAATTGATCTAATTGTTTCAGGAACACAGATTCTCATAGCGTATGGTCCGTTATTGTGTAAATCAACATTTTGTTCATTGAATGATGCTAACACAAAAAGATTATTGTAGACGCTGTCACAGACGGCTGGGGTTCTTACCCGGCCAGAACGCCTAAAAGGACCAGAAGGTGACAATAATAGCTTCCGGGTCAAGAGAGGGCAACCGCCCTGGATAAAAAGAGGACCACAGGAAAGGGACAAAAAGATTTTAACCCATTGGGACCCATGGCCACTGCCAGGAGGCGCCTTAAGTCTCAACAGACCAGAAGAATTGTCACTTTCGCCACACCAGGCAAGATGGCGGCTGAAACTGCCAAGAACGCCCGGAGTGCTTCTGGGGCAAAGGGTAGCACTTACACCACACCAGGAACTGCTGCCGGAAGATCGTTTCCAGCCACCTGGAATGCATCCATGCGGGAATAAAAGGGCCTGCCTCCTAACAGTTGGGCAGCTAGAGTCAGGAGTGGGAGCTGGACGAAGCTCCCCTGAAGGAGACAGGCGACCAAGGACTGAGAGAAAGAAGCCCATAGAGTGGTGATTATTGCTGAATGCATTGTGCGTAATGGTGGGACTGTGTTTATTAATGAAAAATAAACGTGTGAACTTTATAAAGATGTGGTTTCTGACTGGTGGTGTCCGGGCAAGTCTCAAAACGCATATATTTTGCCCGTAGTGTTTGTGGATTACACATTCACCAAACAACAAATCTTTTAATTCTTGTTGAAATGCCTCTTCATTGGAAAGCAGCAGCTCTTTTCCCTGATGGCAACATGAATTAGATGATCTACAAGTCTCCGACTTAAACTTTAAAGCCTTACAATATCTACATACTTTCGACATATCACCTATGTCCATATATTCAATCTCTTTTTGCTGTTCCGTTATTTCACCTAGTAATAATTTCCGTTTTTTTGTGCAAATGCGATCTGTAGCCTCTTTTGTTTGACACTTTTGAATTTTAGTACTGTCATATTTTTGAACTTGCTCTGCGTGTGTATCGCACCGTTTTTTTTTTGAGCCTTTCAAATTCCACTGCTTTCATAATCTGTAACCTGCTCTACTTGTGTATCGCACCAACATTTTTATTTGAGCTTTTCTAATTTCACTGCTTTCATAATCTAAGCCTGCTTTGCACGTGTATGGCGCCAACGTTTTTGAATGTCTGTATGAAGTTCTACGGTGTCTTTTACTCTTTTATTTCTGACCCAGCTGCAAGATTTTCAATTCCACTTGTTCCAGGCTGATAATTACTTTCCTTGCCTAGGTCACCGTCTCACAGGATTATGCTTCCAATGGATGTCAGTATGACATGACTTGACCATGTCGTGGGATGTGAAAGTGTCTCTGCCTCTCTGAAGTGTCTCTCTGTCTCTCTTCAGAAGATCATGTCTTGTCGAAAGATTTTATTTTATAATAGAGAGATTTGTTCTGAGAATTTAGGTAAGCAAGGCCGAGGTTTCAAGCTAAGGGAGTTATACTGATTATCCTTGTCACTGGAGGTGGCATCGTGTTGCACCTGCAAGTCTGTACACATAACAATAACGTCTCAAAAAATCAATAAAGAGGCTTTATGAAGTAGGGAATGCTTATTTTAGCTACCAACATGCATTTTCACATAAGCTCTGTGTCTCAGTTGGCTACTGACTTTACATACTTTTTCTAAAACAAATGAAACATGATGAAAACAATTTAAAAAAGGGTAAAAACAGCCAGAGTTTACTTAATCCCATATATTATTCTTGTAATTTTTTAATTGCCTGATGCTACTCAGCACTCTACTAGGATGGTGAGCTTTAACATGTCAAGTAGGGAGGGTCTTTAACACTTTATCCTGTACTGTCGTAATTTGTTTTCCCAGACTGCAGATTTTCATCTAGTTGTGGAGCTAAATACTGTATGTGTCTTGAGGTTTACTGTGCATTTTTATTTTGTATAGCTTGGCAACTTAGTAGCTTCTTGATAAACACTCAGAGTCATTTTATAGTTTCTGCATTAGTGTCTTTAAGGCCTCTTTAAATAATTAAAAATGAGAAGTACCTGTACTGCTCCTCAGGACCCTTTTTCTGTCCCAGGGCAACACAATTATAATATGCACTACCTACTGATCCCTAGAGCGGCAGCAAAAATAAATAAATAAATGATCTAGAATATAAGTGACCAACAATACTTTCCTACTAACCACACAACAAGTACAGAGCACACCAACAGAAACAGAATGACAACTGAAAAAGAATTATTATTGTAAACAAATAAATTGGCTATTTACACAAATCCTGCGCTTCAGCACACTGACACCACACTGACAGATCACAATACAAGACACTCCACCAATAAAAAATGACTACACAAACAACAATTATCTTAAAAGGATTAACTTGATTGAAAAAAGGGCCCTTGAGTGTCCAGTACCTCAGCTTAAATAAAAAAGCCTTAGTCTTGTAGCCCCTTAGGACAAGAAGAAGCACAGCTGGGATAAATAAAAATTGATCATTTGACTTTGTTTAACATATTCAGGCCATCCCAAATGACTTTGCCTTGGGTATCTTATATAATTTTAAACAGAGACTGTGTGCCATTTTCCACATTCTTTTTGATTGTCATTTCGTATAGGTATGGAATCCCATTTTTGTCTTTCAAAGTGTCACAGTCATTTGAAAGTTGAACTTTTCATGCACAGGTGCAGCTGAAGTGTTATGGAAGCCCAGGATGCTTTGATAGCGGCCTTCAGCTCGCCTGCATTGTTGGGTCTGGTGTCTCTCATCTTCCTCTTGACAATTCCCCATAGATTCTCTATGTAATTTTAGGTCTGGCGAGTTTGCTGGCCAATCAAACACAGTGATACCATGTTCGTTAAACCAGGCCATGGCTTTTGGCAGCTTGTCAGCAGAGGGAAGCATGAAGTGCTCTAAAATTTCCTGGTAGATGGCAGCCCTGACTTTGGATTTGATAAAACACGGTGGACCAACACCAGCAGATGACCAGGGTCACAAGGGTCTGCTGGAGCCAGTCCCAGCCAACGCAGGGCGCAAGGGAGGAAACAAACCCCGGGCAGGGCACCAGCCCACCTCAGGGCGCACACACATACCAAGCACACACTAGGGACAATTTAGGATCACCAGTGCACCTAACCTGCATGTCTTTGGACTGTGGGTGGAAACTGGAGCACCTGGAGGAAACCCACACAGACACAGGGAGAACATGCAAACTCCACACAGGGAGGACCCGGGGAGCGAACCCAGGTCTCCTAACTGTGAGGCAGCAGCGCTACCACTGCTCTACCGTGTCACCTATTCAGATATACAGTATACTTAAATTTAACATAAAAATTCAGATCTATTTTACATTTTGGCTGTTTTGACTCCCAAATGGGGTTTATTTTCGAAGTCATGGGTAAATCTGTCAATGCTATAAGGCCATTAGGTCACAAAGCTCAATGTGGACACTTGGTTTCCCTTCAAACCTTAGCCAAGACAGTCTCCCAAAGCAGTAGAGTACTAGTAGCCTCTCCCAGCCGTCCTCACTTCCATCTTTATTTAAGAGATGGTTTTGGACTTTCCAGCAAGCTCCCATGTTCCAGTCATGTGGGGAATGTGCCACGTGTCCAGAGCACACATGGCATTCTCTCATCCTGGTGGCAGCCTAATCAGGCCAGCCACTTACAGTTATCCCCTCTCAGACTTGAGGCAGACCAGCAATGAGTGTTTCTTGTTGCAACACACAGCTATTCATGGCAGTAAGCAGTAACCTTCTGTCCTTTTCCTGACTGGTTTCTCTTACCCATGGGAGGGCTTGCATTCTTCCAAGCCCACCTGTTGAGTTCTAGTCATACCCCTCCCCTTAAGCAGGTCACCCCACAGAATCTTTCTTACCTTCAGCTGGCAGAAATGGTTATCAGCTACAGACAGAGTGGTTGCAGTGAGAATTTTGTCTGGGCTCCAAGTAATGCCTTCCAGGTCTGGCATATCATTTGGGTCCTTCTGTATCCTCATGTAATTCACAAAATAAGAAAATCAGTATTTGGCAGACATACATCTTTTCATCAGCAGCAGGTAGCTGGTCATATTTTTGTTTGAGGCTGATAAACTTTGAAGGGTTATTTTTTGCATATTGTTGCCCAGAATCACAGTCTAGATGGTTTAAAACATACAGCACAGTGGCTACAGATTTTGTTTCAGTCAAGTGCTTAACTAGAAGCCAATTCATTAAACTGTTAAAAGAACATGCCATTTAATTAGATGACTATGTCTTCTGTCCTAGAAATGATCACAAGTGCAGTTTTACTTTTCCATAGAACTCAAAAGGATACTTATTACCTTTTGCAGCCTTTCATGTTCACTTGTTGCTTTTCTTCTCTTGTTTAAGATATTTCTTCCTGCTCTGCTTGCAGATAACAAAGAGTTTTAACAGCAAAATTGCCAACTGTGAAGCTGATAATTTGATTCAATTTACCCCATTATAAAGTGGCTTTTTAATACAATACAAATGAATGTAAGTGAAACATTGTTGATGGATTGAGAGGTACTGACAAACATAATTATTATAGTGGTGTTTTTATCTATTTCTTTTTATTCAGTCCTTGGCTTAAACAATATTTTTTGTTTATTTAAATGTTGTAATATGCATTTCTTAATGTACTTTGTAACGCTGCCCCTGCCTCATGATTATTGCTGTACACCTTGTAATGTTACTGACTCAAGTTTCCAACTGTGTGGTCGATCACACTTTATTATAAGGATATGTGATTTCAGCCTCTAAATTCTCAATTATCCTAACCTCTGCTGCTAACGACACACTCACCACAGTGATCTGAACTGATAAAGAGAAACAGCATGTGGAACACTCATCACAGAAGAAGTTCACACGATCAACAAACATTTGAATGTTCAACAACCCTAATACAGTATAAGTATGCAACAAACATAATAGTTATGACTTAAATTAAATATAGCATTTTCCAGAAATGGAGGGAAGTCTTTGGCCTACCAATTAAGTCCATTTCCACAATTTTAGTGCATATATTAAAAAATGTGCACCTCTGGAAAATAAATAGAATTACCTTCCTTCACATTTCTCATTGATAAAGAATAATAACAGCCATAGGCCAGTCTTACTCCTCTGATAAGTCACACTTTGTCATAGCTCCTTGCTGTGTCCTCCTTCACACTAAATCTGTCCCTTGTTGTTATTCAGTCATCCACAAACCAGATTGCCAACCAGTACCACTTGAAGCCCCAAAATATGGCTTAGTATTGGACATATGTATGGTGTCACTTTTGGCTTTCTGTCCAAAACTCCACTGAATATGATAATTTACTGGTCCTAATTTTTTGTGACTTATTTTGGAACCAGTTTTGCTGTATAACTTGTAGCAGCTTTGGTCAGGGAGTTGATAGGCTTTCAAACTTGATCCCCCTAAGGCATACTGAATGTGTCGCTACTGTCTATTTTAATAGAAATATACTATACTAGCCAACCTGCGGCGTACCATACGCCGCATAATAAGGCCGGTTTTTTAATGATTTTTAAGCACAGGGAGAAAATTAACATTTGAAAAATCGGTAATGTAATAAATCAGCAAGAAAAGCAACATTGTAACAATGCACGGAACGAACCAACACACAATCGTCTGAAGTGACTGAAAACTGGCGCACCGTCCTCGCGCCTTCTCCTAACAGACAGAGGGATGGGGGTGCACGGCGCGGAGGTTGGAACGGGAGGAGAGGAGAAATGACGTCCATTCAGCTCCGTCCATCATGCTAGTCTGCTGATTTCTCGTTCAGTATGCACTGCCCGCACATGTCCCCACCTCCAACTCGTCAAGTCGCCGTCTTTACGTAGTCCAGATGTACCTGTGAGTGACGTAGACTTTTCATTGCTGTGTGCGGATCTGGCTGCTTTTCTATATATAATCCACCAAGACACCTGACCACGGTATTAGCAAGGTGGGAGGGGGGTGTGTACAAAGGGTTGGGACGCAACCAGTAGGAGCGTAGGAGTCGCACTTAATGGGACTTAGTTTGCAGCTCGAATGGGGTTCAACGGCTTACCCACGCCGGGTCGACACACGCTCAATGTCATGCATAACTATTTATTGAATGCTAAACACTTCTGGAAAGACACGGTTGTCTAAAACGGGTTGGTGTGAGAATACAACAGTAAGCGAATGAAAAGATGGAACTCTGGAGAGAGCAAAATACAACACAATAGTGAACCCGCAGCATAACAAACGCCGCATTTAATGATGGTTGAACACTTCTGGAAAGATACAGTTGTCTAAAAAGGGAGGGTTTGAGGATACAACAGAATGAGAATGAAAAGATGGAACTTGTCATTGCTCTGTGCGGTTTTGGCTGCCTTTGTATATATAATCCACCAAGACACCAGATCACGGTAGTAGCGAGGTGGGAGGGGGGTGTGAACAAAGTGCAGGAGCATCTAAGAAGACACATGTTTGTCGCGGATGCGAATTGCTGTATGTAGCGCGTAAAACAATTTGCTATGGTACACGCGGTCATGCGTCGTAACGAAAACTCGGTTTTTAAATATTACCTACTTCATTGTGGTTTAACCTCAGTTGTAAAGCAATGTTTTAAGGACCCCATGGGATACCCCTCGGTTTTGGCTGCTTTTCTATATATAATCCACCAAGATACCCGACCACGGTAGGAGAGGGTTGTGCACAAAGGGTATGGACGTAATGAGTGGGAGCGTATGAGTCACATTTAGTGGGAATTTCACGGCTTGCAGCCCGAATGGGGTTCAACGGCTTACCCATGCCTGTCTGCGCTGGGTAGACACACGGTCAATGTCACGCATAATTATTTATTGAATGCTAAACACTTCTGGAAAGACACGGATGTCTAAAACGGGTTGGTGTGAGAATACAACAGTAAGTGAATGAAAAGATGGAACTCTGGAGAGAGCAAAATACAACACAATAGTGAACCCGTGGCATAACAAATGCCACGTGGCTCAGACGTGCATGTGGACTCTTACCGCAGACAAAAGGGACTATCTGGGTGGTCGGTGAGTTTTTGCGTCCGGGCAAATGGGCAGGCAGTGCGAATGCCTAGACAGCGACGGTAGACGCCGGCCGGTGAAAAAGGAGCGTTGGTGGGCAGGAAAACGTCTTCCGTGTTCCTGCAGGAGCATCTAAGAAGACGCATGTTTGTCGCGGAAGCGAATAGCTGTATGTAGCGTGTAAAACAGTTTGCAATGGTGCACGCGGTCATGCATCATAACCGAAAAGTTGGTTTTTAAAGACTGCTTACTTCATTGTGCTTCAACCTCAGTTGTAAAGGATTGTTTTAAGGATCCCATGGTATACCCCTCGCAAACCGTTTCACACGCTGCATATGGCGATTCACCTCCGCGAGAAACGTGCCTCTATGAGCAGTCAATGCACATGACATTAACCTGACCTGCACTGCATGTGGCTTCTACGACAGACGAATATAAATGACGCAACTTTTTCTGTGTCGTCGCGTCCGAGTTGGTGGGCGTGGCCCTGCGAGTTGTCGTCGTATCCAATGGTCTTGGAGTTGGTGGGCGTGGCTCTTTCCTGCGTGCGCCATAGGTGTCTCACTTCTCAGCAGCTTAGTGAATCCACGCCTCTTCTGGCGTGCTTTCCATGGTTGTCTTGCCTTAGTGAATTATATATATAGATTATAATAGAAGAGGAGATAGGACTCTTCCTTATAGTGCACCAGTTTTGCAGACATCTATATCAAAAACTCAGTCCTTGAGCCTCACAAACTGCGATCTATGGAGTGGGCTAAAATTCCTCCAAGCCGGTGTGCAGGTATGATCAAAAGTTACCAGAAACGTTTAGTTGCAGTTATTGCTGCATAGGGGGGGCAACACCAGATACTGAAAGCAAAGGTTCACATACTTTTGCCACTCACAAATATGTAATATTCGATCATTTTCCTCAATAAATAAGTATAATATTTTTGTCTCATTTGTTTTACTGTTTTCTCTTTATCTACTTTTAGGACTTGAATGAAAATCTGATGATGTTTTAGGTCATATTTATGCTGAAATATAGAAAATTCTAAAGGGTTCACAAACTTTCAAGCACAATTGTACATGTTTACTGACAATAATGTATTTAGTCACGTTTATGTTTTGTATAAGCTATTAAATTCAACAGAATTGAAATTGTTTTTCTCCCGATTTTCTTTTGTATTCAATGTCTGATGCATCACGTTGCAGTGTCCAACAGTAGTCACCAAGCATTGATGGATTCCTGTTGCCCTTGTATCATTTCTCCATCGTAGCAATGTCCTGGGCCTCATGTATGAACGGTGCGTAGGCACAGAAATGTTGTGTAAGAACTTTTCCACGTTCAAATCGCAATGTATAAAACCTACACTTGGCGTAAAGCCATGCACTTTTCCACGGTACCTCATACCTTGTCGTATGCAAGTTCTCAGCTCGGTTTTACAGACTGGCGGCACCCAGCATCAAAGCAGTGCTACTGTTCCTGTGTGGTTACTCTTTATTTTCCTGACGCGGCTTTATAAATACACTGAAACTAACCGCATATTGTTTATTAGTGTAATGCATCTGATTGTAATTAACTTGTAACAATATAATGGTCCAGGGAATAGCCATAGTATTCCAGATACCATAACTGCTTTAGCGTTGTTACTCTCACTGCACCTTCTTTTTCTTCTTTTTCTTCTTTCAGCTGCTCCCTTTAAGGGTTGCCACAGCGGATCATCTTTTTCCATGTTACTCTCACTGCACCACTCGGAGTATTTATATCAATGTATCTGAATGGAGAATCACAGCAGCAGCTGATCGGAAAGAGAAATATCGGTATACAGCATCAAGCACACGCTGTGTCAGCCACGGCAAAATTTTTCAAAGCCTTTCCTGTATGGACCTCGCAGTTCAGAAACAGTTTCATCCCAAGAACTATAAACGCACTCAATCAATTGCTCCTTGTAGAACTGTGTACTTATAAGTACAATCACCTCACTGTAAACTTGCACTACAGTTATGTTACACAACCTGCGCCACTTTATAAAGCGCATATTTACATATGATGACGGTATCATTTGTAAGATGAAATACAGCAAAATATGTTGATTATATTATACCGATAAAAGTTTAACTTCATTTAAATAATCTGTATTGTTAATAATTAAACATGTGAGGACACAGTGCCGCAGCGATTGCATGTTCACATATTGTTCCTGCCTCGCACTGTATATTTGCTGAGACTGGGGCGACACTGGAAGGATAGATGGATAGAATAATTAAACACGTACAATGAAGATATTTCAATGTTCCTTAAAAGTTTTGAAGAATCGTTGTTGTAAGTTTACAGATGGCTTAACATCTATTACAGAGCTGATTGTGTGGCGATTGGGTATTTGGGGAAAGAAAAGTAAGGACAAGAATTGAAGGTTAGTACGTTTGAAAGAGACAGTACTGCTGCAATAAATTATTTCATCGAAGGTCACGCATGGTGCAGCAGCATCTTGTGTGAGACATGAACAATCACTGTGCCATCGTGTTTCCATGTTTAATAACATGCTCTCATTCCATTCATCATGAAAATGATATCACGTATACATCTCAGTATTTTAATTATTCAGAGAGCTGTAATATCATGAATGTAATGGATTCTGTGTCCTGTCGGAGAAAGAGAAAGAACGGAAGCACGTAGTGATTCACACACATACAGCACATTGAAGATCAAATACAAAACAAAGCATTTAACGTGCTACTTTAGTTACGATGGGATTTGAGAAACTAGTAAATTAAATGATTTTAAGATGAAGTTTATGTTCTACTTTAATGACAAAATAAACTACGTGATTAAAGTGGATATTTCGAGATTGAAGTTACCATTTCGTGCTTTTTTCCCTCTCTGTGCATTTTTTTCTCACTGTACCCTAATAAGCTTCCATATGACACTCAAAGGGTGGGCTACGTCTCGCCTTTTCACGGTGACTTTGAATTGTGACAACTTCTTTTTTATGTCGGGCACTGTGCAACTTTGTGAACTTGAGCTTGTTTCTCCAACATGCTATGTCACTCCATCAACTTCCTTTTGTTGATTATACCACTGTATAAACCAACAAATAGTACGTTTTTCTTTGCCTCCACTTGGTATTCGCTGAAATTCTTATATTTTCCCTTTTGCTTTTGCCATTGCCTTTTCACAGAACACTGAGCTTAAGGTCTATTTATATTGATTTGCATATTCAAAGAGGAGTAATTCTGGGAGGAGACAGGCCGGGACAGAAGGCGCATTTCCCGTGTTTTCACGCTGATCGGGATTTATCAACAACAACAACAACAACAGCATTTATTTATATAGCACATTTTCATACAAAAAGTATCTTAAAGTGCTTTACATAATGAAGAAAAGAAAAATAAAAGACCAAATAAGAAATTTAAATAAGACAACATTAGTTAACATAGAAAAGGAGTAAGGTACGATTGCCTGGGTAGACAGTAAAAACAAAAAAAAACTCCAGACGGCTGGAGAAAAAAAAAAAAAATCTGCAGGGGTTCCAGGCCACGGGACCGCCCAGTCCCCTCTGGGCATTCTACCTAACATAAATGAAATAGTCCTCTTTGTATTTAGGGTTCTCACGGAGTCACTTGATGTTGATGGTCATACAGACTTATGGCTTTTAATCCATCCATCATTGTTGGAACATCAAAACAATGGAGTGGAAGAACGCGGAAGTTGGAGTATGCACAGATTCCTGCATCTGGAATTTCCTGTGCGTCAGCACATTTTGGCTTTTGTGCTTACGTCATGTTATAGTGCAAATTTTACGCATGGCATTATACATGAGGCCCCTGGTGAAACCTTTCACCGCGTTCGTCACTGACAGCACCGAGATTTGTGGGGAAGAAGTCCAAGTGTGAGTGGAGGAAATGAATCTTGAGTGACTTGTTGCACTTCATTATCTTGTATGCTTTGAGAAGTTTGTCTACCAGCTGAATGTAGATTGGGGCTCTGTAATTGCCCAGAAAATTGTCAACAACGTCTTTGAAGGCTTTCCAGGCAATTTTTTCCGGCCCAACTAACAGATCTTTAAACTGCTTGTCACTCATAACATGTCTGATCTGGGGGCCAACAAAAATGCCCTCTGTGATCTTGGCATCAGTTATCCTTGGGAACATCTGTCTTAAATAATGAAAACCTTCGCCTTCCTTGTTCAGTGCTTTCATGAAATTCTTCATTAGTCCCAGTTTTATGTGAAGAGGAGTTAAAAATATCTTTGCCGGGTAGACAGGCGATTCATTTGCCACATTTTTCTGTCCTGGAACTAACTTTTTACGGAGTGGCCAGTTCTGTCGAATATAGTGCGACTGTTTGGTACGGCTGTCCCATTCACAGATGAAACAACAGTACTTTGTATAGCAAGAGCTCCAGTCCCAGTAACAGAGCAATGACTTTAAGATCTCCACAGTTATTCCAGTTGTACCTGCTATACTGGACATGCTTCAGCAACAGTTCCATATTCTCATACGTTTCTTTCATGTGTGCTGCATAGCCAACAGGTACTGAAGGATAAACATTGCCATTGTGTAGCAGAACAGCTTTCAGGCTTAACATTGACAAATCAATGAAGAGACGCCACTCTTCCGGGTTGTGATCACAACCCAAGGCCGAGAACAATCCTTCGATGTCACAACAGAAACAGAGACTTTCAACTTGTGCAAAAAATGTGGTTACTGTATATCATGATGTCGGCCTCTAAACACAGAAATTCCCATACCTGGTGACAGCAAACACCATTCCTGCAGTCTCGAACCCAGCAGCTCGACTTTTGCTTTTGACAGACCCAAACCTCTGACCAAATCATTCAATTCGGACTGTGTTATCAGATGTGGATTGCCTGATGAGCATGGTTCAAAATCCAGGTCAATGTCACTTTAAGTAACCTGCATTGCAGTTTCTTCATCTGGTTCGTCTAAGGTCCAATCCTCTGGTGGTTTCGGAATTGGAAGACTGCCATCATGTGGCACGGGCCTCATTGCTGAAGGCAGATTAGAATATTCAATTGGCTTCTTGTTTTTGGCAGAGAAACCAGACACATTAGTCAGACGAAAGTAACAGTCTGTCACATGTTTTTTCTGTTCTCGCCATATCATCGGAACAGCAAATGGCATCGTCTTTCGAGTGCCTTTGAGCCAAGCTCTCAGACTGACAGCACATGTCGCACAGCAAATGTGAGGCGCCCATTCCTTGTCTTGATCACCAATCTTGCAGCCGAAATACAGATGATAAGCTTTCTTCACAAGAACAGTCATCCGGTGTCTCTGAGGCGCAATTGTATATTCACTGCAGATATAGCAGAATGTATCGTGGCTGCTACAACATTGACGAGACATATCGCCCGACACCAAATCGTCTATAGCATCAAGCTTACTTACTGTTATAGTGCTACAGATACTATACTTTACTATGCTGATACTATACATACATACTGACTATCTAAATTAACCAAATGAGCAGGATCTGTGTATGCAAGCCATCTTTATAGCATGCTGAGACAGCGTCAAGCTTGTTCAGACCTGCACAAGCATGCCCAGGATGTCATCTTCCAACCTGGCCTGATTCCATGCCTGGACATGCCCAGGCTGCACAAACCGTTGTTGATAAGTCATTTACGGGAGCGAAAATGTTTGGATACAAATATAAGAAAAAATCATGACAAAACTCTGAAACGGTATGTGATGAGTAAATTTTGATGTGATATTTGTGATCAGCACCCAAAAATCTATAAGAAACACCCAACCGTGTTCAAGAAGCAAAAATTTTGTTGTGCAGTGTAATGGTAGGTCATGTGAGAAACGGTTATAAAGGATATTAGGAAGGCTAAAAGGAGGGAAAATTTTCAGAAAAGGCAAAAAGGTGATTGAAAGATATTCTTTCAGGATTTTAATAGTGAAATAATTATCTAGGTGGAGGTGAAGAGTATTAGGAACAGTTAAGGTGAGCTAGAATATATAGACAGGGAAACAGAAAATTTTTTGAATTTGCATTATACTAAAGTTTGTATGTGTGAAGAAGTCAATAACCTTGTAAATGTAATAGAGACTATTAAAGCAAGAGAAGGTTGGCATCCTTCAACATCTGCAATAAGATGCTGCAGATGTTCTACCAGACGGTTGTGGCGAGTGCCCTCTTCTACGCGGTGGTGTGCTGGGGTGGCAGCATAAAGATGAAAGACGCCTCACGCCTGGACAAACTTGTTAAGAAGGCAGGCTCTATTGTAGGAGTAAAGTTGGACAGTTTAACATCTGTGGCAGAGCGACGGGCACTAAGCAAACTCTTGTCAATCATGAAGAATCCACTGCATCCACTGAACAGGATCATCTCCAGGCAGAGGAGTAGCTTCAGTGACAGACTTTTGTCACTGTCCTGCTCGACTGACAGACTGAGGAGATCGTTCCTCCCTCACATTATGCGACTCTTCAATTCCACCTGGGGGAGTAAATGCTAACATTACTCAAAGTTATTGTCTGCTTTTTTTATTTTAATTTTTTTTCATTTTTATTACTATTTAATTTAATATTGTTTCTTTGTATCAGTATACTGCTGCTGGATTATGTGAATTTCCCCTTGGGATTAATAAAGTATCTATCTATCTATCTATCTATCTATCTATCTATCTATCTATCTATCTATCTATCTATCTATCTATCTATCTATCTATCTATCTAAAGAGGTACTTGTATTAAATAGACAGAGAAGATTAAATCCAAGAAATCATCATGACCAGATAATATTTATTTTTGAGCACTTAAGAAAGTTTATAGGTAGATATCATAACACATATTATTTTGAAAATCTCGGCACACACTGAGAAAATTCTTATAGATTGGAGGCTAGCAAATAGATAGATAGATAGATAGATAGATAGATAGATAGATAGGTAGATACTTTATTAATCCCAAGGGGAAATTCACAATTATCCTTATGTATAAAAAGGATTATTGGGTTGATCCATGTAACTATAAGCTAGTAAGCTTAACATGCATCAACAAGTAAATTAATGGAAGCCATTGTTAAGGAAAAGATCAAGCCGTGCATGTCCAGAAGAGGAGTATTAGCAAATAGCATAGGGTCAGACTTGGAAGTTCATGTTTCACTAATATGTTTGAATTCTATGGCAACAAAAGAATGTGATGAGAAAGGTACATATGATACTATTTATCTTGGTATTCAGAAGAGTTTTCATAAGGTATCACATGAAAGGTTAATGGTCAAACAAAGACAAGTGGGAATTCAAGGCAGGTTATGCAGGTGTGTACAATATTGTCTCAAACAGACGAGTGAAAGGGTAATGGTGAGTGGAGCATTTTTCAGAATTAGGTAATGTTAAAAGTGGTGCCTCTCAGGGTTCAGCGCTGGGGCTGCAGCCCTTTTTAATATACATCAATGATATGCCTAAAAATATAAATAACAAATGGGTAGTTTAAAGAAGATAACAAGCTGGGTATTAGGGCAAATAATGTAGAATCAGCTAATTTGTTGCAGTGGAACATGGTTAACACAGAGGCTTGTGCAGAACTGGGTCAGATAAAGTCTAATGTAAGTAAGTGTAAGGTACTGAATGTAGGAAATAAAAACATCTAGATGTAAGTATGCAGTGAGAGGTCTGTAACTTGAAGCTACATGAGGAGGATCTCTGTGTCATAGTGGACTCATCGCTGTCTATATCAAATCACTGTAGTGTGGAGAGAAAGTAAGCTAAGCAGAATGTTAGGTGAAATATCACAATGTTTGGAGTTCAAGTCAAAGGAGGTTATGATTTAGCTACTGTAATAACACACTAGTGAGGCATTGCCTGGAGTCCTGTGTCCAATTTTGCTCTTCATATTACCAAAAAAAAATTAAAAAGGTAGTGCTCAAGAATGACTGGAGAAGAGCAACTAGGCTGATTCCAGAACTGAGAGATATGAGCTATGAGGAGAAATTGAAGGAGTTGAACCTTTTTGGTTTGAGTAAACAGAGATTAAGAGGTGACATGATCAAAATTATAAAAGGAATTAGTACAGTATATCACAGTTATTATTTTAAAATACAAGAACACTATGACATGGTTGGAAACTTCCTAAGGAATGATTTCAACCAAATTTTGAAAATTGTTTCATTTCCCAAGGAACCAGATACATAGAAGAGATTGCCTAGTAGTGTGGTGGAGAGTAGAACTTAAGAGACCTCCAAATCTTAACTTGATGTTATTTTGAACAATCTAGATGAATAGGATGGAGGACCTTTTTGGTTTGAATGACCTGCTCTCATCATAATTTGTGTAACATTCTAATTTTCCAAGAGGTGTTAAGAAATCCTGTTAAAATCTCCTTGTTCCATAAAATTGAGCATTGCAGCTAATGTGCAAGCAGATTCTGGTCTTGGACTCTTCAAATGTAGAGTAGTGGAGACAGAAATATTATGTAACGATTTTTGGAAATTTTTGTGAACCCCTTTCGATTTAATTTAATTAATTAAATTAAAACTAAAGAATCAGGGATTTGTTATTTTGGGTGAGGGCTTTGTAGTTGCCTTCTTTTCTTATTGAAACGTTGAGCCAAAAGCATTTCAGAAGTTTGTAGGTTTCAGGCCTTTTGAAGGATTCCAAATTTTTTGAGTTTTTTTTGGCCTAACATCACCAAATTTTTTTTAGTTACATTTTTTTCAATAATTCTTCCCATGCCTTTTGGGCTAAGCAAATGGTAGGCTAATTGTGAAAAGAAAACACGTGAAATTGTATTTTTTGATTTGTTACATTAATCTATGGACATATAATGGCTAATGTAGTCTTGTGTACATGTGGTCAAAAATGTTTCAAAAGTTATACATAGTAAATGCAACACTTGTTTGTTTCACTTTTAACAAGGTTATGTTCTCTGTAGTAAGCCATCAACTCTGCTCAATACAGTGGGATGCAAAAGTTTGGGCAACCTTGTTATTATTGTCATTATTTTCCCATATAAATCGTTGGTTGTTACGATAAAAAATGTCAGTTAAATATATCATATAGGAGACACACACAGTGATATTTGAGAAGTGAAATGAAGTTTATTGGATTTACAGAAAGTGTGCAATAATTGTTCAAACAAAATCAGGCAGGTGCATAAATTTGGGCACCGTTGTCATTTTATTGATTCCAAAACTTTTTAGAACTAATTATTGGAACTCAAATTGGCTTGGTAAGCTCAGTGACCCCTGACCTACATACACAGGTGAATCCTATAATGAGAAAGAGTATTTAAGGGGGTCAATTGTAAGTTTCCCTCCTCCTTTAATTTTCTCTGAAGAGTAGCAACATGGGGTCACAAAACAACTCTCAAATGACCTGAAGACAAAGATTGTTCACCATCATGGTTTAGGGAAGGATACAGAAAGCTGTCCCAGAGATTTAAGCTGTCTGTTTCCACAGTTAGGAACATATTGAGGAAATGGAAGACCACAGGCTCAGTTCAAGTTAAGGCTCGAAGTGGCAGACCAAGAAAGATTTCGGATAGACAGAAGCGACGAATGGTGAGTACAGTCAGAGTCAACCCACAGACCAGCACCAAAGGCTCTATTGTAGGATTAAAGTTGGACAGTTTAACATCTGTGGCAGAGCGACGGGCATTAAGCAAATTCCTGTCAATCATGAATAATCCACTGCATCCACTTAACAGTGTCATCTCCAGGCAGAGGAGTAGCTTCAGTGACAGACTGAGGAGATCGTTCCTCCCCCACACTTACTCCCCCGGGTGGAATTGAAGAGTCGCATAGTGTAGGGGAGGAATGATCTCCTTAGTCTGTCACTGAAGCTACTCCTCTGCCTGGAGATGACACTGTTCAGTGGATGCAGTGGATTCTTCATGATTGACAGGAGTTTGCTTAATGCCCGTCGCTATGCTACAGATGTTAAACTGTCCAACTTTACTCATACAATAGAGCCTGCCTTCTTAACAAGTTTGTCCAGGTGTGAAACATCCTTCTTGTTTATGCTGCCTTCCCAGCAAACCACCACGTAGAAGAGGGCACTCGCCACAACCATCTGGTAGAACATGTGCAGCATCTTATTGCAGATGTTGAAGGACGCCAACCTTCTAAGAAAGTATAGTCGGCTCTGACCTTTCTTACACAGAGCATCAGTATTGGCAGTCCAGTCCAATTTGTCATCCAGCTGCACTCCTAGGTATTAATAGGTCTGTACCCTCTCCACAGTCTCCTCTGATGATCACGGGGTCCATGAGGGGCCTGGGCCTCCTAAAATCCACCACCAGTTCCTTGGTCTTGCTGGTGTTCAGGTGTAAGTGGTTTGAGTCGCACCATTTAACAAAGTCTTTGATTAGCTTCCTGTACTCCTCCTCCTGTCCACTCCTGATGCAGCCCACAATAGCAGTGTCATCAGCAAACTTTTGGACGTCGCAGGACTCCGAGTCATATTGGAAGTCTGATGCATATAGGCTGAACAGGACCGGAGAAAGTACAGTCCCCTGCGGCGCTCCTGTGTTGCTGACCACAATGTCAGACCTGAAGTTCCCAAGACGCACATACTGAGGTCTGTCTGTAAGATACTCCACAATCCATGTCACCAGGTGTGTCTACTCCCATCTCAGTCAGCTTGTCCCTAAGGAGCAGAGGTTGGATGGTGTTGAAGGCGCTAGAAAAGTCCAAAAAGATAATTCTTACAGCACCACTGCCTTTGTCCAAATGGGAGAGGGATCGGTGTAGCATAAAGATGATGGCATCCTCCGCTCCCACCTTCTCCTGGTATGCGAACTGCAGAGGGTTGAGGGCGTGGTGGACCTGTGGCCTCAGGTGGTGAAGCAGCAGCCGCTCCATGGTCTTCATCACATGTGACGTCAGAGCAACAGGCCGGAAGTCATTTAGCTCACTAGGACGTGATACCTTTGGGACTGGTGTGATACAAGATGTTTTCTAAAGCCTCGGGTTCCAGGCTCAGGTTGAAGATGCTCTGTAGAGGACTCCCCAGTTCCAATGCACAGGCCTTCAGCAGTCGTGGCGATACTCCATCTGGACCCGCTGCTTTGATGGCACGAAGTCTCCTCAGGTCTCTGCTCACCTGTGCTGCTGTAATTGTGGGTGGGGATGTCTCACCTATTCTGGTATCAGCATAAGGATTGTTGGAGTATAAAGTACTCCGAGGTGAGAGTGAGTTAGGGTGGTCGACCCTGTTAAAGAAGTTGTTCATTTTTTCTAATTTTTCTAATTTGGTTTGCTCTCTCCACGTCTCTCTCGGCACCCCGCTTCGAGCTGCAGCCAGTGATGATCTTCATCCCATCCAACACTTCCTTCATGCTGTTATTCTGCAACTTCAGCTCCAGCTTTCTCCTGTACTGCTCCTTCGCCGCCCTGAGCTGGACTCGGAGTTCCTTCTGCACACGCTTGAGCTCATGCTGATCACCGTCTTTAAAAGCCAAAGGCCCTTGATGTCACTTGTAATCCATGGCTTGTTGTTAGCATATCAGCTTACTGTTCTTGCTGGAACTAGAATGTCCATACAGAAGTTGATGTAATCAGTTGTGCAGTCAACAGCCTCTTCAATGTTCTCACTATGTGACCCCAGCAGTATATGCCAGTCTGTAGTTCCAAAGCAGTTTCTCAGAGCCTGCTCTGCCTCAGGGGACCACTTCCTGAATGATCGTGTGGTTGACACTCTTGGTTTGTAGTGAGGCTGAAGCAGAACCAGGTTATGATCTGCTTTCCCAAGCGCTTACTGATCAGCTGCCTAGGGATGATAGTATTGAATGCTGAGCTGAAGTCAATGAACAGCATTCTTACATGTGCATTGCGGTGATCCAGGTGTGACAGAGTCAGGTGGAGTGCCATTGAAATTGCATCGTCAGTTGATCGGTTTGATTGATATGCAAAGGGTCCAGTTTGGGGGGCAGCTGGTTCTTTATGTGGCTCAAGACTAACCACTCAAAGCACTTCATAATGATTGAAGTAAGTTATCTGGTCCAGCCGCTTTGTATGGGTTGACCTTGGTGAGAGTCCTTCTCACACTAGATGCAGACAGGGACAAGACTTGATTGTCTGGCGAGGGGGTGGTCTTCCATGCTGGTTTGTTGTTTTGTGTCTCAAACCTGGCATAGAAGGTGTTAAGAGAGTCTGGAAGAGAGGGGTCGTTAACACACATACGCGGTGTGGCCTTATAATCCGTGATGGTTTGGATGCCCTGCCACATTTGCCAAGAATCTCTTGAGCAGGTGAAGTGATCACTAATTTTCTTTGAGTACTCCCGCTTTTCTAGCTTGATGCCTCGGGACAGGTTGGTTCTGGCTGCTCTGAGTGCCACTTCGTCGTTGGCTTTGTAGGCAGCATCCCTTGTTTTTAGCAGCTTGTGAACTTCTGCTGTGAACCATGGCTTCTGGTTAGCGCGTGTTGAGACAGATTTGATGACGGTGACATCTCCAATGCATTTGTCAATGTATCCCATCACTGCTTCGGCATATTCATTAATGTCAAAGTGATGGTCAGTGGTCGCCGTTTCTCTGAAGACACTCCATTCTGTGCACTCAAAACAGTCCTGCAGGGCTTCAATAGCTCCATACTGAAAACCTTTGGGATGAATTGAAACACCAATTGTTTGCCATGTCTTCTCATCAAACATCAGTATCTGAACTCACAATTGCTTCTTTGGTTGGGCACAACTTCCCAGAGACACACTCCAAAATCTTGTGGAAAGCCTTCCCAGAAGACTGGGGGTGGCAACTTCATATTAATGCCCATGGTTTTGGAATAGAATGTCCAACCTGCTCATATGCTATAGGTGTAATGATCAGGTGTCCGCAAATTGGCCATATAATGTAATTGTAATGTCTGGGAACTATAAAGACAGGAAAATCAAGGAAACCGGAAGCCTTACTGAAATGTTTAATTAATTGTCACTGCCAAAGGCACAACTGACAACAAATTAATTGATCAATCAATTCATCTTCCTTCTCTAACACATTCCTGCATATTTTAGTTGATTATACTTGTGAGGATGGCTTTTAGCACAGTAGCACTCCTTCTTCAGATTTTACATATTAGATTAATTGATGGACTTTATCGGACGTGTGTTCTTGTAAAGGAAAGTTTATATCTAAAAGAACCCTGCAATGGTCAAGTGTCCTGTTTACCATGAACTCTGCCATGCCCCCCATGCCAGCACAGTGTTGTGGCCCCTTGTGACCCTATTTATGTGGTATTAGTATGCATGAACCCGACTGAAGGAGAATGCTTTGATTTTGCTGTAATGGACTTCGATCATACTTTTCTATTTTACTGTTCTGAATTGTTATTTGTACATTTGTAGTGTTGTGGTAATTGCCTGTATTATGTGTCTTAATGGCTAACCATCATAGTGAGACACACATACAGCAGTGAAGACGCTAAACAGTAACGCAAAGACTGCCTGGATGTCTGACAAGCAAGCACTGCCAGGTTGTATGGTGTGGGTTGTCACATCTTGATTTGTTTTTGGTTATACAGGTTATAGAGCATTGATATTCTAAACATTATAATATTAAATCTTATTAAAGTATTTGCCTTCTTCTCTGGCTTGCATGTCTCTGTGCTCTATTGTTGGGGGCTAGGTGTATTTGTTAGGTCAGCAAGTGAGCAGGATGAGTGATTTAATAGTGCAACAGAAAAAAAGTTAGGATTGTATAAGAACTGATGCAGTAGCACAATGCAGAATAACTTTTGAACTGTACACCCAAGTCAAAGGTTGGAGCAAAGGAGAATTAGACACAGATACTGTGCGTCTGCATTAAAAGGAATCTGCAAATTATAGAAAAGGGGTTTAAGTTTTAAGGAAATGATATCCCTAAAAGCCTGTCCATCATAAAACACCCTATCATTAAAATAGCCAAATGGCTTTAATTATCATACCATCCATACCCAGTTTTGCAACATACAGTGGCTTGAAATAACGATCCCCAGGACTGCAGTGTAACTGTCATGATTTAGTCTGAAGAACTGAGAATTTGTAGCCTTTTCCTGTTAGGGAAACCATTTTTGTGTACTATTGTCAGGGTCATGTCCCGAGTTTCTAGGGGTGTGGTCTCTGGGGTCGTAACCTTGAATTAATCAGCAGACAGGATAAAAGGTTAGCCTGTTGCTCTTAGCCTTATGTCATCTGCAGATAAAAATCTTATCTACATTTTTGACTTCTCGTGTGATTACTGTTCAAGTCTTGCCTGGTTTTCGAGTTAGTGTCTGTGATTTATTGACTGTGATTTTTACCTGTCATCTGGATTTCAGTTGCTTTGGTTTATTTTTAATTTCATTTGTTTTGGCTTTTGCTCACAACTCCCGGTTTACTCTAGTCATCTGTTTTTCCTGCTGAGTAAGAGCAGCAACATATACATAAACACAGGGCAAGTGCAAGACAGGTAAAAAAACTATACGATACTATACTATACTATACTATACTATACTATACTATACTATATTATACGATACGATACGATACGATACGATACGATACTATATATAAATAAATAAATGGTAAATGAGTAGATAGTAATCATTTAAAATAATAAATAATAACAATCACTAATAATAAATAACAACAGTAGTAACAAATATATTGCATATAAATAAGGTACTTGGAGTAGATCTAGGTTGGTGGGCAGCACGAAGTTCAGAGTCTGGACAACCAAGGGGTAGAAGCTGTTGCAGAATTGATTCAGATGCCACAGTACCTTCTGCCGGATGGAAGTGGGACAAAGAGACCACAGGAAGGGTGGGAGTAGTCCTTTACAATGCTGTAGTGTTTGTGGATTTAACACTTTATATAGATGCCCTTAATGGAGTGCAGAGAGATCTTTTCTGCTGTGTGCACTAACCGTTACAGGACACTGCAGTTCTCAAACCAGACAGTGATGCAGTTGGTCAGAACGATCTGTTTACTGATGATATGACAATAAAACCTTTTGATTTGAAATAGCACACTAAAAAACAGGTAGGTAAATTAATAGTAATATATAAATTCTTGCCATTGTTTTACAGACTCTGGGTCACACAGTGAGCTAGTGATCTGTCTCAGACAAGTAAGTATGAATTATTTTTCTGGAGCTTAATGTTTCCTTTTGACTTCCTGCACATTATTTTTCCATGCAGTAAAGGTGACTCAACTAACAATGAGTTTTTCTAAGGTCGACTCCACTGTCTTATCTCATTGTTACTGAAGAGCAGTTTGCACGTAGTAGTGCTGCTTAGTTGCTCCAGCAGACTCCCAGAGGCTCGGTTGAAACTGAAGTTAAGCTGACCCTAATGAACAGAGGCACGATTTCTAAAGAATATTGCATTATTTATTCTTGCCACATATCCTTGATATCCAGGCTGAAAACCTTTGGGAGAAAGATTTGGCTACAGTTTGAGTTTTTCTGGCGGCAAAGCATATCATTGTGAAAAAGCGAGTGACAGACATCAAAAAGACCCAAATCTACTAGCAGACAGACTTTAAGCGCAATGCTGTTTTTTCAAGGTTAATGTATTCATCCCAGATTTTAAAAAATTACATTGAAGAGCACAGATGGGTTGAATTGTCATCCTGTGGTTGACGGCATGTGGTCTTTGCTTTTTCAAATGTCTTTTCACAGGTACACTGCCATAATGTCATGAGCAGAGGGTCTCACCTGTGGTGCCCTTTGGAAATGTACAATAAAAGGATGGTCGGGTCCTTTTGGGGGCTATGCTGTGTGCACATGCTAATGTCCTCCCTTTGTTGGCTCTTAATCACAATCTGAATAATGCCTTTAATCAAACTTCATTAGGGCCAATTGTTTCTCTGCAGAACTGTGGATTTCAAAGCATCCTACAACAAAACTGGATCAGATGAAGGATTCGATTGAGATGAAAAACAGGAACAACAGGGAGTCCTTGGAAATACTGTAGCAGCCTAAATGTTATAGCAGATATTTTGCTTTCCTAGCAAATCTGTCAGAGATGTGCAGCTTTCCCAGAAATGTACAGTCAACATTTTGCCGTCTTATCTTCTTTTGCATTTTTATCTATAAGCCAATTTATTTGTGAAATTTGCCTTTTGTGAGTGTGTATAGGAGTGTGTGCATGAGTGGCCTCCTGTCCAGGATCATTTCCTGCCTTGAGCCCTGTGCTCAACCTTGACTTGAACTAATCAGGTATATGTTATGTTTTCCATCCATCCATCCATTTCCTAACCCGCTGAATCCGAATAGGGTCACGGGGGTCTGCCGGAGCCAATCCCAGCCAACACAGGGCACAAGGCAGGAACCAATCCTGGGCAGGGTGCCAACCCACCACAGGACACACACAAACACACCCACACACCAATCACACACTAGGGCCAATTTCTTACAATTTACAGATATTAGAAGAAGGGATACTTCATATCTCTACTTTTCATGGCTTAACTCTAAACACAAAGTTGAATACTGTATAGCAGTGTCTTTGAAAGATGCAAAACTATTTTAGATCCTTCAAAATAAATAAATACAGGTCAAATTCCATTAGAATGAAGGGTTTGGGACTGAAAAATAATTGTTTAAAATGGGGATTTTGTTAAAATGGAATTGAAACATAGTGCGGACTTTCGTCACATACAGTTGACAAAGCTGATTGTGGAACTTGGTGGCAACATCTGTTTTCTTCCTGCTAGCATCAATGGCAGTGAGAAGTTCCAAACTTTTTTTCAAATGGCACCTCTCAGTATCCATAGAGTGCAGTTCATATTCTTCAAAGTCCAGAGTTAGGGGATTCTGGGGTCCCCCTCGGTGTTTGGGGCACTGCCCTTTTAGTAATTAACATGATCAACAACAAGAACTTCCTTGAGCATGTGCTGCTTGAATTACATAAATAGTGTCCCACTGGTGCACAGTGTGTGCCTTCATAAACGGCGTACATTGGGTGATGTCGCCCCAGTGGACAGATCAACTCTCTCTGGCTGCTGTCTGTTCATTTTTAAATCATCCTTTCCTAACTTGGAACAGTGTTACAAAAAAGATCATGATAAAAATTTTGAGGAAATGAGGGTCACGTTCATAAATAAGAATCGTTGAATGCATAACTTTGTGAGCAAAGCCATTCAAATGCAGCAAAATTTTAAAAAAAAGATTGTGATGAACAGGTGTTTATAGAGTAAAATCTTGGCAAATTCATGAAACACATTGAAAAGCTGTTGAGTAGTAGAAGCATGAGGGAAGCTCAGCAGTCAGCAGTTTTGCTAAAGGGTGAGGCAAAAATTAATCCTCAGTCTGATTATTGTGCTTAGAGAAATCAAACCACATCTCAAGAAACCCAGAAAGAAACTACAGATCCTAAGTGTGACGAACCTCCAGAGTTCCGCAAGTACAGGTGAAGTCAACTTTGATTGATGGTTATCCCGCCCGTAGATACACCCACAATGCCTCTGGGCTGCGCTCCACTGCAAGAGTGGAGTAGCAAGTAAACCAAGTGACATAAACGACCAATCTAATTGGCTGTTCAGCGGAGCTCCTGAATCACGATATTTGGGCCAAGCACAGAAGAAATTATGTGTGTTTTGCTGCTTTCTTTTGAAAAATGACTTTATCAAAATGAATTTTGCAGATAAAACAAACTTTGCTGCAATGAGAATTTTTTTTAACATTAGTTCTATATGAAAGTGGCAAGATCCAAAAAAGAAAATTGTTTAAACAAGTTTGTTCTAACACAATTTTTCCTGTACATGAAAACTAACATCATCAATAGATTCTGTGCCTATAAAAAAGTATAAGGGGTTTGGAACAAACTAGAATGGCAGGACAAAAAAATTAAACAAAAAATGTTAATTGCAATATTAATTCTTTATCCTTAACCCTTAAAAATCCTTGTTTTACACGTTATTGCTAATTGAACTCACAGCCAGAAGAGTTGATGGAAGATGTGAATATCACAAGTTGCTGCTTTGCCACCACCCACGTCTGGAACTGGATGCCCTTTTAGCATCAACTGGATGGTCGTTTTTGCAGCAGTCACAGGGTCCAGAGAGGTGTATGGGGGGTTATTTTCATTTTCTTCCAGCCTATTACTTCTTGAATTTATATTTTATATTTAAACCAAAACTTGTTAAATGTTTACTGGAAATGTTCAACTGTATTTTCATCTCTTTATTGAAAATTTTATCACAGAGTCCTGATATGTGTGCAACATTTCATGAGTGTACCAGAACTTGGTAAGTTTCTTAGACAAATTTTGGGAAAAAACTAAAGACATTAGAGAATTTCTAAGCATGCAGTGCCACATTTTATCCCCTTTCCAGAATATTACACCCAAAATATGGGTAACATTTCTGAGCCTGTAGGATGTGGGGCATTGTTAACCAATTATGTTTGTGGGCCAGTAAGATGGCTGCTGTCGGCCTGTGGATATTGAAGTGGCTAGAGAGCGACTGAGTAGGTGAGAGAGTGAGTACAGGAATATAAATGTTCCAATATTTTTGGAGTGCCAAATAAGTACTTGCAAAAAAAAGACATTATTATATTTGATTCTGTTAAATTCTGTTTTGTTTCTTCTTTTCTTCTTCTTTTGTATTCACTGTATTTTTACTTATTTGAATCCTGAAATGAAAATCCTGACACCGTAATTTTCTGGTTTTTGAAAATAAAATGTTAAAAAAGTCATTGTTCTTGCTGACTTCTTAGTGCTAGGGTCCTTTGGCATACTCTGCCATTGCTTTACTTAAATCACAAATCTTAACAATGGCAATGTTGAACCTGGACATTTTATTGTATTCCATAGGTGGAGACCAGACACCACTGTTTCACTTCTTCGTCGTTTCTGGTCATTTTTGTTTTCTATCGAATACCAAGTAATGACAGAAATTGTGCAATAAATGCCTTGCAATGATTTCTTAAAGGTACATCTTTTTTATACCTGAAATGTTTCCTGCTTGCCTACCCATTATGGAGCATAATAAAAACAAACAAAACATAGTGGTCATGTGGTATGGGAACAATCTTTAACGTGTTTTTATTTTTTAGGATGAAAAGTTGAATTCTCACTGGTAGTTTTAGGCTGAATGGCCGAAGGAACTGAAGGCTGAACAGGGCAGTAGTAGGCCCATTTCCTTAAGAGACTGGCATTATGCCCATTAGTACTAAAACATATGCCCCTTAATATCTAAAGAGTACATAAAACAAGGATATTCTTAATATATCAGACAAGTGCAGGGATTCAACAAAATTTGGACAGTGGAACAAAACAGAAAAATATATTCTGCTGTCTACCTAGTGTATTTATGATTCATGGTTAATCCAGTTCCAGGTCACATTGAGCTGAACCCTCACTTGGGGGCAATAAGAGAAAAGCAGAATCCAGCCCTAGATGACATGCTGATTTAGCGGCTGTATTCCATGCTCCCAAAAAATATAGTCTTTTAGAATTGCTGCCATACTACAACCAATGTATACCTACCTCCCTGCTAGTCATGTCAAGCTTCTAAGACAATGAAGTATGGCACTAAGTAAAGGAAATACATAATTGTCTTTAAAATGTGACTGTCACTCCCATACACAAGTAACTGAAAGAAGCCCATAGGATAGTACAACTATCTTACAGTTCCTCAGTGCGGCGTATGTGTCATATGTATTTGGCGATTATGTATATGTCTTCATGGGAGTCAGTGGTATCTCCCTTGACAGGAAGAGAGGGATGTCTTCAGCCTGTCCATCAGGATAGGCTTAGCTTCATTAAGGTTGTGATAATTATTTATGGTAGTCCTTGTTTAATTTTTTCCAAAAAAAAAGTAGCCAATCGAATAAAAACACACTTTCCTCTGACCAATGCTGTATACAATTTCTTCTACTGATTTTCCAAATTCATTAACCATTAACTTCTGGCTATTAATATGTAAAATGCTAACATTGTACTTGTTTCTTCAGCTAATGGCCTCAGTTGAAAAGTGTTTATTTCTGTTTCAGGCTAGGGTATATTTCTACAGTGTAATTATGTAAGCACAAGCTGTACTACTTGTCTAAGACAGGTAGAAATCTAAATAATGTAGAGCTCAGCATCAATGTTTGCAGTGCACCATGAGCTCTGTTATATGCCATTTGATATGGGGTTTGTAAAAGCAGTGTTAATGTCTGAGATGCGCCATCTATTGGAATGACAGACACATAGCAACTGTGTAGTGGTCTGGTGCCGCTCAGATTCACACCGTTGATGAGACGGTGATTTATTTATTTTTGGCCTTGGCCTGGTTCACACTCACTCACGGACAGAGACACAAATCAAATAAATGAATGAATAATATATTAAATGTAAATTAAATATAAACAACAAAAAAATCAGACAACTGTCCCCTTCTCCTTCTGCCATAACAAATATAAGACACAACAATAAACACCTATGACAATGTCCATGAGTCACTCCCATGTAACAAATGAAGCTTTGGTATGGTGGCAGATGAATTGTAGAAGAGAATATAAAGTTTGTCCTACCATTTCTGAAGCATTTCAGGATGAGATGCATGGGAGCTCTCTGTCTGAAGACGATGCAGACAGGCACGAGATAAAACGATGCGGGTTCTCTTCCATGCTCTCATCGTCTGTTTAGGAACCCTGAACCCAACACCGTCAATAATGTCACCGAGATGAGCTGACAAATAGGGACAAATCTCTCAAGGCCAGGGGATATACTCCATAAAGTGCTTTTATTTAACACAATAATCAAATCAAAAAGTGCAAAAGTGCAGTGTCAAAGTTCAATAAATAAATCCATAAAATCAAGTGTCCAGTGGGGTTAAAACCATCAACAATAAATAAATCCTTTAAAATCCGAGGTTAAAAATGTAGAAGTTAAAAGTGCAGTCTCTCACTCTTGTTATTCTCTGGCCCACCTCCATCACTCTCTTGCCGGCTCACCATTACTCGTAGCCGCGGAGACCCAACAGTCACGAGCACCTTCTGTCAACCTCCGTCTTGGCCTCCAAACGGACGTCACTGCCAGAACGACGAGGTGGACTCTCCTCCCGTGATCTTTCGCGCACCCGTAGTCGCTCCTCAGATCCGACGGGATGACACCTCTCCTGCTCACCCCACTCGTTAATTTCAGTGGGGCGAACTAGCCCCCAAGAGCGCCTCCATCTAACACTCCTTCATGGGGCACCCGCTCATTCTGTCTCTCTCTTTTAAGGTGGCCAAATCATCCAGCCTTGACTGCCATTGCCATCCTTTAACCTCCTTCTATTTCTTTCCCCGATTTATCTCTTTTTTTTTCCCACGATTTATCTCTTTTTTACTTCTTCGATTTCTCTTATCTTTTTCCACGATTTTATCCCCTCTCTGGTGTACCTTCGTTTATATATACACATCTGCCTCCGTGGGCACAGCGTCTTAATTACACACCGCAGGAAGCCAATGAGGCAAACAAGAATGACCGCACCCACACGTGCAGGTGAGACTTGCTCCAATCACCCCATTAACTCCCCACGGTCGTGCAATCGCACCCACGGAGAATGACACGGCTATACGGATTTAAAAAAAAATTACTTTTTTTTGGAAGCCGCAGACCCGCTATATGACAAAAACTTAAATCCAATACAACAGTAATGCAGGACAACCACATAATATCCATATAGGCAAACAGTGATAACAGACAAACAATGGTGCTCCTTCTGTGTTTAGCTAGCCCACTTTTAAAGTTCCGCCAACCCCTCTTCTCCCCAGCAGCCCCTGCGCCCGTTGCAGACGTCCAATGAGGACAATACCCTTTGGGGCAGCTTGGAAATGAAGTCCATCAAGTTGTAGCACTGCTACAACTGGACAATAAACACAGACAGGCACACAGACAGGTTTCCTTTTATTAACGTGGATTTAGGCTAAGCAAGAGTATGATAAAATTATTCACAAAAGCTAGTTGTTTTTCGGCTCTAGTTACTGGGGTATCTAATTGCCTATACAGAATGACTCTGGACTGTGGAAAATATGTCAGTGTGAACACTGGGATACCAGCAAGCTTATAATTGCCACAGTGAGGCAACTCTATCTGCTAATAATCATGCATGTAACATTAGAACAATCTAGACGAGAACAGGCCATTCAGCCCAACAAAGCTCGCCAGTCCTATCCACTTGTTTCCTCCAAGAAAACATCAAGTCGAGTTTTGAAAGTCCCTAACGTCTTACTGTCTACCACACTACTTGGTAGCTTATTCCAAGTGTCTATCGTTCTTTGTGTAAAGAAAAACTTCCTAATGTTTGTGCGAAATTTACCCTTAACAAGTTATCCAACTGTGTCTCCATGTTCTTGATGAACTCATTTTAAAATACAAGTCTCGATCCACTGTACTAATTCCCTTCATAATTTTAAACACTTCAATCATGTCACCTCTTAATCTTCTTTTGCTTAAACTGTAAAGGCTCAGCTCTTTTAATCTTTCCTCATAATTCAACCCCTGTAGCCCTGGAATCAGCCTAGTCGCTCTTCTCTGGACCTTTCTAGTGCTGCTATGTCCTTTTTGTAGCCTGGAGACCAAAACTGCACACAGTACTCAAGATGAGGCCTCACCAGTGCATTATAAAGGTTGAGCATAACCTCCTTGGACTTGTACTCCACACATCGTGCTATATAACCTAACATTCTGTTAGTCTTCTTAATGGCTTCTGAACACTGTTGGGAAGTTGATAGCTTGAGTCCACTATGACTCCTAAATCCTTCTCATAAGGTGTACTCTCGATTTTCCGACCGCCCATTGTGTATTCAAACCTAATATTTTTACTTCCTATGTGTAATACTTTACATTTACTGACATTAAATTTCATCTGCCACAAATCTGCCCAAGCCTGTATGCTATCCAAGTCCTTCTGTAATGATATAACGGATTCCAAATTATCTGCTAATCCACCTATCTTGGTATCATCTGCAAACTTAACCAGCTTGTTACTTATATTCCTATCTAAATCATTTATATATATTAAAAATAGCAGCCCTAGCACTGACCCCTGTGGAACACCACTCTTAACATCGGCCAGTTCTGATGAGGTTCCTCGCACCATCACCCTCTGCTTCCTGTGTCTGAGCCAATTCTGCACCCATCTAAAAACATCACCCTGAACTCCCACTTCTTTTAACTTGATGCCCAACCTCTCATGTGGCACCTTATCAAATGCTTTCTGAAAGTCCAGATAAATAATATCATAAGCTCCACTTTGATCGTATCCTTTTGTTGCCTCCTCATAGAATTCCAACATGTTAGTAAAACACGACCTCCCTCTTCTGAACCCATGCTGACTGTTCAGAATAACTCCTGTCCTTGCCATGTGTTGCTCAATCTTATCCTTAATAATTCCTTCCATTAATTTTCCTGTGATGCATGTTAAGCTTACTGGCCTATAGTTGCTTGGATCTGCCCTGTCACCCTTTTTATATAATGGGATGATATTTGCCATTTTCCAGTCCTTTGGAATCTCTCCAGTGCACAGTGACTTCCTAAAAATATGTGTCAAGGGTTTATATATGTACTCACTAGCCTCCTTAAGAACACGAGGATAAATATTATCTGGTCCTGGTGATTTGTTTGATTTCATCTTATTTAATCTGAGCAGCACTTCTCCCTCTACAATTTCAAAATCCCTCAGTACCTCCTTAGTAGTCCCGTTTACCTCTGGGAGGTTATCCACTTGCTCACTTGTAAACTCCTCAGAAAAATGTAAGTTTTCATTGTCTGTATCTTTTAATTCCCCTTTACTATTCCTGATGAACTTGACCTCCTCCTTGACTGTTCTTTTACTACTAAAATACTGAAAAATCTCTTGGGGTGGTCTTTCGCCTTATCTGCTATATTCCTCTCCAACTGTCTTTTAGCCTCTGTGATATCCTTCTTAATGGTTGCCCTCATGTTCTCATACGCGCTACGATTCACTTTGCAGTCATTAGTCTTATATGCCTTATACAGCAGTTTTTTCCTTTGCAACTTCTTTTTTAAATCTTTATTAATCCATCGTGGAGTTTTTTTTAGTTTCCTATTAATTCCAAATTTAGGTATGTATCTGTCCTGCATTACATGTAAAACATTTTTAAACTTGTTCCACTGCTCCTCGACTGTCTCCACATTTAAAAGCTTATCCCAGTCTATCCTACTTAGTCTTCGTCGCATCTGCTCAGAATTAGCCCTACCAAAGTTCAACTTAATAATTTTAGTCTTTGCATCTGTACTCTTACAAAATACTGAGAACTGTATTATATTATGGTCACTTGACCCTAGTAGTTCAACCCTAGTGGTTCTACACCCTCAATTCTATCCTGATCATACCGTTGATAACACACAGAACACAATTACCCACACAGAAAGCAATAGTTTTACGAAAAAGCAACACCTCAGTTTGCAGAATAGTTGATTTGGAATAGGCTATGAAAATTATTAAGTATGACGATCATTTGTATTACTTTTGGAAAAAGAAGTCGTGATTGTTCTGACACCCTCAGCAGGTGTTCAGACAGTTGTTAGGAAGTACCAGGAATTATTGAAGCAGATGAAACAAAATTGAAATATGTTGGAAAGTAAAAAACAAAAAAAAAACAAGGAAAATGCAAAATGTGAAGTCTAAAGCACAGAATGGTAGTTGTTTGCTAGAAATTTTCACAGGAAAGTTGCACAGAGTATTCACTTTGTATCCACGAACTCGGACAGTGAAGTCTCTGGGGCGTTGCCTTATAAACCATCGTGCCAATGATGTCACCTGGCATGACCTCTGGGGACACACCCCTAGCAACTCCCTTTTTCATCCTAGCAATGGGGCTGAAAATGGTGACGTCCATGCAAAGTGTTGCAGTAAAAATACTAAAACGAAATGGCAATGAAACTCTTCTCAGAGAAAATGACTTTGAATCAAGTAGATATTGTTCTAAATCAATTCTTTGGTATTTCAAACATAAGTCTTCTTCTTTTGGCTGCTCCCGTTAGGCATTGCCACAGAGGATCATCTTCTTCCATAACTTACTGTCCTCTGCATCTTGTTCTGTGACACCCATCACCTCCATGTCCTCTCTCACCACATCCTGTTTTCCTCTTGCCTGGCAGCTCTACCTTTGGCATCCTTCTCCCAATATGTCCAGCATCTCTCCTCTGCACATGTCCAAACCAACGCAATCTCGTCTCTCTGACTTTGTCTCCCAACCGTCCAATTTCTAATCCTATCCATCCTCATCACACCCAATGCAAATCTTAGCATCTTTAACTCTGCTACCTCCACCTCTGTCTCCTGAGCCACCGTCTCCAACCCATATAACATAGCTGGTCTCAGTACTGTCCTGTAGACCTTCCCTTTCACTCTTGCTGATACCCTTCTGTCTCAAATTACTCCTGACCAAAACTGCCCCGAAGAATTTATAAAGCTTACGAAAAATTAAATCAAAATGAAATCACAACAGTGATGGAATGAAGTCATGCAGGTGCTGAATGGTGTCAAGGAAGGAAGGAGGTGATGCCCCAGTATGCTTCATGTATGCCCTGAGGTCACAGCTGAACTACGAAAGGTTTCAACATCGCTTAAGAGTTGGCAGCTGTGTGATTGGGAATTGCTTCTGTTGAGAAACCAATCAGGCCTGCCATGAGGCAAATATAATCTGAGGTTTTTCAGGTAAGGGAGACAGAAGTTTTAAGGTAAGGTTGTTATATTCGTTAGTCACAATACTTGAGATTGGTGAATTTCTCTATACTTTGTACACGTAACAATAATGACAGTATAAAGCTAAAGACCCTGTAGACAGTGATGGCTGGCAGGATCTCTTTAACATGATAAAACCACTGAAGCGACCAGCTCTTATAGACACTGTGCTATCTGTTGTTGTGATGGTGTGCTGCTTGACAATAATATCAGGATTTCCATGTTGCTGATGGCATCCATGGCTGAAGATGACATAAAATCACTTCACAGCAGACCAGTCTAGTAGACACAATGAAAAGTGTTTCCACTTTGCAAGTTGTTGGCCCATGGCCCAGATCCACAGAGGACACGATATCTCTTTAGACAGTGGAAAATTATAGGATAGGTTCTATAATGACTTGCCACACAAACTGCTTTACTGTTTTCTTCTGTGTTGCTCCCCAGGGCCTGTTGTGGGTATAAGATCCTCTACACAACAATTACTACTAATGATGTGTCACTATTACATCTGTATGGCAAACATTGTTTTTACAAACACCAACCATTTGCCCCGATAGAATGTACTTCATTTGTTCGCATGACTGGTGAACCTGTTGTTAAGTCATTCTTAGTATGCTGTACAACTTTGCCAGATTCACGATAAACTAATTGTGTTTGTGTATTGCCGCTTCATGGCAACAACAATAATAATAATAATTTACCAAATGTTATTTACAGAATACAGTCATATGAAAAAGTTTGGGAACCCCTCTTAATTCTTTGGATTTTTGTTTATCATTGGCTGAGCTTTCAAAGCAGCAAAATACTTTTAATATACACTCACCTAAAGGATTATTAGGAACACCTGTTCAATTTCTCATTAATGCAATTATCTAATCAACCAATCACATGGCAGTTGCTTCAATGCATTTAGGGGTGTGGTCCTGGTCAAGACAATCTCCTGAACTCCAAACTGAATGTCAGAATGGGAAAGAAAGGTGATTTAAGCAATTTTGAGCGTGGCATGTTTGTTGGTGCCAGACGGGCCAGTCTGAGTATTTCACAATCTGCTCAGTTACTGGGATTTTCACACACAACCATTTTTAGGGTTTACAAAGAATGGTGTGAAAAGGGAAAAACATCCAGTATGCGGCAGTCCTGTGGGTGAAAATGCCTTGTTGATGCTAGAGGTCAGAGGAGAATGGGCCGACTGATTCAAGCTGATAGAAGAGCAACTTTGACTGAAATAACCACTCGTTACAACCGAGGTATGCAGCAAAGCATTTGTGAAGCCACAACACGCACAACCTTGAGGCGGATGCACTACAACAGCAGAAGACCCCACCGGGTACCACTCATCTCCACTACGAATAGGAAAAAGAGGCTACAATTTGCACGAGCTCACCAAAATTGGACAGTTGAAGACTGATATTTCATCAATACTTAGTTGAGCTTCCTATTGCAAATCTAACAGCCTCTAGACGCCTCCTATAGCCTTTGATGAGTGTCTGGATTCTGGATGGAGGTATTTTTGACAATTTTTCCATACAAAATCTCTCCAGTTCAGTTAAATTTGATGGCTGCCGAGCATGGACAGCCTGCTTCAAATCATTCCATAGATTTTCGATGATATTCAAGTCAGGGGACTGTGATGGCCATTCCAGAACATTGTACTTCTCCCTCTGCATGAATGCCTTTGTAGATTTCGAACTGTGTTTTGGGTCATTGTCTTGTTGGAATATCCAACCCCTGCGTAACTTCAACTTTGTGACTGATGCTTGAACATTATCCTGAAGAATATGTTGATATTGGGTTGAATTCATCCGACCCTCGATTTTAACAGGGGCCCAAGTCCCTGAACTAACCACACAGCCCCACAGCATGATGGAACCTCCACCAAATTTGACAGTAGGTAGCAGGTGTTTTTCTTCGAATGCGGTGTTCTTCTTCCGCCATGCAAAGCGCTTTTTGTTATGACCAGATAACTTAATTTTTGTCTCATCAGTTCAAAGTACTTTATTCCAAAATGAATCTGGCTTGTCTAAATGAGCATTTACATACAATAAGTGACTCTGTTTGTAGCGCAAGTGCAGAAAGGGCTTCTTTCTCATCACCCTGCCATACAGATGTTCTTTGAGCAAATTGTGCTGAATTGTAGAACAATGTACAGATACATCATCTGCAGCAAGATGTTCTTGCAGGTCTTTGGAGGTGATCTGTGGGTTGTGTGTATCCATTCTCACAATCCTGCTCATATGCCACTCCTGTATTTTTCTTGGCCTGCAAGACCTGGGTATAACAACAACTGTGCCTGTGGCCTTCCATTTCCTGATTACATTCCTTATAATGGAAACTGACAGTTTAAACCTCTGAGATAACTTTTTGTAGCCTTCCCCTAAACCATGATACTGAACAATCTTTGTTTTCAGATCTTTTGAGAGTTGCTTTGAGGATCCCATGCTGTCACTCTTCAAAGGACAGTCAAAGGGAAGCACAACTTGCAATTGACCACCTTAAATACCTTTTCTCATGATTGGACACATCTGTCTATGAAGTTCAAGGCTTAACGAGCTAATCCAATCAATTTGGTGTTGCAAGTAATCAGTATTGAGCAGTTGCATGCAATCAAATCAGCCAAATTACAAGGGGACCCAAATTTTTGCACAGCCAGTTTTTCACATTTGATTTAATTTCATACAACTAAATATGGCTTCACTAAAAATCTTACAGTATATCAATCGAAAGATGGTGCCTCAGTTCACTCCACCTTTAATTGTGGTCAGTCAGTCACTCAGACATTTTCCAACCCACTACATCCTAACACAGGGTCACGGAGGTCTCCTGGAGCCAATCCCAGCCAGCACAGGGCGCAAGGCAGGAACAAATCCCCGGGTAGTGCGCCAGCCCACCGCAGGGTAACTGTGATCAGTTGTTTTTTTTTATTTAACAATGTTTCAAAATGAGAAGCAATCTACATGTAAAATAAACCCATGCAGTGCCCCTCAGCCATCCCCTGCCCTGTCCCAAGTCCAATGTCCTACTACCAGGAATTGCAGCAGTGCCAACTAACAGACCACCACGCAACCAAGGGACTGACTAACTCACAAATCTCTGCACATAAAGAACTTATCTGTGGAAGCAGCAGACTCTCAGTTACGAATGGATTTGCTGAATTCAGCATAATTATATCAACTAGAGGCAAGAAGAACCTTTGCAACTATAGTGTCAAGACATAAGAATTTGTGCTGGTGCACTGAGAGAGCATGGCCTAAAAGATGCAAGAGTGTAAGAACTTCACCTCTGCATGAGAGACGAGGTGAGAGCACAGAAAAAATATTTTGGGGACAAACAGGGAGGTACATTTGCTGCTTTCTTTACAGTAGAGGAACAGAAGAACACGCACTTGGAGGGAACTGAAAGTCCCCGGCCATGCACAGCAAGGTCATTTTCTGGGAGATGTGACCTCAGTCAAGTATAAAAGATGGCCTCACCTTTGTACTGCCATTTTAGTTCCAACAGCTGCTAAAGGAGAAACTCCACCATGAGAGCCAAACGGCTATGGAGAAGCCTACAATTGTAACGAGAGAAAAAGCAAAGCTAAAGGCCTTGAAAAAGATTGACTTTTATGATTTATTATAAAATGGAGGTAATCTTTGTTTGCTGCCACAAGCAACTGCTTTAGTAGCTGTTTTTCTATCTGCAATTTTTGCTTATTAAAAGCATCTTACTTTGCTGGTGGTTGGAAACCCTAATCAAGTAGTTTGTGTTTTGCTGAGCTGACTGTCCCCCTAGTTTTCCAGCTAGATCAGAGGTTTCCAACCTGGGGTCCCCTAACACCTGCATTGGATGCAAGATGGCATTTCAGAGGGTGTGACAAAGAGAAAGGAAGCATCGTGATTTGTCAAAACTGACAGAGGTGCGTTGTTTAATTTTATCATGGTGTCTTTCAGTGTGCAATCATTTGTAGGTCATTTATTAGTCTGTGTTTCTGTTCTGTGACATGAAAAGGATCAAACATTGCACACACAACTGTGACCTGTGAATAAGCTGCAAAAATGCATATTCTCACGGGTTTCTAGCTGCAGGCAGAAGGTTCATGAAGGTGAATAACTTTTTTTTTAAGAGAATGGAATTTGGACCTTGTAATGATCTGAGGAGAATGGTGAAGTCTAATATTAATTTCTGTGCAAGTCACTGATTTCAAGGCTTGATTGACATTTTTGCCTTATGGGGGACAAGGGGGAACTGAACTGGATGTTACACCTGCTGTTTACACTCAACAAACACTGGTGGTCCTGGAAGTAGTGCAGAAATTTTAACTGTGCAGCACATCTGTTTTGAACTGCAGTGCAGGTGTTTTCAGGGGGCAAGGCTCGTTGACTGTGTTTCGCCCATTGCGCCACGGGGGTCTCCAATCCATCAAGCCCCTCAATCACTGATCGTGTGTCGTTTCCTCGTGGCACTTCTTTGCGTGGTTACGCAAACCCCCCGGATCGTCAATCAAGTGTTAAAGCTGCCCAGGGGACACATTTACAAGATTATTGAGATTTGTAAATGTAAATTGCTCAGTTTATATTTAAATTTATATAATAAGTTAAACGCCTTTTTTGTTCAATTTGTTCACCTACAATATTGGTTCAAAAGTTACAAATTTGACTTGTTCATCTTTAAATGTGATTTTACTTTTGTAGGGGATGCAAACTTAAATCAAACAGTTTCTAATAGTGAGGGGCAAAGAAAAGGTCGGGAACCACTGGAGTAGATAGACAAATATGAAGGTTATTAGTAAAACAAATGTGTATGGCAGTATAATTAACTGATAGACAGACAGTGTCAAAACATGTAGGCCAGGATGAATGATTTATAAGTGCAGAGAGAGAAGGATGGACATGTAGTGCAGTGACGAACATGTTACCTGCTTCGGTTCTTAAGAGGCAGGGTCTGCAGCTAGACTCTGTTGAGTCCTTCTCAATCTCCATTAACAGGAAGTGGTCATCATTTGTTAGATCAACAGACCCCAGTCAAACACAGCTTAAGGAGGACACCATATTTTGTGTCTTTCTATTCTACTTACCTATTCTCTTTATCCTTTTTTTCTTTTGTCTTAAGGAAGTTAAACAGTGTTTCCTGGCTGGGACGTTATCTTTATTATCTTTGTAAACTTTACAGTGCTTAGATGTGGAAGAAAATATCATAGTTGATTAGATAGATGATTGTATTAGATGGACAGAACTGAACACCAATAGAAAAAATAGACATATAGTACTGTACTTAATAGATAAATAGTCAGATATGACTGACACTGTATTAGATTAGATAGATAGATAGATAGATAGATAGATAGATAGATAGATAGATAGATAGATAGTGTGACTGATGGCTGGTGTCCATGCCTGGCCGGGATGCCCCTTCACCACATCTGCCAGGGGGACAAGGGTGGGAAGCCCAGTATCTCCCCCTGGATGCTAGATGGCAGCCTCCCTGGTTTGCAGTGGTGCTTAATGGGGGTTGGAGTTCTGTGCGGCCGCCAGGGTGTGCTGCAGCAGGAGCTGCTGGACCCTTTTGGGCACTGGTTTCGCCTTACCCAGAGGTGCAGGCGGATGTCACCAATCAAGCACTTGAAGCACTTCCCGGTACCCAGTAAAAGGGAGCCAGCGACCACCACTCAGGGGCCAGAGTCGGGTGGAAGGAGGACAAAGCTTGAGGAGGGGTGGTGGTAGAAGAGAGAAATGCTTTTGTGTTGGTACTGTGCTTGAGACTGTATTGTGTGCAATGAAAAATGAAAAGTTGGTTTATTTTACCTGTGCTTCCCGTGTGAATCTGTGTCAGGTCGGGCGCTATATAGCATCTTTCTTACAATAGATAGATAGATAGATAGATAGATAGATAGATAGTGTGGCAGATGCCTGGGGGGGCGACCCGGCCAGGACGCCTTGGAGGACTGGAAGACGGCGTACGCCCACCTCAGACCATGTGGGGGCGACTACCCTGGTTGCTATGGGGACCACGGGTACAGAGCTTTGAAGCTTGACCCTGTAGGGGCCCGTGGTCACCACCAGGGGGCGCCCTGATGCTTTGGGAGCCCTGGACCTCAGCACTTCTGCCACACCCATAAGTGCAGGGACACCCGGAGTACTTCCAGGTACGCAGTCGGCACTTCCGCCACACTGGGGAGTGTCGTGGAAGATTTCCGGGAAGCACCTGGAGCACAACCGGGTGCATATAAAAGGGGCCGCCTCCCTTCAGAGAATGACTTGAGTCGGGTGGAAGATGGACGAGGTCTGGGAGGAGATCAAGAGGCGGCCTGAAGAAGTGAAGGCATTGTGTGTATTGGCAAGGACTTTGGGGACTTTTGGGGATTGTGGTACTTTATTGTAAATATGGAGCACTATAATAAATGTGTGTGGGGTGACTTAAACGTGTCTGCCTGTCTGTGTCCGGGTCATGTTCCACAATAGATAGTGTGAAAGACACTCGGCTACAGACACCAAGGACACACAATGTTCAAATGCACACTCTTATTTATTTTACAGTTCTTTTGTTGCACACAACACAGTGCCCAAAACAGTGTGATGGACAGCCGGGTCCCATGCCCGGCTGGGACACCCCTGCTGCATATGTTTCATGGGAGCCACCATGGACAGCTCAATACCTCCCCCGGGACGCTTGGTGGCAGCCTCCCTGGCCGATCTTGATTCCCCAGTCTCCCGCGTGGCTCCATGGGACATGGAGTCCTCCACAGCCTGGTTGGGAGCTGGGGAGGCCGCTAGGGGATGCTGCCGAGACTCAAGAACCCGCCTGGACAAGTCATCAGCCCCAATTGCTCCGGAGGTGCAATTGGGACCAGGTGGTCAAGCACCTGGAACACTTCCGGGTGGGCTATAAAATGGGCCAGCCTCCACCACTAAAGGGCCAGAATCGGGAGGAAGAGGACGAGGTTGCCTGGGATGAGTGGTGGAGGGAGGTGGAGAGTTGTGTGTTGTGTTTAAGTGCTTTTGGGACTGTGTTGGGCCTGTGGGACACGGGGAAGACGTGCCCCACGGCTGACGAGAAAATAAAAGCCTGTGTGATTTTCATACGTGCCTCTGCGTCAGTCTGTGCCGGGTCGGGCGCTATATAGCACCTTTATCACAACAGTCACAACAATAACTCAGTCCTTTTACATTCCTTTACTTTCTTTGTTTCTTCTGCCGCCTCCACTCCTCTCTCTCAAGCTCCGTCCTCTGCCTCCCGACTCTGGCTCTCTGAATGGAGTGAGGCGGCCCCTTTTACAATGCACCCAGATGTGCTCCAGGTGCTCCTTGATGACCTTCCTGCATCATTTCCTGCTGTGGCGGAAATGTTGCATACCATGGCTTCTGAACCATCCAGGTACTCCCTGACAGTGGCTGAGCTTGCCCTCTTGCGTCCTGGGGTAGAAATTGTTGCTCGTCCCGTGAGGGCTGGCTCTTTCCGTGTGAGGGTGCTGGCATACTGAGTCCACTGCCTCCTCCTGCAAAAGAAAAACAGGAAAAAGGTGCGGAGACGCTGCGCCAATGCCACCTCCAGGCATCCTCCACAGTCCACTGAGACCTTTACCTGGATGGATTACAAGATAAAGGAGCAGTAGCAGAAAGCTCCTAATGTTGTATATTTTTTATCACGCATCTCCTAGATGGCAGCATCCCAGGACTACAGTAACGATGTGGAACTCTGCGGGGCATGAAAGGAATTGTAGTGCCTAAAGTCAGCCCTGCAGTGTCCCATAGGTGCTGCCAGGTGGTGCTCCAGGGATTCATGATCCCTACTTTCCGGAACTTCCGCCTGACCCAGTAGTACTTCCTTTGGGCTACGTCCTGGCACCAGAAGTGCTTTCTGGTCTGATATAAAAGGCCTCCTCTCGAAAGTCAGAGTCAGAAGGAAGGAAGGCAACACTCACTTGCTTGAAGTTGGAAAGATGGAGAAGAAATGGAAGAAAGACAGAAGAATAATGTTTCTGTTCATTCTTGGGTAACCTTGGAGAAACGTTTGTGAGGTATTTTTATAATAAAAGCCTCTATTTTGAACCTGTGACTGTCTTTGTGCCAGTTGTACCCTGGGTTTGGGGGTCAGTGGCACCCCTATCTGTCACAATAGATAGATAGATAGATAGATAGATAGATAGATAGATAGATAGATAGATAGATAGATAGATAGATAGATAGATAGATAGATAGATAAGATACCTGGGGAAGAGAGAGACTAATGATGGAAGACAGGGTATGAATGTTATAATTAATATATTAAGTGCCTTCTTAAACAGTTTAATCATAAGATGTAAAATTGCGAATTAAGTCAGCTGATGTTGGGGTTCGGTCCCATGAAAAAGTTTGCAAATGTCATGTAAATGAATGTTACTTCATGCTAACTGGAAATTTAGAAATCTCCCTCAAAAGATCTATAAGTAGTCAGCTTTGTCTCCTACTGAGTGGGTTTCAAAATAACTGAAATGTGTACAAAATCTCCCTCTGTGGAAACATTGTTTTGTTAAGTTTAGAATGATAAGAGTGCAAAATGTATGTAATGTCACACTTATACATAAATGCATACACATAAAAACTCCTCATGAAATAAAGTCAGAAAAAAAAAATCTTTTTTATTTTTAATTTATTTAGCACAGCTTCCAGAACAAACACATATTATCAGATTTGGGATAAAGTGGGCAGCCCATTCGAAATGATTACGATTATATATTACTTGAAATCCCAGATAAGGTATGTTTGTGATTTGTCCAATACATCACTGTATTTTTTTTTTATTATACTGACACTAGGTGGCGTTAATAGACTTTAAAACGATCTCAAATATTTAACACTTCAGTTTTCAAATCTGCCATTATTGTAATTTCAACACTCAAGACTTTTTGTTGTGTGCTTCTGTTCTATTGTGAAATTCAAAAGCCCCTCATTACCCTTGAAATACGTATGCAAACCTGCTTGTAGCTGCCAAAGCCCAAACCCAAACCTGCATGCTTTGCCTGTGCAATGCCTTCTGAGAAAAGGGAAGCCACAAAATGAGAAAAGGTCAGAGCTGTGAGTCGGTCCTATCTCTTGTTGCAGCCAAATCACTGAACAAAAATGTAGTTAAAATATCGCTGCCTACATTTCCGATGTGAAGAAGACTGTATGTTTAATACAAGCACTAGCAAGGTTTCAAGTTTCTTTCCAAACTGTGTGTGATTCTGACCTTTGAAACTTCCCTGTGGTGACATCACGAATCGTGAGCTCCACTGGTCCTGTAAAGCAACGTTAATAATAACAGCACTCGAGTCCAGCCCACAAAAAAAAAAAATGGTGTCATGATAAAACTTAAAATATTTTAATGGTTTTAATGATCATTTTCAGCACATAATATACTTTAAATATGGATCTTCATAAGCAAAACCCCCAAAGAAACACAGTGAATATTTACTTCTGGCATTTCCCTGCTACAAGTTCACAAGGGCAACTGTCTCCACTGACAAGTTTAACAAAAAAGTTTGCTTCTTTCTGAAACAATAATGGCTGGCTGCTGAGCTCAGAGTGTGCTGCTCCTTTCTATCTGATTCTAAGACCTTCTCCAAATGCCTGACTTGTGCACGTCTGCTTGCTCCATTTTTGTTGAGTTTTGCTCAGTTTTGTTTTGAATATCTGTTACTTGAAACTCGCAGTGTTAGGATTTAATTTTAATATGTAAAGAAGACTTTTTCAATGTGATGGCTTTTGTTCATATTCAAAGCAACCGCGTCTAATGGAGTTTTATTGCACATTACAGGAGATGCAGTTTGTCATTCTGCATTTTCTCCGTGCGGACTTCCAATTTTTGCTCCCATGTGAGTCAAAAGGTCCAGTATCCATAATTTTTTACATCGAGTCCAACAGGATTGTAATCACTGCTCAGCTCTAACACACAACTTTATTGGCTAGTAATCTAATTTGCTGTAAACTTTATGGGATGAGGTTGTGTGTTACATTATTATAAATAAATGATTACTTACCAATCACAGTAATAATGTCGCCTATTAATACTGTGGATAAAAATGCTTTTCAATGACTCCACAACTGTTTCTGTTTTAGGTCAAAAATCAGGTGGCAGTCATGTGATGGGCGGTGAAAGAGAAATAAAAGAGAGAGTTTCAGACAGGCCATTCATTGTTGTGTTGTGCTTTCCTCCCTTGTAAAAGACTTTTGTCAAACTCCTTCCAACATTTTGGGCAATTGTGGTGATCCTTGTAATATTTCTTTTTTGAGGTTTCCTCTTGTTTTTCAATTCTACCTTTTTTTTAAGTCGGGGTGCCCAACTCCGGTCCTGGTGGGCCGCAGTGGCTGCAGGGTTTTCATTCTAACCCTTTTTCTAACCATCATGAGTTTTCACTGCTAATTAACTCCTTTTCCCTTCATTTTAATAGCCCAGTTTTTAAGGATTCAGTCCTCTGAGTTGATTCGTGTCTTCATTAAATGGCAGCCAAACACAAATGAGATGTGAAATGAGCCAACAGATGAATTGGAACATCAGACTCCAGCCAACTTCACTCCAACCAGTTTCTTAATAAGAAGCCAATTCTTGCTGTTAACTAAAGCTGTTATTGAATATCATGACTTGTTGCTGCTCTCATTCTGCCATAGCAAACTGTTGATTTTCTGTTTTTTCTAAGACCACCGTCAAGGTGTTTTGGTGACCTGAGAGATCAACATGATCAAGACCTTCACCTTTCTTTACTTTTCAGGTGGTCATGTGGCAGCTTGTTTTGTGTCTCATTATTGTTTGGCTGCTCATTAAGGAAAAAGAAACAACTAAGGGGTCTGAGTGACGTCAATTAAAACTAAGCCAAAACAAGTTAATCAGCTCACTAATTAAGAAGATGGTTAGAATGAAAACCTGCAGCCACTGCGGCCCACCAGGACTGCAGTCGGACAGCCCTGCTTTAAATCTTGTGTGTTCCTATTTAGTTAATGCTGCTTGCTTGTTACAATGACTGCAACAAAGAATACCTGTTGACAATTACAATAATTAAACTATCAGGCTAAAACTTCAGCAAATAGTTTTAGTGCTCATCTGCTCATTTCTAAACACGTTGACTAATGAGCTGCAAGATATGCAGAACAAAACTCCACTCTGAGATGTCTAGATTTACTTGAATGATCAGCTAAGTACTCAATTTTGTATGAATGTTGCTGTGAAGGAGAATCTAAAGTAAGCATAACGGTACATTGCACAGGTCACCGATTGTCCATGTTCCTGAAACTGCATCATAATAGGACTCTTCAAGTCCCAAAAGAAGGTCACCATGATGTTCTTGGCAATCTTTTGAATTTCTTCTTTACTGAAGAAGATGGGTGTTTTCTCTGCATGTTTTGTCTCTTGTTTGTCTGCTCACAGTGATCTCCAAAATGTTACCGGCCGCAGGCCTAGGGAACCTGCGTCAGGTACAAGCCACTGTTACATCAAAAAAGCAGACAGCAGTTTGGAATCTCTGACCATACTTACTTTTTATTTGTATTCTCATTTACCCAGAGGTATATAACTGCTTTAATGTCAACATGACGATCGGTTAAAACAATGGCACATACCAATTTGTTAAACAATAATATTGTTACTAACTAGCAAGATGTACAAATACCTCTATATGCAGATTAGTGACCAATGTCCCCAGTTTTCAAAGGAAGTAATTACAAACGTTTTCTAAGGAAGCAGTTCTCTTATCACAATATGGTACATCATGTTGAGGAGATACCAATAAAAACAGTCTGATTTTTAAGAGCAGGTGACTTTTTTGTGGAGGAGGTTTGGGAGTGTGAGCCACCTGGACTGAGACCCACGTGCAGCGGGTAACACCTCAGTACCACACTGGAACAATGTGAGGATTTGTGATGGTGGCTGGAGTGACAATCCTGGCACCAGCCCCCAAGATTTCCCTGTAAGTTGGAGGAACTCCTTGTAGGGCTGGATGCAGATTAATCATATCCAGGACGAAGAAATTTGCAGGTTAAGGGCCTTTTTCAAGGGCCCAACAGAATAGAGTCACTTCTGGTGTTTACGGGATTCGAACCAGCAACCATCTGATTAAATCCCTAGCCTCAGAGCCACCACTCGTCTCTCTATTATAAAAAAAAATTCTTGGAAGGCTTGGAAGGAGACAATACGTGATCTTCTCGGAAGATAATTTGACATCCCGCGAGACAAGGCAGTAAGACAAAAGGACAGCTGCTGTACAGGCTTTTAAATGATCGACGCTCAGTGTGACAAGCAGAACACGCAGCTTACTAGCAGCAGCAGAAAGACAGCAGCTGATCAGACTGCATCTCCTTAGCTTGCGTTCAGCCAACCCGACAATGCGAGTGGCAGAGACGCGAAGTGGCTGGAGCGTAGCATGCCTATCGGAGGGGTTGGGCGAGCGAAGTGAGCAGGGGGCAAAGTCCCCATGTCATATAAATAATGGGCAGAGAGGTGGCTTTGACTGTTTTAGATAGATAGATAGATAGATAGATAGATAGATAGATAGATAGATAGATAGATAGATAGATATGTGATATATATTTAGATGTGCTTACATTTAAAATCCGCGATAGAGTGAAACCGCGAAAGTCGAAGCGCGACATAGCGAGGGAATACTGTATAAATAAATGTTGTTGTTCTTGTAAAATGATGTATTGAGCAAAATTAAGATACATTTTGCATAGATTTATTCATATATAGAGAAACAGTAATCATTTTTCACATATAATTATTTATAAGCATCAGCTAGACAAGAATATAGTATAGACAAACTGATAAGCCATGTTCTGATTATTAATTTAATATAATTACACTGCGAAGACCAGAACCAGTGTAGTGTACAAGTGATAGGTGGGGATGTTTAATGCGCAGAGCAAGAATGCATTCGGATTGATAACGAAACAAAATTATAAATCGTAAATTAGTTGTTTATCTTCCTAGACATTATTATCGGTGTAATGTTTATGTTTATTTTTGTTATTGCCTCATAAATTTCAACTGCTGTGTCTGATGCCGGTACAGAAGGACAGACTGAAAATTATTTTTGATGCATTTGTGGATAACAATCAGAGAATTTTACTTTTTTCGTTCATGAATGATATTTTTCTGAACCCTGCTGCTTACACACAAACTCTACTGAGCCTTTTGGCTAATAATCCCACCCCCAAAAATGTGCCACCTGGGGCAGAGCGCCTCCACTGCCCGCCCCTAGCTACGCCACTGAGCTTAACCTGTAAGTACAGTATATTTGCCTACCCTTTGGTACAGCATACAATCCCAGGGGCAAAAGCTACAGACTCATGGTACGGTACCCTTTCCTGTGAAGACTAGATAGATAGATAGATAGATAGATAGATAGATAGATGCTAGTCCATCACTGGGTACAGTCACACATACTGTATATTCTCAATTTTACAGTAGCCTTGTCACCTAACGAAATGTTTAAGACAGTGAAAGAAAGCCAGAGTTCACCATGGACCGATAAATCTAAAATAAACAGTTCAGACACAGATATCCATTTTAGGACATCCTCAGTTTTCACTTCTCTAGTGATCAAACATCAGTATTACTCCATTGTCATGTATCAGTACTTGTTCATCATTCCTCACTCATCATGCATCACTCCTGATAGGCATGTTTGGATTTTATAGAAGATGGCTTTCTGACCAGCAGCATATGACCCCCTTTCTAGACGCAGGCTCAGAACTATTTCATATGTATACAGATGTGTTCAGGACAGTTCGAAAGAAGGATAGAGTGCCCTGAGGTTCTGAATAGGCATTCTGACCTGAACATAAAAGTATCAAGAAGAATTGGGCTAAATTGAAGTTGTTCAGCAGGCGCAAGTGACAGCACTGACTAAAACAGTGGTCCAAATGACTGATATGAAGCACACAACTAGAATCAAGAGAAAAAAAATGGAGCATGGCTCCTAATGCCAAATTGTGTTAGTGTCCTTGTCACACAAGAAAGAAAGAAAGAAAGAAAGAAAGAAAGAAAGAAAGAAAGAAAGTTTTTGAGTTTTAAAATACCTTTTATTAAACATTCAACAATCATTACAAAATCAACAAACCATTCATAAAAAAGAACATCCTATGTAACCTATGAATGAGTATTTTGCAGTAGTATCATAATAGTTAATTCACAAAACAAAAACACACTTGTCATTAAAAATTTTACAAATTGCATTCATTGCACACCACTGTTCTATAAATGTATGCAAATTATGGGTCATCCTATAAAACTTGAAATCTAATAAAATTCTTATTTTTAATTGTGCTTTAAAGAAACCCACCAAGTCAGACTCCCTGTCACTCTTAATTTTTTCCTTGCTAGTGATATAAATGGCAGGCTTAGCCTGGCCCAATAAATAATTTGCTAATCTGCCAACATTCTTTTTTGCTTTCACATTAGCCAAACCATATATAAAAACTGATTGGTAAAATAAACACCCAAAACATTAAAGACACTGTCAAGTACAGATAAAAGAGGCTGAATCCTAAAACAGTAAAGAAAACAGTGAAAAACGGCCTCTCTCTGTTGGCAAAAAGGACACAGCTCTGAGATGTTGGGGTTAATTAAGGACAAAAAAGAGTTAACTGCCACAATCCCATGAACAATTCTCCATTGCAGATCGCCAGTTCTCTTATTCAATGGTGGACTGTACAGACTGTCCCAAATGGGGCCGACACCCTCTACCCCTCCCAATTTATCCCTCCAGGGTGTATCTGGGTATCTGCATAGTTGGGGCTGATATCGAGCTTGGACACACACTTTATAGAGCTCCTTCCCGTCTGCAGAGTCAAAAGGAAGATATTTAGTTCTTCTCCTGCCATTTTCCCCCATCATGTTCTCATTGGCTTTAATTAACAAATTTGGAAATGCAGACAAAGGCTCTGGGTAGTCTGTAGCATTGAAAAAGTCATTCAATAAATCCTTAGCAGCTGAAGGTATATTCAAAAGAATCTGCCGCAAAAATCTTTCTGCTGTGTGCACTGAATTCAGACCTAAAGCTGCAGCCACAGACTCTGTGCTCAGCCAACTGAGTAGCTGTGGTTGAATCAAATGTTTAATTTCTAGAATACCAGCCCTGATCAGACGTTGTTTTAGAGATGTCGACTCTACAGCCATGGTAGAGACAACTGGCAACTCTAAAGTCCAATATAAATTTAAGGATCTTTCCTCAATGCGACAATCCAACTGTTGCCAGATTCTCAATACACTTCAATAAAAATCTGAAACATTACCTATGGGGAAGGAATCACTGTCCATTAAGAAAAGCGCACGGTCCAATTTCAGGTTGCCAACTTGCCGCAGGAGAGCACACGCTAGTGGCTTCCAGGACACAGCCATATGACCATAAAGCAGTTTTTGCAGAGTTTGTAGTCTGAACGCATTTTTTCTGCTACAGATGTCCACCAGTCCTTGTCCTCCTGCACTCCTGGGTAGATGCAAAATACCTCGGTACAGCCAATGCTTACCATTCCAAAAAAAACTAATCAACTCTCTTTGCACTTCAGTAATCAGGTCAGGTGGGGGTTCCAGGCATGCCAACCTGTGCCATAGAGCAGATGCGATAAGGTTGTTTATGATCAGCGTCCGTCCTCTATAAGACAGTTGGGGAAGTAAACATCTCCAGCGTTGTAAACGGTTTCTGACCTTTTCTGTAACACCTTCCCAATTCTTACTGTCACTGTTTATGCCTCCTAGATGTAATCCCAGATATTTAATACCATCTCTTGTTCATTTCAGTCCAGAAGGCAATGAAGGAAAAGAACCTATCCAGTTACCCAATAGTACTACAGAGCTCTTGGTCCAATTTACTTTAGCTGATGATTCTTTTTGGAACTCATCCAGTACAGATACCAGCCCCTCCACATCTTGTTGTGTTCCAACTAATACTACGAGATCATCTGAATATGCTGAGACCTTCAAAGGCACTGAACACTCAGGGACAATCAGTCCACCCACCACTTTCCTTAATTTGATCAGCAGGGGTTCTATAGCCAGGGCATATCATGCCAGATAAAGAGCAATCCTGTCTAATCCCTCTATCTACTTTAAACGGAGCGCTCAACCCACCATTGATTTTCAGTACACCCTGAATGTCACTATAGAGTACCCGAACCATGGAAACAAAACAGGGTGGGAAACCAAATTCCATTAGTACTTGCCAAAGGTACTGATGCTCCACCCGATCAAAAGCCTTCTCCTGGTCCAAGGAAATTAGACCACCATGTAAACCAAACAATTTGCAAATTTCAAATGTATCCCTGATAAAAAAGATGTTGTCATATATGGACCTGTTTGGTACACAGTAACTCTGATCAGGGTGAATGACATGCCCCAACACCTCCTTTATTCTCGTAGCCAACACTTTAGAAAATATTTTATAGTCAGTACAAAGCAAGGCTACTGGCCTCCAGTTCTTAATATTACAGAGATCTCCTTTTTTTGGAATGAGGGCAACAGCAGCTCTTCTACAGCTCATGGGGAGGAGACCTTTATCTAAACACTCTTGAAGAACCGCAAGTATAGGTCTGGTCTGATGAACTCCCAAAACAGCCTGTAGAACTGAACAGTAAGTCCATCAATACCTGGAGATTTCCCAGTGTTTAAACTTGCCAATGCCCTCGAGAGTTCTTCAAGGGTAAGCCCTCTCTGTAAGGCTGGTAACTCCTCCACTGGCACCTGCGGCAGTCCCTTAGTAAAACCCGAACAAGCAGGGTCCTGTTCCATCAGCTGAGATGAGAAAAGTTTAGAATAAAAATCAACGGCAAATGCCCTAATTTGAGAAGAGCTTCTCATCTCACTTCCAGAGGGGTCATGTAAACAATGAATAATTCTGCTTTGGCCCTGTTTTCTTTCCAGCCCAAAAAAGTACTTGGTTGGAGCATCACACTCAGTTTCCACTTGAAAACGGGCTCTAACCAAAGCACCTTGTACTTTATAATCAGTCAGTTGTACGAGGGCCGCCTTTCTCACTTTCAACATGTCCAGATTGTCACTGCCCTTAGAGGAGTCCAAGTCCTGCTGGAGTGCTGCTATCTCTTCCTCCAGTGCTTTCATAGAATCATTCAAACTCCTTGTGACATTCAGAGTATACTGCTGACAAAACTGGCGATTCTGCACTTTACCAACATCCCACCACTGACTCAGAGAAGAGAACTGACATATCCTTTCCCGCCACTGTGTCCAAAAGTACCTAAAACAATTTTTAAAATGGGAGTCCTGACATAAAAGCTCATTAAAATGCCAATGAGAGCTTTTTGACTTTAAAGATAACAGAAGAACATTGCAGGTAACTAATGCATGATCAGAAAGGCTTGCTGGCACAATGACCCATGAATTAAAACGGTTAAAATGATGGTTAAAAGTATAAAACCGATCAAGCCAGGCAAGTGAAAGGGTGCCACCTCGCACCTGTGCCCACGTGTACTGCCTATCGTCCCCATTCAGAGCCCTCCACACATTCTTCAATTCGTATTCGCTTTCAGCTCTCTGGCAGATCGCGAGTGGGGCTCTGCATGATTTCTGTCCACTGCATCATTAAGGGTGCAGTTAAAATCCCCACCTAAAAACACACATTCATCCGGGTCACACTCTGATAAAGTACGCTCAAGACATTTAAAAAAGCGCACTCTTTCACTGCCAATTGTTGGAGTATAAACGTTAATAAAAACCAACCGGCTGTTGTCCAAGTCAACCTTTACTTTAAGCATCCGCCCTTTTATCACTTCGAAGGCAGACACCGATATCGGACACACTTGTTTAGATATATCAATGGCAGCACCAGAGCTGCGTGTTGACCCATGACTAAAAAAAAGTCTCCTCCCCAGCATTTCTGCCACTTAATTTCTAGAGCAGTTCCACTCTGCGTCTCCTGAAGGTAAGCCACTGTCAGATGCTTCCCTCTCAGGAAGTCGCACACTTTTGCGATCTTAAGAGGGTTCTTACAACCTGCAACATTAAGACTCCCAATTTTAAAATCGTACATTGTTAAAATTGAAGGGGTGAGTTCCGAAACCTGCTAAGTACATTTTTGGGTGAACTTTAGGTGAAGCATGGTTGTGACTCATCAAAGGCTATGTGCTTGGCATTGAAGTGGGCTTCAAAACCTGCTAAGTACCAAAATATAGTGCTATAAATTTTGATGTGAGTTCCAAAACCTGTTAAATACATAACCAACTTAGTTCCAAAAGCTGCTAAGTACACCAGCCAATCATCTCAATATGCCACACTCAGAGTTTTAGGAAGAGACTGGCAGGTGCTTAACTACAAGTCTGCAACTGCAAAAGTCTGCAAAAAAAAAGCTCCCATTTCACATGACAAAACTTCGAGTGGTGGAAATAACAAGAAGTAATATAAACATTAAGACCACGTATTTGGGCGACTTTTGTAGTCACAGTATTGTGAAACGTGGCAGCAAAATAAAAAACTTGTCAGCTGACCCACTTCCACTGAATTGTTGTGTTAATCCAGTAAAAGCAAAGGATGTCGAAATGTTGCTTAGCAAAACGGGAGTCAATATGGACAATCCGTAATCAGAAAAAGTTAAAGAGTTCTACCTCCCAATCATTGGAACAGACAACAAAAACACTAAACCAATGGCAGACAGTGATACTGAAATATATGATGAAGACGATGTAGAATATTGACATTCTAGAGATTGCTTATAACTTGTTTAATTTACTACTTCAACAACGCTTAACAGGAATTCGTGACTTTTAGCATTACTTTTTAGCTAAATAGTTTAGAGACTAAAAGCTCTGAATTTCTTTTGTTATATAATAAAAATATTTCAAGATCCAGAGCACTTTTGATGAAAGTTTCTACTTATAGGTTTATGGAATAGCATTGATTTAGCGTCAAAACCTGCTAAGTATGTTTTTTTCCTATTTTTTACAAAAATGTAAAATATTCAGATTTCTGAGATGTCCAGCAATTGACCTTCAGTAATGTAACAACCAACATTCTGCAAAAAGAATTTTAAAAATATATCATTTCAAATACGAATCGTTGCTTCATTAACCGTTTAACGGAGGAAATAAATAATTTAACATCCGGAAAAAAGTTCTGTACATCCACTCTTTTCCCCTTTGTTTCAACCAAACAGGCTCTAATTCTGTAGAATCCATATCCTTCTGTGGTGTCCTGACTACTTTCTGACACAACAGAGGAATCAGTTAAATAACCGTCCTCCCCACAATCTGAAGCCGAGGACGCTTCAGTGTCAGCCGCAGCTGCAGTCTCTTCAAAGCTTCTTTTTTTAAAAGCAACTTGCTCGTCTGCCCCACGGTGTCTTTTAACAGCCTTTGGTGTTTTGAAAGTACTGTCGGAGCCGACACACTCCACTATCATATCACCCCATATGCTTGGGACCACTGATTTTATAGCAGAGTCCGATACCTCCAAAACACCCTACTTATTAACAGTGTTTCCAGACTCTGATACAGGGGGGTCTTGATTTCCATTATCCCTATTCAGTTTGGGATCAGCATTAAACGAATCTCTGATCATTTGGACCAACGCAGTCTGATCGCTAGCAGTGTCTTCATTTTGAGCAACAGCGATCCCGCCGCTACTTTCCGCTGTGTTATTAAATGCAGACGCCTTCTCTGCCGCATCTGTCTGATCCCCAGGGGTCTCATCTGGGGTCAGTTGCTTGCCTAATTCTGCAGTTTTAACAACATCTTTGCAATCTCTAGCTACATGACCAGCTTTGCCACATTTAAAGCATTTCATCGGTTCTGAGGTGACAAAGATAACATATTCGTAACCATCCACTCCGAACCTCAATGCTACGTTTAACTCATCCGCTGTATTTTTTAAAATCATTAAAACTTGCCTCCGAAAAGACATCACATGCTTCAACTGGGGTGCTTTACATCCCAAAGGTATTCGTTTAATCTGCGAGATTAACTGTCCATAGCGAGATAACTCTCTTTCAAGGGTCTCGTTAGATAGAAAAGGAGGTACATTAGACAGGGTAATCTTTTTTGCTGGAGTTGTAAGAGGCATTACGGGAGTTAAAGTGTCCTTTATAACAACTCCATTTTCTACCAATGTATGGACAAAATCCGTTGTAGCAACAAACACTACCACCGCGCTGCTCATTCTTGAGGTTGAACGAACATTGTCACAGCCTATTACATTTCCTACAGCAAATACCCACTCTTCCAGAGAACAGGTCATTTCTGGCATGAGTTTCACTCCATGTTGTCTGGTGAGTTTTTCAAAATCACCGTTCCGAAAACGGACTCCTCCTGAGGAGGCCATTCTGGCCTTCCTCAGAATAAACCAATCCAACAAAAAGATAAACAGTTAGAGACAGAATAACAATTAAGAACAAAAAAGCAGGAAAAACAAACAGTGAAATCACAAACTTTCAAACTCTCCCGCTCTCACTCTCACTTTCTCACAGAGCTCCGCCCACTCACCACTCTCGCGAAAGAAAGAAAGAAAGAAAGAAAGAAAGAAAGAAAGAAAAATTGTAATTGTAACTAGCACAAGGGTGTTGCCATCTTAATTAACGTGATGATGTTATGCACTATGCTGCCATCACATGGTAGTATTGAGATGTTGTTGTCATTGGCAATATGGCTACAGCCATCAAATCATGACATCCATGACAGATTTCCAAAAACATACTTCATTGAAGTGGCATCACAAATGTACTGATAAAAATAAACATCTATATACATAAATAAATAGGAAAATTCCCACATGAGAGTTATCCAGACTTCAGTTTGAATAGATAACAGAATGCTTACCTTTAAAAATCTCAATTTAGAAAGTTACCCAAAAAAGGGACATTTTTGCTTTCTCTTCCACCGTGATAAAAATCTGCCATGATACAGTGCATTCTTGGAAAAAAAAAAAAAAATAATAATACATAAAAATTAAAAAATAAATAATATATTTTATTTTGGTAAAAATGTGAAAAAATGAAAACAAAATTAGCTTTAAAACAGCAAAATATGCATGACCATAGGTATTAAAAGCAATATATATATTGCCATAGAAGACAAGGGTTGGCTGGCATCCCAACCAGGATGGTTGGTTTCCTACCCAGCCAGGACACCTTAGTAATTGAAGAGTCAAAGGAGATCGTCACCTAGGGCCATGTCCTCCCCAGTATGATAGGTGGCAGCAGCTTTCTGGTGCGTCTCCTATATACACCCCCGCAGGGCTTTATGGGAAATGGAGTTCCAATGGGCGGCCCTTTTTGATCTCATGGGAGCCACCAGAGGGACGTGAGGGGAGGCCTCATTATCAGGAGGTTTCATCTGACCTGCAAGTGCTTACTGGAGGCATTGTGGTAGCACTAGAAAAACACCCAGTATAAAGCATAAAGGAAGCCACAAGGAGAGTCAGAGTTTGGGGGAAGAGGACAAAGCTCACTGAGAAGTTGAGGAAGAGACAGAAAGAAAGAAAGAAAGAAAGAAAGAAAGAAAGAAAGAAAGAAAGAAGAGAAAGATTTATTGTGTTTGATGGAGATGTCTATATTATTCAGGTATTTGTTCAATAAAAAAAATATTTACACCTGGGGCTTGTGTTTGTACTGTTGTATTCTTTACCATTCAATATGATTCCCCACTCCCCCCACCAAAAAAAAAAAAATCTATTGAGTTTTGTGATTGAAAAATTAAATGTCAAGCTCACTTCTTCTAAATACTTTAGCTGTTTAAAATGGCGCCTAAACAGACATTGTATCCATGACTGGCACCATAATAACATTCCAGAAACACAATTTTACAAATTGACAAATCAATATATACACGACAGAGTATGCGCCAATGTCATGCACTGACCTGTAACTAAGAATGCACATACATTGTTTTGATTCTTGGAAGCTCTTGGTGTGGTGAGGTGTAGCAAACTGCATTATTTGAAATTTGATGCTTTTAAAATGAAAATATTTCTCACAGTTTTTAAAGGTAGTATATAAATAAGAGACTGGATGTCTTGTGTAATTCCTGAGATTCATACTTAACTGTCATTTCCTTTGAAAATGATTTCATAAATTAAGAAAAAAAAGCCTACTGCATGAAAATGCTGTCCTTATCAAAGTGTCTCCTGAAGGAATTGTCTTGTCACCTCATCCCAAGTGCTGGCCCTAATTACACTGCCTGCTTATGTCCTTTAGGAGTGTCTTTAAAACAATTTAAATGTAAATAAGCCTCTGAATAATCTTCCTCCTTCTTATATTTCGGAATGTCTGTCTCCTTGCATTCCTAATTTCTTAGATCATCAAACACTAGTGTTTGTTTTTTATTCTGAGAGTTAAGCATAAAATAACTACTTAGGCTATTTTTTGATCTTACATACCAAAAATGTGGAATTATTTACTAATAGAGATACACCAGACTTCGAATTCCAAAAGAGACTGGATTTGAATTTAATTGGTTTATTTTTGATTATGTCAAGTAAAATTTAATTAATTAATTCTAATATAATAATGAAGAATACACCAAGTAATTTAAAAGGACAGGTCAAATAACTGCAAATGAAGAATAGGCTATATTATTCAAAAATACATTAAGGAAGAAAGAGCTAATTAATTCAGGAGGCCAAAAACAAAAGAATGCAAAATGCTGAAATACAAAAGCTGTAAATTACTAAATGTCAAATTACAAAAAGCCAAGGATTACAAAATGCCTAAATTCAGAACTCAAAACAAACCTTAATAAGGAATATATTTAGAAATAGGAGACAATGACACTAAAAACTGTACTGAAGCATCTGTGGTTTCCTGGGGCTTGCACAGCCATTACATAGGAGGCAGCATAAGGTGGGCCACCCCCTTTGGCTCAACACCAGTAGAGAAATGCAGGAAGTGAAACAAGAAAGAAATATTAGAAAAATCATAAAAAAACAGAGTACTTAATGAGACACAATTAATTATAAAAATATAGGAAAAATAATTTCATTAAAAACAAAAAGTTTTTATAAAACAAGAAGTAAAAATGTATAAAATAAGAAAACTAAAGTCAGGAATCAAACCCAAGCAAAACCATGGCAGTCAGGCTAATTATTATGGTGTTATTTTACAAAGATATTGTCTGCTGCATGTGGTAACATTGTGCTCCGATTCTCTAATGACAGTACTTGAGGAAGAAGCTAAGCATGTGTGTAGCTTGCAATCAAGTGACAAGAGCCGAGCAGACATTATAGGCTTATACTGTTAATCAGATAGACATGAAAGACTGTTAATCAGTGACATAACATTAAAGTGCAGAGTCTTCTATGGGGAAGTATGTGGGAAAAAAATGTCTGGAGAAGTCGCACACACAAAACTGCGTTTTGCACCATGTCAGCACACCTGCACATACTATGTTGTCAGCCAAAGAGATTCTGACCAAAAGCAATGTCACATCCTTGTGATTTCCTTTTGTTCCCTGAAATTAAAATTGAAACTGACACGAAAAAGATTTGCTACCATGGAAGAAATCCAACAAACAATCGAGGAGGCTTTAGACACAGTAACAAACAACCTGATATATCCTAACTACAGGGTCACGGGGGTCTGCTGGAGCCAAACCCAGCCAACACAGGGCATAAGGCGGGAAATAAACCCTGGGCAGGGCGCCAGCCCACCACAGAGTAACTAAAGATGAGTACAGGAAATGTTTCCTTGCATTTGAGAAGGGCCGATGCAAGAATCTCAAGGCTAGTACAGTTATCCTTTGCGATTTACGGAGTTTAGAGGCAGAAGACCTCCTTGATTGTGAAATTCTGCAACTATGTTATGGGTCCAAGGTTACCATATAGTCTAAGTTTATTGCACTAAATAAGAGGCAAAATGTTGCAAGAAACATGAGATTGAATGATCACTGCACAAACAAATTACATGAGTGAGGTTGACCCTCCTCAGCCAAAATATGTAGTTTGGCATTTCTTTTCTTAACAGTAACAAAGTGTAATTTATCATACATAACAAAACATGAATATATTTATGGTAGTAAATGACAAAAATGATTAATACTACAGAAACAAAAGAAATCCAACGATACACTAAGCACAAAACGATAAAGACTTACGACACTGTCCAGTTTCACAGATGCAGATGATGATGGTGTATACTGTATATAAAATGAAATGCCCCGTGAACAGCATCTTGAAATTTATGTAAAGTTTTGTCCTACCATGATGAAGATGTATGTAAAGATTAGCAGAACCAGGGAGCACTCCCAGACGAACATGTTTTCCAACCCACACAAAAATCATATGAGAAAGTGGGCACAGGACAAGAGCATAAATCCAGAAAATACTGTAATCCAATGGGTGTAAATGTAATACAGTTATGCAGTGAAGCATCAAAACAGAAAGATCCCATCAGCTACCATCCTGATCGGTTTCTTATGGGTCACTTTTAAAACCAGCGCCCTCATTGTGTTTCACCCAGGAGCCCTCACGTCATCTTGTGAAGGTGCCCAATAGCACAGTACTCCTGGGGTGGTTGGTATTTGCAGTCCATTTAGTAATGGCTGCTACAACAGGTAACCAAACTCACCAAATAAATAATTAGTCATGAAAAACCAAGGGCTGATCTGAATTTTGAAGGCGATTAAAAGAAAATTGCTATAATTTTTAAAATATACATTTATTTTAACAATTCCAGGAATTTTTGGGTCCCACCAATGTATGCCTACGTGTTTTGTTTGAGTTGGTGGTTGGTGGCGAAGAAAGCTGTCACAAGCTCCCTCATCCACAAAGAAGGCAGTCTCAAGGAATCTCAGGACAGGCAGCAGAATCAGGCTTTATTGTACGATGCACAATCAGACTCACTTCCGATGGAATAAGTGCCCAGCCATGGGCCGCTCTTACATTTATTACAGTTCTTATCATACAAGCCATTATTCATCCTCATCTGACTTCTAACATGCCACAGCTCTACTCCTGCCTCTGATTGATTCCACCAATATTTCTTAGCTGAGGGGTGTCAAACCCCTCTCTGTCCATCATGTCTGTCTGACAAGGCTTATCTTTACTCCCTACTAGCTCAGCACGTGCCACCAATATTTACAGCTGAAGAGTTCACATTCCTTCCTTTTCAGCTCTCTTGCATGTCTAGCCTTTGGCTTATGAAATATTGGTTGTTTCTGGCATATACAGAGTAATAAAAATATGTAGGCATAAGCCTTTTTAATCCTAACTGTTACACCTTAATGCTTAGTGAAATACAGTGTTGACTTTCTCGTGTACTTATAATACTTTTCTAGTACATGTAGGTTACCAATTTTAAAAATTCATTTTTCTATATTTTAAGCTGTTTGAGATGATGCTTAGTGTTGTTCTCATATTGTTTGTTTGTATTATTGTTTTATTTGAGCTTCAACAAGTCAAAGTGCATGAAATTCACATTGTTATGGCAATCAACTAAAGTAAGTAACAAGACCATGAGCAGAAATTTGAATGGTTTACATAGTGTGAAATGGTTGGGGCCTACTGGTGTCATGAAAAGATACAGTGCATCCAGAAAGTATTCACAGCACATCACTTTTTCCACATTTTGTTATGTTACAGCCTTATTCCACAATGGATTAAATTCATTTTTTTCCTCAGAATTCTACACACAAGACCCCATAATGACAACGTGAAAAAAGTTTACTTGATGTTTTTGCAAATTTATAAAAAATAAAAAAACTAAGAAATCACATGTACATAAGTATTCACAGCCTTTGTGCAATACTTTGTCAATGCACCTTTGGCAACAATTGCAGCCTCAAGTCTTTTTGAATATGATGCCACAAGCTTGGCACACCTATCCTTGGCCAGTTTCGCCCATTCCTCTTTGCAGCACCTCTCAAGCTCCATCAGGTTGGATGGGAAGCATCGGTGCACAGCCATTTTAATATCTCTCCAGAGATGTTCAATCGGATTCAAGTCTGGGCCACTCAAGGACATTCACAGAGTTGTCCTGAAGCCACTCCTTTGATATCTTGGCTGTGTGCTTAGGGTCGTTGTCCTGCTGAAAGATGAACCGTCGCCCCGTCTGAGGTCAAGAGCGCTCTGGAGCAGGTTTTCATCTAGGAAGTCTTTGTACATTGCTGCAGTCGTCTTTCCCTTTATCCTGACTAGTTTCCCAATTCCTGCCGCTGAAAAACATCCCTTCAGCATGATGCTGCCACCACCATGCTTCACTGTAGGGATGGTATTGGCCTGGGGCCTCATGTATAACGCCATGCATAGAATTCACACTATAACATGGCGTAAGCACAAAAGCCAAAATGTGCTTACGCACAGAAAAATCCAGATGCAGGAAACTGTGCGTACTCCAACTTCCACTACATAAATCCTGGTCAGCGTGAAAAGTAACTCGTGCACGCGCTTAATGTAACGCCCCAACTCCTCCCAGAATTACACCTCTTTGAATATGCAAATCAATATAAATCACCCTTAAGCTCAGCCTTTTGTGAAAAGACAATGGGAAAAGCACGGGGGAAAATATAAGAATTTCAGCGAATACCAAGTGCAGGCAAAGGAAAAACATACTATTTGTTCAAATAAACCGTGGTATAATCAACAAAAGGAAGTTGATCGAGTGACATAGCGTGTTGGAGAAACTTGAAAGCTCACATTCACAAAATCGCACAGTGCCGGAAATAAAAAAGAAGTCACATATCAAAGTCGCCGTGAAAAGGCAAGTCGTAGCCCACTGTCTGAGTGTCATATGAAAGCTTAGTAAGGTACAGAGAAAAAAAAGGCACACAGTGGGGAAAAAGCACGAAATGTCAACTTCAATCTCGAAATTTCCACTTTAATCACGTAGTTTATTTTGTCATTAAAATAGAACATCATAAACTTCATCTTAAAATCGTTTAATTAACCATTTTCTCAAATCACATTGTAATTAAAGTATAGTATGTTAAATACTTTGTTTTGTATGTGATCTTCTATGTGCCTATGTGTGGGAATCACTACTTGCTTCTTAAACCGGCTCTCTACCTCCAACTGGACACAGAGTCCATTACATTCGTGATATTACAGCTCTTTGAATAACTAAAATACTGAGATGTATACGTGATATCATTTTCATGATGATAGGAGTTAAAGCACGTTATTAAACATGGGTTTCACGGCTCAGTGATTGTGTGCGACCTTCGATGAAATTATTTATTGCAGCAGTACTGATGGGCGGCTCTATGTCCAATAGAGAAAGTCCAATGTCAATATGTTATCTTATGCACGGTGGATCGCCACACAATCAGCTCTGTAATAGATGTTAAGCCATCTGTAAGCTTAGAGTGCCGATTCTTCAAAACGTTTAAGGAACGTTGAAATATCTTTGTAGTACATGTTTAATAATTCTATCCTTCATGTCAGTACCAGTGAAGAATATAGATTATTTAAATGAAGTTAAAGTTTTATCTGTATAATATAATAAACATATTTTGTTGCCTTTCATCTTAAAAATGATATCGTCATCATATGTAAATACGCGCTTTATAAAGTGGCGCAGGTTGTGTAATATTATAACTGTAGTGCAAGTTTACAGTGAGGTGATTGTACTTCTACAAAGAGCACTTGATTGAGTGCGTTTAAAGTTCTTGGGATGAAACTGTTTCTGAACCGCGAGGTCCGTACAGGAAAGGCTTTGAAACGTTTTGCTGTGGCTGAGACAGCGTGTTCTTGAAGCTGTATACTAATAATTCTCTTTCTGATCAGCTGCTGCTGTGATTCACACTCAGATACAGTGATATAAATACTCCGAGTGTTGCAGTGAGAGTAATATGGAAAAAGATGATCCGCTGTGGCAACTCTTAACGGGAGCAGCTGAAAGAAGAAGAGGGTGCAGTTAGAGTAACAATGCTAAAGCAGTTATGGTATTTGGTATACTATGGCTATTTCCTGGACCATTATATAAGTTAATTACAATCAGATGCATTACACTAATAAACAATATGCGGTTAGTTTAAGTGTATTTATAAAGCCGCGTCAGGAAAATAAGGAGTAGCCACACAGGAACAGTAGCACTGCTTTGACGCTGGATGCCGCCAGTCTGCAAAATCGAGCGGAGAACTTGCGTACGACAAGGTATGAGGTACCGTGGAAAAGTGCGTGGCTTTACACTAAGTGTAGGTTTTATACATCACGATTTTAATGTGGAAAAGTTCTTACGCAACATTTCTGTGCGTACGCACAGGCCCCTGGTGATGGATTCCTCCAAACGTGACGCCCGGGATTCACACCAAAGAGTTAAATCGTTGTCACATCAGACCAGAGATTTTTGTTTCTCATGGTCTGAGAGTCCTTCAGGTGCCTTTTGGCAAACTCCAGGCGGGCTGCCATGTGCCTTTTACTAAGGAGTGGCTTCTGTCTGGCCACTCTTCCATACAGGCCTGATTGGTGGATTGCTGCAGAGATGGTTTTCCTTCTGGAAGGTTCTCCACTATCCACAGAGGACCTCCGGAGCTCTGACAGAGTGACCATCGGGTTCTTGGTCACCTCCCTGACTAAGGCCCTTCTCCCGTGATCACTCAGTTTAGATGGCTGGCCAGCTTTAGAAAGAGTCCTGGTGGTTTTGAACTTCTTCCACTTATGGATGATGGAGGCCACTGTGCTCATTGGGACCTTCAAAGCAGCAGAAATTTTTCTGTAACCTTCCCCAGATTTGTGCCTCAAGACAATCCTGTCTCAGAGGTCTACAGACAATGCCTTTGACTTCATGCTTGGTTTGTGCTCTAACATGAACTGTCAACTGTGGGACCTTATATAGACAGGTGTGTGCCTTTCCAAATCATCTCCAATCAACTGAATTTACCCCAGGTTTACTCCAATTAAGCTGCAGAAACATCTCAAGGATGATCAGGGGGAAACAGGATGCACCTGAGCTCAATTTTGAGCTTCATGGCAAAGGCTGTGAATACTTATGTACATGTGTGTTCTGATTTTTTTTATTTTTAATAAATTTGCAAAAATTTCAAGTGAACTTTTTTCACGTTGTCATTATGGGGTGTTGTGTGTAGAATTCTGAGGAAAAAAATGAATTTAATCCATTTTGGAATAAGGCTGTAACATAACAAAATGTGGCAAAAGTGATGTGCTGTGAATACTTTCTGGATGCACTGTAACTAACAGGATTGGCTTAGTGAAAAGTGTGTTTTTCGATAGCGACCATCATCATGGGTGACACCAAAATTCCAGGCAGTAGCTGAAGGAGAGAGGAGGGCAACAGTGTTTAGATGATAATTTGATTTGCAAAAGGTGACATGGAAAATATTTGAGCTGGAGATAATTGTCTTTTATCGGTGAGTAAACTGATGAAAGCCAGTTGGAATTTTGAGCTGAATCCTGGGAAACGAAGGAAGTAAATAAGAGGAAGATCTGGACATCGTCACCAAAGATGTGGTAATATATTTAATACTGTGCATTCTGTACATACATAAACCATCTAATTTTTATTAGGGTCTTAACACTTCTAATATTATTACTATAAATAAATGGTCATGTATAAATACAGTAAGCCAAGGCCAGCTGGCAACAGAGAGGAAAACAAAACTCCAGCCTATACAAATTCCTGAGAAAATAAACCTCTGGGACACACGGTCATTAGGAAAAGGCAAGTCCAAGTGTAACTGACCTAGGCCAACTGGCGGCCCAGCCTCTCCCTTGAAAACTGACATAAGTTGACATAAAAATGCCGCTGTTAGTGCACCAAAGCAAATATCACAGAGCTAGGAACGTGAATATTTCAGAAGCTAAGACATCTTTTTCCACCACAAGCTTTCCTTATCCAGGTGGAGTGAAGGCACGGCACACTCTGCTAACCCAGTTTGTCTAAAACAGTTTGTTTTCAGTAGTTTCTAAGCTGCTTATTTGTGCTTCAGCTCAGTTTGTTTAAAACTCACTGTTTTAATTAGCTTCCATTCATCATGGTTTAACTATGAATTTTATATTTGAAATATAAATCACGGTCTGCTTGAAGAAATGCCTTCTTTTAATACAAAACCCATAATTTGTCTTGGCCAACTCAGTTGTCGACTTAAAGCTAATATTTTTTATTCCTAGTAAGGATAGGCTTGATGTAGATGATCTGTGCTGCTTGCAGTTTGTTATACAATCTGTCTGTAAATTTCAGCATCAAGGCACAATCTGCTACCAAAATAATTAGCTGTAAATAATTGACTAAAATAAAATCAATTTTTGACACCCTCAATAAATTATAACATTCTGTCTCTTAGCAAAATTCCATTATAGAAGGCTGACATAAAAATCAAGATTAACATCAAAAGGCTTCAAGTACCAAAAGTAAAATAAAGTAACAAAAAAAAAAAAAAATCACTTTTCACAGTGTAGGAAAAAAGTGACGAAATGAAAATGTTTTTTCTGGCTCAGCCCCTGCTGCCTTGTATAAAAAAAAAAATACAACTTTTATATAAAATGTACTAATTACCACTCCCAAAAATGTAGCGCCTATGCAACTGGGGGAAGAAGAAATGTTGCTAATAAGAAATTGCTCATCTTTTCAAAAATATCGTTCATTTCAATAACAGGTCATAAGAAATACTGAGTGAAAAAACTGCATGAGAATATTTCAATTTCATTTGTAATGATGTATTTTTTGGGAATGTCAGATTTCATTTTTGTTTATATTTTTGCAAACATATGAAATTCTAAATGAGTGCTATTTTTTACTATTATGCCATGGCCTCATTTTTTGTTCTTGTGTTAATTTCGACAGTGTCATTGATGATGTGTTATTTTATGATCTTGGACTTCTTGCTGTTCGTTGTCAATTAAAGAAGGTTCTGACGTCAGCACATGGAAACAATTTTAGATGGCAACATGCCTTATTCGATGTTCAAGAATTTAGTTTAAAAAAGAAATCAAATGTGCAGACAGCAATACCTTTTTCCTAAGGAACTTGGTAATTTTAAAAACAGTTAGGACCTCCTTTGCTATGTGACTTCATAAATTTGATTGTTTTGGATCTTGTTTTGCTTTAAATAACTGTTATTGTAGTCTTTTTGGCTTATCCGGTTACTCTCTGCATGCTCCTTTTGTGCTTATCTTCATCTCCAGGGGTCAGATTTATAAAACTTGCATATGCACGTAATAAGGATAAAAATGTACGCACGCAACGTTTCACACAAAAGGTGGGATTTATAAAAGACAATTTGATGGGAGGACTTGTGTATATTTATGGCATTTCTGACCCATCTGTACGCAGCATTTCAGAGAAAACGGCAAATGACAGGAATGAACCATTGGTCGGTAGGTTTTCAATCCATAACAGGCCCAGTAATTCCCAGTTCTAGGTGAGATCCTACATACATTATGGTGGATTCAAATTCAGACTGGTGCTGTTAGGTTTTGCAGATTTTAGGATGGCTAGCCTTCCAGTCTTTTGCTGTATGTGCCATTATTGTTGTTCCAGAAGTAATAGAATGCACTTGATATATCATTTGTTGCAAGTAGACTGTGAAAATTGTGTTCTGCGATTTTTCAGGTAAGGAAGACAGCACTTTCAAGGTAAGCTTTTCACATTCAGTTCTCATACTTCTGGAGAGTGGAAAAGTGTTTTATGGTGGTTAGCACATGCAAGTAAGAATGACACTGCACCCTGCACACGTGACAATAACATCCCTATAAAATGTTTGGGATATTTTCTGTGGTTTTTCTGAATGTGTGATACCCAGACATCTTGTTCTTTTCACCTCCAGCACCCTCACCATGTAGATCATTTAACTCTTTTTATTGACTCCAGTATTTACATATAAGAATTTGTATTTAATGATAAGATGTTTTGCCAAAGACTTTTGATATTTTGGTACCTTTCTCTCTCTTTACAAAATGTCGGGTGCTAGATGCTATGCTATTCTCATAATCCTAACTGGTGTAACGTAAGAGTTTTACTGTTATGTTACGCACATTTTTCAATACATAAGTTCTCCCTAATTCCTTCAGCCTTGTCATAGTCAACGGAGGAGTTCATGTGCAGGCGCCATCAGATCTGTTGAACATATTAACTCTTTGAGGGCTGAATATTTTTTCCAAAGAAACGATGGCTTCACACTGAAATCAACATAAAACGTCTGTTGCTGCATGCTGTGGCTGCCAATTTGCTAAGAATGTGCAGCAGACTCGCTTCCAGGCTGTCTTTGTATGGCTGGGACTTCAGCAGCGGCAGTCACGGCCGCAGTGCATTACAATCTGATTTTTAAGTGGCAGTCCTCCCTGGCCAACATTGTCAGTAGCACAACTAGCTGAAGCTGGAACCTCACATTCGTTTTCAATCACTTATATCAAAATCTGAGTCTGACAAGTCATAATCCAGTTCAGAGATAATAGGCAAGACATCATCCACAGAGTATTTTGATCTCTCGCCAGATGTCAGTGCCATTTTTGCTGTTGTGTGCGCCTTGCTACTCACGTGAGCACATGGAATCTCAGTCAAACCAATGAATCTAACTTTCCTTCTAGTAATGAGAGTCCAACATAACGGATGGTTTTGTCACAGTTTACAGTTGATTACCATCATCAACTCCTCATTTTGACAAAAGTCGACATCAGCCCTGAAAGAGTTAAAGGATGTCCTTTGGAATAACTGCAGTGATGATCTCACCAACATTTCCGCAGAAAACTTATACAGACTTGTCAATTAACCTACCCTGAATATCTCAGCGATGTAAGGCGAAAAAAAAAGTACCTGGAGAATAATCCACAGAGACACAGGCAGACGACAGAAAGTCAACCCAGTGACCAGGCCGAAATTCAAGCCCAGGTGGCATGAACGTGAGCAGTTTTTGATTTTTTCTATGATTATTCCATTTCTATCTGTGATTTGTTTCTTCTTTTTAGAGGTTTCTGTATACAGAATATATATACATTTTTGCAATTTGTTTTTCCTATCTGGGGTCATTTTCAGTTTGTTAAAAATATTTTGAGTCTTCTGCGGTGGGCTGGCGCCCTGGTTTGCTTCCTGCCTTGTGCCCTGTGTTGGCTGGCTGGGATTGGCTCCAGCAGACCCCCGTGACCCTGTAGTTAGGATATAGCGGGTTGGATAGTGGATGGATGGATGGATTTTGAGTCTTGGCATGCCACCATTTTGTTTTCCTTATAGGCTCCTTTTGAGCTGCTTTCCCTATAGGTCAGCATTAATCAACCTTGCGGTCACCTGATATGCTAATGGGGTTGTGAGAAAATATTTAAAAACAGAAAAAAAAAACACATTAAACAATGTATTGAATAGGAAGGGAATGCCAATATTTCAAAAAGTTGGGGTTGCAAAAAAGCTCAGATTTCAAAATGGGGTGACAAACCAAAAAAGCTTGGGAACCTCTGATGTAAGTGTTCTACACGTTGCTATCACGTGGCAATGGGACATCACAACAAGCAGTGTCACTATTGCAACAGTATAAAGTTTGCTGTCGGCCATCTTCCATTGCCCAGGTTTTCAGATCTGTAGTAGTTTTGTGAGTGTTTTGGAAGTTTTCCGTAATTATTTGGCAACAAATTTTGACACATTATTTTAGATTTTTGTATCCTAGTACTTGACTCTAGCCTGTCTCTAAACTTTATGTTAGCATTTTTCTCAACGTCTGGCCTGTCTAAACTAAAATTGTCTCTATTATAATAAAAAAAAAACCTGCAACAAGACAAGACTTTTTGGAAGATTTTTTCAAGTCCTGTGAGTTGAGACCTTGGCCTTGACATTTTTTAAAGTCACGCCTTTTTCTCAACCATATACAACCATGCACATGGTACCCTTACCTCATTTGTGTGAATGATTTTGACAGACACATTTTCTGCTCTCTCAGCTCTTATAAAGTTTAACGTTATGATCACGGAGAAGCAATGCAAAATAGATTCGAAAGAGTTAAATGATTGGATGTATTAGAAATTCTACAGCCAATAATGGATACAAATCCATACGTCCAAACGTATTGCACTTTACACAAAATTTATCTGCAAAACCCTCACATGCATTTATTGGTTACTTTGCAAAACTCCTAATGATGCAGATCATTTTGTCTGTGCTGAAATTCCAAACAGAGAAACCAATCCTGAATTATGGTACAAAGTCATTAAACGCATGTCTTACGGACCTCATTTAAAAGATTCAGGATGTTGGGACTTCAAAAAAAAAAAGTGTTTAAAGAAATGTCATAAAGCTTTCGTTAATTCAACAGATATGACTAAGGCTGGCTTTCCTCATTATTGATGCAGAGATAATCGTCACGAACAACACACTTATCATGGAAACAAAGTTGTTAAAATTGTGATGATCGATAATTCAATGATTGTACCGTATAACTCGTATTTGCTCAAATTATTTGCTGGACATATTAAGTGCGAGTATTGCGCATCGGGTATCAGTATTAATTACATCTACAAGTACATTCATAAATGGAACGATAATGTACATTGTGAACGATAGGGGGCGCTCTCGCTCCCTTGAACCCCTGTCCACGACTCCAGACACCAGGTAAAAGTCCTCAAGTTGACTTTATTTTCTTGCCACAGTGCACAAAGCACACTCTCCTCCACAATACTCATAAAACTCACAATAATACAATAATAAACAAATAAACCAATCCTCCACTCCCAGACGCGTTGCCCTCCTACCACCCAGCTCAGCTCGTTGTCTGGGAGTTCCCACAGTCCTTTTATAATCCCTGACCCAGAAGTGTTTCTGCCCAATAGTCCACAAGTCCTTTTCCCTTCCGGGTCAGGGTAAATAGTCCCTTTCTTCAACCCGGAAGTCCGTCGCTCTTCCTGTGACAAACCTCCGGGTCACAGGGCACGAAGAAGCCCTCGGTCCTCCCTGCAGCTCCCTCCTGTGGCCCCCACGGCATCCAGCAGGGCTTTGCATAAAAACTCCAATGTCCATGATGCCAGGCTGGTCTTCTGGGGACCTCCACGCTGCAAGGAGGGCTCCACCTGGCGACTTGGGGGTATTGGCCAGGATAAATGGCCGGCCATCCATTACAACATGTGAATGTATCCAAAGAGCAGTCTCAGGATGAAGTTCAAGTATATTTAGATACTCGGTACGTCAGTGCAATGGAAAGCGGGTGGCATTTAATGGAACTGTCAATGCATGGTCGAAGTCATTCTGTTGAATTATTACCAATTCATTTACCAGGTCAAGATTTGATTCAATTTAAAGAAGGCGAAGAAGCACAAGCTTTACAGGTAGCGTAAAAATAATAATAATAATTAGCTTATTTTGAACTTAATAAAAATGATGTAAATGCAAAAGCATATACATTTTCCTTCAATTTATGACATTTGACTATTTCAAACTATGGCTAATTACTTACTGTAATGTCAGTCAGTCATTCTCCAACCTGCTGTATTCTAACACAGGGTCATGGGGGTCTGCCGGAGCCAATCCCAGCCAACACAGGGTACAAGGCAGGAAACAAACCCCGGGCACACACACCCACACACCAAGCACACACTAGGGACAATTTAGGATCGCCAATGCACCTGACCTGCATGTCTTTGGACTGTGAGAGGAAACCAGAGTACCCGGAGGAAACCCACACAGACACGGGGAGAACATGTAAACTCCACGCAGGGAGGACTCGGGAACTGTAATGTAAAACAGTTAGTTCTATTATACATATGTAACAGTTCCCATCAAAATAACAATCTATTAAAATTGTACATCCGCTGACCAATATGCGACTGTCAGAGCCGTGAAGTGGCTGGGCTGGGGGTTGGCAAGCAAAGCGAGCAGGGGGCAGAGCCCGCTAGTATTTGAAAATATAATAAAAGGTCCCATGTTTAAATCATGGTGGATTTATAAATGTGAAACCTCTACTCTGCATTTTCTGAATCTTTTTTGGGGTTTCTGAACACTGTCTTTTCAGTCACAAGTGCAGGGATACTTATTAGCCTTGTGAACTCAGCCAGACTGTGATTTAATATCAGGTGAGTTTATACCAAGATTTGCTCTGACCTTCTATACTCCTGATGTAAAGTATGACTTTAGGATATCCTTGTCCACTTTTGTTTGTTTACTGACCTTTAAGTGCAAAACATAATCGCATTAATAACTCTTTGCATATGTGATGTACATAAATTTCAGGTTAGTTCACCTACATGGCTCATTTATCATTATTAAAATCACACATTAAAATAAATCTGCTGCTGTGGGGCCTCAGGTTTAGATATCAGTCTTCTTAATGTGAACTGTGCGACCATTCTGACATGCATGGTGTTCCCTAAAATCAGTTTCCATCTGCAAATCTAAAATAATCCCAAATACAGTAGTTATGATTGTGGAGCTCGGCCCAGACACAGACAGGAAGACACGTTCATGTCACCCACAACATGTTTATTTACCATTATTTACAGTGCACAACCCCCAAGTCCCCAAAGTCCTGGCCACAACACAATAATGCCTTCCTTTCATGTAGGCCACTCCTTGCTTCCTCCCAGACATCATCCTTCTTCCACCTGACTCAAGTCATCACACGAAGGGAGGCGGCCCCTTTTATAAGCACCCGGATGTGCTCCAGGTGTGTTCCGGCAATCTCCCATCGACACGCCCCAGTGTGGCGGAAGTGCCGGCTGCATCCCCGGAAGCACTCTGGGTGTCCTAGCTCATCTCCCCCCCAGCACTTCCGGGTGTGGCGGAAGTGCTGAGGTCCAGGGCTCCAAAGGAATAGGGGCGCCCCCTGGCGGTGACCACAGGCCCCCACAGGGTTGACCTTTAAAGCTCTGTACTCGTGGCCCCCAAAGGTACCAGAGTGGTCACCCCCACATGGTCTGGGGAAGGCGCAAGCCCTCCTCCGGTCTTCCTGGGTGTCCAGGCTGGGTCGCCAACCCAGCCATCTCCGAAATGATATTATTAATTCACTCTGCAATGCCTCCTTAAAATTAACAATTTTAAACTTGCAAAGTGTAAATTAGTTATCTATAAAGTGCAATTTTTGCATTCATATATTCCATTTGGGTTCATAGGAGTACCTACAGCAATCGCAATAGATTGTGTGCTATAATATTTTGTTTATAGGAACCAAGCAGAAACTTTTAAGTTGTTAGAAATATACCAGAGGAAAAAAAATAGATATACTGTATCTAGGGCTTGAATATTTTAGATTGTCTCAAAGAAAATATCACTGCTTCTGTCACACTTTGCAGCGAAGTAACACCTTCTAATTAAAACATGTCAGGTATTGACTTTGCAAAAGTATATACCAGCTTATTGGATTTAGTCTGCTGTCAAATGGATATATTCAGCTACTCCTGTGCTGATTGACAGTGTGAGGATACCAAATTCCTGTCAGCTATGACAGCTAACAGATGTCAAAACCAGAAAAAGTTTTGGATCGTAACTCTAAAGGTATTTTCTTTTTGCACTACATTGACAAGCAAACTATTTTCACAAGTAAAGGTTTTTTTTTGAAATTCCAAATGTCTCCCAAAGTGTACTCTGGAAATTTTGTGTAACTACAGCACATTTAATCATCCTTTCAAAAGCTTATTTTAAAAAGCCACAATGTGCCTTTGTAATATATTGGGGCAGAAGTTGGCAGTGCTAGCTCACATCTGTAAACACCTGGGTTCAATGTCCATCCCAGTCATATATATATATACTGTATATATATATATATATATATATATATATATATATATATATATATATAGTGACAGATAGAGGGCGCTATCGTCCTCTTGAACCCACAGACTATACGTCAGATATCAGATAAAAGTCCAATAAATTGACTTTTTATTAATTTTCAGTGCACAAAGCACCCTCCTCTCCACAATACTCATACAAATAATCAATAATCACAATAATACACTCCTCCACTACTCCCAGACGCATTGCCACCCTTCCACCCAGCTCAGCTCAACCCTGGGATTTCCCACAGTCCTTTAAATAGTCCGTGACCTGGAAGTGCTCCAGAACCCCTGTCCATGTGACTTCTTAGCACTTCCGGGTCAGATCAAAACTCCTCTTCTTCAACCTGGAAGCGCATCATTCCCTTTGTCCATGTGACTCAGATGCACTTCCAGGTTGTAGGGAAAATACTCGCTGCTCCTCCCTGCAGTGCCTTCTAGCGGCCCCCGTGGTATCCAGCAGGGCTGTAAAGGAAAACGCCAACGTCCATAATTCCCTGCTGGCATTTGGGGCACCTCCATGCTACAGGGAGGGCTCCACCTGGTGGCCTGGGGGTATTGGCCAGGATGACTGGCTGGCCATAGACTACAATATATATATATATTTTTTTTAATTCTTAATTGAAGTATTCTCCTACTTATTGACTTCTCAACAAACAAACAAACAAAGAATGACAACAGTGCAGTCTATTTCCTGTAGGCCATTGACATAACAGGAGACAGGGCATTCTTTAAGCACCTCTTGTCATCTGGCAATTAAAGTACCATTCTACCAGTTGTTTATTTAGAACATGCCTGTGATATGAGAGTATTAAAAATGGGAAGTATTGAGACTTTTGCTAATGTCACATTATGTGACTTTTAGTCATTGGTCCTGTCCGACTTGCCAACTGCAATTGCTGATCTTGCTGCCATACCATGTCAGTATAAATGACTGGAAATCACTGGTCATGTTTAATTTACTGACTGCATGTCGACATTCCAGCACTGTCATGCCCGCCCCTTTTTGTGACAGCCAATAGTGTGCTGCCTGACAAAGCTGGCCTTGTATGAAAGTTTAATAGCTACAGCAAGTTTATCCACTAGCTCGGCAATTGCTTCTTTTTCTATTCTGTCATGGGACATAAATTATGAGACATCAGACAGACGAGCGTCTCTTATGTTTGTGAGATCTAAAACACATGGCTGTCTTATTCCTTGCTGCTGCATTATACTTCATTGGCTGTGAGCTTTCATGAACACAGAGCCTGCACCGACAACTAAAGACAAAATTATATTGAGTCACAGACTATTTGGAGCGTTAGGTCACGTTAGGTGACTGACTTCACAAGAGTGTGACTTTTACTGTCTCCAACTCACTAAGATTACTTAAATGAAGGCTACAACTGAAACTTACTGGAAACGTCGTGTAATGTGAGATGGCCTTATATTAAAAACACAACCACACTCATAGAAAATCCACATTGAGCAATGACACCCCACTACACGAAGGAGATCTAATGTCCCTCAAACTGGACAACACCCATGTGTTATGGTGGAGTCAAACTAGTAGTATTGAAACCAAAACCAAACCAAAAAATGAAATCATGTAGGAAAACAAAACAAAATCCATTATGGGAGGGCAGAGAGATTGAAAGTCGTTAAGCTGAAACACAAAAAAAAAAAAACTTAAAGTCAAAAGGACATGCTGGAAAATTTGTTACCACAAAAACAGAATAAAGAAGTGCAGTACAAATCAAAGGATGTTACTTTGTTTATCCAAACACGGATAATGAGATGGGCATTGTGCTGGCATCTAACGTGGCATGCCAATGATGTCACACACTCAGGGTGCTCCCCCATCAACTAGCTGACATCTAGACAACCGGCAGTCAAAACGGTGTGGCGTACATTAATCAAATAAATAGTGGCGTACCAAAAACTATAATTACGGTATAATCGGGGCACCATAGGCTCTAGAGTCTTAAATTGTTTTATATATGTTTTATAAGAATTAGTCTCAAGACACAAAAAAAGGGTTGGGGCAACCACCCGTATGTTGTCCATGGCTACAAAAGGGTATGGAAATTCACAAGAAGTGTTCTTATTGAGTTCCAGATTGAACTGTTTTAGTAGTGGAAAAGATGGCGGATTGAAAGGCCAAAACCGGATGTGATGTTATCTGAGTCTGGAACCGAAGTGACGTCATTCTGGGAGTTGTAACCGGAAATGACGTCATCTTGGGCACCGGATGTGACATCATTCTTTGGTGCCAGAAAAACTGGAAGTGGCATTGCTGCTGTTAAATCAGGTAGGTTTTCCCGTACCTGGCCTGCAGAGACAACAGAAGTAGGTTTAGTGCACCCTGCCACCCTCTGGCCTGGCGAGTAATTACCTCCACTTGGTCCACTCAGCTTCCTCCTCATCGCACGTGTGTGAGAATATATATTTTTTAATAATATTGTTTGTTTTAAACTCTTCAAAACTACATGCTTTAAAATGGATAATATGGATTATTTTTACATATAGATAACATGTGGTTAATGATGGCTACTATTTAGGGATTTTACATTAAGAACACTCCGAAACCACATTGGAATTGCATTGAAAGCTGAGATAATGAACTGAATATTCCTATCAACCAATCGGGGGTATTTAATTTAAGAAGGAAACATCAGGTCAATTCAGCAGTCACAAGTCTATAGGAAGTGAAATAGCTGAGTTTCATTTTGCAAAATCGGTGATAAATTAGGTTTGTATTCAGTTTGGAACAGCAATACTCACACATTTTTTTTTAATTTAATGATTATTCTATGATGGAAAGCAAGGAGTGTGCTGGTTTGCTCACTTGTGCTGACACTGGCCACCCTCTGTTCTGGGCAGGGGGTCCAGTGATGGGTCCCTTTTTCCTCACACCTTGCCTGTCATATCGTTGTGTAACCCTGACAAGTAACAACTAGTTTACTTAATTACTTAAGTGGGCACTAATACAAGGACACAAGTGGTATAGTGGGTAGGATTAAGTCTGATAGAGGATATCTCTACCTAACACTTTATCAGTAACTGCCAGCTGTAAAAATACAGCAACGGAATCGGGGGGTATACTGGGAGGAATGCTGTGTGTATGTGACAGAAACTAAACACCTTCCTTCCTGTGTAAATGGTACAAATTAAATTTTGTGCAAATCACTGGCTAATCACTAATTATGGATCATGTATGGCTTTCAAATTAATTATTGCATCATGCTGATTGAGATTTCTGGGCTGAAAAAAAACAAATCAAATGTAAGAACACCTGATTTGTGTTAATAAAAGACACAGGAATTACTAAAAAAATAGATTCCCAAGACTGTGGTTTTCAGGGCTTGTTTAATCTTTGTGATGGGATATTGAATGATACAAGTCAAAATAATTGAGGCTTGTTTTGGCTGTAATCAAGCATGGTTGTTAGATGACTAATTATTCTAATTATTTATCACAAAAGTCAGCTTTGTTCATTAGATAAATACAATACACTAGTTATTTCTTTACTCAGGTACATTTTATGTAATATTGGATATTAATTAAACACCTATGAACATCCATTGTTAAACATTCGAAATAACAAAGGAAATCTTTTGCAGATGAAAGAAAAAAACACAATTTTATTAAACAGTTCCTAATATTCATCAATGGATTCAAAATATTTGATTTAAAACAGTTTTTCAAGTTGAATATGGAAACCCTGAGAGCAAAGGATTTGAAGGTAAAACCAAAGGCTGAGAAATATAACACAAAGGAGACAAAATGACAATAGAGTGTGCTTTTGTGACGTCTAGAAATCATAGAGAGTGGCATCTCTTAGCTTAATATGAACATCTAAACAGTATTCCTTGATTATTGCTAAGCCCATCGTTACTGAATGAAAAATTTCTTGATATGAGCAAATATTCACTATTCCATCAGAGGGCACACTGGGACACAGTGGAAGCTGTTGTACAAAAGAGACTGGTAGTAAAATTGGACACCATCACGAAAAATCCCCTCCATCCCCTCCAGGAGGTGCTCTCTTGAGCTACAGGCTCATTCCACTAATGGTGCGCCAAGAAGGACCTCTGGGGCTTTTGTGCCCTGCTATCAGACAATTCAGTGCTTGCTCCTGGCGTACTCTCTAAGTTGATTTTGTAATTTCCTCACAATATACATTTATTTATCTACTTATCAATTGTTTGATTGGCTGTGTTATTTGTCCTGTGTGTCTGTATCCATTTTTTATGTTTGTTCTTTTGTATGCATTTGAATTTCCCCTTGGGATTGATGACGTTTATCTAATCTAATCTAATTAACAGTCCTTCAAAGAATAATTAAAGTCAACAGAAAGTTGTACATCTTCTTTTTCTTACTGTTAAGCAGCCTAAGTGCATCCAAATGGCCGTTGATCCCCACCCCCATGCTGGCTTCTGCTAAGTAAATGTGTCCTTACTGTTAATGTTACATCCATTTTCTAAACCGCTTATCTGTTTCAGAGTTGAGGTGAGGCGGTGCATATCCCAGTTCCACTGGACATAAAACCAGTCCTAACACTGGACATGCCACTCTCATGGACAAACCCTCACTCACTCACTAACTCAAAGTCACTTCAGAGTTGCCAACTGTTAATTTAACCTGCATGGAAAATCCTTGGAAACATTTGAAGAATGTGCAAACTATACAAAAAAGGTAAAAAAACAAGTCATCATCAGGCTTCTGGGTTTTTAATTAGAAAAGCTTCTAAATGCCACACTGTGTTTATTTCCTCCTAAGTTAATTAACACCGTATATAAAGTATACACTAAGAAAAATATCTGAAAAGACCACATAAAATATGCAGTCCTAATGAATAAATTATGGAGAGGATGGATTAAGTGAGGGCATGTACTGAGGGTGTTTATGCTGCAGCGTTGTTGGGGAGCTTAAGTTCTAAGACTCTGATAGCATGTCACATTCCCTTTGTCATTCAGTACGGTGATAAAAGGATGATTGAAATCATTCCAGAATGGAATCAGTTTGCTTTGGTTAATTGTGAAGCAGAATTCATTAAAAGGGTTTAGACAGGTGGGTGTGAGGAAAACGACAGTACATCAATCGGTTTGGCAGGCTGATGTTTGAAGCGCATGCTTTGATTACCCCAATGGCTTAATTACAAATATGAGTAAGTGTTCAGAGAAGACACTCCTGAAATTGTACATTTTTCTTAATTCCTCAGAACTTGTGTTGCTGCAGGTTTAGAGGCAGTGAAGATTTTATATGAGAGCAATTTTGTAAGCTTCCGATTTGAGTGCTGGTGAGTTAAATAATTTGTTTACACTCTTCTAGTATTTAGGGTAAAACATTCTGACTACGTATTCAACCTTTTAACCATTAGGCCATCTTGCTTACTGTTTTTCATTCATTCATACATTTAATAAATAAAGATTCCAGAATAGAGTGCCTTCATGGGGCACACTTACATACACAACAAGTTCTTTTTTTTAGTTAGACAATGAGGCCCACCTTAGTGAGGACATCTGGCTTCGTTTGGAAGGCATTAGAGACAGAGTTCTTATTTTATTAGTGTGTTATAGACTGTCCAATACAGACAGTAATTTCAATGCACATCATTTTAGTAATATTAAAAAAGGCAAGTTTACAGGAAGATATTATAGTCATGGAGGATTTTAACTACCCAAATATTAATTGAGCCAGAGTTTTTAGAAGTAATCAGTGACTGTTTTTAACACAGTATATTAAAGCACCAACATGGGGTGAAGCCTGTCTAGATTTAGTTTTTTGTAATGTAATAGCCAACCCCTTACACAGACCGTCCACTACACTACCAAGACTATTACTTGGAATACCTGAGGTTTCTTGCTCTAATAACAAGCCGTACTCCTTACAAGATGTCTCATTTTCCTGACACGACGAAATAACTAGAGACAGTAAACGGATATTCAGATTAAGCGCAGATATATTGTAAAATGAAAGACAAACATTCAGTAATAAATAAATTTGTATATGGGTGTGCAAACTACTACTTATCCCCAAAACACTAATTAATATATATAATAACACAAATATTTACAATAAACCCTCCCTTGTCCCCAAACAATTAACAAAAGCACACAACACAAACACAAACATAGATCTGAAAAACACTGCAGCTGACCATGTGGTGAAAAAATGTGTCCCAAAATAAAGTCCGGCAGTATAGAAACTGGTTGTGGTGTTATGATGCTTCCTCCTGACAACAAATCGACCTCACCATAAACGTCCTGGCAATGGTTGAACTGACTTCAACTTTGGGGTTTCTCGGCTCTGGCTGTCGTGATGAATGATCGGTAGATGAAAAAGCAGGCAGTGGAATAAAGTAATCAATAGCAGTATTGAGTTTGTAGATGGATGGATAAATTGTCTTCTTTTCTTTTTTCTCTCCGCCACGCTCTTGTTGCCTCTTGCGGTCTCTCTCCATCATCCATCCCCTCTGCACTTACGGGGACAACATTCACTGACGTACACATAACGGACAGTAAACGGGACGATGAAAACAAACGCACTCAGCACACACATAGAATATACTATTACTATGTAGCCCCGCTATAGTAATAATCAGGATAGAATTAAAAATGTACATGTGATTGAACCTCTAGGGTCAGTGTTTTGGAAGCATTTGAATGCAAAGACTAAAAGTGTTAAGTTTAACTTTGGTAGAGCAATTTTTTTTTAATCAAATTTTATTGATTTTATTGTAATCATTCCATAAAAATAGATCAATTTTTACAAAAAATAGGATTGAAAACAAATCAACTCCCACCCCTGACAAAGAGAGCATGGCCAAAGGAGTAAAACTTAAAGCTTGTAAACATACATAAATTGATGAATTTAATAGGTGGATAAAGATGAATGGAGAAGTAAAAGAAATGCGAAGAGAATTACTTCCTCAGTGCTTTAAGAGCTTATTCTAAAATATTATTGATTAGATCCTGCCAGGTTTTGAAAAAGTTCTGCACAGATCCTGAGTGAGAATTAGATTTTTTCCAGTTTCAAATAATATAAAACATCAGTTACCCACTGACTTAAAAGAGGAGAGTTTGGGTTCTTCTTGTTTAGCAAAATAAGTCTGTGTGCCAATAGTGTAGTGAAGGCAATCACAGTTTGTTTGTCCTTCTCCACTTTAAGCCCATCTGGAAGAACATCAAACACAGCTGTTAATGGGTTAGGCAGGGCAAATTTTGATCAGATGTGTCAAAGTCTAAAAGGAACTAACTGGGGTAAGTTGAACTGGATTGAAAACATTTTACATATAATGCAGGACAGGGACATACTGAACCTAAATTTGGAATTATTAGGAAATCAATAAATATCTACAGTGGATTAATAAAGAATTGAATAAGAAGCTGCAAAGGAAAAAAAAACAGCTGTATAAGGTCTATGAGATTAATAACTTCAATGTGAAACGTAGAGCGTATGAGAACATGAGGGCAACCATTAAGAAGGATGTTAGGGAGGCTAAAAGACAGTTGCAGAGGAATATAGCAGATAAGGCGAAAGGTGACCCAAAGAGATCCTTTTAGTATTTTAGCAGTAAGAGAACAGTCAAGGAGGAGGTGAAATGCATCAGGAATATTAAAAGATATTAAAAGATACAGACAATGAAATATCAGATGCTCTAAAATTGCATTTTCTGAGGTGTTCACAACTGTGGAAGTGGATAACTTCTCATCAGTAAAAGGGGCTACAAAGGAGGTACTGAATGATTTAGAAATTGTAGAGGGAGAAGTGCTGCTTATATTAAATAGGTTGAAATCAAACAAATCACCAGGACCAGATAATATTTACCCTCAAGTTCTTATGGAGGTTAGCGAGAACATATATAAACCCTTGATACATATTCTTTTTTTTTTTTTTTTTTATTTATTAATTTTATTATAATCAATACATAGCAATCAAGTTTTACAAAAAAAAGAATTATGCTAAGAACAGATCGATCCCCACCCTTGAGAGAGAGAGCAAGCCAAATGGTGTAAAATTTAAGGCTTGTAAAAAATACCTAAATCAACAAATTCTCTGTGCTTTATAAACTCATTTCAAAATATTACTGATTAGATCCTGCCATGTTTTGAAAAAGTCTGCACAGATCCTCTAACTGAGTATTTGATTTTTTCCAATTTTAAATAATATAACACATCGGTTTCCCACTGACTTAAAAGAGGAGAGTTTGGGTTCTTCCAGTTTATCAGAATAAGTCTGCGTGCCAACAGTGTAGTGAATGCAATCACAATTTGTTTGTCTTTCTCCACTTTAAGACCCTCTGGAAGAACCCCAAACACAGCTGTTAATGGGTTAGGAGGGATTGTGAGTCCAAGACTGTCTGAGAGGTAATTAAAAATTTTTGTCCAGAATAATGTTAATTTGGTGCAGGCCCAGAACATGTGACCCAGTGAGGCTGGGGCTTGGTTGCAACGTTCGCAGGTTGGATCATGCCCTGGAAACATTTTGGAGAGTTTTAGTCGAGACAGATGTGCTCGATATATAATTTTGAGTTGTATAATTGTATGCTTTGCATATGGAGCTTGAGTGAATTCTCTGCATTGCTACTTTCCACTCCTTTTCTGATATATTAATTGAGAGGTCATTTTCCCAGTGTCCTCTTGGATCTTTGAAAGGAAGGGATTGTAAAAGGATTTTATATATTGTAGAGATGGAGTCTAACTCCTTGAAATTGAGCAATATTTTTCCAGCGTGGATGAGGGTGCAAGATGAGGAAAATCTGGAAGGTTCTGTTTAACAAAGTTCCTGATTTGAAGATAGTGAAAGAAATTTGTAGCTGGAATGTTAAATTTGGAATGTAATTGTTCATAGGATGCAAAGACGTTGTCTATATAAAGATCTCTAAGCAAGTTAATTCCAAATTTTTCCAGATATTAAAACTGCATATGTTTGTGAGGGTTGAAAGAGGTGGTTCTTTTGCAGGGTGCCACAGAAAGAAGCTTCTCCGTCTTAAAATGCTTTCTACATTGGTTCCAGATTCTAAGTGAGTGGAGCACAATTGGGTTATTAGTGTATTGCCGATAACGTGTGTTTATTGGAGCGCAGAGCAAGGAATACAAAGAAGTACTGCAGGATTTTACTTCTATTGCGGTCCATGCCTGTGTATGTTCTTCTATTTGTGTCCAGGTTCTTATCGCTGTATATTTGCCCCAGTAATAAAACTGGAAGTTAGGTAGAGCCATGCCACCTTCTGCCTTTTGTCTTTGTAGGGTCGCTCTTTTGATGCGTGGATGTTTAGAATTCCAAATAAATGAGGTTATTGTTGAATCTAATTGCTTAAAGAACGATTTATTAATGTATATTGGTATGTTTTGAAATAAAAAAAGGAGCTTAGGAAGAATATTCATCTTAACAGTGTTAATTCTTCCAGCTAGTGTGAGATGAAGGGTTGACCATCTATGCAAGTCTTGTTTAATTTTTTCCATGCAGACGACGAAATTTTGTTGATAAAGAGCTTTATGTTTACTTGTGATGTTTACCCCGAGGTATTTAAACTGTTCTGCAATGATAAAAGGAAGGGTGTCTAATCTAATATTATATGCTTGCGAATTCACCGGAAAGAGTACACTTTTATTCAGATTAATTCTGAGACCAGAGAGCTTTTGAAATTCTGTGAGTGCTGCTAAGACTGCAGGCACAGAATTTTCTGGGTCCGATATATACAGTACCATGTCATCTGCATATAATGAGATTTTCTGTTCCAGTCCTTCTCTGCTAATCCCCTTTATCTGATCAGTATTTCGACAATGTATTGCCAGTGGTTCAATGGCAATTGCAAACAGCAGTGGTGACAAAGGGCATCCTTGTCTTGTGCCACGCTCTAGTTTAAAGTAGTCTGAGCAAATGTTATTGATGCAAACTGAAGCTTCTGGGTTAGTATACAGTAATTTAATCCATGCACAAATGTTGGGCCAAACCCAAACTTCTCCAAAATAGTAAAAGGTATTTCCATTCAATCATGTCGAATGCTTTTTCTGCATCCAATGATAATAATATTTCTGGGGTGTTTGATTTAGTTGGTGAGTATATTACATTAAACAGGCGTCAAGATTTGAAGATAAGTGTCGGCCCCTAATAAATCCAGTTTGGTCTTGTGATATTACGAGGGAGCACTTTCTCCATCCTTCTAGCTATGATTTTAGAGAGTATTTTAACGTCGTTATTCAGAAGTGAAATTGGTCTGTATGATGCACATTGTAATAAGTCCTTATTTTGTTTTGGAAAGACAGTGATTAGTGCTTGGCGAAAGGTTTGTGGAAGAGATTGGTTATCTCTGGCTTCTGTAAATGTTGCTAATAGGAGGGAGCTAGCTGAGCGGAGAATTTCTTGTAAAACTCTGCAGGGTAGCCGTCAGGGCCTGCTGCTTTTCCACCTTGGAGTGACTTTATAGCATCCAGTAATTCTGATAATGACAGAGGTTTATCGAGTTCCTCCACACTAAAAGCGCCAATTTGTGGTATCTGTAATTTATCCAGAAATGCATTAGATTGTATATTGTCTTCTTTAAACTCAGTAGTATATAGGGATTTATAGTAGTCTCTAAAAGTGTACATTATATTTTTGTGTTCGATGATTTTATCTCCATTCGTGTTAGTAATTACGAGATTGCGTTGCATATCTTGCTTGTGAATTTGTTGCTAAAAGCTTATTAGCTTTCTCCATGTTCATAATAATGATGTCTGGATTTGTAAATTAGTTGTTCGGTTTCTTTAGTTGTCAAGAGGTTTAATTCTGAATGTAGAGCCTGCCTCCTCTTATGTAGAGTCTCGCTTGGTAGTCTGGCATGTTCTTCATCTATTTTAGTAATTTCGCTTTTATCTCTGCTACTTTCTTCGCTCGGATTTATTTCTGTGGGAAAGATATGAGATAATCTGTCCTCTTAAGAAGGCCTTAAGAGTTTCCCAGAGTATTCCTGCAGAGATCTCAGGGGATGTATTTGTCTCTAGAAAGAATTCAATTTGTTTGGATATAAATTCAGTACAATTCTCGTCAGCTAATAGAAGCGGATTGAGGCCATCTGGGGTGAGTGTATGGGGCTTAGTAATTTCAGCTCCAAGATCATCGGAGCATGGTCTGAAATAACAATAGCATCGTATTTACAAGATTTAATCTTAGGCAAGAAGTTATTATCTATAAAGAAGTAATCAATCCTTGAGTAGCAATGATGTACTGGTGAGTAGAAAGAATATGTTCTTGAATTTGGGTTTAAAAACCTCCAGGGATCTGATAAGTTGTGATCAGTTATAAACTTTGTAATTATCTTTGCGGTGTTAGTTGCCGTTCCCCCTGTGGAGGAAGTCTTATCTAAAAGTGGATTTAGAACACAATTAAAGTCCCCAGCCATTATAAGTTTATGAGTGTTCAGATTGGGAATGGATGCAAATAAATTTTGTATAAATTCCTTATCATCAACATTAGGTGCATAAACATTTATCAAAATCATTTTACAGTTAGATAAGTCTCCCATGACCATCACATATCTCCCTTCAGGATCCAATACTACATCTGATGCTACAAATGGTACTGTTCTATGTATGAGAATTCCCACCCCTCTAGTTTTCTTTGTAAAACTAGAATGGAACATTTGGCCAGTCCAGTCTTTTGCAGCCGGAACTGATCCTTACTTAGTAAGTGGGTTTCCTGTAAAAATACTATTTTAGCATTTAGACCTGTTAGGTGAGAAAGTACTTTCTTTCTCTTTAATTCGTGATTCAGGCCTTTAACATTCCAGCTTACGAAGTTAACTGTCCCATCATGGAGACACTGATTCTGAGTTTTTGATGTCATTTATAGTCTTAACTGGAAGTGAGATAGTTTAGGTTTTAATTTCCTATTCCCCCAAGAGTTGTTGCCATGCAGCTTATTATTACGTTGATAGTTATAATTATAAAGATTGAGATGATAGATTAGATATAGATCAAGCCTGCTCTCTTTCTCTTCCCCCCTTAACCCCCCACCCTCCCTTTTTGCCTCCCCAGGTGAGGCTAAAACCCACTTCACGCAGTCCCAGTCCTCTGACATACCCAGAGACAGAGCACGTCCAAAGCACATCAAGCCCCCATGCAGTGGCGCACTTGATACATATTCTTAGGAAGTCATTGTGTACTGGAGATATTTCAAAGGACTGGAAAATCGCAAATATTATATGCTGTATAAGAAGGGTGTCCAAGCAGATGCAAGCAACTATGCAAGCAGCCAGTAAACTTAATATGCATCTCGGAAACATTAATGAAAGGAATTATTAAAGATAAGATTGAGCAACACATGGCAAGAACAGAAGTTTTACTGAACAGTTAGCATGGGTTCGGAAGAAGAAGGTCATGTTTAACCCAAATGCTGGAATTCTGTGATGGAAGCAGCAAAAGGGTATAACAAAGTGGAGCATATGATATCGTTCTTGACTTTCCGAAACATTAGATGACGTGCCACATGAGAGGTTGGGCATCAAACTAAAAGAAGTTGGAGTTCAGAGTCTTGTGTGTAGATGGGTGCAGAATTGGCTCGGACACAGTAAGCAGAGGGTTATAGTGTGAGGAACTGAATCAGAATTAGCCGATGTCAAGAGCTGTGTTCTATAGGGGTCAGTGCTAGGGCTGCTATTTTTAATATATACACAGTAAATTATTTGGATAGGATGGATAGGAATATAAGTAACAAGGTGATTAGGTTTGCAGATGAGTAAAGCTAGGTGGATTGGTAGTTAATCTCAATTCCTCTGAATTATTAAAGAGGGCCATTGGCAACATACAGCCTTTAAAGGAATACTTCACTCCACTCCAAAAATATATTTTTTTCAAATATTACTTACTCCATGTATTTCGTAGAGGTGGATTAATCTCATGTTTTTGTGCAGAATGGATAGAAAGACGTTTATAACATTACAGAAGCCAATCATGCCCATGGTGATCAGGGGTCTCATGAATACCAGTCAGTCAGTCAGTCATTGTCCAACCTGCTATATCCTAACACAGGGTCACAGGGGTCTGCTGGAGCCAATCCCAACCAACACAGGGCACAAGGCAGGAACAAACCCCGGGCAGGTTGCCAGCCCACAGCAGGGCTCATGTATAACAGCTTGCATGGAATTCACACTAAAACATGGTGTACAGACAAAAGTGGAAATGCACGTATGCACAAAATAATCCAGATGCATAAATCTGTGCGTACATCAAGTTCCACACACTTCTCCTTTACAAATCCCAACAAACATAACATTTAATGCATGTGCACTGGCCTACAGCCCTACCCTGACTCCCAGAATTTCACATATTTTAATATGCAAATCAATTTAAATATCACCTTCTGTACAGTGTTGCAAGGTACATGAAAAAAAGAAAAATTTCAGCGATTGCAAAGTGGAGGCAAGGAAAAACATATTATTTGTGGGCTTACACAGTGGTGTAAGAAGCAAAAGCGTGGCAGAGACACTTGAAAATTCAACTTCAGAAAGTCCCACAGTGCCCAAAAGAGAAAAGAAGTGGTCAGATAGTGGATGTGAAAAGGCAAGTTGCAGCCCATGGTCTTTTTATTCTGTTTCAGACAATATTACTAAAACTGATCCCTGATCCCTGTGTGATGATCTGGTGGTGATGATGCTGCTGTGCCAAGTATGTCTTTGGACATTGGCTGCACACACACTTCTGCCTCAGAAACCGCTGGTTGGGTGCTGATGAACTGTCCTGGAGTCACAAAATGCAATAGTGGATGCTGTAAGAGATGTGGCCAATGAACTAAGAAATAAAAGGGGTGTACTATGTAATATTGACCACAAATAAAATGAACTGGTTAAAAAATAAATCTTGCATCTGATTACTTGTTTTTACATTCTGCTAATTACAGTCAAACAAAGTTGTAACGCTGTCTGATCTGGCTGATCATTTGGTGGGTCAGGGTCAGGTTCATCATAGTGCATCTCTAGCACACGGCAACCTACTTTCTGTGCACTATAGAGCAGCACATTGATATAGTGGAAATGCTTTCTATTTGCATAAGCAAATTCATTCTCTGAAGGTGCCTTCATAGGGTAGTGACAGCACTGAGTGCTACAACAGACCGATTCTCTGCTCTTTACTTTGAGGTGACTCGCTATCCTTAAAAGGACTGCTTGCCTTTTGCCTCACTATTTGGAAAAAGCATCTGCGACTGTGTGGAGCTGCTGTTTATATAGGCTTCCCTGCTATATATGATGTAATGTCAGCTCATTCTTTTGGTGATTCATCCCTGGCTGATATAACATGTCCAACATCATTGCAATAGCAATGTGTGTGCAGCTGACCGCTCCGATTACATTTGGAAAACAGGATATTTGTGCAAAGTGCGCTTTTGTGTTTGCCAGTTCAACCACAGTGTAAGGAAATTTTATGTATCTGAATGACAAGTGGATAATACCATCCCATACAGCTGGCATGGTGAGACTCAGTAATGATTGTGAAATACCCAATCGGTCAGCAAGTTCAAGTTGAAAAGCTCCTGTGGCTAAAAACCCAAGAGTAGACAGAATTTGCAAAGGAGCAGGTAGAGCACAATTCCTCAAAGTCTGCTTTTGTAAAGCTGGCACCAGTTCAGCACACAGCTGCAAGAGGATAGCTGTTGGAAATCGAAATCGACTTAGAAGTCAGTCATCATCATTGGAAAATACACGCGCTCTTCTATTTCTTCCATCTGTGATGTTTTCAAACAGGGTTGTTGGAATAATTTGGCTATTTTGTGCACCATTGTATTGTTACAGAATGATTACAATCAAGTGAATTAAATTTGTAAATGACATGCAATTAATTTTGGTGTATTTGATAAATCCTGCCTTATTTATACTAATTTAAAAAATGGTAGACTACACAGTAACAGTAGCACTGCTTTGACGCTGGGTGCTGTCGGTTTGCAAAACCGAGCAGAAATGTGCATATGCATGGTATGAGGCTCTATTTGGATTTATGGCATGTTTAGTTTTTAAACATCTCAAAAGGTATACGCATTGTTTATACGTGTGAAAAACATCCATGTTAAAAAGAAAAAAACATCTCACGTTATTTATGTCACATAATCCACATATCTGTTATCCAGTTGCTTGCTCAAAATATGCAAAATCAATGCTTTTGTGCTAAAATATTGTTAAATAGTTACATTTAGAATTATCAGTATATATAAGAAATCCCAAGACTTTCAGGGAGGAAGTTTTGAATTGAGAACATGGCTCTTGGCCATTGAATGATGGGGAGAGGTGGGTCTACAAGTCAAAGAGGGAGACAGAGAGATGATCAAGCACTTAAAGAGAGCAGGCATTAAAAACCTTCTCCTGGCCATTGGAGATCTCCTGAAGGATGATGGCTTGAATTGGCTCACAGAGTCGGGGAAAGAGAATATAAATTACACAAACTGAAAATCTTTCAAAATTTGTCATATTGTACAACCACTAAAGGACAATACTAAAAGATATGTCAACATCAACATCAAATAATCTACACTGGAAGAAGAAAAGCAAATAAATATACATAAATGTCCAGTTTAGTTAAATCAGCCAAGTACCAAATTCTGTTGTACATAAGTAATCAAAGAGATTTATGATAATGAGGATGACTACTCCGAAACAGTGTTGTGACACTTTAAATTGCATCACAGATAATCAACCAGTGTATCTCTATCTTTTAATCCCCAGGGCAAAAGTATTCAGAACACTGTAGGGTCAAAGGGCCTGCTCCAGCAAACTGAAATTAAGCTAAGTGCCAGACACAAGAAAATAATGCATATTCCAATAAGATATATTTTTCTAGATAAGACACTGCATTGAGCATATCATGGAAAACTGGAGAAATCTAATTATGACACCTAAGTTGACTCTCCCATAAACATTTTAACATCATATTAAATTATTAAGATAAGTTTACTACTTATTTCTTTGCACAATAGCTCCATCTGCTTAATGCAGAGATTCCACTACTTGCTACTTCACTCTGTATCTCCTTTCCTTCCCCAGTTCCTCACAGATGTCAGTTTACTTGGTCAAAGCACCCTTGATCCCCATTATGATTCTGGGTTTTAGCCTTTTGTAATTCAATTAATTTGATTTTGGATTTTTTTGGAAATATTTTTCCTATTGTTTAATATTTTCATTATTTCAAAAGTGACACGCACAAGCGAGGAGGGTGTGTTGAGAAGATGAAAGAGTACTTCAAGAGGCTGATGAATAAAGAGAACAAAAGGGAGAAGTTGGATGATGTGGAGATAGTGAATCAGGAAGTGCAACCGATTAGCAAGGTGGAAGTAAGGACAGCTATGAAGAGGATGAAGAATAGAAAAGCTGTTGGTCCAGATGACATACCTGTGTAAGCATGGAGATGTTTAGGAGAGATGGCAGTGGAGTTTTTAACCAGATTGTTTAATGGAATCTTGGAAAGTAAGAGGATGCCTGGGGAATGGAGTAGAAGTGTATTGGTGCCGATATTTAAGAATAAAGGGGACGTGAAGAGCTGCAGTAACTACAGGGGGATACAATTGATGAGCCACAGCATGAAGTTATGGGAAAGAGTAGTGGAAGCTAGGTTAAGAAGTGAGGTGATGATTAGTGAGCAGCAGTATGGTTTCATGCCAAGAGAGAGCACAACAGATGTAATGTTTGTTCTGAGGGTGTTGATGGAGAAGTTTAGAGAAGGCCAGAAAGAGTTGTATTGTGTCTTTGTGGACCTTGAGAAAGCATATGACAAGGTGCCTTGAGAGGAGCTGTGGTATTGTATGAGGAAGTCGGGAGTGGCAGAAAAGTATGTTTGAGTTGTACAGGATATGTATGAGGGAAGTGTGACCGTGGTGAGGTCTGCAGTAGGAGTGACGGATGCATTCAAGGTGGAGGTGGGATTACATCAGGGATCGGCTCTGAGCCCTTTCTTATTTGAACTGGTGATGGACATGTTGACAGATGAGATTAGACAGGAGTCCCCATGGACTATGATGTTTACTGGTGACATTGTGATCTGTAGCGATAGTAGGGGGCAGGTTGAGGAGACCTTGGAGAGGTGGAGATATGCTCTGGAGAGGAGAGGAATGAAGGTCAGTAGGAACAAGACAGAATACATGTGTGTAAATGAGAGGGAGGTCAGTGGAATGGTGAGGCCTAAGAGAAGATTTATGGAGGTGCTGATCCGCAGTGGCAACCGATAACGGGAGCAGCCAAACGAAGAAGATTATTTCAAAAGTGATGTCACAACAATGCCATTTTGTATGGTTGCTATTTGTGGCTTCTTTCATTTTGTGCTTGTTTCCTATGTTATTTATGGTTGCCATGCCTATTGCTGGTCACATGATGCATTATGTTATAGTCTCCTACCTATTTAATATGGCAGTGTGCAGCTTCTACCAACCAAGCTGTTTGAATCACTATCAAACAAACGATCACCTTTAGAGATAGTTAGAGGAATATAAATCGGGTCTGTGTGGAGACCTTTGCAGTGTGTGACTGGCTTTGTGTTTCTGGCCTCATTGATCTCTCACAGTATTTTTTCCTTTGTCTTTTTTACACAAAGATCTTAGCATGCGCCAATTTGCCTCATATGTCTCCTGGTCATTTTCTCTTTCCCTTTCCCATTGGGCAATTTACTTTTTCAAAGTGACCATAACAATGCAGCTGCAGGGCATCAGGAAGAGAAAGAGGATCAGGAATTGCTTACCAACCTGATAGCCACAATTACACTGTGCACAAAGGACAAGCTGACGGAGAATAAAGCGACATAAATAGCCATGCAAATAATTGGCTGTTATGTTTAAGTCATAAGTCCTGAGCCTTGACGGGTTCTCCATTTCATGCCACACTCCTGCGCATTATTGAACATTACGTTATGGTGACGTTGGTCCTTTTTTCTTGCAATGCTACTCCATGGCCTGACATTTCAGACAGTGATTTTTCTTACAAAAGACTGAAGCACAGCTTTCATCATTTCAAGCAATGTGGTCCATAAAGAGTTTCCCGTCAAATTATGTAAAGCATCGTTTTGATTATTCTCATTAACAGAGGGCATTTTATCACAGTGGCCGTTGATTTAACAAATCTGTGACCTGAGGTCTGCCTCTGTAGGCCTCCATAGGCTAATCACTTTAGGACTCTGCTTACAAGCAGCTGAAAGACACAAATCAGTGCTTTGAAATCTTTTAAATACGATGTTAAATATTTAATCAAAGTGCTGTGGTGATTGACACAGGGCTGCAAATAATCTCACACATGCATACATATTTCTAACCTTGTGATATTGAGGAGTTGGAGTTAACTTAAAAGACATTAGCAATTATTTGTTGCTAATGACGAAGTGATAATATCTTTGTACTGCATACTAATGACAATAAACTTGAACTTGACTTGATTTGAGTAGACTTTTAACATCCTGCTGTTAATAGATTGGATGACGAACGTCTGACCAAGGACCTCTTCAAATGAAATCTGTATTATCATGTAGCATAGATGCTTGGAAGGTGGCTTGGTATTACAGTTACACAATAATAGACCAGTACAGAACACATATTCCCCATGGGATCCACTAAATCCACATCAGGGTTGTAAAGGAAAGTAAAATAAACAGAATGCAATATCTATACAACTAAAAACGATATAAGAAGTAATTGATCAATATAGAATCAACATTACACCTTCGTTAAATACTCTACTGTACTTTATAATACTGAGAAAACTGAAAGGTAATGGGGGCAGAATTGTTGTAAACCTGCTGACTAGATGAACTAAGTGATTAAAGGAATTAATTTTGACGTGGCGAGTGGCCCTGCAATTTGGAAACGACCATCTATCTACTTCAGCCAGGTGTTACGTGACCATCCCCTGCTCAAGAACCCAACAATGAGGATCCTGCGAACCGGATCACTCTCAGGGAATCGTGCTACATGGCTGTAGTGTTGTAGCTGACACTTCCTCACATTGTAGGTAATGTGCCTCATTTGGGACTCCATGAGCAACCGCTCGTTCGACACCAGCGGTACCCAAGGATTCTCTAAAGAGACACAGTACCAAAGGAATCCAGTCTTCATCTCAGGTCACTGATTAGCTTCCATGTCTCACAACCATATCTTAAAACAAGAAGCACTAGGACTCTGAAGACCTGGACCTCAGTTTATTTCCAGTGAACTCATGACCATCCATGCTCTCTCAATATGTCTGCTTACTTATCTTTCAAATACAGGTAGTAAAATAAATTTAAAATATAGCTTCTTCTGTGCCTCTCCTTGATATCTTCACCTATCATTAAACTATTTTGCTCTACATATACCCTCAGCATTACTCCTACGCCTCTTCTCACTATCTTCACATGTTTCAACTTTTGTTGCCCTATGTGTACCCTCAGCATGCTTCCTGCACCTCTCCTTAGGATCTTCGCACGTCTCAACCGCTCTTGCCATATGTGTACCCTCAGTGTTCTTCCTACCCCTTGTCTTGGTATCCTCACACGTCTCAACCTTTGTTGCCCTTTGTGTACCCTCAGCGTTCCTCCTATACCTTTCCTTGGTATCCTTGTGTGTCTCTAATTAATAAGTCTAATTCCTCCTTCTGTCTGCATGACCCTGTCCCCACTTCTCTGCTTAAGACATGCTCATCCATAATTAGTATTCCTGTTGCCTTATTGTTATGTGCATGTTTCATTTCAGGTTCGTTCCCTACTGCCCTCAAAACTGTTGCAGTTACACCAATCCTTAACAAACCTGACCTGGATCCTTCCTTTTTCTCCAGTTACAGGCCTATTTCTAATCTCCGTTTTTAGCTAAGGTGATGGAACGTGTGGTTGCTACACAACTCCATGCCTTTCTTCTAGACAATATACTCTATGAGCTTTTTCAGTCTGGCTTTTGTACACAGCACAACACTGAGACAGCTCTTCTCTGTGTAGTTAATGATCTTCTCCGGTCTGCAGACTATGGTTCACTTAATATTCTCCTCCTTCTTGACTTAAGTGCAGCATTTGACACTGTTAGTCATGAAATCCTCCTGTCACGTCTCTCTGCTGTAGGCATCTCTGGCTTAGCCCTTCAATGGCTCACGTCATATCTCTCTAATAGGATAGGCAACAGTTTGTCACACTCGGCCGATATAAATCCTCCACCTCACCCGTGTCGTGTGGTGTCCCTCAGGGTTCAGTCCTTGGGCCATTACTTTTTCTACTTTATATCCTTCCTTTGGTTCAGATTATTCACAGACATGGCCTTAACTTCCACTGTTATGCAGACGATATACAGTTATATCTTAGTACACACTCCCCTACAGATTCACCTCCCAGCACACTCAGTGACTGCATCACTGATCTTAAGCTATGGATGGAAAATCATTTTCTCAAACTTAATGCCAATAAAACTGAAGTGTTACTGGTAGGTCCAAAATCCCAACTTTCTAAGACATCTGACTTCTCTGTTTTTATTGATGGAACACTTGTCAAACCTGCTCCTGTTGTCAGAAATCTTGGTGTTTTGTTTGATTCATCACTTAATTTTGAGCTACACATTAGGTCTCTTTCCAAAATTTCATTCTGTTATCTCTGTAACACTGCCCGCTTCCATCCATTTCTGTCCTTTAATGATGCTCAAACTCTGGTTCATTGTTTCATAATGTCTCGTATTAATTACTGTAATTCACTTCTTCAATGGCCTCCCTGCAAAATCTATACAGAAGCTATAGTACATTCAGAACTCTGCAGCTAGAGTCCTCACCCACACAAAGCATTCTGCTCACATCTCCCCTGTTCTCTCCCAGCTTCACTGGTTACTGGTTCCATCAAGGATTAAATTCAAGATTCTGCTTCTCACCTTCAAGGTCCTACATAACCTTGCCCCCCTCTACCTCACTCAGTCACTAGCTCCTTACACTCCTTGTTGCTCTCTCAGGTCCTTGCACAGTAATCTCCTTACTGTCCCACACACCAGCCTCTCTACACTAGGAGGCAGGTCCTTCAATGTTATAGCCCCTCAACTCTGGAACCCTCTTCCTCAGTCTCTCCGAGATTACTCATCTTTCTGCACTTTTAAATCTCAACTCAATACTTTCCTCTTCTACGAACTTTTGTCATCTGTGTATTTTTTTCCCTCTGTATGTAAAGTGACCTTGGGTTTGTGAAAGGCACTCAATAAATGTAATTTATTATTATTATTATTAACTGAAACAACATCGTATATTTTTAAATGAATAAAAACAGAAGGTGATAAATAGAAGGTGAAAATAACAACACAGAGGAACAAAAATAAACAGAAAATAAAAATAAACAGAAAAGCACTTACAAAATCTCCTAACAACTGCTAGGCTGGAAATAGTGTAAAGTCAAAAAGAGAAATGACATAAGCTCAATGTGTGAGACAAAAATCAAAGTAAAACAGACTGTGCTAGGAGATCAGAAAGACCAGGACAATCAAAAAGCACAAAATCTGTTTATTTGTTTTAGGTTTGATATCTTGGGGTAGGGTCATATGGAACTGATAACTTTTTATGTTTTATGCACTAGACATCATGTACTGTGGATTACGGGATGTTGCCACACATGGCAATGGGCAAACTGGTAACACAAACTGTAAGGAAACAAAATGGCAACAGAAGCACCATAAGCTGAAAGCCATAAATACACTTAAAAACTAAAGATAAGATAATCCAAAGACATTCTCCATGAAATTAAACTCCAATAGTGATCAATACTGCGGAGGGCTGGCGCCCTGCCTGGGGTTTGTTTCCTGCCGTGCATCCTGTCTTGTCTCCAGCAGACCCCTATGACACTGTAGTTAGGATATAGTGGGTTGGATAATGGATGGATGGATGGATAATGGATGGATGGATGGATAGTGATCAATAGTGTTATTAAAAGGCAAGGAAAAATATAATTCATGATGCAGGACATAACAACAACTCTCAATGATCCACTGTTGTGACTCCATCTGTGACCTTAATATAAAAGCACAGGGAGGACCCAGCAGTAGTAAACTCAGGGTGGCCCCCCCTCCTTAGGTTCCACCCACAAACCACAAGGAATGAAGGTGCATTTTAAAGAAACAGGATATAGATATTAAACAGTAAATTGACATAACAATATTAACAAAAAATATATGAAAACATCAAAAGTACTTGAAACACAACAAGAATGAGGTTTTCTCTCTGTCTAAGCCGTGTAGGTGAATGGTCATCAGGTATTGGCGAGAAATGAAGGGATGTGGCACTGACAGTCTGCAAGATAAGCAGCTGAGTTTCTGCAGGGTCACCAGAATACTGGAGCACTTAAGGTTCTTCTTAATCTTGGAGCTCTGACAATGTAATTAACATCAAGTATTCTCTGAGACAGTTTCGCAATTATACGCAATTAGATGATTAATTAAGTTGTGGAGGAATCTGAGCTCTTAATGTGTCTGTTTCATCTAATGAATATTGTGTCCAGTTCCTCTTGGACATCGTGGGGTCTCCCAATCGCCTTACCTGCTTTCCGCTGCTGCAGCAGAAGCTACTCTTTTTCTCCTTCACAATCATCTCTATTTAATAGATAGATAAATAAATAGATACTTTATTAATCCCAAGGGGCAATTCACATGCTCCAGCAGCAGCATACTGATAAAGAACAATATTAAATTAAAGAGTGATAACAATGAAGGTATAACAGACAGACAATAACTTTGTATAGTGTTAACGTTTACCCCCCTGGGTGGAATTGAAGATTCACATTGTGTGGGGGAGGAACGATCTCCTCAGTCTGTCTCTGAAGCTGCTCCTCTGTCTGGAGATGATCCTGTTCAGTGGATGCAGTGGATTCTCCATGATTGACAGGAGCCTGCTCAGCGCCCATCACTCTGCCACGGATGTCAAACTGTCCAGCTCCGTGCCTACAATGGAGCCTGCCTTCCTCACCAGTTTGTCCGGGCGTGAGGGGCATCCCTCTCCTTTATGCTGCCTCCCCAGCATACCACCTGTCTAATTCTTTCTTGCACAGAGCATCAGTATTGGCAGTCCAGTCCAATTTGTCATCCAGCAACACTCCCAGATATTTACAGGTCTGCACCCTCTGCACACAGTCACCTCTGATGATCACGGGGTCCGTGAAGGGCCTGGGCCTCCTAAAATCCACCACCAGCTCCTTGGTTTTGCTTCAGTTGTAGGTGGTTTGAGTCGCACCATTTAACAACGTCCTTGATTAGTTTCCTATACTCCTCCTCCTGCCCACTCCTGATGCAGCCCATGATAGCAGTGTCATCAGCAAACTTTTGCACGTGGCAGGACTCCGAGTTGTGTTGGAAGTCTGATGTATATAGGCTGAACAGGACCGGAGAAAGTACAGTCCGCTGTGACGCTCCTGTGTTGCTGACCACAATGTCTGACCTGCAGTTCCCAAGACGCACATACTGAGGTCTGTCTGTAAGATAGTCCACAATCCATGCCACCAGGTATGAGTCTACTCCTGTCTCTGTCAGCTTGTCCCTAAGGAGCAGAGGTTGGATGGTGTTGAAGGCGCTAGAGAAGTCCAGAAACATAATTTTTACAACACCACTGCCACTGTCCAAGTGGGAGAGGGATCGGTGTACCATATAGATGATGGCATCCTCCGCTCCCACCTTCTCCTGGTATGCGAACTGCAGAGGGTCGAGGGCGTGGCGGACCTGTGGCCTCAGGTGATGAAGCAGCAGCCGCTCCATGGTCTTCATCACATGTGACGTCAGAGCGACAGGCTTCTTTGTTTCTTTCTTTCTTGATCCACTCCATTTTTGTTTTTCCCCCCCGTGTCCTACTCATTATATATTTTGTGGGTGCAGGTGCTTTGCTCAAGAACACGCAGTACGCCAATGAGGAAACTGACTGAGCTGATCACATTTGAACATGAATGCCCTCAGCCAATTTCCCCATTGCTTACTCTGTAGTTGCACAGCTTTGAAGCAGCACTGATTTTACTACTAAAATCACACACCACCATGGACTCCTAATGCTCTTTGCCACACTCCAAACCCCATAAGCCTCCCAGAAGGGATGTCCAGCCAGACTGACCCGTGCAAACTGGTTTCCAAGATCCGTGATGTAGCCCTCCACACAATAAAGCAAACCAAATCCCCCCTTTCAAACCCAAGGCATTAACAAAATGAGAACGTTTAATAGTAATATTAAAACCATCAATAAATAAATGGTCCACTAAAAGTTTGATTATCATTCTTTCCATTCTGATTTGCGTACACACGTTTCTTATTAGTTAGTCACCAAATACTCTTGTTGTTGTCCATTGGTCTTTGTTCCTCATTGCCACTGGTCCATTCCAACTCTGTCACGATTTTGTGATGTCCCAGCTTGCCCGCAGCCTGGCATCTTCCTTATCCCAGAACACTGATAATCATAAAACCAAGATCAATAAGTGCAATGAGGACACAAAGCAACAAGGGTAGTACAAAAAATGTATTGTGTGTTTTACTCAAATCAGAGTCGAAATAAATAAAGTGCAGTGCTGTTATCTCTTCAAATGAGTCATCCAATAAATTCTGTGTGCATTGTGGGAGGTAAATCAACAAATAAATAAATAGATAAGTCCACAGGAATGTTAAAATCAAGGTTAAAACACAGTTAAAATCCGGACACTTCCTTCCATATGAGCCTCAGTGCATCTTTCTGTCACTTGTCTCTCCATTCACCTAGCGAGGTCATCCATTAGTTGGCTTTCATCCCAGCCACCTCAGCCTGTAACCCACTCAGACGCCCATTTTCACCATCCCAGGCATCTTTGGGATGATCACTGAAGCCAATGGCTGTTCCTGCTCTCTCCATACTCAACAGGAGCAGCTCACTCCTGGAGCTCCATTCTTCTTGCTCACCGTGGGGCCTCCCAATCACCTTGCCTGTAGTCTGCTGCCCCAACTCACACTCCCAATCCTACTCGTTCTGTTCTTCCCAACCGTCTCTCTTCTTTGATTTACTCCTCTGTTCTTTGTGTCTTTCTTTTCTCTCTTCTCTTTTGTTTCCTCTCTTGTTTTCTTTGTCTCCCCCTCTCTGCCCTACTCAGACTCATTATATACTCTGTGGGTGCAGGTGTTTTGCTTAATGACCCACAGAGCGCCAATGAGGGAGCCACCTGAGCCAATTGCAGTTGCATGTGAACACACCCTCAGCCAATTTCTCCATCGCTCACCCTGTGGTGAGCAACGCGCACTGACACTCACCAGGCCTGAGCCGCACTGATTTTACTACTAAAATCACAGACCCTGGATTTGAAAAGGCTCTTGGGTAGTGTCCTGTTAGCCCTTATGTAGAGTCTGGTCTTGGAATGGAATGATGCTGTTATGAGCACTTTGTCTCAAGAGATAATAGTTAATAGTTTAAACATAAAGTGTTTAAAGTCCATGTGGTAGTGCTTGTTCTAAGCTATGTGTCCATTTATTAAACTGTAACAGGCAACACCTCAGTAACACAGAGGTCACAAAGATACATTGTTGAATGTTACCTTTACACTTAGTATAATTGTAATCTAGACAGGAAGAGATTTCCTTGTCATAGACATGTTGTTAGGCAGTAAGCTTGTGAAGTCCTTAAACATTTCAAATAACTGTTGGCATTGGCCTGAGCCATTAAGAATAGCTAGGGACCAGGGAATATCAATGGGGAAAAATAAAGCCTCATTCACAACTGCGTATTAATGCAGGTACATTTTTGACAAGATTTTTTTTTGGGCATTTACCTTTGCTATCTCCGCATGCTTCTGCTTGTGATTTTGTGTAATAATAAAGTTCTCCAGTGAAAAGAAAAACACTGGAGTTATTTCTTGTCAAGTTCAGAAAGCATACGCTTTAGCTTGAATACGCAAGTTCATACACATTAATTTCCCATCGTTAATTTAAGACAAATTGGTGCTTTGGTTTAGGAGGTCCTGTTTGGTGACTGAAGTGTCCATGTGGCCTGCTTCAATTGCAGGAAACATTAAAAAACAGATGCTAGGGAACAGCTATGGATGGGTTTTCCTGCTGAACATTTTTTTAGAACATTAGGATAATCTAGACGAGAACAGGCCATTCAGCCCAACAAAGCTTGCCAATCCTATCCAATTAGTTCTAAGGAAACATCAAGTCAAGTTTTGAAAGTTCCTAAACTCTCACTGTCTATACTGCTACTTGGTAGCTTATTCCAAGTGTCTGTTGTTCTCTGTGTAAAGAAAAACTTCATGATGTTTGTGCGAAATTTACCCTTAAGTTTCCAGCTGTGTCGCTGTGTTGTTGATGTGTTGATGAGCTAATTTTAAAATACAAGTCTCGAGCCACTGTACTAATTCCCTTCATAATTTTAAACACTTCAATCATGTCACCTCTTAATCTTCTTTTGCTTTAACTGTAAAGGCTCAGCTCTTTTAATCTTTCCTCATAATTCAACCCCTGTAGACCTGGAATCAGCCTAGTCGCTCTTCTCTGGACCTTTTCTAGTGCTGCTATGTCCTTTTTGTAGCCTGGAGACCAAAACTGCACACAGTACTCAAGACGAGGCCTCACCAGTGCATTATAAAGGTTGAGTGTAACCTCCTTGGACTTGTACTCCACACATCGTGCTATATAACCTAAAATTCTGTTAGCCTTCTTAATGGCTTCTGAACACTGTTTGGATTCCTTAATCCATCTCTGACAAAAAATAGTTGCATCAGATATTTAAAAAATGAAAATGTGCGCTTCAACTAAAATGTCAAAAAATAAATATTCTTGATTGTAACAGAAAAAAAATTAAAAATAACATTTATAATCACTGAAATAATCTATTGAAAATGTATCATTTTTTACCTTACGGGAGTGTCTCTTACAGAGCTAGGACCACCAGTAAAGAATCAAATATCAAAAATATTATATTCATGAACATCAACCTCAAAATAGCATAAAATGACACTCCACATGCCTATATAACTGATCTGCTTCGTTTTTGAAGTTTTGTGATTCCTCCTTTCCCATCAGGGGGTAAACCTCTTGGGTCAGTTGATGTGGTGTACACAACCTCAAGTCCTTGTGATCATTTTTGCCTGTTGGTTTACTCTCTATCATAGGGGTTGTGGCCTGTTGGGGGTGCATCACCTCCCCAAACCCAATGCAGACAGACCCAGACACAAGTTCCACAAGCACAACACAGGCTTTATTCAGTGGGAAACACTTTTCAGTTGTTTCCCACAGCACAGTAATGTACAGCACCAGCAGTACACAGTAACAGCACATTCTCTTTCTCCTTCTCTCTCTCTTCATCTTTCCTTTTCTCTGTCCTTTTCTCTGCTTCCAACACTCCTACTCCAGCAAACTTTGTCTTCTCCCTCCTGACACTGGGCCGGGAGCAGTGGCAGTGGGCTCCTTTTATCCTGCTCCCGCAAGTATTTCCGATGGGCTGTTAGTGTGGTGTGGAAACACGTCTGGGTAAGGCAGAAGCCTGATAAAGTAGGGCTCCTCAATCCCTGCAGCCCCCACCCCAGGGCACCCCCGAACCTAACAGAGCAGAGCTATCATACTCCAACTTCAAGTGTGCTCTGTGGGAATTTGTGGAGCTGCCATCTGCCCATACAATGCCCTGTACATGATCTCTCCACCCAGTTCTTCTTTTAAGAAGACATTCCGGACAGGCAAGGCCCATGGCCGTCAACCACATGGTGTCATTTTCTGCACAAAATATGGTCTAAAACTGGGCTTTTTAGGTCTAAGGGCCAAAAATACCTGAGAACCCCAAAAAGCTGGACATTTTGCATGACCAGACATTAAGATAAATCAAACAGTACAGTGATCCCTCACTATATTGCGCTTTGACTTTTGCGGCTTCACTCCATTGCAGATTTTATATGTAAGCATATCTAAATATATATCATGGATTTTTTCGCTGGTTCATGGATTTCTGCGGACAATGGGTCTTTTTATTTCTGGTACACGCTTTCTCAGTTGGTTTGCCCAGTTGATTTCATACAAGGGAAGCTATTGGCGGATGGCTGAGAAGCTACCCAATCAGAGCACGTATTATGTATTAACTAAAACTCTTCAATGATATACGATATGCTTCCCGCACAGTGCCTTGCATACTTAAAAGCCCGAACGGCACCTATTGATTTTTGATTGTTTGCTTTTCTCTCTCTCTCTCTCTGACATTCTCTGCTCCTGACGGCACTCCTTTGAAGAGGAAGATATGTTTGCATTCTTTTAATTGTGAGACAGAACTGTCATCTCTGTCTTGTCATGGAGCACAGTTTAAACATTTGAAAAAGAGACAAATGTTTGTTTGCAGTGTTTTAAAGTCCCTGTCTCTACAACTTCCTGTGTTTCTGTGCAAATCTGTGATCCAAGCATGACAATATAAAAATAACAATACAAACATATAGTTTTTACTTCGCGGATTTTCACTTTTCGCGGGGGGTTTTGAAACGCAACCCCCGCGATCGAGGAGGGATCACTGTATATCATATGTGGGAATAGATAGATAGATAGATAGATAGATAGATAGATAGATAGATAGATAGATAGATAGATAGATATTCTCGTACTAGTGATTCAGGAGGCACTGGACAAAAAAACTTTATAACTAATTCTTATAAACACAAAAAATATTAATAAATTTTGTTATCTGTGCTACAACATGATGCAAATGTTACCCTTACAGCCTCTCAGGGCCAGAGACCTAAGCTCAGTTACCATTTCTGTCAGTGTGGGTTTTGCATTTTTATCCCCCTTAAATTAAATATATTTCTAGGAACATCCTAAAGACATGAATGTTAGTTTGACTCAATATTAACCTAATATGAAAGGGTGTGCTATCCATGGCTGGGCCCTTACCTTGAAGGACGGACTCAAGGGCCTACAACCTTGAATTGGACTAACCAGGTTTAGAAGGTGCAATAGGTAATGTATTTCCCGCCATCAGACTCTGCAAAATGTAAGTTTAGAAAATGGCTGAATAAATGAATCCAAATATCAGTCATGCATCAATGAAATCTGGTATGTAATGGTGAAAGAAAACAAAGATTGAGTTATCAGGCGACCACTTGGTGTTACCGTTTCTGTTCAATAATCCAGGATCACATAACATCCACCTACTCTGGCATATTCTGAGCCCCACATGGAAACTAATATGAACTGGGGCAGATTGTTGAATGACTAATACTGGTTTCATTAAACTTTCATAAAAGAGCTCCTTTAATCTCATAAATTGTTTATTAATTTACCTCACATGACTGACCTGCTATCAACACTCGCAGTCCTCCAGATATTAGATCAACCTCCAGATAATTTCCCTGTTCTCTTCTAATGCTAGCAGGAGACCAAATAAACACTTAGTCCCAAACCCAGATTTCTACTCATTGTGATGTAGTAAAGTCTCCCTGTTTGTGTCTGTCAGGCAAGCATTAACTCTCCCATTTCCTGCTAACCAGACCTGAAAGTATGTGAATTCTTCTATTTTTGTAACCTGATCATTTAGCTGAGAATAGAAACCAGCAACCCTGGTGATAACATTAATGAAATGAGACGGCTTTGTGTGGCTTGGCTGTTATGCTAAGATTTCAACTCATAAACTCAATTGGGTAATGGCTTGGCCCCTTGAGAATAAGCAGCTATGAGGAACCTTTCATATTTTTACCAGCTAAAATATACATTTCCCCAGTGACAAGCCCGGGCAGCAGTTAAAAAGAAGCTGCCATTTGAAAGCCATCAGCTGAAAAGTAAACTAAATTTTATCGGGCCAGCTTGGATTATTAAGATGACATGCTCAATCAGAAAGGCTTCTTACAGACTGAGATCCAAAGTCGAAAAAAGTGAGCCAATTTGGACCGGAGTGGAGGATCATCCGACAAGCCCTGCAATTCGGTGAAACAAAAGCCATCAGGGAAACAGAGCACAAAATATTGCCTTGAGTTATGCTTTAATAAGCAGGGCTGCCCATTGTTACTGTTTAAGCCTGCTATAGGAAATGAACCCCCACCACCCCTTATCTTCATTGCCTGCACATTTGTCAGATAGCGGCGCTCAGCAGGGCAGAAAATGATAATTTAAAACAGCGACGGGAAGGAGAAATAAATAAGATTGTCAGGGTGGACCACCTGAAGGAAAATCTTGACTGGCTGACCTTAAGAAAAAATAAATAGTTGCACAATTATGCATGGCTCTAAAGAGGGCACTTTGTGTTTTGTATTCGCCCACCAGCACTGACAGCTGTGCCACGTTAAGGTTTTTTTTTTTTTTGGAATAATTTCAGGGCTGCAAATTTGTTGTTTGTGTTTTAATGGATGACAGTGTACAATGAGGAACACCTTGTCTCCTGAGGTCCTGAAGTAATAAGCAAAAGTTGTGTTGCTTTTTCTTTTTTTTTTACTTTGCCATGCCACTCTCATATTGCTGTGAGGTACCAGGATGTGTTGTCACAGGCAGATTTGTGTCAGACATACTGCACAAAGGGTCATGCTGACAAAGGCGATGCTTCCGACAGATCTGAAAAACATGAAGTATGTAGTTTAGTTCATGTGTGAGAACAGATGGCAACTTCATTGCATTTTAGGATAGTTGTTAGAAACTACAGCTAAAAGCGCATTCCATCTATCACTTAAATTAATTACTAACATTTTTGGAGTTGCAGAAGAGGCAAAGAATGTAAAATGAAATTTGTATTCCAAGAGGTACAGGCTATTAAAGTTGGTCTTCACCTTGGCAGTTAACAGTTGATTAGCATTGATAATTCAAGCATTGTGTCATTGTAGATCCCACTGTTTGAGATTTTGTTGGCAAAATCGGTGCAATCAATAAGATGGTCAGTTAGTACTAAACAAACATCCTTCTGTCAATCTTCATCAGACCAGTTCTGGGTTAGGCGTGATCACAGTCTGTCCTGGAAGAACTGGGTGCAAAGCAGAATCAAGGCCATCACAGAGCACACTTCTACCAGGCACCCACACTCACTCCGTCACTCTCTTCGGGCAGTCAGTTCACCCAATCTGCTTGGCTTTAAAGATATGAGAGGAAGGCCACACCAAATATTTTTCAAGTATCGTTTTTAACACTAGAATTACCAGAGCCTACGAAAAAACTCGTAATTCCGTCCCACCTTAAACTGCTTCTTAAATCCCTTCACACCTCTATAGCGCGTCTTTAGTGAAAACAGCCGTGTCAGATGGGGTTGTATGGATTGATTCTGAACACGACTGAGAGAGTGAAAAGTGAATAAAAAAAAAAAAAAGCTAACCTTTACAAAGATCATAAATTGCACCGGCTGTTACAGACTGAAATCAAATGTATGTTTTTATACTAAAACAGTAAGACTAAGAACAGTTTACTTCTCAAAAGGAAGGAGCGCAGGATCGAACCCGTGACCCCTTGATTCCCAAGCGGGGGCTGTATCTATTGAACCACGGAGTCAGTTATAGTAAACTGGTGTCAATGTAAACTTGTTAAGGCGGCTTTTCTTTCTGCAGTTATATGTTTGAATAAAAGTGCAATTGTGTTATTCTTGTGAAAATGTTTCTTTGCTATTTGGACTTCAGGCTTCATACATTATATAGTTTATGCCTACATTTTGTCATCTACTACTAGAATATAAAAAAGTTTCTGTTTTAACAATGTGTGTACACAGATTACTGTAGAAACGGAACAGACATGAAATGCGTGTGTTCCAAATAACGATCTATTATTTCACTCTAAAACTCCACTTCACTCCCAGATACTCAATCAAGGCATGAGCTGAGAGAAGTTCGTGCACGTTCTAAATTGGTGGGGGGATGGAATAGCCGGCTGCTCCGAGCTTCTCTTTATCAGCACATTTAGAGAACAAAGGGCGCTGGCGGAGAGGTGTGAAGGGATTTAAGAAGCAGTTTAAGGTGGGACGGAATTACGAGTTTTTTCGTAGGCTCTGGTAATTCTAGTGTTAATTAAATTCAGTCCCTCTAGGGCTATTCTAGAAACTCACATTGCCAGGTTTGTATTTGCACGTGCACTAGAGAGAGTTTGATTTCTCTGCTTCTTATAAATTATACTGAACAATGAAGATTTTGGTTCCTAAACAAGTTTGGGTGTATGTCATGGATTTTGGCCTCCTTTATATTTTATTATCACTTACCATTTTATCTCAAGCACATATTTTTGTGATTTCCTCACCTACAGTGCATGTAAGATTCAGGGCAAATACTAAGAGAGCCAGAGAGCTGGCTGAATTGTGACTACCAAATGAAAACACCATTAACAGTGTGACGCACTAGCGCATGGGGAGCAGCTGAAGGGCCCAACGCGCATCGCGACAACTCGTGCCAGGGGACAAAGGCGGGGTACTAACCTCTCTCTCTCTTTTCCCATAGAAAGGACAAAGCACCGCCGCCATGATTCATCCCACATAAACAAAGCACCATCACTTCAGGGTTCCTATCTTCCCTGTGTTGATGACGTCCAATACCCACCCACCACCACGCCTTCCCAACATTCCACGTCCGTAATTTCCGGTCCGGCTCTTTATAATGTCCGTGCAACCATCCCTATTTGTCTAATGCATTTCTCTGTTTTGTTTGGAGATTTTGGAAGACCTTTTTGTTACCGTATATGGGGCCTAAAAACCCCAAATCTTTATGACCTGTTTGTTTCCTTATTACAACAGACACTTGGACATGAACCGAACATATGCTGGTTTAAAAACAAGAATATCCAAATAATAAAAAAGACTTTAAGACCAACACCCTCAGAACCCCACCTTACTAATACCCCCCTTACGCCCACCATACTCACCTTTGCTCATTTGCTAAATATTACCTTTGATTCCTGTACATCTAATCATTTTCCTCTGATGATGACACCTGGTTGGTGTTGAAAGCTCAGGAATAAAAATCTATTTTAAGGTACAAGATTAATTTTCTCCCTTTGTGTATTTCTAGCTACAAAAAATTCAAACCGTATCACCAAACTTTGCTTGTATATTGTAAGTATACACATGCAGTAGAACAACTACAACTGAAACGCGTATAGTAATCTAAAATTAGCGACACTCTTACTAGAAATGCAGCTCAGATATACTGTATTGTTGTTTCATTTGCAAATGGGACAGCCATACTAAAGAGTCATTTTGTTAAAAAGAACTGGACGCTCCAGTCTTTCATTCCAGTGTAGAAAAGTGTGGCACATAAACCACTTGTCGATACAACAAATATATTTTTGCCTCCTCTTCATATATAACATGTACTGGTGAAAAATTTTGTGAAAACAGTAAAATAGTAAGGTGAAGAGTTTCGATATTTGAGATAGATGATTCTACTAATTAGTGATGCCAAGATTAAAGAAGGCATTTCTGTTGGTTCACATAACAAACACGTAATCAGTGGCAAGCGGTTTGAGTATCTGCTAGTGAGGACGATGGAAATCGCATGAACGACATTCAAGGATGTTATTTGAAACAACAACAGAGTGCCAAACTACGTCCCGCTGACTGTGCTCCAAACATACAAAATCATGGAGTATAACGGAGTATTACAGATTCATTTTCTTCATTTACATGTGAACGTTTTCACTGATAATCTTGGTGCAGTGCCGAACATGGTGAAAGTTTTCACCAGCACACTGCAATGATGGAAGAGCAGTATCAGGGTAAGTGGAGTCTGTGAATGCTGGTCAACTATTATTGGACACTGAAACAAGAAGCATTAGTTGCTGAGTACAAACGAAAATCAATAGCAAAACGTTTTTAGCTCAGTTGAACTTATGCAATGTGTCTGCATCATTAAGTGATTAAACACAATAGATTCAATAAAGGTTAATTTCATGTTTCTCTGAATTCTAACGTGATGCATTGAATCTAGAATTATAATTATATTCAGCTTTTATATTCATCTATCACAATCAATAAAAAATTTCAGGATGTAACAATTTTGAAAACATTCAATTTCAGTTATTAAACCTTTATTTGTATAGAGAAGATGTCCATGGCATCATGGGACTTGAAGTTTGTTGGCTCAGCCCTGTTGGGTTATGGGGTGCTACTACAGGGTACTGCGGGGACTGGGGAGCCCTACTTCGTGGAGCTCCTGCCTTATGCAGATAGTAGTCCTAGGCCAAGCCTTAGGAAAACCAGAAGTACTTCCGGGAATAAAATAAAAGGAGCAGTCCGCCATAGCTTGGAAGGCCAGAGTCAGGAGGAAGGAGATGAGGTTTGCTGGAGGAGGGGTGGAGGCAGTGACATAAAAAGAGAGAAAGAAGAAGAAAGACAAGGAATTGCCGTGTGCTTGTGCTTTGTACTTGTATTGGTGGTGGGAAATACTTATTAGAAGAATTTCCCACAATAAAAAGCCTTTGCTTCCAGCACTTGTGTCCAGAGCCTGTCTGTGTTGGCTGTTTGGGGAGCTGCAGAGCCCCTTGGTGGCCATACAGGTTTCATAATCTGTGCAATGTGGAGTCACAAGGCGGTGGAAAACCTGAAGCGATTTCTGAATGACATGCCATTCCGTCACAAAGTGCTTTGACACAGTGGCACCCTTAGAATGTGTTACTGCGGCGGGCATCCAGAATCTGTAAGTAGGGCAACCAAAAGCCAAAACAAAGTAAAACTTTAATTTTAGTGACTTTAAATTGGTTGGGCAGGAAATCATTTTGGGTGAGTCCTGAAACTCATAGCCATGCCCCTGCACTCATGTTTGATTTGCCTTACACATGATCTTTTTGAACAAAATAAAAAACCTGTAGATGACCCACATGGAGAGTGGGAACATGTTTAAGACATGAACTGACTCCAGTCCTTTGTGAGAACATTCACTTCCAAATGGCCAATGTCGACTCATTATGCATACAGTTTATGTCTTTGGCATGTGGGAGTAAATGATAGCTTAGGAAAACACATGCAAGGTCCACTGAGACCATGAGCTGCCTAGGAATTAAACCCTTGTCTCTGGTGCTACACTCAGGGCCATCCTAAACACTGCACATTAAATTAAAATATTAGCACTTGCTTTTTATCTCACAACTTTATTTACTCTAAATAGTAACAATCTCATGAATGAAATCCAAAGCAGCATCTTTTCGAATGGAGGTCCCGCTGTTACACTTGGTGGTGGGTAATTGTGAAATGTGATGGATGGAAAGGAAAGAAAAGGGCTTGGGACAAACTACTAGTTAGCCTTCCATTCAGATGGTTTCTCACCATCCAAGTTGGATTGCTGAAGTGTGGCCAGTTACCCCATATGGGTGACGATTGGTACATCATAGCAATGTCTTGTATTGTGTGCCCTCTAGTGGCCAGAAAGGTGTTCTCCCTTCTTCTTATTTAATGAATAATCAGACATCTCCGCCAATTGCTGGATTATTTGCCTTCCTGGTAGCTAGAGGTCAGACCTGGTGGCTCCTGTAGTTGAACAGCATGGACAATGAAGGTCAGGCACTTTTTAATGTTAAATTTTTGGCCTCAGGCATTTTGTATTGACTGTTTTCGGATTTACCTGTGCTAAATATTCAGAGTGTAGGAAATAGCAATTCCATCCATGGTCACATTTTCTTTGCTAACCTCTGTATCAAATACATGTTGTTTGGTAAGAAAGATGCTATATAAAATAAAACAAAATTGACAGATTTTCATACAGCAAAAGCATGTAACAATGCAGAATAAAATCAGTTTCAAAGTTTACCCTCTTTGGGTATTCAGGACACTTCTGTTCTCCTGAGAAGGTGGGACTGTCTTGTTGGCAAAAAATTCCAGTGACAAAGACAGTACAGAATTTTGCTCTGTCCTTAACTGTAGGACATGTTAGGACAATAACAAGTGGACGTGTTAGGCAGCACACATATAATGCAGCCAGCACAGGCGAATGATTTGAAATGGCCCAGCACTGTCTCTTTAAGAGTTAAAGCAAAAAGTGAATGGCATACATTTTCTGGTTGCTGGATTCTCAGTAGAGTGGATTATGAAAACTGATGTCTACCATCAAACACAGCCTGGCAGTCAACTGTGGCAGTGTTGCTTTCAGTCCAAAATAAAATGACAGCTGAGGTTCAGTGCTGCATAAATCGCCTTGTACTCGTTTCCATTGTTGTATGCCCCGCATAGTTTGGGGTATTGGGAAGAATATATATGAGGGGAAAAAGCAAAGGCTTCGCCTGCTCATAAATGAGTAATGCTTTATTTTGATACGGCAGCAGCCTCTCAATTTTTCAATGCACGGTTCCTGCAATTCAAGACTTTCTTCCTTGCGGCTCATCAGAGAACCACTCTGTTAGCGTTGCACAGTGAAAACTTTCCAGTTTCTTGCAGTAAATCCTTGTTTTAAGCTTCCTTGAGAAAAAGTTAGCACAATCAAACCAGCCAACCCTTACATATTATAGACGGTAAATATGGGACTCAAAATTATGTGCCTCCCCCTTTTCCCTCTGAATTCTTCGCTGGTAAAAATAAAGAAATAAGGAAAGCTATAGTATCAGGGAAAACCAGTATGTTGGAGAGGAAAATACACAGGCAAAGAAAATGAAGCTGGTAAATCAAGTGGAAAAGCTAATAATAAATACTGGCTGGTCACTGATTTGAGCATAAAAGAAACAACGCATAACACACACAACCTTTATGGTGTCTTGTCTTGTGTAAGTAATAACGTTTCAGCACACTCATGTGCTCTAAACACAACCATTTATTAAACACGCTGTTAACTGTATAGAGAAGCAGGATCACGGCTCAAGTCTTCTTTCATTTGCTTTACACATTAAAAATATGTCTAGCATAGCCTTTAATTACTTAAACACTGGCAACCTTAGTGCATCATTTATTTTCTTTTTACTATTTATTTATTATTTTTCTTATCTAATTTGAATTTGTTTTTCTTTTTTTTCTTTTTCGTTGTTATCTTATAAAGCACATTGAGCTACGTCTCTCTATTATAAAAAAAACTTTTTTCCTGTGACGATAACGTGATCTTTTAAAAAGAGATCTTTTGAAAAGTGACAGAGAGACACTTTCACGTCCCCCGAGACGGACAAGTCACATCATACTTCCAACCTTTGGAAGCAAGTCCTGTGATACACATGCAGAGCAGGTTAGAAATAATGGAAGTAGGAAAATTCAAAAGTCTCAAAGAATGAGAGTAAAGATCACATTAGCGCAAACAAATGGAAAATAAAACTCGGTGAAATAACGGAACAGTGAAAAGAAATTGAATAGTGTTTGAGGATGTCTGGGGGAGAAGAGAGACAAGGCAGGGACTTTAAAATGTTCGAAGGTCTGCACAAAATGCAGATCACGTGGCACAAGACAGCAGCAAGCCAGCAGCTGATTGAGCAAAGAGGAGGTAAAAAACCAACTGTTATTTGTTTCCCATTGTATGACCGTTTAAGAGGGGGTTTGGAGGAGTGACCACATCTCCTTGGGGTGCATTCAGCCCCCTTTACAAAATGGCGCATAGCGCTTGCCAGGGGGATGAAGGGGTTGGTGAGGGAAGCGAGCAGTGGGCGAAGCCCCCTAGTTCTTTATATGAAAATGTGCTAAAGAAATAAATGTTGTTGTTGTTTTTATAATGCTTACAAATAAGCCCATGCTTTTACTACTGTAGAAATGGATTGCTATAATTCTGTACTTGCTAGTTGCTCTTCAATTATAGTAAGTAAACCTTGTGGTGTTCGCTCTGCTGTGAGTTCGGCAAAACCAATGAAATATTCAGGAACTTCGCCAAATTCCACAGAATGCATTGAAGTCATTGGGGAAGGAGGAACTGGACTAGTGTAGGTTTTAATGCTGCAGTGGTCTTTAAAATGTTCATGAAGGCTAGGAAAGCGTCTGCCAACTATGCAGAACTGGTAAAGGTGGCCAAAAATGTGATCTGAGCTTTCAGGCAGTGGTGCTAACCACTGTACCACCGTGCCTCAAACAAGAAAAGACGTAGACAGAATGAATGCCACTAACAAAATACAACAAATGGCGACAAAAGAGCAATAAATAAATAAAATATTGATTATTGCACTCATCGAGTTCCAATCTTGGGGTATACATTGACCGTGTCATGTAATGGCCACATGGGACTTGCTTGTTCCATTGTTTAAAGCAGCTAGAAAATCTTTGTTGTTTTTACCCTAACTGTGCAGATGCTTCGACCTTTTTTTCTTCCATCAAGAAGAAACGTCTTGTAAATAGTAATAAATCTTTCAGGACTAGTATCATCTCTTATGGTCTCCTGTGTTTTGTGAGGAGGGGAGGAGGCGAGAAACGACCCCTTTAAGGCTAAGTAATGATGCAGTGCTGTGCTGTCAGCGCACAGGGATCAGTGTTATATATCCAGTGGCAGTACTCCTAATAGTCTCATTACAGTAAGCTGATGTACTCCTCAAATGAAACTACTGTAACTTTATGTTTTCTTTTTTAAATGCATGCACGGTGGAAATCCAGGTGGACAACAGATGGGATTGTGACTCATATACAAAGCAGATTGGCAACAATCTTATAGTATGCATTGTGAAATTTCTGTGCATGGCTGCTGAAGAGTTCTGAAGTCATGCTGGTCTCATCAAGCATCATGGGGCACTGGGATAAAAAAAAATGTTCTAATTCAGCCATGCAGTGTATTTACGGGAAATTTTACTGGCAAACACAGCATATTTGGTGAATTTCCTTGATCATCACTACTCTTCAATATCGCTTACCAGACTCCAGTTGTTTCAAAATGCAACAGTCTCAAAGAAAACAAAAAAACAATGAACATTATAAACAGGAAAATAGATTCCCATGATGCTATGCTTTTAAATTAAAACTGTGCCTCTCCCCCTCATTCATTGATCAAGAGTGTTTTCTTTTTTATGATTCAGGATGCGTTTTCTGTAAGGAACTGTTAACCTTTAAACTGCCACATACTTGGGGGGTTAATGCGCCCCGGGATACCAAATACTTTTTTGCTGCACAATTCACTAAGAAAAAGTGAAATTTTAATGGAACACATTTTCATTTTTCATGCAAAGAGCATCACAATTATCATAACACTGATCATTTTACACACAGCCAATGAACTGTAAAAATTGTAAAAAACTTCTGCAAAAATCTATTATTATATGTACAAGGTGCAACTGACGTCATTGACGAAATTCAGTAAATCACCGAGCCAACTGTGCTTGAACTGGCTGCACGCAAGCACAGAGGCGCCAACACTGATACTTGCAGGGTAGTCTGGCGCAGAGGCTAAATCCCAGAGAAAGTAAGGCTGCAGTACTACAGGGGCCGGCAGTGGTCATGAGCTGGCTGCTCAATGAATGTATGGCACTGACTGATCAGCTGCGGCGTGCTGGCAAATTGTACTGGGAACCAGCTATAGCAGGTTGTGGTATTCAACGAATGCACATTGCTGAATACACTCAGCTCTGATATGCTGGCAAATTGCACTGGGAATTGACTATAGTCGGTTGCGGCGTTCAATGAATGTCTGTTGCTGAATATACTCGGCTCTGGCGTACTGGAAAATTGCATTGGCAACCGACTATAGCTGGTTGCAGCAGTTTAAGGGTTAATATTTAAGCAAAAATGCATGTGGTTTACACCTTTTGCGCATACATCTGGATAACAGACAAGTAGATTATGTGACACAAGCAACATGAGGTTTTTGTCCTTCTTCTTTAGATGTTTTTTATAGCATGAGTCACCATTAGGATCCATTGTATCATAAACTATTTTCTCTCGTTTTGCACAAAAACATGTGATTAAAAACTATTACATTACAAACTACATGGAGTAAAAAACATAAAAAATAACATATTAGGGTACAGTATTCCTATAACCTTATTATAGTAAGTACTGTTTAGATTTTCTAGCTATTGTGGATTTTATTACTCTGTCTTTGGTTTCTGATTGCGGATTTTGGACTGACTGTGATTGCTTTGGGTTGCTTTTTTTGGCAAACTGTTTTTGCCATATTTGTTTGTCTTTTTTTCTTGCTTTACTATTTTGTGCTTCTTTTTGATTGCTAAATTATAAGGGAACTTTGTTTAGTTTTGGTCCTAAAAGCCACAGGTTGATAGTTGTCCTCTCCTTTGAAGGGTATTTCTGATTATTTTTTGAGACTTCTAATCTTTTAAAAACCTAAGCCCCAGTTTGGGCCTGTCCAGGCCAGAAAGCCTGACTGTTGATTTTGGGCTTAGGCTGCTTGGGGTGGGGCCTATTTCTGAAGTGCAGATCTAGTGGGCTGGTGTGTGATGTTTTTAGGTCTTTTCACCCCTTTTGCAAGTTTATGTTGTGGAATCATAGCAGGGGCTTCAAAACCAAGAAATCCAACAATAGAATGTGAGAGCAAACCATAGAACTAGAGAATAAGCTCAGTGCTGAAGCAGCCATTGCACGGACTGCTTCTTCTTAAATTGTCATGCTGCAGTGCCAAGTGGCCAGTTCTCCTAGAATCAACATATCAGACACAGGAAATATAATGTAAAGGATTATCATGTGAACACAGTACAAGGAAATGGTTTCTGTATGTTTGTTCAAAATAGTGACAGTGAAAAAAACAAGAAACACACACACTCGCATAAAAAACAATATATGCCGAGTGCAACATTTATACAATTACTAGGGGGGCAAGCCACCCTGGTGCCTTTAGTACCAACCCTCAGTTGCAGCCAGAATATTAGTAAAATCTGTAAATCTTTTTCTTCTTTTGGCTGCTCCCAATAGGGGTCGCCACATTTGAGCATCTTTTTCCATACCTTTCTGTCCTCTTCATCTTGTTCTCTTACACCCATCACCTGCATGTTCTCTCTCACCACATCCATAAACCTCCTCTTAGGCCTTCCTGTTTTTCTCTTCCCTGGCAGCTCTATCCTTAGCATCCTTCTCCTAATATACCCAGCATGTCTCCTCTGCACATGTCCAAACCAACGCAATCTCGCCTCTCTGACTTTGTCTCCCAACTTGAGCTGAAACTCTAATGTACTCATTTCTAATCCTGTCCATCCTCGTCACACCCAGTGCAAATCCTGTCCTGTACTATCTATCTATCTATCTATCTATCTATCTATCTATCTATCTATCTATCTATCTATCTATCTATCTATCTATCTATCTATCTATCTGTCTGTGCCTCTCAGTAATAAAGAACATCCACTAGTATCCCATCTCCTTTGCCACTCACTAAGCTCTCACTATGGCTGTCTGCACAGTTTCACATTTGACCCCACTCATATTTCCACACAGAATGTTCAGTAATTAGGGTGCTACAATAATAATGAAGCTACAGTATGTCATGTAGATTGGCTTCTGTGCTGCATTCTTTAGTGCAATAAATGAATACATTCATCTTTACTGTATTTTATATAGCACCCTTTGCAGCCGCGGTGGGTTGGCTCCCTGCCCTGGATTTGTTCCTGCCTTGTACTCTGTGTTGGCTGGGATTGGCTCCAGCAGACCCTGTGTTAGGATATAGCGAGTTGGACGATGACTGACGTTTTGCAGCTCACAGGTGTTTTATGAAACAATTTTGAATCCAATTCATATTAAGACAATGTATGGAGGTAAATACTCACTAGCACAGCCTGGGCATTGTGTATGTAGAGTTTGTGGGTTTCCCTACCTCCAGTTTCCTCCCACAGCCCAAAGATATGCTGGTCAGACTGTTAGGGCTTAATCTGATGGTGAATGGTTGTACGCATGTGCCCTGTGATGATGTGGCAGTGGCTGGACTCTTCATTGTGCCCAGTGCTGCTGGCATAGGCATTGGCTGCCTCTTTGCCCTTGTATAGGATAATGTGAGTGCATCTATGAGACAGCAGTGGAGAAAGTGACAGAAAGGTGCATAACAAGGCTTTGGAATAGTGAGAAGGATGAATTAAACGGATCGCAGAGACAAGCAGTGGAATATGGTGCCTGCACTTGGCGAGGAGCGCTGTGCAACAACAAACAACAACAAAGTAGTTTCTACTACTGTATTGTAGTAATCATAATCCAAATCAGATTGGGTGATATCATCTACTGTTGAATTCTGCTCTGTACTTGTACTATTTGTATTTTACTATTATATTGTTTTGAGGATTGTTTGTGTTCTGTTCTGTGTATTGTATTGTATTGCATGTTTTTGAGACTCACTGCACGTCCAACCTACTTGGAAAGGGGTCTCTCTTTGAACTGCCTTTCCCAAGGTTTCTTCCATTTTTTTCCCTACAAGGGTTTTTGGGAGTTTTTAGATTGTCTTCTTAGAAAGTCAAGCCTTAGTTGTCAAGAGGCAGGGCCTGTTAAAGCCCATTGCGGCACTTTTTTGATTTTGGGCTATGCAAAAATAAGTTATATTGTATTGTATTTCTGAGATGGCAATTGATAGATTGGCCAGCTCTGTGATGAGGATTACATGTGTTCTGTTTTGTGTATTGTATTTACACTTTTTTTTGAAAATCATTGCACAAACCTACCTGGAAGGAGGTCTCTCTGATATTCCTTTCCCTAAATTTCTTCCATTTTTTTTTCCCTAAAATGTTTTTCTTGGGAGATGTTTTTGTCTTCATAGAGAGTCAAGGCTGGGGAGCGACTGTCAAAAAACAGGGCCTGTAAAAGCCCATTGAGGCATTCCTTGTGTGATTTTGGGCTATACAAGAAATTAATTGTTTTTTTTTTTTGCTGTGTTGGGATTTTTTGCTTTTTAAGTAAGCAGTCAGTTTTGGTAACAAAGGTGTGAAAAATATTTCTGCATTAGAATAGGAGAAAGTGTTCACACTGGAAATTTTTCATAAACAATAAAGAAATGCTTTGATTGCACCCACATTCAAAGGTCAGTCTGCTCCAAGGCTGCTGGCAGGGGACAATGGAGTTATTATTCAAAAGTCAAGATTCGAGACAGAGCAGAGTTTTTTAGCTTGAGCTGAGATGGCTTTATTTGTGCTAAACTGAAGAAAGTTAGTCAACATCCACACACCCCACTAAGGCAAACAGAGGACTTGTCTATTTAGGAGTGTGTCAGTGTTGTTGTCCTCATCATATAAGCGAAATATGAGTTTCTAGCTGATGCCTCATTAGTCACAGTGTGAACTTGCAGACAGAAGAGGACCAAGCACTGAACCATGACACCCAAGACTGAGTAGCATATGGCCAGAAAGGAAAGAGCACATGCAGAAGCAGCTTGTTACAGGAAGTCAAGAATGATACTCCAGCAGGGAATTGACCCTTTGGCATGACAGGAGGACATTCATATTTATATTGTTTTTCTTTTTTTAGGCATGCATTTTTCTTTCCTGTCTATATGACACAATAGGAGCTGTTTTGATCTGTATACTTCCTTAATATGTTATTTTGTTTCTGCTGCATTAATACTGAGGGTGTACTTACAGTGGGCACGTCTGCTCCATACCGTGCCTGGCCATGATTGTCTCCCCTCCCTAACCACCGCTGGCCTGCACTCACACTGAGATTTAATGTTCTGGGCCTGGGCACGCTTTCGTCATCACTTTGTGTGAAATCCAAACATTGGGTGACAGCATGCATGTCAAAATAATTTTCTTTATTTTGTGGTTTTTTTTGTTTGGAGTCGTGTAGGGCAGGATAACACTCTAACCTCTTAGGGATTTGTTGAGTGTGCAGCACAGTGTTTTGCTGTTAATTGTGCTACATGTACGAAAGGTTTTTACACACAAAAATGATGTTAAGGGAGGAATTTGCAGCTTTTCTTGCCAACTACAATTCACGTCCATCTGTAAGGTGAGAATAAAAACCTGTTTTTAACTCGGATGGTATCGAATGAACTGAGACTGACTTATCACATCATTGATGTCATGTCTGTTTTCCGTGCTCAGCCACATTTAACAATCACATTGTTTCCCAAATTCTACCGAACCTCTTCCTAGGAGGCCAGGGCATGGTATGGTTGACTCAGCACACAGCAATCACACTAGTCAAACGAACTAGACTTTGGGGGGTTACATGCGTGGGGGATAAGTACCCAAGGATTTCTTGTTCGTTTTTCATTTGAAGATTCTTGATTAACTTGAATTTTTCTTGACATTTTACATCTATGCCATATTTATATATATATACTATCTCTATATAAAATCCTAAACCTAAAAGTGCAACGATTTTGTGCAATGATTTTGTGTGATGTTTTTGTGCCACGTTTTTTGTCATGCTTTAATTCGGGCTTATTTTAAAACCTACATATATATGTTTGGTATCATTCTTTTCAGAACCTATTGAACGTTAATGTGATGTTGTTAGATTTTTAGATTCTTATTCTGTTTTTAAATTATAAACCAAAAAATATCAAGAACTCATGTCCCGTGAGACAAGATTTTGTGCTAAAAGATTTAACCATGCGCGGGGCCGGAAATTAAAGACAAAGAGTAGGACAGTTGCTGTACAGGCTTTTAAATGTTCGAAGTGCCGAGTGAGATGCAGATCAAGTGGCATGGCAGGAGCAGCAAGCCAGCAGTTGTTCGCGCAAAGAGGAGGTAAAAAAGTAAACTATTTATTTCCCATTGTATCACCGTTTAAGAGGGGGTTTCAGTGGAGAGACCGCGTCTCCTTAGGGTGTATTCAATCCCCCTCTTCACAATACAGTTGCAGAGATGCGAAGTGGCTGGTGCATAGCACAGGCTTGTTGGCAAGTGATGTGAGCAGGGGGGAACCCCCTAGTATATATATATGTCTATGCGTGGAAATGTGTGTGTGTCTGTCTGTCTGTCCAGCCTGGAAATGAGAAGTGGAGTCAGGATAAGGGCTCCACCTCTGAGGATACACATCGGCAAAATGAAACCTCCTAGGAGAGAGACACCCAGAGTAGTTCCTTTCAATTACCTGACATCTCTATGTTTCAATTTTGTTTCTGACAATTTCAATAGTTTCTAGGAACCCATGCTTTCTACAGCACAGGCTTACACAGCTAGAGTGTATATATATATATATATATATATATATATATATATATATATATATATACTCAGCAAAAAAAGAAACGTCCACTGACTTTCAACTGTTTTTACTTTCAGCAAACTTAATGTGTAAATATTTGTATGAACACTAAAAGAGTCAACACCATAAGACATAAACTAAAAATGTTTCACAATGTGTCCCTGAATGAAGGGAGGCTCAAAATCAAAAGTACCAGTCAGTATCTGGTGTGGCCACCAGCTGCTTGAAGTACTGCAGTGCATCTCCTCCTCATGGACTGGACCAGATTTGTCAGTTCTTGCTGTGAGATGTTACCCCACTCTTCCACCAAGGCACCTGTAAGTTTCTGGACATTTCTGGGGGGAATGGCCCTAGCCATCAATCCAAATAGATCCCACTCCAGGGTACAGGCCTCGGTGTAACGCTCATTCCTTCGACGATAAACACGAATCCGTCCATCACCCCTGGTGAGACAAAACCGTGACTCATCAGTGAAGAGCACTTTTTGCCACTCCTGTCTGGTCCAGCGAAGGTGGGTTTGTGCCTATAGGCGTTGTTGCTGGTGATGTCTGGTAAGGACCTGCCTTACAACAGGCCTACAAGCCCTCAGTCCAGCCTCTCTCAGCCTATTGCGGACAGTCTGAGCACTGATGGAGGGATTGCGTGTTTCTGGTGTGACTCGGGCAGTTGTTGTGGCCATCCTGTACCTGTCACACAGGTGTGCTATTCGGCTGTACCGATCCTGTGCAGGTGTTGTTACACGTGGTCTTCCACTGCGAGGATGATCAGCTGTCCTTCCTGTCTCCCTGTAGCGCTGTCTTAGGCGTCTCACAGTGCGGACATGGCAATTTATTGCCCTAGCCACATCAGCAGTCCTCATGCCTCCCTGCAGCATGCCTAATGCACGTTCACGCAGATGAGCAGGGACCCTGGGCATCTTTCTTTGGGTGTTTTTCACAGTCGGTAGACAAGTCTCTTTAGTGTCCTGCGTTTTTAGAACTGTGACCTTAAATGCCTACTTTCTGTAAGCTGTTAAGGTCTTAATGACCATTCCACAGGTGCATGTTAATTAATTGACTATGGTTAATTGAACATGCATGGAAAACATTGTTTAAACCCTTTACAATGAAGATCTGTAAAGTTATTTGGATTTTTAAAACATTATTGTTGAAATACACAGTCCTGAAAAAGGGACGTTTCTTTTTTTGCTGAGTATGTACATATATATATATATATCTTGTCAAGCTTGGGTCACAGATTTGCACAGAGACACAGGAGGTCGTAGAAACAAGAAGGATTTTTATTCAAACACTGCAAACACATGAGCTTAAACGTGCTCCATGACAAGTCATAGATGACAGTTCCGCTAGGAGCAGAGAGAGAGATAAAAGCAAACAATCAATTCCAAAGCTGACAGGCGCTGCGCACGGCTTTTAAGTCGGCGGAGTACTGCGCGAGGCTTGTATTACGCGTTATAGTGCAAGGATAAGGAGTAATGTGAGGGTAGTCAGTGTTTCAGGCTTTGTGGTTTTCCCAGGGGCGTTTGTCTCTATTTGGGGTGCGATCAGCCCTCCAGCTCACACCCTCCCCCTCAGCTTTATTCACATTCGTGTGAATCAAGCGACTCTCTGTACCAAGTTCATGTTCATGTAGTCATGATAATACGTCTGCGTTGACGTGTTCAGAACCTGGACGGTGCTTTACTGTGAAACTATAAGGTTGTAAACCCAGAAACCATCTCATTAGACGAGAGTTTGTATCTTTCTGTCGGTACAACCACTGAAGTGGAGCATGATCAGTTACCAAAGTGAAGTTTCGTCCCCACAAGTAATATCGAAGTGCTTCCACAGCCCACCTGATTGCCAAGCATTCTTTCTCAATTGTAGAATAATTACGCTCCCTAGGTAATAATTTCCTACTTAAATATGTGATTGGATGTTCCTCTCCATCAAAAATCTGAGACAACACTGCGCCCCACACCAAACGCGCTTGCGTCTGTTTGCAAGATAAAATCTTTTGTGAAATCCGGGTTTCTTAGAATCGGGTAAGAAGACAATGCTTTTTTTAAATCGCTGAAAGAACGTTCGCAATTTTCTGTCCAAAAGATAGGTCGGTTTTTCTTGCCTCTAGTAAGTTCTGTAAGGGGAGCAGCTCTATCTGCAAAATTTGGGATGAATCTTCTGTAGTAACCAGCAAGCCCCAGAAAAGCGCGCACCTGCTTCTGTGTCCCAGGTCTCGGATAAGCAAGCATTTCTTCTATTTTCCTTAATTGTGGCCTAAGTAAACCCTTGCCCATAGAATAGCCTAGGTAATGTGTCTCAGACATGCCCAGTTTACATTTTTTAGTTAGCAGTAAGGCCAGCCTGTTTCAAGCTTCCAAGAACGGCTTGAAGCCGCTCTAAGTGTGTTCGCCAATCATTGCTGAAAATCACGACATCGTCAAGATATGCCCCAGCATATTCAGAGTGAGGACGCAGGATCTGATCCATCATGCGTTGAAAAGTCAGAGGTGCCCCGTGAAGACCAAACGGGAGTCTTGTAAATTCATAGAGTCCGTCTCAAAAGGCACCTGCCAATAGCCTTTCCTGAGATCTAGCGTGGAGATATAGCTCACCTGACCCAGTTTTTCCAACAGTTCATCGACACGGGGCATGGGATAAGCATCGAATTTAGAGACCTTATTCAAGCATCTGAAATCGATACAGAACTGAACCGAACCGTCTTGCTTTGGGACTAATACGACTGGGCTGCACCAGTCACTTCTACTTTCACGAATTACACCCAGTGGCAGCATCTTTTTTATCTCTTCGTGCACAATATTTTGCTGCGCTTCCGGTATCCGGAACAGCCGCATCTGTACGTGAACATCAGGTTCAGTGGTAATTTTATGTTTTGTAATGTTAGTCTTGCCTGGTAAATCTGAAAAGACATCAGTGTTCCGTTCTATCAAAGATAACAGTTCTGTCTTTTGCGTGTCAGTAAGATCGTTACCAATGGTAACATCGGTCTGAGAAACAGCAGCCAAGGAAGTGTTAACCTTTGTCGGTCGTGCCATTCCTTCAAGAGGTTAATGTGTAAAATCTGGAATGGTTTGCGCCGGCCTGGTATTCTAACCTTGTAATTTACCGGACTCACACGCTCCTCAATAATGGCGGGGCCCTGCCATTTAGCTAAGAATTTGTGTGGATCCGAGGGAACCAGTACCAAAACACGATCGCCAGGTTTGAATTCACGGAGCTTACTGCGCCTATCGAAAAGACGCTTCTGAGTTTCCTGTTCTCGTTGTTGGTGTTCCACAGCAATAGAGGAAAGCATAGAAATTCTGTCTTGCAACGAAATTAGTCGATCTGCAAAGCTTGGACCTTTAGCTGCTCTCTCGTTCCCTATCCATTCCTCACGTATACACATCCAGGACCCTCGCGCCGCCTGCCAAATAACATCTCGAAGGGACTCAAGCCAGTGGACGCCTGTGGTGATTCTCGCACCGCATACAAAACAAAAGGTAGGACAGTGTTCCAGGTTGTGGGATCATTATGAGCAACTCGCCTGATCATCTGTTTCAATGTTTTGTTAAATCGCCGGTTAAACCATTCATTTGAGGATGGTAAACAGTAGTACTCAGTTTCTTAATAGCAAAGCTGTCACACAATTGTTTCATCACGCGAGAAGTGAAAGGTGTGCCTTGATCAGTTAAGATTTCTCTAGGGATACCAATACGAGTAAAAGTATCACATAGTGCTTTGGCTACAGTTGAAGAGTTGGCCTTTTTCAGCGCAATCATTTCTGGATATCGTGTCGCATAATCAACCAACACCAGCAAATATTGGTACCCATCCTTAGTCTTAGGTAAAGGTCCCACAATATCTAATCCCACATGCTGAAAGGGAACTTCCAATATGGGCATAGGACAAAGGGGAGCCCGAGGAGGCTTATAAGCAGAGACGATCTGGCAGTCTGGACATGAAGTACAAAACCGTTCAACATCTTTTCCCATATTAAGCCAATAAAATCATTTTGATAACCGGTCTCTAGTTTTGTTGGCACCGAGGTGCCCCCCCAAGATGTGTGAATGTGCCAGATGCAAAACAGTTTCCCTATGTGCTTCAGGTACCACCAGTTGTTCAATAAATTCCCCCTCCAAATGATCTGAGATCACTCTGAAAAGGCAACCGTCCTTTTCTATAAAGTGTGGGGTTTTCACACCCCCGGAATTACGCTCTTGGTAATAAGAGTCATTAGCAGGGCGAGCCTGTTTAAATGCATATTCTAATGAGCTATCAATATGCTGCAAATGCACAAAATCTGATTGTTCATTAACGCTCGGTTTGTGTTCGGAGGCGTTTGCAATCTGGGAAGATGTAGAAGGACCAGCCCATTCTGGAAGATTGTCGGGGGTGACCTCTGTCTCACTGGAGAGATCGGGTTCAATATCTAAGTTGGGCTCTAGATTTTCCCCGGCCGCTACCAGTTCTTCGTCTTGGTGTTCTTCTTCTTCTCGCCCCCCACTAAGTTCATTAGTGGACTGGAGTTGATCACACCGGAAACATCTAAGGTTGGCTCCGCTTCCTAAATATCCTCTGCGACGTACACGTCGACGTGCTCTTTAGTGTCCACGGTTTCCTCTGCCCGCTGTTGCCGCTGTCTCCCCAGAAACAGGCGTCTTATCTAGGACTGGATTTCCCGGGGTCCTACCTGACCCCATTTGATTTTCAGGTCCTGCAGCTTGTCGATCGAAGCAACGAGAATGTCCTGGACGTTTGTTCACAGGTTGCGAAGCAGCACGAATTCCACCGCTCTTTCTCCAATCGGACTGTGAACCCTCTAATCGTCTGGACATAATCGTTAATGATTTAATATCATGACGTAGAAATTCATCTCGAAGAACTGCAGGTATGCCGGCCAGTAATATATTCACGACAACTGTTTCCATCACGTCTCCTTCAAACCAGCAGTGCACTTTATGTATCAAATCTTGAATTTGCGCACGGATTGGGTCATCCATGTTTAGTTTCCAGTCTTTAAGTGCATAAGTTTTAGACCTCTGAAATAAGTCTTCGGCAGCATCCATCTGTGCAACCACTCCTGGTACCACTTGTCAAGCTTGGATCACAGATTTGCACAGAGACACAGGAGGTCGTAGAAAAAAGAAGGATTTTTATTCAAACACTGCAAACACATGAGCTTAAACGTGCTCCATGACAAGTCAGAGATGACAGTTCCGCTAGGAGCACAAAGAGAGATAAAAGCAAACAATCAATTCCAAATCTGACAGGCGCTGCGCACGGCTTTTAAGTCGGCGGAGTACTGCGCGAGGCTTGTATTACGCGTTATAGTGCAAGCATAAGGAGTAATGTGAGGGTAGTCAGTGTTTCAGGCCTTGTGGTTTTCCCAGGGGCGTTTGTGTCTATTTGGGGTGCGATCAGCCCTCCAGCTCACAATATATATATATATATATATATATATATATATATATATATATATATTTTGTAACATTCAATTGATCTTGTGTTCCAATCTCTTGGCCGTTTTCCTTCACTGAAACTGCTGCTGCAAACACTGTCCCAGGTCCAGATCTCAGCATTAGCTTTGCATAGTTTTACTTCCGGCATGCCTTAAGTTTGGAAACTCGGTCTGCCACACTTTTTCCCAGCACAAAGTCTCCTCCAGCATCTGTGCACCCATGTTGATGGACCATAGCAGAAGTTTTGGTGGAGCCAAAGAGGTAGCAGTCTCTCACCTTTCTATACCCCACTGTGCTGGTACTGAAAATGGCAGTCCAGACTGTGATAAGAGGTCCATGGTGAAGGAAGATTTTTGAATAAATAATTGAGTCCTGGAGCGGGCAGGCTCCAAACGGGTGCAGGTGTACACAGGCAGACACCACTCAGGGTGATTGTGGTGCTTGGCATTCATATGCAAATTCAACTGGGTCATTCAGGTGCCTCATTCTCACCTCAGAGTGGTTGGAGGATAGCACCTGCAACCAATTAATGCTCTATAGTGAACCAGAGAAGGGAGGACAAAAAAAAACAAGACAGCAAGACAGTAAAGAATGACAAGGAATGGAAGTTAAAGGAAAGAAAAGGAAAGGAGAGAAGAGCAGAAACGGGATGAAGCCAGTGCAATATGACAGGTGAATCAGGCGGAGAGGAAAGTGAGCCCCGTGAGCAGAGTGTATGGCCAGAAGCTCGAAGGCTGGATCTGCAGAACTGGATATAGCATTTCCTGCTCTCTCTCTCTCTCTCTCTATTTCTCTTTATATATTGATATGGTAATCAGTAAAGAACACCACTGAGCCTCAAACCACAGACACTACAATACCCAACACAATTCCAGGTTCAAATAAATGACTTTTATTTGACAAAACGCCTTTCACATATAATCACTAGCAAAATAAACCATTCACAGTTTTCCTTCGTCCTCCAGAAGGGCATTGCCCAATGCCTTCTGGCTGACTCGAATTTAAGTGAGGCAGTGGGCTTTCTTTTAAATTAGACCTGGGAACTGCTTCTGATTTCCTGTCCAGGTTGTCTGGAGCATTTCTGGGTCATGCAGAAACCAGAGCAGTCCTCTCTGCTCTCTGGCGTTAATCAGGGTAGGGCTGTGTTTCCGGACTCCAACTCCCATGCCAACCTACGGGTGTCTTAATCCAGTCCATCCTTGTGGAACACTGCCACCCCATGTGCCACCACACTTCTGAGAAATTAATTCATGCATTTATTTCTAGTAGGATTGACTACTGCAATGTGGTGTTCATCCATCCATCCATCCATTTCCTAACCCGCTGAATCCGAATACAGGGTCACGGGGGTCTGCTGGAGCCAAATGTGGTGTTCACTGGATGTTCAAACTGTTCTTTATACAGCTTCCAGTTCATCCAAAATGCTGCTGCAAGAATTATTACAAGAACAAGAAAATACAAACACATAACTCCAGTTCTTAAATTTTTACACTTGCTCCTGGTTAAGTTTGGGGCAGATTTCAAAATCCTCTTGTTAACATATAAAGCATCAAATGGCCAATGTCCGACTTACTTGTCTGAACTTATCATGACTTACAAACCAAAGCGCACTTTAAGGTCTCAAGATGCCGGTCTGCTTATGATTCCAAGGATTAATAAAATAACAGAGCTCTCTGTTACAGGGCCCCTAAACTGTGGAATGGTCTGCCTGCTACTATAAGAGATGCCCCTTCAGTCTCAGCTTTTAAATACCGGCTGAAGACTCACTACTTTAGCTTAGCATATCCTGACTAGAGCTGCTGATTATCTGTACAGACTACATCTCTGCTGTTAGTCATTAGCCCTAAAACATAAGTAACATAATAGTTATAGTTTGTTAGTAACCCTCACCTATTCTGTTTCTCTTCTTGGTACTCAAATGTGGCACTTGGTGCCACGGCCCACCTGCCAAGTTGTTTGGCCTGCCTATGGTAAAGTCATCCTTTCAGGATGATCGCAGGAATCATGGGAAAGAGGGGTCCTTTCATCGGATTGGCTGGCCCAGCACTGTTCCAGCAATTGAATGGCCAAATGGGGGAGGCAGCTTGATGGATGAGGTCTCCAGGAATCTAAACAAATCCAAATCATATTATGTGATATCATCTACTGTTAAATTCTGCTACGTACTTCTAAAATTGTTATTTTAATACTTTATTGAGGATTTGTTCTGTTCTGTGTATTGTATTGTATTGTAGTGACCCCCTTCTTTTGACACCCCCAACCTACGCCCAGCCTACCTGGAAAGGGGTTTCTCTTTGAACTGCCTTTCCCAAGGTTTCTTCCATTTTTTTTCCCTACAAGTTTTTTTTTGGGGAGTTTTTCCTTGTCTTCTTAGAGAGTCAAGGCTGGGGGCCTGTCAAGAGGCAGGGCCTGTAAAAGCCCATTGCAGCACTTCTTGTGTGATTTTGGGCTATATAAAAAATAAATTGTATTGTATTGTATTGTGTGGGGGAATGAAATGCTCCCAGTAAGCCCATTCACCAAGTCCATCTATTATGGCCTCCTGGCCGGGTACAAATCCTTCTATTGTCCTGGTCAGGATGCCTGTCCTTCCTCTCTGGCACCTACAATACACAGTATGTGTATTAATTATAATGTATAGTGTACAAAACACGATTCTTTTGCTTTCTGGTTTAGTTTCAAAGGCTTAACACTTTCCTGCAAAGCTTAGTCAGAGAGATGCAGGGTTAGCTGCATGCTGCACGACTTTCTTAACACACAACTCTCACATCCCATGTAATAAAGAGTTTTTAAAGCGTCGCGAAATGCAATTAGCCTTCCCCAGCTGTCTTTTCAGATTTGTCTTGAGACTGGCGGTCCGGCCCATCTCCTGGACGGCGGCTTTAAAGAAGATGTGTTTGAATTTTATTAATTTCAGGAAGATAGAAACAGAGTCAAGTTTCATTGGATTTATTTGCTTTGCTTACTCATTTTACTTGTTACTGAAAGACTCCAAAGTTTGTTTCAACATCTTTAAGAATAAAGTGTGCTTTAAAGAGAACTGTTTTTTAAGTTTTACTTGTGTAACTGAGTACACATACTGTACACCATGCATGCACACACATATATACAAGTAGTTTTTAAGCCTTGTATTCTACAAGCCATTTGTTTTAATCACGAAATGAATAACACAGTTATAATGATAATACATACAGGAAAAAAGAATTCATAGAATACTAATGACTTACTTAGGAGCCGTAGTCATAACTTTGAAGTCCCAGTAAGTCGGACATGTGAAGTAAGTAAAACAATGATGGTTCTAATTTCTCGTAAAGTAACCAGTTTAAATTACAGGATTCGAAGTAAATCAAACAATTTTATTATGTTTCCAGATTTAAAAACATACTGTATATAAAATAAATGCACATCTTAATACATAAGAATCACATACATTATTATGCATATAGTATGAAAAAACCTTTAGTATTGCATGATTCTTTTACAAAATGGTAAAAAAAATCTTTAGAAAATGTAATGTTCTAACAAGCTGCACAATGTTCAATGTCTTTTTATCAAAGAAGATTTTAATAAGGGGCAGTTTAGGGATGCTTTTTGGGACACTTTGGGAGCTTAAAAATGGGCTGACTGAGGCAAAAACTCCAAACACAAAAAGTAAAATAAAAATATTGTTGGAAATGCAAGCAGTTCCTAAAACAATTTTTGTTAACAATCTTACCTGCAAGGGAAGGACAAATAAACGATTTTGATTTTTGATATCATATAGTGTTGATAATTATTCTTCTGCATATATTTTATATAAGAATATGGGAAGAAGGGGCCTGAGTTGCTCTGGAAGCTTGAAAATTGTAATCTTTTCAGTTAGCCAATAAAAGGTGTAATCTTGCTTGACTTTTCACTACATCCATAATGGCTAACACAGTACAACACCCTCATCTTATATATAAACGTCTATGCGTGGAAGTGTGTGTGTCTGTGTCTTGTACAGCGGGTCCACAGCTCACGTCAAGAGGCCAATTTTAAATAAATATCGCCACGCTTGCAGCTTAGCGAGGGGGTGTGGTGGATGTCTGGCCAAAGTGGTTCCTGAGGAGTTCGTGATGTGGGCATTTCTCACCTAAGTGCACAGGTAAGAAACAGTCTGCATCCGTAACTGTTCCCAGGAGCTGCTGATTGCTACAGCTACCATGTCCTCTTCATAAATAGAAGTGTGAGGCAGCTAAAGGGGAGAAAGGAAGAAGAAAAAAGGAAAGAAAGAAAAATTGAGGTTGCAGGAAGCAGCGCAGAGAAAGCCAGTGAGAGAGAAAAAGAAACTGACGTTGCGAGAGGGAGGAAGAAAGCAGGAAGCTGGGGAGAGAACTGGTGTGAGCGAGCGAGAGAGCAAACGCAAGTGTGTGCCCGCAGTTAGGCAAGCAACTGGACAGTGAGCCCTAGTAGTGGTGTTTGGCCAACACTCGGTGGGGCAGAAGGAAGTGGTCGCTCCAGCTGAGCAATCAAGGAGCTCGAGTGACCAGAAATAGGATGGCTGGCTGTGTAAAGCAGAGAAGGCAGCAGGAGTTGGGAAGCTTGGGTGGTGAATTCCCTAACGTGGGCGTCCTGGTTGCCAAGGAAGCCAAGTCTCGGTCTGGAGAGTGCGCGACCAAAGCCAGGAATTGGGAGGCCTTCAGACCAGTGGAACCGGACAGTAGAATGGTCAGCTGCTGAGAAGGCGACTCTCCTGTTGCGGGGCCCAGACAGGAGAAGCAGAAGAGCCGCCAGGTAAAAGAAGACACCGGGCTGTGTTGCTTTTTAAAGGGTCTGCTTCCAGCGTTCTTTTAACCTGCTTTAAAGGATTGTTTTTTCTATTGGTTTTAACCACCACGATTTCACTTCTGTTTTTATGGATTATTTATTTAATAACTTTGAATGCACTGCACTTAATTAATTTGGACTTTGTTTTGTTGGTTGTTTTTTAAAAAACACTTGACACCTTTTTGCACCATCCCCTTGCTCTATTTGTTGTGCCTCACTGCCTTGCTCATCGGTGACATTACCGACGGTGACGGGTTCAAGGGCTCCCGGAAGCAAGATGGGAGCATGCAGCGAACCCGCATCGTCACACTGTCTGGACTGGAAGTGAAAGGTGGAGTCTGGGTAAGGGCTCCACTTCCGAGAAAACAGAAAACTTGCTTAGCCACTAAAAACACAAGTGAGGTGAGCACATCAGCAAAACGAAACCTCAGAAGAAAGAGACACTCGCTTAGTCGCTAATACAGAAGCGAGGCGAGCACATCGACAAAACGGTATCCCTTTTACTTTTCCTCCTGCCGTTAATGAACAAGCGATGTGAGCAAGTCAGCAAAATGAATCCTCCTAGGAGAGAGATGCCCAGAGTAGTTCCTTTCAATTACCTGACATCTCTACATTTCAATTTTTTTCTGACGATTTCAATAGTTTCTAGGACCCTGGGCGTTTTACAGCACGGGCTTACACAGCTAGTAATATATAAGAAAAAGAAATATTAATTAAGATAAGAAAAAGCACACATGCTGGACTTTACTGCAAAAATTAAATTTGAGCAAGTGAAATGTATTTATATAATGGCATTAAATCATGTTTTCCTGATTGTAAGAATTATTGACATCAAAAAATTTGTATTTATAATTTGTTAACTTACTTTAAGAAATCTTGTCAAATAAATTTTGTTTACTCCATTGGCAGATATTTTTGCTAAATAAAAGCGAACAACTCCCAATTTAAAGTGTTTATGATTTTGTTTAGTTTTTGTATATGCATTTTTTGCAGTGCTGAATCACGAGGCTGCCGAACTGCAGACAGACTTGCTACCATCTGTGCTCCCCTACAATCACCGTACACCAGCACTGAGGCAGAGTTTTCTGACTTGAAATGAAAAATATTATTTTGGTTTTCTCAAATTTTTACACGATTAGATTAACTTTAATTAACGTTTCAGTGAAGTTCATGTTTTGGGGCCTTGCTGCCTTGAGATTGATCTAGTACTAAAAAACATTTTCCCGAGGTTGTTTGAAAATACTGCAGCCAAGAAGAAATTCTCATTTATGTCTACTATTTCTACTGTATACTATATATGCACACATATTTTAGTTGGATGTGGAGATTATACTTTGGATCAATCTTGACTAGAACAGGCCTTTCAGCCCAAGCAAGCTTGCCAGCTCTGTTCACCTAATTTCTTCAAAATAACTCTCTACCACACTACTTGTGTCTATGGTTATCTATATGAAGAAAAACATTTTAACATTTGTGTGAAATCTACCATTGACCATCTTCCATTTGTGTCCTCCTTGTTCTTGGTGAACGGATTTTAAAGTAACAGCCAGGTTCTACTGTGCTAATTCCCTTTATAATTTTAAACAATTCAATCACGTCACCTCTTTATCTCAATTTTCTTAAACTGAATCTCACACAGTATTCTGTCTTATTTTTATTTACAGAATTTCAGTGCACAAAAACCCTTTAATGTAATCCAAACCATGAAATGGATTATACTAAGCATAACTTTCAGGATCTAACTGTCATGGGCTTCTCTGCCATCAGGTCATGGTCACTTATTCTTTGATCCGGCCCTCACAAAACTAAATATAGTAAGGAAAGAGTAAAGAAAAAAAATGACATAGAAGTTCCTTGGAGTTTCTAAGTTCCTTGTGCTAATGCAGTCTGTACTTTACTTTGCTGCCAGACTTTGAGCTTGTCTTAATCTTTGTGTCTTGATTTTAAGTGTTATTAAACTTTACATTTTTCTTGTCAGCATTCATATTCAAAACAGAAAAAAAAAGATCTGCACCTCAGAGGGTAACTAATTGTTCTCAAGTGCTCAGTGAAGTGCCTTTCAGAAGTAACGTCTTAATAAGTGTATAAAAATAAACTTCACAGGAGATCCTTCTACTAAGAAACAGACAAAATCAGCCGGTAATTTATCATAAAACCTGTCAGTTAAGAAATCAGAGAGAGAAATTAAAAATGATTCCGATTATTGATGTTTAATAGATAACGATTGTTCTTAGACTTTATTAGTAATTACTCAGTTCAGAGGTCTTTACGGCATCATAATAAGCGCAGATCCATGGACGATTAACTTCCTGACTCTGTTCCAGACCGGTAGCTTCACATAAAAGGTCATTGTGGAAATGAAGACGTCTTTCAGTTTCCCATTGCTCTCTGAAAAAAAAAGAAAGAAATTCAGAGTAGTTGCCAGTGTAATGATTTTTTGTCAACAGAAAATAGCGCATTTGATGTCACTTGGGATGGATGAATGACAAAATTCTATCTTCTCGTTTCAGATTAACCAAATCTCTATATAACATTATGCATTCCTTTGGCTGTACAAAAGTGCACTCACCCAAAAAGCAGACATTTTAGTATAAACAAAAATGATACATGTTAAATAAATGCGGTATGATTATATTTTAAACTTTATACCAACATTTGGATTTTCTGATGTATTTTCTTAAACCACTGTGGACCACCGGGGGGAGTACTGCTCCCCAAACCCTAACACAGACAGGCTGAGACACAAGTCTTTCCCAATAGCACAATACACAAGCACAAACTAATATTTCACATTCCTTTTCTTCCTCTTTCTTTCTCTCTCTGTTCCTCTGTTGCCTCCACTCCTCCTTGCAAGCTTTGTCCTCCACCTCCTGACTCTGGCTCGCTGACCAATGGTCAAGCAGGTCCTTTTATAGCACACCTGGATGTGCCTCAGTTGTTTCTTGACCTTCTTCCAGCTGCACTGAAGTGGTGCCCCAAAGGGTTCAACTGTAGCTGTAGCACCCACTGGTGGCACCAACAGAACCCAACAGGGCTTCTCCGGACTACAACTCCCAGCATGCCCTGCAGAGACCTGTGGTGCAGTAGCAACTCAGGGGTGTTGCCCTCTAGCATCTCAGGGAGGATACTGTCCCAAAGATGTCCTCTCCCTCGGTCCTTCCACCCACCCACCCAGGTAATGGTCCTGGCCATCTGTCACACCACATATACAGTAAATCAACAACTTTCTTTTTTTCTTATCATTAAAGTAAATCTGCCTGCCCTGTGCTGCATGCGTCTGTTTTACTGAGCTCTTATACTGTAATGGACTTCCTTTAGGGAGACAACAAACCTGATGATGCGTTCCGCCTCTTTTCGTGCTGCCTCCATTCGAATCTTGGCTGCTTCTTGTTCCTGCCTCTGCTTCTCCTCCTGTTCCTTCCTTCTCCTTTCATCTTCTTCTCGTTTTTTTCGCAGGTATTGATCCCGCTCTTGCTCTGCCATGGCTGCTAGGTAAGCCTGCTCCTCTAAGAATTTTTTCTCTTCTTCCATCCTTTTCCTTGCGGCCTCAGCTGTAAACAGACAATGCTTTTTTTTAGAAAAGAAATTCAGTAAGTATAGTTATATGAGATCAGACAAATAGTCTGGTCAAGGAGAAGAGGAGGAGCAGAGATTCAAAGTGAAAAGTGAAAAGAATGATCATCAGGCACTGCCGTGTGTGGCAGCCTTTCTGGCAGCTCTGTGTACGACTTTATATTTCTACCTTTTCTCTATCTCTATGATCTCTATGATCACTCCTATCACTTTCTTTTATGCGGATTTGTGAATTTCCCCTTGGGGATTAATAAAGTATCTATCTATCTATCTATCTATCTATCTATCTATCTATCTATCTATCTATCTATCTATCTATCTATCTATCTATCTATCTATCTATCTATCTATCTATCTATCTATCTATCTAAAACGCTTTGAGTCACCAGTGAAGCTTTGTGTAAGAGCAATACACATACTGGGCAGCCTGGAAGAATGAGAACAACAAGGCCAGGTTGTATGGTGTGGATTGTCTTACTCTATTTGCTTTCATTTAGGGCACTAGCTATTTAAATAATGCTTAAAGATTAAAAGTTATTAAACATGCTTTCCTGGTTGCCCATTTGTTTTACACTACTAGCTGGGAACCGATCCCTTTCACAGATAGACCAATTCAGGAGCGAGGAAAGAAATCTTTGAAAGTGACAGTCGTACTCTGGTGAAGTCTGATACAAAGCACCTGAATGCTTTGTTAAATGAATGCCATATGGACAGATGAGATAAAAGTGTAACTTTATGTATTACGTGGATCTCACTATTTCTGGGATAAGGCAAAAATAACATTCCTCAGTCAGAACATCATAGCAACAATCAGAGATGGTAGTGGTGGTATGATGGTGTAAGGATGCTTTGCTATGTGAAGGCCTGGATAAATTCAGGCTGCAAAAAGGACATAGCAGTAATAGAAGAGCTCCAGAGAAGAGCAACTAGGCTTATTCTAGGGCTACAGGGGATGGATTATGAAGAAAGATTAAAAGAGCCGAGCCTATACAGTTTAAGCAAAAGAAGATTAAGAGGAGACATGATTGAAGTGTATAAAATTATGAAGGGAATTAGTACAGTGGACCGAGACTGTTACTTTAAAATGAGTTAATCAAGAATACAGGGACACAGTTGGAAACTTAATGGTAAATTTTACACAGAGAGCCATAGACACTTGGAATAAGCTACCAAGTAGTGGAGTAGACATCAGGACTTTAGGGACATTCAAAACTCGACTTGATGTGTTTAGAAGAATTAAGTGGATAGAACTGGCGAGGTTTGTTGGGCTGAATGGCCTGTTCTTGACTATATTGTTCTAATGTTCTAATATTTTAACTGCCATTATTGAAGGAATCACAAATTCTGCTGTGAATCATAAAATTGTTAAGGCGAATGTCAAGTCTTCCATCTGTGACATGAAACAGCACAGTTGGATCATGCAGTAACACAATGATCCAAAACACAAAACCAAGTCTATATCAGAATGGCTGAAATAAGGCAAAATTAAAGTGTTGGGTTGGCCAAGTCAAAGACTAGACCTAAACACAATACAAATTCCGTGTTCGGAGCTGTCATTTTGATTAACCTATCAATGTTTCTGAAATAAAGACGTTCTGAAAGGAAGAATTTGGCTGCAGTCATCACAGCTGAAGATGGTGCAACCAGTTATTAAGCAGTGAGGGGACAATCATTTTTTCACACAGGGGCAGTTGATGTTGGATAATTTTGTTGTAAGATGAGATATTTGTTCACTCAGGTGGACTTTATCTAATATTAAATCTAATATTAAAGATCTAAAATGAGTCATAAATTTTGAAATAATTGAGGCTATTTTAAGGAAACTGAATAGGTGAACATAGGAGTTTTCAAGAGTGTTACTACCATACTTGTTTTATGTGAGACAAATTAAAGGGGAGGCAGGAGCTTTAGGTGAAAATTTCAATGACCTGTCTGTCTCTTCTTCCATAATTAGGTTACATCCTCACTACTACATTTTCATGTAAAAACTGTTGTTAAGTGAAAATAATCTCATTCCACACTTGTGTTGTCATATCATTTACTGGCAACACATTAAAACAATGAAAAACTCATAAGATGTGTGTTTACACACAAGAACAGCAATGATGAATGTGAAAAACAAAACCACAAATTGTTTTATTTGAACTGATGAAGAGTAACACATCAGTATAAAGTGAAAATGATCTTGGTCCACACTAGCGTTTTCATATCATTTACGACAGTGTCTCCGCCATCACAAAACAACCAAAAATATGTTTACAAACAAGAACAGCAATAGCGAATGTTTTATTTGGACTGATGAAGAATAACGCCTGAGTATAAAGTGAGCTGCTGAGAATACAGACTGGGAGTCATGTCAGTGAAAGTACAGTGACATTTAAGGTGCAACAAGGAGCACTATCCGTCACCTGAAGAGGCATAAACAGTGGGAAAAGACAACCTGCACAGCACAGAAATGAAATTTCAAAGTTAATAATCACAGCAAAACTTAAAGCCATAAGAATTAAAGATAGACAAGAAGATATAAAAAGCAGAAGCCATTCAGGACATGGCCACATAATAAGCATGAACCAATCAGAGAGCAATTAGAGTCTGTGATTTCAAAACTCTCTGTTTTCACCCATCCACAGTATAAGAATGAGCCAGTGTGTTCAGAAATATGTGCCTCTTATGTGCATTTTCAAAAGTCTCCATTTTCGGAAGTTAATAATGCTGGGGTGGTGCAGACGAAAGATGAAAACGGAGATTAACGTCTGTGTTTTTTAAATAAAAAATGTATCAGTTTCAATGTAACCTCGGATAGCGACCTGAAAGGAGGTTGTTAGTTCACAACCCTGTTTCGTTCACGGGTCTATCCACAGTAGACAGGTCCTAGAGACTTTGAGAATGGTTGGCTTGACAAGTAAGGAAAGATGTTATTACTTTGAAAATGATAAACGCTGATAGCAAGATGTGGGGTATGTAATGCCATGCTACTTCATTCTTCATTTCACCCAGAAAGACAAGTCTCATGCTGGCATCCCATATCTTTCTATTTTGTTTTCACACATTATCCGGTTTTTTAATCACCGCAATGAAAAAACTACCTTACGGTACAAAAAAACGACTAGTTTTAAAGCTTATGATTATTTAATTAAATTTATTTTATATGTTTTATATGTTTATATTTCATTGATATTATTTTTCATTTTGTTTGTTTCTCCAATTCAGCATTTAAAATAGAAGGTATGACTTTTAAGAGAGCACTGGACAGCGAGTTGTTAATTTTGCTTTGCAAAAATGTTGTACATTTTTTCCAGATCTAGCTGTAAGTTTGGTTTTTGGAAGGAACTTTCTAAATTCCAGTTTTCCAAACCTAAGGGGTGCATGTCCAAACCGATGGCTGGCCTGTTATGATTGAATGAATGACAGAATGATAGGTGGTTTTATTTTGGCAGAGTGGCACATTCTTCAAATTACTATTTAATTCTTTCAGGCTGGAAAAAATGTAGGAAAAAGACAAATCTCTTTTTTCAGTAAAAAAATGTAAGTTTTACTTAAAGAACAATTATTATTTATTGACAGTTATTTTCCTTACTGAGACTCTTCAGTCATCTGCATGTATTTAGTGTCTTGTATGTTCTTCCAGATACGACTCAAGCCAAGTTTTGCTAACACTCATGTTGTGCTTGTTTCTTGGATTCTGATATGCCTTCTGTCAGGTACTGCACTGTCAACACACGGTGACACTGATTTTTTTACCAAGCAAGTAAAATAACGGAAAATATATATATTTATATGTTACTTAGTTCCATATTTCATAACAGACATGTTATGTAAGCACCCAAGTGTGACGCCAAATCCATAAATCCAATGAAGACCACAGGGGTTTAAAGTGATTCCTATTCTTCTTCAAGGAAAACATCCAGATTGCTTAACTCTTGCATATAATATTTAGTGTTTGAAAAGTGGAAGGTTTGCTGATCTGAATAAAAATCTTTGCAAATTCAGTGCTAGGTTTTGGAAGACAATTTTAATGAAATGTGAAAGCATCTTGTCAGTTTGTTGAACATAGTAGGCAGCAGTGGGGCTTCAGATTCATTTTCAGTCTGGGTACAATCTGTACAAAGATGCTTATGCACTCATGTACAGTATATGTACTAACATACTACAGGGTGGCCCACGAAAAAGTAGCCCGCCTTCCTGCAAAAGTGGCGTGCCGATTGACTACCCTCATCACGAAAGCTGTGTAGACGTAGTGCAAACGTGTGAGTACGAGCTGAGCGACGTATTCCATTCCACAAAGAATCATTTTCAGCACTTTCTGTAAAGAGTGAGTAAAGATTTTTTGCATTTCAATTTCTGTCTTTATGGAAGGGCGCCTTTTTTCGCCAGTGAGGCGGGCTACTTTTTCGTGGGCCACCCTGTATTTGGTACAAGTCCTGACCTTGAGCCTGCTTTGACAGGTTTAACCTGTAGCTCGTCCACCTAATTCGTTTTTTCAGACCTCTTTATTTCAATACTGGGACACGTGAAGTCATAAATTAAACTGGTAACATTGAGGTTCTTCTATCATACACGACTCACCCATTCTTCTTCTTCCTCTTTATCTTCTCGGTGAGGTTGATGTGTTTGATCAACCTTCTCCAAACAGTTCGGTCCTGTACTTCCTCCCCAGTCAAGCCCTTTTCCTTCAGATCTTTTACTTTTCTCCTTCCACCTCCACTTTGGCTTCCCTTGGTTTCTCTACTACTGTTCTTCCATTTCCACCACTCTTTTACTTATATATTCATTGGTTCTCCTCATCACATGTCCATATCACTTAAACCTACTTTCCTGTGCTTTCTAAGTCGTCTCTTCCAGTTTTGTTGTACCTCTGATTGTCTTATTCTGTCCATTTTTTGTAATTCCACACATCCATCTCAACATTCTCATTTCTGCCACATATAACATCTTGTCCTGCTCTCCCTTTACTGCCCATGTCTCAGTTCCATACATCATTGTTGGTCTTATTACTGTCTTAAACACCTTATCTTTAATGTTGGCATTAATTCTTTGATCACACAATACTCCTGATGCTTTCTTCTAATTGTTCCATCCATACTGCACTCTATGGGCTGTCTCTGCATCTCATTCTCAATTTCCTTTGTTGCCATGAAGTCACAGGTTTAAGGTCCCAAAGACAAAATGCAAATAGTTCAAATGCTCTTTCATTCAGATTAATGCTATTAATCTTTTAAATAAGTGCTACTTTATTAAAAACTAGCAAAATACTCACGCTTCACAGCGGAGAAGTAATGTGTTAAAGAAGTTATGAAAAAGAAAAGGGAACATTTTAAAAATAACATAACATGATTGTCAATGTAATTGTTTTGTGACTGTTATGAGTGTTGCTGTCATCAAGGATTTGATTATCATTATTTCTTTCATTTGTATTTGGAGGACATGTTGTGTTCAAGTTACATTCCGTGTTTGTCAACCGTTGTAAAGATAACAGGTTTCATTCATCGAAGTGTTCACTACCCAAATCGGTACTCGTGAATCTAAGATGTTTAACAGGCATTCCTGGTATAGGTTCTCAGCTCTGCTTGTGCTATCTCGTGCGATCTTGTGATGTCCACGGCTTTATTTTATTTTTAAAGTTTCTCTTGCACTTTTGCTGAGTTTGTGCCAAACACTATTCTATCCCTGACCATCTCATCTTCGTTTGCATAAGCACAGTCCTTCACCAGCAATTTTAACTCCGTTACAAAGTGATCAAAAGTCTCATTTATACCTTGCGTCTTCTCACTAAACTTGTATCTCTCGAATATCGTAGATATTGAGGCATGACAAACGCCTCGTAGCGGCAGCGTGTCTGTTGGATTGCCGCTGACGGACGACCTTATATGGGCAGGCACTCAATTACGTGGGAGGTGTGCGTATGGGGGACGCAATATAGGCAGGTAGCCAACTACGTGGGAGGCGTGGTGATGGGTGACGCAACTCCATCTCAAACGGCGACCGAGCTGCAGGCTATGGCTGTATATATGTACGTAAGTAGGATTCAGTTATGACCGTTACGTGTAGAATTTCGAAATGAAACCTGCCTAACTTTTGTAAGTAAGCTGTAAGGAATGAGCCTGCCAAATTTCACCCTTCTACCTACACGGAAAGTTGGAGAATTAGTGATGAGTCAGTGAGTGAGTGAGTGAGTGAGTGAGTGAGTGAGTGAGTGAGTGAGTGAGTCAGTCAGGGCTTTGCCTTTTATTAGTATAGATCCAAAGGCTTCAATTATATGATGAACAATTTGCTTTTGCATCAATTATCAGTCAAGTCTAAATGTTGGTTTATTATTTATGTCTAAAATGTTTGATCTAATGTTTTCACAAAAAAATGTTATACATACTGTTGCATTTTATGTATTTGAAACAGGCTTATGTTTAATGGCTTTGTTCTTTGTTGATGTGTTTTTAATTTTATGTCATGGTCTTTCTGTAAGGGACAGAATGTACCCTGACACTAGACAGATTGTACTCTTGCGGATGCTGCTGCGATGCAGGCAGTGTACTGACTATACTTGCATACGTACTTTATGTAAAACAGGAGGATTCCACCAGGTGGCAGTGCAAGAAATCAACACAGTGAGAAAACACTGGTGTTGTGAGTTGAGGGAAGAAAGATGTAGAACATAAAAATTCTTTGCATTATGATGCTGTCGTGAAGGTGCAAACAAAGGTGGCAACAGCAACACAGAAGATGGTATGTGAGACCTTTAAATGTATCGCATCATTTTAAAGGGGAATATACAATGCCAGTATTGCCTATGAGAGAAATGAATGAAGAAAACCACCATGAATACATTTTTATGTCAGCATTTAAGTTTTATGATTTGCTTCACTGCATTGAACCATTCATCAAGCATGCATATTGATCCTGCGATATGGCTTGCTGTCACACTACATTATCCCCACTTTTCACTAAAATTTTTCACTTTGTGTATTTTGCCCTGAATTCTGTCTTAAACCTTTCCACATCCACTTTAAAGAGCTGGCGATCTGATTCCAGCTGTTCTGTCACTATGGAGATGTTGATAGTAAACAACGATGCTAACGTCATGTATCAAAACTTGAACACACATGCCACCAACAATTTTGCTGGTACTCCAACTTGCACATGCGTCATGTTAATTTTTGACAGAGACAGCTCAGAGAACATGTCAAAAGTGTACTGGGAACATGTGGCAACCATGATGTGTACGCGTAAGCATTTTGACCGTCAAGTCCTTAAACCTGCTAACAAACCAAACTTCCCTCTTGCGATAATAAAACTGAATTAAAAAGCCAGCCCTAAACAGAATGCCACTCCACATCACCACACACACACGTCCATATTTGATTCTACTGGGCCACTTTACAGTTTTCTATCAGCCTACCATGTATATTCCATAGGATTGTATGTAAATACAATTAATCCATTCCAGACCATATGAACTGTATGTAAATATATATTTTTTTAGTTTTTAAGCACAAATAAAGTTAATAATACCATAGAATGCACAGCGTAATAGTAAACTAAGCATAAAAACATTGAATAACACTGAGAAAACCTTGAACAACAGAGAAAACTAACACTGCAATAGTTCGTGCTATAGTGCTAGGAACCGCTTGCTAAAAACACTTTTTTTTAATGAGTTTTAAGCACAGGGAAAAAAATGAACATTTGAAAAATCTGTAATTTAATAAACTACCAAGAAAAGTAACATTGCAACAATGCAGGCTATGAACCGATCGCTGTAAACAGAGCTGAAAACAAAAACAAGCCTTTTCTACCTTATGCGTCCAGCCTTCCTTTCCTCTCTCGCTCGCTTGCTCGCTCCCTCTCTCTCTCTTTCGTGTGTGCGTGTGTTTCTTTCGCGAGCCTGGAGCGCCTGTGTGTGTGCCTCTGTCTCACACGCCTGTGTGTGTGTGTGTGTGCCTCTGTCTCGTGTGCCTCTGTGTGTGTGTGTCTCTCTTGCACTCCTCTGTGTGTGTACGTGTCTCTCGCGCGCGCACCTGTGTGTGTGTGTCGCGCTCTCTCTCTCTTGCTCGCTCGCTCGCTGCACAGGAAATGCACAGGGAGAGACTGAACATGTACAAACCTAAAGAGAAACTGGCTTGTTTGTATACCGAGTGTGTGGTTGTGAACCGAGGCAAAAGTTTGGCAAACTTTTTGGTCGTAAACCGAGTTGTACGTGTACCGAGACGCTAGTGAACCAAGGTTCCATTTTGTGTCACATAAGGATGCTTATTTTCCAAGTAGGCCCTAGCAGTAGATTTCTTTTTGCCTTTTGGCTCTTATTGTTGCCCACGTCTTTGCGCCTCTTAACACAAACTCAGCCCGGATGTGAAACCCACATCCAGTTGTCCTTTTTATGGAGTTTTCACATTGTCCTTATATTAGTATGCCTTTCTACCAATGTACTCCAATTTTCTTCCCTCATTGTGAAGGCATGCATGTTGGGTTACCTGGAGGATCTGTGTGGGATTTTCTCTTTATTAAACAATCAGTTGAAGCTCTGGATGATTCAAACATTCCTTTATCTATATCAAGAAATGAAAGCAGCCCATAATGACCTTAAGCAGGTTTCAGTCTTAACTGAGACAGCATTGAAATACACAAGTATTTATAATTCTTGGTTAATCAGTATATAACTGTTTGTTAAGGTTACTTTTTTGTTATATCTGTCTGTTCTGGGCATATCATTTCGCTGAATTCCAGAGTATGATTTTAGCTTAAAGTAAATTGTGTTAACAACAACAACAGCATTTATTTATATAGCACATTTTCATACAAAAAAATGTAGCTCAAAGTGCTTTACAAAATGAAGAATAGAAAAATAGAAGACACAATAAAAAATAAAAATAAGTCAACATTAATTAACATAGAATAAGTAAGGTCCGATGGCCAGGGTGGACAGAAAAAACAAAAAAACTCCAGACGGCTGGAGAAAAAAAATAAAATCTGCAGGGATTCCAGACCAAGAGACCGCCCAGTCCCCTCTGAAAACATAATGAAAACAATTTCTTCATCACACCCCGTAATCTGTGTATTGCTACTGATTCTAAATCATTTCAAATAAACAATTGTATTCCATATAATATAAGCACCAAGTCTCTAGTCTGTTTTCATAATGAAGCTTTCATAGGTTGGCTGGTACCCCAGCTGGGGTAGATGGTTCCTGAAATGGCTAGGAAGCCATGATAAAGGAAGGACATGGATGGACTATTATCCTCACTGGGTTGGTTAGTGGTACCTTTCCACTGATTATGAGGGAAGGACAGTGGGAGACTTGACTCCTGGGGCTGTGTGTTCCCCCAGCACACTTGGTGGCAGTAGCCATCTGGTATGGCTCTCATTTTCTTGGGTGCCACTAGGGGGAGCTGCAGGGAGTGCACTTCCCTGTTATGAAGAGGTCCCACCAGACCCTGAAGTGCTTCCAGGTGATAATCTTGTTACACTGGAAGTACTCCAGGATTCAGGTTGAAAAGCAGCTGCTCTGCCTCATCTGAAAGTCAGTTTTGGGAGGAGCTGGACAAGGCTTGCTCAGAGGAGTGTGGAGGTGGAAAAGGAAAGAAAATGAATTGTGACTGATATATCAGGTGATGAAAACCTGCAAAAGGTATTTTGTTTAAGAAAAGTATCTTTCCTTAAACCTGCGAACGTGTGGTTTGATTGTGTCTGGGTATTTGGGGTGCAAGTGTGCCCCCTACAGGTCACATAGCCAAGCTTAGAAATACAGGAGCCATTTGCTTACTTGAGGCTTCACCTGATGTTTTTACCAATTCTTATAACTCTTGTACAAAAGGTCAAAGATTTGAACCAGAAGGGATTTTTAATGCTGACCTGTAAACATTGAGATGTGATGTGGGCAGCATTTACCACTGCTGCCTGTCAACTTCAGAATTAATGTCTCGTATCCCAGCCCATCCACTCTCTGTGATGTACATGTGGGCTTTTTCTCAATAGTCCAGTTTACTCTCACACCACAGAGATGTGCAAACTAAGTTGTATGGCGAATCTAAGTAGTCCAGTTGTGAATGAGTGAGGGTGAGAGCGCCTTCTCACAGACTAAGGCTGCATATTGAGTTAAGTCCATGTCACATCAGACACATTTTCCTGTGATTTTTAGTTGTAGCCTTCATTTTCATAATCTTAGCCACTTGGAGATAGTCGACAGTGTGCTCCCTTGAAGGGAATATCTAATGATTGAGGCCAACTAGTCTGCGACTGGCTAGGATAAAATAAATCAGTTAGACAGGCAGACTTTGTAACGAGGGGAGCTGAGAACTAAATGAACCAATGAATGCTCATCCAGAAGTACAGAGCTTAGAATGTAGCGACGAGGAATAAGGGGCACAAATCTTTTGAACCTCACAAAAAATGAGAGACGCTCACTTGTCTGATGCCTTGCATTTTACATACCATAACAGAATGGAAAAAAATGAATTAAAGGGCAGAGATTGCTGCAGCTGGTAACTCCTTTATAAAGTGCGACTCCGTCAGGCAACATGTCAGATAAAGGGATGAGCACGACTGTGCTGGAAAATCGGCGTTCAGTCAGTAAATGTGACGTAGGTTGTGATTTTCAGTTGCGCAATTTGACCTGGTGCTGTGATGAGATCAGGAACTGGGCTCAGCAAATCTGGCATTCCCTACAACAAAAGCTCATGTAAAGTGACATCGGCCTTAGTTTTTTAGGATAGATTACGCTCCCCTCTCCCACATGACTGTGTAGGTTTAGCAAAACCACAGACGGGCTGATAGATTGTGAAAACAATTTAATTTAATTGAAGAGAAAGTACATTAGTAATGGGTGCAACATGTTGAAATGGGCAGAAAAATGCATAATGGGAATGCTGAAAATCTTAGTTGTCTCAGTTATTATGAACAACTTAAAACATTTTTGTGCTCTATTCTCTTTTTTGCATTCTGAGAAGAAGTGGTCCCTACCTTTTGCCAGCATATGTGTAGTGGATTTGTGCTTAGCCTACTGGCAGATGTAAAATTTGGAATGCAGTTCAGTAAATGCAGGGAAGCATGTGATTTGTAGTGTGCCATTCCACCTATCTAAACAGACCTATGCTTAGTCTGCCACAGAGTATCCAGTAAGAAGCCACAAATAGGACAATCAAGGGTACAAAACCAGACGAACATGAAGACATGTGGATTGTGAGCATGTCAGCCTAGCTCAGGAGTGAATCTGCAGTGCCACGCCATTATGGGGCAGCACGACCTCCTGTCATTCCACTGGGCCAGGCTTTGAGATCGAACACTACATGTACCTTCTCTTAGCATCCACATCAATCAGGGCCCGTGTCTTCTTGCTTTTGTATGATGAACTACAACATGGGGTCTCCAAAGCTTTTCTGAAGACGTTTTTTGAAATACTTAACTATTAATGACTCTGTCACCCTTTTCTCCCTTATTATATGCAAGATTTTCATGTTGATTATACTTCCCAGCTTTTATAGAAACTCACTTTTCTTTTCTTTATGTCCTCTTTCTTAAGATTCATTTTTAATTGCTTTCTATATTTCCCATAGTCATTTTCATCATAGCAATTCTCTTTATCTTTATCCTCTACTTAATCCTCAAGGAATGGATTCTTCAACATGGAGAGGATATTCACATAAAATGTTATACAGTTAATGGTGCATACCAGTAGGATTTGGAAGCAGATCACATTTTTGAATAAGTTTATTCAAGTTATTGAAAAATTAGTTATAACAGGTTACATTTCTTATTTCTAGTGAAGTATTACAGTGAAAATAATTTGTTAATTTATGAATCTGGCAAAGAAAATGTGTATGCATGATCAGAGTAGGGAATTGCAATCGCATAACATCTATTGCATTCCATGGTATTTCTTCTAAAAAGTCTTTTTTTAGTCTGTCGATCCTAATTTAAAATGTTTCTATGGATTTAAAATAATTCTCATTATGTTAAATAAATTCAGTGTATTTTAAATAAGCTATTAAATCAGAGGTTTACTAGCAATTCATTTTATTAGGGGGACTTTTTTATGCCTAATAAAACAGAATTTGTGCTTTAATGTACGTGCAGAATACTGAGAATTTCCTAGTCATCTCATTTTGTGTGCCTAATCTTTTCAATTTATCACCATTATTTTGTAGAACAATTCTGAAAGAAACTTTTTCATTTCAGTTTTACTTTTTTCTACTTTTACACTTGCTAATGAGGTTTCTGGCCTTATTTTGTTTAGTCTTTCTCTTTTTGTAAAAAGGGTAGATCCTATTTATATGGTTAAGATTAATTGGACAAATATCTCATGTCACAGATGGCTAGGGTTCTTGTTCGGCCGGGATGCCTCTTCATTCTATGGACTGGGGGAGCAAGCCTGGTCAGGACAGTACCTCCCCCGGAACGCTAGATGGCAGTCCCCCTGGGCTGCATCGGGGTCACGGGCTTGGGATTTTGGAACTCAAGCCTATTGGGGTCCATGGCCAACACCAAGGGGGCACTGCAGTGGTTCCTGAGCCCATGTGGGCTATTCTTCCACCACACCCGGAAGTGCAGCCGGCTATAAAGAAGCCAGCAGCCCCCACTCCAGGAGCCAGAGTCGGGAGGAGGGAGGCAAAGCTTGCCGGAGAGGAGAGGAGGAAAAGAAGAAGAAGAAAAGGAAAAGAGAAAATATTGTTTGTGCAGTGTTTGGGACTGTGTTGTTGTGCTTGTGGGAATGGAGAAGACATTTCCGCGAGGGGGAAAATAAAGTAAAAGCCCTGTGTGCTTTGAACTTGTGTCCTATGTCTGTCTGTGTCAGGGCTGACCGAGGCAACAGGGTCATAGGAGGGGCTGGGGAGTCTAAGACAGCGGTTTTGTTGGAGCGTTTTGCATTCTTGCCTTTGTGACAACCTGGAGGGAAAACCATACCACAGTGAATTGCCCTGTAAAGCATCAACAAATCTGCAGAATGTAGGTCCAGACAATTCCACAATGAAGCAGGTTCAAAGGTAAAATGAATTATTACAAAAAATACAGACAATGTGAAACACAGACAGGATGACAAACATAGAAAAGTTAAAACAATACAGGTAATGTTTCCAAAAGGCACAAAATAAAAAGCAAACTCCAAAGTCGCGCAACAAAGAAAATAAGAATCCCAAACGTAGGGAATATCTGAAGACAAAACAAAAAAAAATCAAAAGAATACCATTATACTAGATCAAGGTGAGCACCAAAAAGTCAAGAATGTAAATGCTAGAGTGAAGCCACTATACCCCCAGCTCTTCCATTATGTCACTGCTACCTACAGTAATAATTGTTGCAAAACAACAGGCCCAGGTAGGAAAAGCCCGGGGAAAAGAGCAGGTAAATGAAAGGTGTAGTGTTGGAGCTCTCTGTCCATTACTGAGAGATGGTCAAACAATTTGTTTCTTTCCAAAGAAATTAGGGGGCTTATACTTCCAGTAAAAACTTAGAGCCAATGTCGCAGTGCGCAACTTAATATAATTTTTACTGGAAGAACTGTTTTGTTGTGTTAGGGTTTTGGGGTGACTCTATCTAAAAACATCAGAACATTAGAGCAATCTGGACGAGAACAGGCCATTCAGACCAACGCTCACTAGTCCTATCCACTTAATTCTTCCAAAACAACATCAAGGCTAGCTTTGGAGGTCCCTCAAGTTCTACTTTTCTACCATGCTACTTGGCAACTTATTCAATGTGTCAATGGCTTTAGTGTGTAGAAAAACCTCCTAACGTTTATGCAAAATTTACCCTTAACTAGTTTCCAACTGTGTCCCCATGTTGTTGATGAACTCATTTTAAAGTAATATTCTCAATATGCTCTACTACTTCCCTTTATAATTTTAAACACTTCAATCATGTCACCTCTTAATCTCCATTTGCTTAAACTGAAAAGGCTCAGCTCTTTTAATCTTTCCTCATAATTCGTCCCCTGTAGCCCTGGAATCAGCCTAGTCGCTCTTCTCTGGACCTTTTCTAACGCTGCTATGTCCTTTTTGTAGTCTGGAGACCAAAACTGCACACAGTACTCCAGATAAGGCCTCACCAGTGTATTATAAATCTTGAGCATAGCCTCCTTGGACTTGTACTCCACACATCGTGCTATATAACCTAACATTCTGTAAGCCTTCTTAATGCCTTCTGAACACTATGTTAAAGTTTTTAGTGACAAGTCCTCTGCAACTCCTAATCTTTTTCATACAATGCACTTTCAATTTTCAGACCTCCAATTGTATATTCAGACCTAACATGTTTACTTCCTATGTGTAATCTTTATATTTACTTACATTCAGTTTCATCTGCCACAAATCTGCCCAAGCCCGTATGCTGTCCTAGTCTCTCTGTAATGATTCTAGATATCAGCCAATCCATGTAGTTTGGTATAATCTGCAGACTTAACCAGCTTGTTTCTTATATTCCTATCCAAATAATTTAAATATATTAAAAATAGCAGTGGCCCCAGTACTACCCTTTTGAGGGACACCACTCTTAATATCAACAATTTCAGATTCCTGTGCACACACTACACCATAGATTCCCACTTCTTTTAGTTTGATTCCCAACCTCTCATGTGGCACCTTATCAAATCCATCCATCCATCCATCCATTATCCACCACTACTGGCTCTTGGGACCTTATCAAATGTTTTCTGAAAGTCAAGATAAATAACATCATTTGCACCACTCTAATCAAATCCTTTTGTTGCCTTCTCACAGAATTCTAGCATATTTGTAAAACATGACCTCCCTCATTAAAACCCATGCTGATTGTTCAGTAAAACTGCTGTTGTTTTCATATGTCCTTTCCTTCATGATTTCTGCCATTAATTTTCCTGTGATGTAAGCTTATTGGCCTATAGTTGCTTGGATCTGCCTGATCACCGTTTTTTATATTAGGTTAATATTTGCAATTTTTCAGTCCTTTGGAGCACATATTTTGTTATTCTTACACCCAGAATCTTTGTTGTGTAAATCCATGCATATGTTCTGCACATCAGCTCTTGTTGTCTTATCCTTGCACCCATTTACCATAGAAAGAGACACAACTTGCAAACACAATACACTTTCCACTGGGACTACAGATCAGACTGCATCCAGGACTGAGTGCTACTGTGTGTCACTTCTCTATAAGAGGATGTCTCCTTCTACTCTCTATACCTCAGATGGTAATACAGAACAGCAAAGCAAGCAGGGACCAGGTTCTTCAACATTAATATGCTTAAATGTGCTAAAAGCAGAAGCCAAAAGCAAACGGATATGACATCATACAACCTGAATATTTTAGGAGCTGCCATAGACAATGCTGGCGTGCAGTCTCTTAAGGTTACATTGCTGCGTCTCATGGCATGGGTCTTCTTGGGGTGTGTGCTTTTCCTGCTTCTACTTCATGATGTTGACTTCTTAAACCTTGTCAACCAAGAGCCAAGGTGAACACCCCTAGCCACTCTCTATCCAATGGGATTTTCACAGACCATATCAGCTCATGTTTAAGAGGTGTGATAACACAAAGATATCTGATGGTTCAAGGGCTTCGCTTTTACGTATGTGGAAAGTCCAGAAAAATGACCATTTTACCATTTAAAGATTGTAACTCTTCATCTTGCCAGACTGCCCTTTTGGCTTTTGTGGTACACCAGGCCTCATAAGAAAGCAGATTTAACAGGGATGCAAGCATCCAGCTGCTCTTTCTCCAACTTGCATTCCAAATTAAGTGACTGAACTCCTGCTTGTACCAGGTTCTGCCTAGACTTCATCTGATAACAAATGTGTCCTGACATCTGTCCTGAGTCCCCTCTGCAGACCTCTTGAGTCACAAGGTGTGAAATGGACACCACTCAAAACAAAGACCTATGGGATGACAAATAGAATGGACAGAATAACTTGCCTATTAGAACACACTAATTTTGTAAATGGAAAAGACTTTAATCCAATCAGGAGAAAGTTCAGCCTCTCCTCTAAACCACATGCACTGCATCTCTCAAGAGAGAAGAAGAAAAGAGAGGAGAGAATGGCAAGTTAAGAGAAATTCTGTGATTCTCTCAGGGATGGAGAGATATGCAGAATGACCTTCTGAAATCTTGTGTATCTAAAACCTAACAAGTTATGAGCCGCTCAACCTTGGAGAGTTGAATCCGTCAAATTGTTTTCTTTCTGAACCTATAGCTGAGCCCCAATCTGTCAAACCAAAGTTGTGCGCCAATAGTCTGATGAGGCTGAGAAACCATTACTTTAAGAAGTGAACTTCAGCATCTAAACTCTTGGGCCAGAATGAGTAATGCATTTGCCTTATGAAGACAGCAGAAGGCAAGCTGAGGAAGAAGCGGCACAGTACTAACAAGAACCAGCAAAGAGAGAGAAAGCACTCCAACGCATGAAGAATCTTCAACTTGAACCCAAAGAAACAACTCCACACAACACTGGACATCATCCATAAAGACTTGGCATATTAACCTCCTTAGCATTAGACTCAAGTGTCACTCGGGCTGTGAAAACAGTGTTAAAAGTGTTAGTCCTGAATGTTACATGGGCATCTGTATAAACATGTCTCACATAAGCGTTAGACTGAGGATTAGACTGAGACTATGAATGCCATGAATGTAACTACCCCGATCTACATACTGTCAAATAAACGAACCACACGCTGTGGCGTAACGCAAAAGGCTTTGCCTCTAGCGTTGACGTCCGAGGTTCGATTCCTGAGAGGGGGTGCAGTGAGTGTGTATGCCAGATGAGCCCAGAATTAGGGCAAAACATGTGTCACATACTTTTTGCATTATTTGACAGTAAAACCATCTCAACTATATATATATATATTGTGACAGATTAGGGTTTTCTCACACCCTTGTATCCTCAGACACCACATCAGACACCAGATAAAAGTCCAATAATAGGATTAATTATAATAATAAAGTCCACAAAGCACGCTCCTCTCCACAATTCTCAATAAACAATTAAACAATACACAATCCTCCTCTCCCAGACGCTTAGACATCCTACCTCCCAACTCAGCTCAGTGTCTGGGCTTTCCCAGAGTCCTTTTATACCCCCTGACCCGGAGGTGTTCCTGCCCCACAGTCCACAAGTCCTTACCACTTCCGGGTCAGGGTAAAAGTCTTTCTCTTCAACCTGGAAGTACGTCATTCCTCCCGTTTACGTGACCAGGACGCACTTCCAGGTTATAGGGCACGTAAGAGTCTACGAACCTCGCTACAGCAACTCATTATGGTCCCCAAGGTATCCAGCAGGGCTGTGTATAAAAACTACAAAGTCCATGAGGCACTGCTGGAACTCGGGGCACGTCCATGCTGTCGGGAGAGCTCGTCCTGGAGGCCCGGGGTAGTACTGCATTAAAATTTTTATTAAGAAGAAAATTAAACCATTTTAAACTGAGGGAAAATATGCCAATAATTATTTGTTAAGGATCTCTTTGTATACCATGTTGTCAGTTCGGCCCTCCGCTTGTAACATTGGATTGGAACAGCTTGGATTGCTGCTGTCATAATCGGTTTGAGTTTCATGGTTTGTTTCAATTACGACAGTATTTGTAGGACTTGTGTTGAAGAGACATTTGGCATCTGTCAAGCGTTGTAAGCACACAATCAGTTTCATCGATAAAATCACATCCAGCTTTTGAGAGTTTAAACATTCATAAACATCAAAGTGTCCACTACTGAAATCGTCACCTGTCAATCTAAGATGTTTAAGAGGCATTGGCGTTTTCGAAAGGTGTAAAATATTTGGCTATTTCGGTACACTTGAAAGCAGGGCTTAAGCATTTCACTCTTATAGTTCTCCCATATAGTATAATTATCTCCTGTACCGTCATCAGTCCACACCTTGAACCTGTCCCAGTCATTCAATACATAAGACAGAATGTTCCTCCGGATATCAAGAGTGAGCCTGATATGGCCGTGCAATATGTAACAAAGAGAATGGAAAAGGTAGGTGCCATCTCCGGGCATGGAAACCACTCAGTAAGTGACAGTTCTTTGATTGATAGTGATCATCTCGATAGACATGTTAATGGGGGTTGGAACGATAAAGGAAATGGGTACCTGAGCAATGTAAAGTAAGTCTAAAAAACCTACACAATAACTATAATTGTAATAAACAAACAATAAAACAGCGGAGAAGCCGTGGATTAAACAAAAAGGCTGTAGTTATCAGTAGGGAGACGTGAATCCCGTGGCGAAGCAAGGAAGGGAATATAGAGACTGGAGCGATGGACGGCCTTATATAGGCAGGCAGCCAACAACGTGGGAGGCGTTGGGATCGGGGATGGGAAGTTGGAGAATTAGTGACGTTGGAAAGTTCAATATGGCGGCCGATAGTGGTGTCATACCAACGAAATAAGTACGGATATCGGTTTCTGTTAAAAGTTCAATATGGCGGCCGACAGTGGCATCATACCACCGAAATAAGTACAAAATTTCAGCCTTCTACCTACACGGGAAGTTGGAGAATTAGTGACATTGGAAAGTTCAATATGGTGGCTGACAGTGGCGTCATACAATCCGAAATAAGTATGTACATTGGTTTCGGTTAGCGCAAGAAAGCCGCCTACCAAATTTCGTGAAGATGGGGCCATGAATAAGAAAGTTCAATATGGCGGACGTTGTTGACTGTTTATGACCGTTACGCATAGAATTTCGAAATGAAACCTGCTTAACTTTTGTAAGTAAGCTGTAAGGAATGGGCCTGCCAAATTTCAGCCTTCTACCTACACAGGAAGTTTGAAAATTGGTGACGTTGGAAAGTTCAATATGGCGGCCGACAGTGGCGTCATACCATTGAAATAAGTAAGTACATCAGTTTCGGTTACAGCAGGGAAGCCGCCTATCAAATTTCGTGAAGATGGGGCCATAAATAAGAAAGTTCAACATGGCGGACGTTGTCGACCGTTATGACCGTTACGTGTAGAATTTCGAAATGAAACCTGCTTAACTTTTGTAAGTAAACTGTAAGGAATAAGCCTGCCAAATTTCAGCCTTCTACCTACATGGGAAGTTGGAGAATTAGTGATGAGTCAGTGAGTGAGTGAGTGAGTCAGTCAGTCAGTCAGTCAGTCAGTGAGGGCTTTGCCTTTATTATTATTATATATATATATATATATATATATAAACTGCTCAAAAAATTAAAGGAACACTTTGAAAACACATCAGATCTCAATGGGAAAAAGAAATCCTCCTGGATATCTATACTGATATAGACTGGGTAATGTGTTAGGAACGAAAGGATGCCACATCGTTTGATGGAAATGAAAATGATCAACCTACAGAGCCCTGAATTCAAAGACGCCCAAAAATCAGAGTGAAAAAATTATGTGGCAGGCTAGTCCATTTTGCCAAAATTAAATTGCAGCAACTCAAAATTGTACGCAGCACTTTGTATGGCCCCTGTGTTCTTGTATACATGCCTGACAACATCGGTGCATGCTTCTAATGAGATGACAGATGGTGTTGTGGGGGATCTCCTCCCAGATCTGGACCAGGGCATCGCTGAGCTCCTGGACAGTCTGAGGTGCAACCTGGTGGCATTGGATGGACCTGAAACAAAATGTCCCAGAGGTGTTCTATTGGATTTAGGTCAGGAAAGTGTGGTGGCCAGTCAATGGTATCAATTCCTTCATCCTCCAGGAACTGCCTGCATACTCTCACCACATGAGGCCAGGAATTGTCGTGCACCAGGAGCCACTGTACCAGCATAGGGTCTGACAATGGGTCCAAGGATTTCATCCTGATACCTAATGCCAGCCAAGGTGCCTTTGTCAAGCCTGTAGCGGTCTGTGTGACCCTCCATGGATATGCCTCCCCAGACAATCATTAACCCACCACCAAACTGCTCATGCTGAATGATGTTACAGGCAGCATAATGTTCTCCATGGCTTCTCCAGACCCTTTCACTTCTGTCACATGCTCAGGGTGAACCTGCTCTCATCTGTAAAAAGCACAGGGCACCAGTGGTGCATCTGCCAATTCTGGTATTCTATGGCGAATGCCAATTGAGCTGCATGCTGCTGGGCAGTGAGCTCAGGGCCCATTAGAGGACATGGGGCCCTTGGGTCACCCTCATGAAGTGTTTCTGGTTGTTTGGTCAGAGACATTCACACCAGTGGCCTGCTGGAGGTCATTTTGTAGGGCTCTGGCAGTGCTCATCCTGTTCCTCCTTGCCCAAAGGAGCAGATACTGGTCCTGCTGATGGGTTATGGACCTTCTATGGCCCTCTCCAGCTCTCCTAGAGTAACTGCTTGTCTCCTAGAATCTCCTCCATGCCCTTGAGACTGTGCAGGGAGACACAGCAAACCTTCTGGCAATGACACGTATTGATGTGCCATCCTGGAGAAGTTGGACTACCTGTGCAACCTCTGTAGGGTCCAGGTATCGCCTCATGCTACCAGTAGTGACACTGACTGTAGCCAAATGCAAAACTAGTGAAGAAACAGTCAGAAAAGATGAGGAGGGAAAAATGTCAGTGGCCTCCACCTGTTAAACCATTCCTGTTTTGGGGGTCATCTCATTGTTGCCCCTCTAGTGCATCTGTTGTTAATTTCATTAACACCACAGCAGCTGAAACTGATTAACAACCCCTCTGCTACTTAACTGACCAGATTAATATCCCATAAGTTTCATTGACTTTATGCTATACTCTGATTAAAAAGTGTTCCTTTAATTCTTTTGAGCAGTATATATATATATACTGCTGAAGACAAAACGTATACAGTAATTAATTAACCAAATTAAGATTTCCTACAACATGACAACTCAGTGTGATAAAATGAAACTTGATTTTGTTATAGCAAATCTCAGAGCATTATGAATTAGTCACTCTTGGTACATATTACAGAACTGATGGTCCTAGCTACATGATTTGCCTGCCCACGATTTATGTTTATTTTCTTTTTATAATTTTATAAATGAAAGCCACAACTGAAAATCGTTGAAAGGTTTGTGCATTGAAATGCAAGCTTAACCGATCTATAATAGAGTTTGGGCTTCAGTTATCATAAACCTTAGGAGGATAATGGTGTACAAGGTAAGGGACAAGATGACAGTTAATTCTGTAATGGAAAGTGAACAACAAAATGTTGGAAACAATGTGTTGTGGCTGTTAAAAGGCTGAGGAAGGTACTCTTCACCTTTATGTGGGTACAAATTGAACAGTTACTAACTTTACCATCTTTTTTACACAAAACAGGCAACTCACTACATTATTTAGCATGAGGACCATAAGTTGAAATCCCAGCCTGGCTATCGTCTACATGGAGTTTACAAATATGAGTATGCTGCTCTTCTTTCCACATCTGAGAGATGCACATATCGGGATCAAGAGGACCTCTAAGTTGCTGCTCTGTCCCAGAGTGTGGAGATTTTTCTTGGCATGTCCAGATTTGGGCCTGTGCCCTATTTAGGGCTGTTTTCCATGATGAACTCAATGCTGCTGAATTAGGCTTTGTTTCCCAAAGGACACTAATGCAATAAGTGAATTAAGGAGAGTGGAAGGATAGTTAATTGCATCTCTGAAGGTTCTACAATCGACCATACGTCACTGTACATCTTTTATGATTGGTTTGTTTGCTGTCTGTTTTAATATTCACCAAGTAATCACTCCCTTGAAAGTTGTCATATTTTATTATCATACAACATTGATTCACTGTGGATTTAATTTGGCTTTTCTGACACTGATCTACAGAATTAGACTCTTTAATCTAAATTAATTATAAATATAAACCACAAAATAACTGATTGCATGAGTGTTCCCCCACCCCCAAAGTTTTAGAAGATACACACATGGCAGCCATGACAGCCTTGAGTATGTGTGCACTGGTCTCTCTCTTTCAGCTTTGCACATCTGGATACTGCCATTTTTTCCATTTTTTTTTGCAAAACCGCTCAAGCTTTTTCATGTTGCACTGGGATCATGAGTGAACAGCCTTTTTCAAGTACAGCCACAAATTTATAATTGGACTAGCAAAATACCCGCACTTCGCAGCGGAGAAGTAGTGTGTTAAAGAAGCAATGAAAAAGAAAAGGAAACATTTTGAAAATAACGTAACATGATTGTCAATGTAATTGTTTTGTCACTGTTGTGAGTGATGAGTGTTGTTGTCATATATATATATATATATATATACTGTATATATAAATATATATATATATATTTGCACACACACACATAAACATATATATATACATATCTATACATATACATATATATATACACACACACATATATACACATACATATACATACACACATACATACACACACACATATATAAACATATATATACATATACATACATATCTACATATATACACACACAGCTATTTCGTATCAGTGCAATACGCTGCTTGTTAAAATGGATAACTCCCGCTCTTACGTGCAAGTCTGCGTGGATATTATGAACTAAATTTTAAATAGAAGGAATTTTTATTTAGTCGACAGAAATATCTTTGGTAGGAATGGTAAAAACAGACAGGAATATTATTCGTGAATAAATCAACTCAAACCTTAAAAAACTTATAATATTTTGCTCTCCATAAAAATATATCCTGTCTAAATTATACAAGTTAGAAATAAAGTAAACGTTAAAAGAACAAACATTCAAATTTCTTTACTCTTATGTAATTTTATATAAAAAATAAACTTAGATTTTAAATATCCCAAAAGATTTTGCTCTCCATAAAAATATATCCTGTCCAAATTATACAAATTCAAATATGAACATGCTGCATAACAAAACCTGGAAATATAAATAAAATGTGTTCCTTTCAGCAATAACAAATCAAATCATTCAGTTGTCTTTGCTCATATGTCATTTTAGAGCTGGACGCCTGGCATCTTTTTTTGGCCACTAGTTCGTTTCTGTTTGGTGTGAGGTTCTGTGTTGTGGAGATTCTCAGGATGGATTGCAGGTGCTCATCAGTGAGGCGACTCCTGTGTGCTGTTTTGTTAGTCTTTATCACTGAGAAGAGCTTCTCACACAGATATGTGGTACCAAACATGCACAAGGTTCGAGCCGCATGTAGACGGACTTTTTTTGTTCTTCAAAGTCACCAAAGCGCCATGCAAACTCAGTGCGCTCAGTTTATCAGCAAAGTGCGTATTTGGGAACACCGTAGTGACGACTTGGTTTAACATTACTTGGCAACAGGGAAAGTGGGGCAAGTTGCATTTGTGTCTCCCATAAAAGCAGCTTCACTTAAAATCACTTTGTGTTTGTCAATCGTTGTAAAGATGACAGGTTTCATTCATCGATTCGTTTCTTACTGCATCAATAAACAGCTCGTCTTCTTCTTTATCTGAGACCCGACACACTGCATGCACGGGTTTTTTTTTACACTGTCTTCCTTTAGCGGGACATTCACTTTTTCCACCGTGTGCTTTGTTTCCGCAGTAACTGGATTTATGAATATGCTTGTATGTATCATATTTTTTGCTGCCTTTTCAATTGTGTAATTCAGTTTTTGTTCAGCACTCTTTGGAACTGTTGCTTTTTATCTGTGCACTGCGTCAGTTCACGTGAGCCGCGGTGTACATGCATCGAAGGTTCCCAGCTGTGCTGGTGCCATCTCGTGCTATGTCCATGGCTGTATTTAATGTTACCTTAGTCCTGGCACTTAAAACTTTCTCTCACAGTTTCGCTGAGTTTGTGCCAAACACCACCCTGACCATCTCATCTTCCTCTCCATAAGCACAGTCCTTCACCCGTGAATATTTAGTGGGAGTTTGCTATTGGATTGCCGCAGACGGACGGCCTTATATGGGCAGGCACTAAATTACAAACGCCAGCGGCAGCCTGTCTATGAACTTAATTTAAAGTGTAGGTTTACATCGTGCTTTTTTCCGAAGTAGCAGAACTTATGAATATGGTTGTATATGTCACTCGCTCGCTTCTTATTGTTTCGCTGCCTTCTCAATTATATAATGCATGTTTTCTTCAGCACTTTTTTGAGGTCTTCCTGGTTTTCTATGTACTGCGTGATTACGTGGGAGGCGTGATGATGTCACACGAAACTCCGCCCCCACGCGTTCAAGCTCATCTCCATTACAGTAAATGGAGAAAAACTGCTTCTAGTTATGACCATTACGCGTAGAATTTCGATATAAAACCTGCCCAACTTTTGTAAGGAAGCTGTAAGGAATGAACCTGCCAAATTTCAGCCTTCCACCCACACGGGAAGTTGGAGAATTAGTGATGAGTCAGTGAGTGAGTGAGTGAGTGAGTGAGTGAGGGCTTTGCCTTTTATTAGTATAGATTAAGATCTGGAATCTGACTTGGTCACTCCAAGACATTAATATTGTTGCTACATTCCAGCATAGCTTTGGCTCTATGCTTGGGGTTCATTATATGGCTGGAAAGCACATCTTCTCTCAGGATGCATGTTTCTTGCGGACTGCAATCAGGTTTTCAGCCAGGATTTAGTTTAATGAATTCATTTTACCCTCTACCCTCATAGGCCTTTCAAGGCCTGCTGCAGAGAAGAATCCCCAGAGCCTGATGCTCATACTTCATGGTGGGGATGGTGCATTTATGATAATGTGTCTTGTTTAAACATTAACTAACTAACTAACTAACTAACTAACTAACTAACTAACTAACTAACTAACTAACTAACTAACTCATTCATTTATTTATCCATTCATTAATTCATTAATACATATAAATACATTAATTAATTACATTAAGCAGAATTTGAATAGAGGTTTCAATCTATTGGAACTAGATATAGTTAGATGTTAAATGTGGATTTATTTAACTATTGCATTGTTGTATTTCATTGTTAGTTTTCAGTTGTGTTTTTTGCCTGTATTACTGTTCCCTTGTGTAAAATTAATTTCTTTTTACAATAAAATATATATATTAACTAGTGGAATTATATATTTTTCTGTTAATGGATTGTTTTTCGAAATTAAATAATTTGTGAATTACATTTTCTACTTGTTTAGTATACTTATTTGTGTTAGCTTTCCTGGTTATTCTATATTATGGATTGACTATTAGTAAGTAGGTTCATTTTTGATATCTTATGAGCTTCATGGTAATTTGTTCCAGTGGTTACACATGGCGTTTAGTCCGATGGCCATAAGGGCAATTTGGGACTTACCACAAGATGAACCTTCCAGATAAGGTGTATTTATATTACAATCAATTGAAATTCCTTCACTGCAACATGTTATCTCCATTGAACTAATTATGAGACAAACAACTGGCTGTACCAGTCAATCATTTTGTGTTTTATATTTGTAGTTAGTTTAGACCACTTTGTAGAGATCAGTTTTCACTTTGATATTAAAGAGTCTTTTTCTGTTGATTAGTATCAAAAACGTCATATTAAATCCACTGTGATTCAATGTTGTATAACAATAAAATGTGAAAACTTCCAAGGGAGTGAATACTTTTTATAGGTACTGTGGAAGATCATCCCGACTACAGACAGACACAGGACACACAGAAGTCCCAAAACACACACGTTTAATTTTTCTTCTCCTTTAAACACACAACACCGTGCACAGTTCTTAAATCACCAACAATAATGCTCACAGCCCTTTTCTGTCCTTTTCTCTTTCCTTTCTTTCATCTTCTCTGCTGCCCTCACTCCTCCACTCGCAAGCTCCATCCTCAGCCTCCCGACTCTGGCTCATAGAATGGAATGATGTGGCCCCTTTTATGTTGTCCCCGGATGTGCTCCAGGTGCTCCTTGATGATCTTCCTGGTGTGGCAAAAGTGCTGCATGGGCAACCAGAAGCACTCCTGGTGTTCTCCGATTCTTTTCCGGCAGCACTTCCTGGTGTGGCAGAATTGTTGCAGTCAATGGCTTTGGAATTGTCCAAGCGCCCTCTTGTGTCCCGGGGAAGGTATTGCCACTCTCTTGGTCTTTTCATCCTCCATGCGTCAAGGCTGGGCAAGAACCCCAGCTGTCCACCACAGTACATATATATAATGTATGTGGATTTTATATAATATCTATATGATCAATGTACCTGGTGGTGTATGAAAAGTAGACCTATGCACTGGTGGCTTGAGTCTTGTTTTAGCAGAAGTAAATCTAACCAGCTGAGTCTTTCCCCCTCACGTTTTGTTTCAGTTTGATACCTCTGTAATTTGTTTGCATTTTGGAGAGAAGACATTCATTGGAAGATCCTATATTGATTATGGAGCTATGTGCCTCTTAATCCTTCAAGTTTACACTTGAGGAATTCATGGATCCATGTCTTGTTGTGAGTGCTCCTGTGAAATGCAAACTACTCTAACTGGTTAAATAGGGGCGGCCTGCTGGTTCTGTGAGCAGTCTGCTGAAACCAAGAAACCTTCCGTCAATGCCCCAGAGGTTGTAACCAACATTTTGTGGAAAGAAGTCATCACAAGTTGAGACGACGGGTGTGATGAAGGTCAGGTAGAAGGTACTCTTTTCCATGTGTTATGAGATGCTTTCTTTTTATAGTTTTTAAATACTCTTTGAAACAAAGGTTTAGATTTCAAAGAAAAGTAGGGACCTTAATCACAAACAAAATAAATGGATATTAAAATGTGTTTTAGCCTGGCATGACAGACTGTGGATGACTGAATAAGAGTGTCCTACAACCTATTGGGGCAGCATCTGGGGGTCTCTCCTGCCTTGTGCTCAAAAGCTCTCTGAACAGGTTCTGGTCCTACTGTCAGCACAATGGGGAAAAGCAAATGAAGAAACTGGATGGAATGCTTGATGATATTACCCCGTGATAACATTACCATTCATTCACACTACATTCAAAAATATCAAACAAAATGGTCTCCATTTCTCAGTGGTGCATTACCAATAAATTTGCCTTTAAACATAATTACTACCAATGAGCATTCCAGCCTTGAAATCATGTGGAGATGTTCAGCAGCGTGAAGGAATGGCATAGTTTTATTCCTTTAGGGAATGTCATACCATATGAGACAGATGCAGCCCAATGGTTCTCCTCAGACTTTTTATATTTTTTTATTGCAATATTAATATGAAAGGGCAAAATAGCCTGTGGCAGTTACAAGATTACATTTGATTTTAAAAATTTAAATCCATGTTGCAAAAATATGATCTCTGGTGGGCAGTTACAGTTAGATCTGAATTTCATTATAATATTTAAAACCATCAATCCTTTTCCCAACTTTTTAGTTACTATTTTATGCTGTCTTTGACTCTCTGATTCCCAGGACTCTTTCAAAAATCAAAGGGTACATTTTTTGTGAGGTTTCATTTACTGTAAACATGTAGATAAACAGTGAAATGTAAGCCAGTCACCACCACAAGGATAAACAAACATTTTTTAAATGATAAATTATAAAGTTATATCACTAAATACAGATTACATTGTGTACTGAAACATAAATTTAGAAAACAATGCATAAAAAGACTTGGAAGGGGAATTAACTAAAGCTATAATTCACAAAACTCATAACATGCCTTTACAAATGTGCTGTAGAAGTCAAGAAGAACATACTGAAGTACACAAAAACCATTTGTTTCTCCACTCAAAGGTTTTTCAATTTTATTTCTTATAATTTTAACTCACTGAGCCTGATGGGTAGAGTACTGCGTGTGTAATACCAATGAACTGTGAATGAAACTGGAAAATGATTTTGAAAACAATTAACAAGTTTATATTACTATTTCAGAACATGAAAACACCAAAGTGTATATATTAATCACAAAATGTTGTCAGTTATAATTCATCCATCCATTATCCACAGGGTGCAAGGCAGGAAACAAACCCCAGGCAGGACGCCAGCCCACTGCAGCAGTTATAATTCAGATGATTGGAATTAAAGTTTGTAGCATCGTCACATAGAAAAGGTCGTGTGTTTGTTGTGTGTCTGTCTGGTCTACTTGTTCAAGCAAAGACGACAGGCAATACATGCTGTTTTGGAATGGACAGGTGGTTGACTGCGACAACCCTGGAGGCTGGACGTTGGTTTTTTTTTTTGTTTATTTCGCCTTATACAATTTCTTGTATTAGGAATTTGTTAGTTTTCGCATACCCCTTAAGGGCCAGAGCGCAGGGTCAGCCATTGTACAGCGCCCCTGGAGCAATTGAAGGTTAAGGGTCTTGCTCAAGGGCCCAGCAGAGTAGGATCTCTTTTGTCAGTGACTGGGATTCCAGTGCAGATCCTTAGCTTTGGGTTTCTGAGGTAATCTGCATAAATCACACTGTTTTTATTGAAAGGAGATGAGGGACAACAATCGAGGCAAAAACACTGGAAAACTGCACTGGCCAGTGTAGCGGACGACTGCGGATCCTGCCGTGCTGCGAAGGTGCATCGGGGTAATTGGATCGGAGCTTAGAAGCTCAACCCTGATGGGCCCTGTGGCCACTGGCAGGGGGCGCCCAGAGGAACGCAGAGCCTTGAACTGCAGCACTTCTGCCACACCAGGAAGTGCTGATTGAACGGGAACCAAGTACACCCGGAGTGCTTCCAAGTGCCCATGCAGTCGATGAGCAAATCCGGGGCATTCTAAAAGGGGCCGCCTCACTCCATTAGAGGAGCCGGAGTCGGGAGGCAGAGGAAGGTGCTTGCGAGGAGAAGAGGAGAGGCGGCAGAAATAAAAGAAAAAAAGGACAGAGTGTTGTGAGTTACTTGAGGCTGTTTGGGATTACTGTGTATTGTGTGCTGTAAAGGAAGAACAGAAATGTGTGTGATTTTTTTGGACTTCTGTGGTCTGTCTGTCTGTGTGTCGGAGTTGATTTTCCACACCATGTAAAAAGAACTTCAGCTATGAAGACGTGTCTAGATAGGTGAAGGTCAGCGTTCATCTCCAGGGATGGTAATCCTGTGAATCCGACATTGCCCTTAAGGTGAACTCACACTAGGCACATTTGTTCAGTACTGTGCCCGAGCACAATTGTCCCTCCTCCCCACTTCCCTCACACTGTGCTTTAATGTTCTGGGCTCAGGCATGCTTTCGTCATCACCAAGCCAAAACAAGATCTGAACACGTACAGTAGTTACAGCATGCATGTCAAAATGATTTTCCTTACTTTGTGGTTGTTTTGGGGTCAGGTAGGACAGGATAAAGCTCTACCCTCTTAAAAATTTACAGAATATGCAGTGCAGCGTTTTGCTGTTAGTCGTGCTGCATGTATGAAAAGATTTTTACAGAGACAAATGATTTTATGGGGGAAATTTGCAGCTTTACTTGTTCATCTATAAGGTGAAAATAAAAGCCTGTTTTTAAGTCAAATGATATTGAATGAAATGACGTGGCGTCATTAACATCATTTCCATGTTTCCACGCTCGGGCACATTTAACGATCACACTGTTCCTGAATCCTACTGAACTATGATCAGGCCCACCTCTTCCAAGTGGGCCAGGGCAGAGTATGGTTGGCCTGGCATTGAGCGATCACACTAGTCAAACAAAGTAGACATCGAACAAATGTGCTTAAGCACAGAACAAATTGCTAGTATGAGTACACGCATAGTTACGTCTACTGGACTCAGGTGAGTTCGCTGAAGTTCTTTTTTACTTAATATGTTGCATTACTGACTGTAGAAACTTTTTACATTTAGAAATTCAGATTCTTTTTTTTGCTGGCTTCTACATTTTAAGAAAGGTCAAACTCTGGAACATTTTGTGAACTTTGGGAGAGACTGGGGTTTGTATTTCACTGTTAGATAGATAGATAGATAGATAGATAGATAGATAGATAGATAGATAGATAGATAGATAGATAGATAGATATGAGACATGCCTGGACACCACCAGACAGAAACCACGTCTTTATAAAAGCACACATTTTATTTACAGTCCCGCACACCACATAGTGCTCCCAGCACTAACCACCTCTAACACGGGCCTCTTCCCCAGTGTCCTTGGACCACCTTTTCTCTCTCCACAGGAGTTTTGTCCTGCTCCCACTCCTGACTCCAGTTCCCTGACTGTAGGAAGGCGGCCACTTTTATGTTCATCTGGACATGCTCAAGGTGTTTGATGACGCTCTTCCGGCAGCACTTCCTGGTGTGGTGGAAGTGCTGCTCTTGCACCCGGAAGCACTCCGGGCATCCCTGAAAGAATCATCCCACATCCTCCTGGGTGTTGCGGAAGTGAATGTTTCCTGGGCTCCATGAGGCTCGGGGTGCCCCCTGGCAGTGGCCCCGGGCCCCAACAGGCTTGAGCCTCCTTGCTCCTCTTCAGATCCAGGGCGGTTGCCCCCTTGTGGCCGAGAGGATGTATACGCCACCTCCTGGTCCCTCCAGGCGTCCCGGCTGGGTCTGTCCCCCAGCCTCCTGTGACACTGTATATATTTTATTTACACTTATAGGGGTTAATGTGTGTTAGGGAGGAAAAAGATCTTTGCTTTTTACATCTTTGAGTGTTTCTTTTTTTTAAATAATATTTTTTCTGGCTTTGATAAAATTGCCTTTTAACTGTCTTTTTTTACATATTTTTCACTGTTTAAAGTTGATTATATTGAAAGAGGGACGTACGGCAGGGGGTGTTGTTGGCCTGTCCTTATATTAGCTGCCTTACAGTTTACGAAGGTGAGCAGTAGTGATCGGCCTGCTTTCAGCATATTGGGTCCAATTTGTTACAACTTATTTCATTAAACCTGCCAGTGCTTATTTTTTGTGTTTTTGTTGCCTAAAATTCTTGCAGTTGTAGTACAGCTTATATGGAATGAGAACCACTGAAAAGAAGAGATCTCATTATCGGAGAACAAAAACTAAACTTTGTTACAAAATGATATTCTATTTACATGACTGCTTTGCAGTCACTCTTTTGGTACCTGTGGTTCAGTCACAGCAGGTATAAAATCACTATGCCAATATTCAATGATGACAAGCTAGTTGGTCAAATGTTTTCATCAAAAGGAGACACTGTGAGCGATCAGTAGCAAAGAAAAAAACAACATGTTCATTAACAAATACAAACAAATGATACCGACAAATGAAAACGTAATATCGATAATGGTGTACTCAAAGACGTGTGGACAGAAAATTTTGAGTCAACTGCCTAAAAAATATGTAAAAAACAGATGTGCAGTGATAGTGAAACATAGTAGTGTGTAAAAATGCTATTGCAAAAAGCTTATTTTAAATAAACTATATAGGTAAGATCCAAAAAACTCACCCGGCTGTAAGCCACCAGAGCAATCCTTACCATTTCATTTCAAACTATTGTTAATAATCACATTTCCACTTATGAGTTTAAATAATTTAGAATTGATAAATGATAACAATGCAAAACATCACTGTGAAACATCCATCCATCCATTATCCAACCCGCTACACCCTAACTACAGGGTCACGGGGTCTGCTGGAGCCAATCCCAGCCAACACAAGGCGCAAAGCAGGAAACAAACCCTGGGCAGAGCGCCAGCCCACCACAGGGACACACCCAGACACTAGGGACAATTTAAGATCACCAATGCACCTAACCTGAATGTCTTTGGACTGTGAGAGGAAACCGGAGTACCCGGAGGAAACCCACACAGACATGGGGAGAACATGCAAACTCTATTCAAGGAAGGACCCGGGAAGCGAACTCGGGTCTCCTAACTGTAAGGCAGCGCGCTACCACTGCGCCACCGTGCCGTCCATCACAGTGAAACATCATGTAAAATTTATAAAAATATAGCTACAGTATAGACACAAGCCACACTGTAGAAAGCGCCCATCAAGTAATCGACAAGAATGAAGTAATGGAATTCTCAGCTATAGAACTGTGTTTCTTAGGAAAAGACCTAAAAGCATTCTCTGAAGCAGAGTGCATGAATAAAGTAATATAAGGCATGTTTGAGGGTTAACAATTATAGTGAAAATAAAGCAAACTCTGGTTTTGTATACCTCTAAGCAAGAACATTACAAATGCAAGCAACTTAGTTTTGAGAATAAAGCAGAAGATTTGAGAAGATGTGTTTGGAACAGCAGTCTTTCATAAGGATAGATCTGAAGAGTTGTGGAGCCTACAGGTACTGATGGAGCTTTAACATTGACCATGTTAATGACAGGGAAATTTCAATGCCGAAAACGCTGATCTAAAATCGCAACACTGCACAATACAGCAAAAGTCATGTGTGCTGGTCACAGGGAAGAAAATGTAGAACCAATGACAGTAATGAAGCTATTCAACAATTTGAAGGCATTATGGCACACATTCCTGACAAGTGGATGATTGGTTTCTTCACATTAATGTCAGGTGGCCAGGACAACAGTAAAGTAGTTCATGATTTCAAGTGGAATGAAGAACAACCAAAAGCTGTCTCCTCTATGGCCAATACATCATCACGTTGTAAAGACCTGAATATGAGGCTTAAAAGCATAAACTAGAGTACTGGACCTGATGTCAAAGCTGGTGGTTTTTGAAAGGGACCTATTGGAGGTTTTACTCCTTTTCCCATAAAGGCAAATTGTGACGCATGAGTCGTTGTCTTGCATCCCAAAAAGGAAGCTGAATCTCAGCACTTTACCAAAACCAGCTTTATTCAACTTGAAACAGGAACAACACGGTTATTTATTTTAGTGGGATCTACCACTCTGCTATACACCGACGCAGCAAACAGGGTCACGTCAGTGGCCATGTTATAGTGTTCCCTGCATTTATAATGTTCCTTGCATCACCCATCGGCGACAGGCGCTCATAGTTTGGCTCATAGTTGTTTCCGCGGTGCAGAGAAACCTGCGGTTGCCTTGGCAATGGACAAGCAGCCCTCCACAGATGCAACAATCGTGCTTTGGTGTGTTTCGCCCTGTTGGGGGGCCCCAAAAGAGTTCAGAAACCTCACAAAATGAAACCATTACATTCATGTTGAGTTCTTCTGAAAGCTGATTGAAAGTTTCAAAACTTGCTTTTGATGACTTCACTCTACAGTGCATTGAAAAAATTATTTCTGCCCAAAATTGTCACTTAAGCAGGGATCACAGTATCAGTATTTGCAGCAATTTTTAGTTGTATGCTTTACACAATCTTAGGAAGTCGTGGACAGCTGTGGCGCAAGCCTGTGACAATCAGTCATATAGTGTGACAACGTAGCAAGTGTTGATATTGTCTTATGTCATTAAGGCAGGCATGTGTGTGCAAGAATTGACAGGCGACAAGCACTCAAAACTTCTGGAAGGAAGAGGGGAAACAAGTGTTTTAGACTGTGCAAACAAAAAGGAGGCTTGTTTTCATTGCGCCACAACTGAGTAAAAAAAGGAAAAAGATGGTACAAGATGGAACTCATCACACCTGGAAAACATTTGTATGGCCACCAGCACCGTCAGGCAGCACATTATTCAATGTCAAAATGCGACAGACTTACAATAGTTTAGATATTTGAAGCTGTGAGGGAGTCGTGTAATCCAGTATTGTGATGCTGACACCAGACCAAAATAAAGACTTAAAAAATGTGATATTTATTTACTCAACTTTAAAATAAGAAAGCTTAAATATACAAACATTTAAATGTCAAGCCTTTCAAGAAGGGCATTCCTCTTTTCCCCAGTGGCTTCCTCTTGGAGAATAAAGCAAAAAACACACCCAGTGCTCTCCACAAAGCCCTCTTCAAATGGACAAGACACACGGTTTAAAGAGGCTCCCCCCTAATCTTTAACCTTTATCATTTAAACTTTCAAAAACTTAATTAGATCCATTTAAATTAATAAATATATACATGAAACAAACAAAATATGATGATTAGTACAAATTATAGTTAACCTTAAGAAAAATAACACACAACTTGAAATGCACATGCAAACATTAAAACTGTGTATGCTATGATCCTATAATAACCCAGAATTCCCTTGGGCTGCTATTCAACTACAAGCCTATGGAATGAAGGAACTGGAAAATGTATTGCTTAAATATAAACATATAACCAATGTTTAATTTGCTTTGCAAAAATGATTTAAACACCCAAATCCTAATTTTACAGATTCACTAAGTAAAACACAAACCCATATAGCTATAAATTATAACAATGGTTCAAAAACATCATCTCAGTAGTTCTTTATGTAGAGACTCAGGTCACTGTCACAGTTATTCTCTGCAATTCCTAGTTGCATAATCTGACTTAAGGCAACAAGGACTAACAACTGCAGGCATGAACGGTGACACGGTCTTAGACCTAATGTCACCTAGTGTGTCACCGGCTTTAGTTTATTACAGAGACCAATAAAAGCTTTTCAAGGATTCAGTGTGCCTCGTCACAAGATGAGCTTATTAAGCTCTGAGAACCTTCAATATGAAGCAAGCAGACTGTGGCTCTGTCATTATTTGCCAAACATGGCAATTGCAGGAAAATTATTTTCTCTTGCAGTAAGTGGACTCATTTGATTCTTGTCATATTCAGCTTAAAATATATTTGCTATGCATGTAATGTATAAAAGTACCACAAGAAGCTCACCAGTAAATGCTTAAGTGCTTGCCATTTAGCTAACACGGCTTTTTTATCCAACGTTAAAGCCTTGCTGATGGAGTGCACTGCTTTTCCCACACTGCTTCACAATAAAATGTATCGAGTTGTGAACTTTTTCAATGCTTGATTCTTTTTTTTTTGTCTTTGTCTTTGATTTTATGGGAATTCAATATGTGTACCTTTAAGGTAGATTTTTTGAGATTTTTGACTATTATAACGGTTATCTTACATTTGGCTTGGTGCGTATAGGCGGAGTGGTGGCTCTGAGGGTAACGATCTACGATAGTATCTGGAAGCTGCTGGTTCAAATCTTGTTACTGCCAGATGAGATGTTCCTCCGTTGGGCCCTTGAGCAATGTCCTCTTACCTGAAAATTGCTCCGGGGTGCTGTACAATGGCTGACCCTGTGCTCTGATCCCCAAAGATCATGCAAAAAGACAATTTCCCCTTGGGAATTAATAAAGTATAACAAATCAAAAATCAATCAAGTTATCCAAGGTGAGTCGCTAGAACTGGTAAAACAATCATAGGATTTCTGCAACCAAGGGTTATACTTTGCATCACAGGCTGTGGGAAAGACCTGCAAGTGGTTTGAAGCAAAGCCCTCACATCCCATCTCCTAGGACAGCGCTTCCAGATTGGAGGTGTGGGTGCGTGCAACTGTTGCTGGGGGTGCCAGAATCCATCGATGAAGAAAAATGAAAAACATTATTTGTACAAAATCTTAATTTATCTATCCGTTCCTAAATAATTAAATGGGCAGGCTATATCGTATCAGTGCAATATGCTGCTTGTTAAAACGGATGACTCCCGCTCTTACGCGCACTTAGTGCTGCGTGGGTATTATGAACTATCGTATCTGTTCAAGTTCTATTTAAATTTTAAATATAAGTAAGTTTTATTTAGTCAACAGAAATATCTTTGGTAGTAATGTAAGTTAAATTTAGTCATCATTGCATACATTTTTCTTCACCATAGAAATTTAAAGACTAAATTCAACTTACATTCCTACCAAAGATATTTCTGTTGACTAAATAAAACTTACTTATATTTAAAATTTAAATAGAACTTAAAAAGATATATGTTTTCTAATCTGATCGCGCATTTTAGATCGACTTAACGCACACTACATCAAACCCGCGTGCTATTGTGCTCTCGCCTGCCTGCCTCAATAAGTCATCGTCACTTCGCTCTTACTTTTTTACCGTTCATTTAATCATGGCTAGTCGCGAAAAAATTAGAAAATGGAAGGAGGATTACACTGAGTATGGCTTTATCAAAACAATTATTGATGGAGAATAAAGTATCCATTATTTATAAAGCTTCAACTAGTGATCTGTTTTTCTTCGTTAACCTCATATTTTTCATACTTCTTCTCAAACCAAGGGGGTGCGAAATCAGCCTCGTTCGTCACAGGGGGTGGGAGGGTAAAATGAATCGGGAAGCACTGTCCAAGGACATGCAGATTAAATGAAGAACTCTCTGCTACCTGCAAAAAAAAAAACTCTATAAGAGTGATCCACCATGATTAACTTTAGAAGCTAGATGGCTCAGCTGTGAATGTGGCATCCTGACCACTGATTCTGTCTTCTCCAGTAACCAGTTTACAAAACAATTTTAATATGGTCTGACAAAAAGTGAATAATGACAAAAACACTGATGAGTACTTAGAATAGAAACTGAATACAAATTGTCGTCAAAATTAGCACATTCAAATTAAATACGCATGCAAAAACAAATGGGGAAATGAAGATGTTCAGCATATGAATACATAGTGGCGCTAGTAATGCTGACTTATTATACATAAATGTGCGTTTTGTTATATCTCATCTTTATGTGTTGTTAAGTCACTCTCTTTGCATGTATATATAGAAGCATATGTATTTATGGAATGTTATCGCTATTCTCTATAATGAATGGTGTGTAGTGATTGATAACATTGTCCTTTGGAGGAGGGACTTCCTGTCTTCTGCAACAAATGTTTCTAAATCAAGCACTATAAAAATCAGCGAACTAGCAAAGCTCAATGCTCTTATGATATTTTTATTCCCTACTCTTCTATAGATTGATTTTGCATCTTCATGCAAGATGTCCACTTTCACCTTCAACACTGTAACCTGGACGGTTATCTGCATGCTTTGAAAACGACATGTAGTAGGCCAGCCAACTGAAAACAGTTACATTTAACTGCCCTCACAAACCTAATTAACTGCTAATTCTTGTGTTTCAGAACTGTGAGTTCACACTAGTCTTTGTTTTCTTAGAACAGTGCCATGTTTTCACTCAGCATTTTACATAAATCAGTACATTCATAATCTGCCAGCATTTTGTCCATTATATTATTTATCAGTATTAGTGACTGTTTTAAAACATGCTTTGTTGGTTGAATTTTGTATCAGGGTATATATGTTATAAAACAGTTCCATTCATTTTATATATTTAAATATTTATTCATTTTATATTTCATTTATATATTTTCACCCAGGTGTACCTTGGGGACAGCTTAAAGGCTTTGGTGATGGTAATGCAATTCCAATGCACAGGGTGGCGATCTATACTAATGCTTGTTCTCTTCTTCCATCTAAAGACTGGATGACTGGGGTGGGGGTTGATTTGTTTTCAATCCTATTTTTGTAAAATTGATCTATTTGGATGGGATGTTGTGTGATTTCAATAAAATAAAAATAAATAAATAAATAAATAAAGACTGAATGACTGACAGCCCAACCACCTCTGACATCACTTCCAGTGTCCGTCCCCCTGGATCCACCTCTTCCTGCCTGCCCTGCACTTAACAGGAAGTGTCTTCATCCTTGTCAGTCTATTCTGAGACTCATGTCCTAAGAGGCATTAATTTTTCCTGAAAAGCGTTTATTATTTTTCATTTATAGTATATGGGGTTGTGGTGTCACCCCAAACCTTTTTCATTTGTTCTGTCTCTTTTTAATATACGAGGGGGGTATTTGAGAAAAGGGGCATTTATTCTAATGATAGAAATGCGAAACATACCTTATTTTTCTACATAACCTCCCTGGACTTCAATGCACTTTTCCCAATCTGCAACCAATTTTGCAATCAACGACTATCACATTGTCCTCAGTGGTTGACGTTGATGGCCTGCCCGATCTTTCTCTTCATCACATAAAGAAGTTCTTCCCTATTTGAAGCGCTCTATCCATTCGTAGATCTTGCTTCACGATAAACAGTTGTCACCATACTATGCTTGCATTCGACGAATAATGTCCGCAGGTTTAACACCTTCTGCAAACAAAAAGCGAATCACTACCTTCATTTCCTCCTTGGTGCAGATCGACAATGGAGCTGTCATGTTTAACGGTCTGCTACACTCCAACGAATAACGCGGGAATAAGAGTTACACGTTGTATAGAAGTGTTGGTGACTACACTCATTCAGCGCTGGATACGAGGGCTGAGTCTCAGTACTTTAGCAAAACCAGCTTTTATTCCGCTTGAAACAGGAACAGCACAGTTATTTATTGTAGCGGGATTTACCACTCTCCTATACATGGACACAGCAATCAGGCAGGGTTGTGGCCAGTTTAGTGGCCAAGTAGTACTGTTCCCTGCATTTGTAACATTCCTTGCATCACCCATGGATGACAGGCACTTATGGTGCAAATGCGGTTGGATCAGATTTATTTTCCCGGAGTCTGTGTTCCACAGACATGGCAATTGCGCTTTGGGATGCTCTTCGGCATGTTGTCCCTTTGAGGGGAGTCCCAGAAGAGTTTGGAAACCTTATTATATCCATCCATCCATTATCCAACCCGCTACATCCTAACTACAGGGTCACAAGGGTCTGCTGGAACCAATCCCAGCCAACACAAAGCAAGGCAGGAAACAAACCCTGGGCAGGGTGCCAGCCCACTGCAGGACATGCACACACACACACACACCCACACACCAAACACACACACTAGGGACAATTTAGAATTGCCAATGCACCTAACCTGCATGTCTTTGGACTGTGGGAGGAAATCGGAGCACCTGGTGGAAATCTACACAGACATGCGGAGAACAAGCAAACTCCATGCAGGGAGGACCCAGGAAATGAACCCAGGTCTCCTAACTGCGAGGCAGCAGCGCTACCCACTGCACCACCACGCCGCCCACCTTATTATATCTATACTAATAAAAGGCAAAGCCCTCACTGACTCACTGACTGACTGACTGACTCACTGACTCATCACTAATTCTCCGAGTTCCCGTGTGGGTAGAAGGCTGAAATTTGTCAGGCTCATTCCTTACAGCTTACTTACAAAAGTTGGTCAGGTTTCATTTCGAAATTCTATGCGTAATGGTCATAACTGGAACCTATTTTTCTCCATATACTGTAATGGACGTTAGCTCGATGGCTGTTGGGGGCGGAGCTGCGTGTGACATCATCACGCCTCCCATGTAATCACGTGAACTGACTGTGACTGCAGTACGTAGAAAAGAAGGAAGAGCTCCCAAAGAGTGCTGAAGAAAAACGGCGAATATTTTATTCGTGAGATACAAGTTTAATGAGAAGACACAAGGTATAAACAAGACTTTGGATCACTTTGTAACGGAGTTAAAATTGCTGTAGCGAGAAACTTTTAAGTGCTGGGTCTTAGGTAACATTAAATAAAGCCGTGGACATCGCAACATCACACAAGAGAGCAACTCACGTGAATGTTATGTCTGCAATATGTACATTTTACGACAGTGTATTCTTGTTGGCCGTAAAGTGTTTGGGGTGAGAGGTTGAGCGTGTGGCGGGATTGGTGGTTCGGAAATAAACGCCTTTCTGAGAAAAACTGCACCTGTACGCTCTCGTATCGTATGCAACATTTTGGCAACGAGGATGGCTGAATTTTCACTTCCACCACCATCTCCCTTTCTTTCCCTGCCTGGAGAGCCCCCAGTGCCTTGGTCCCGATGGCTGGAGTCTTTTGAAACTTACCTCCTGGCTCTTGACTTGCAAAATGTAAGTGATGCGCGCAAAAGAGCTTTGCTCCTACACTGTCTGGGAACGGAGGGACAGCGAGTGTTTAAGACTTTGGGGAACGCAGCCACATACTCAGCTGCTGTGACTCTCCTGGAGACGCACTTCTCCTGCTCGCAAAGTGTTATTCTCCGAATTCTTTTTCGTAAACGACGACAGCAGGCAGGTGAATCGGTTCACCAATACGTGGCCAACTTAAGGGGTTTAGCCAGTTTATGCAAGTTCGGAGACATGCAAGATGAATTTATTAGGGATCAATTGGCTGAGAACACGAACAATCCAAAAGTCCGCGAAAAGCTCTTGCTAGAATCAGATGATTTAAGTCTATTACGGGCAATCCACATTGCATTTCAGATCGAGTCTGCCGCGGAGTTCGCCGCCAAACTCGACACATCTCCTGCTTCCTCAGCAGTGACAGGAGACGCGGCTCAAGCACTGCAATGCACAGAAGACTCGGACAACTGCAACGAGGATCCCAGTGTGCAGCTTACACGACAGCTTCCCCAAGACCCCAGCGTTTTGCGGAAATTGTGGCTCTAAATCACACTCCATGAGAGCGCAGAGCTGCCCTGCCAGGGGTCAGATATGCCAGCGCTGCAAGAAGGCCAATCACTTCGCAAAGTTTGCCGTTCCCTCCGGCATCGTCAAAGCCTGTGACAATTCATAATGTGACATCTAGGCATACATCTTTTAAAACCTGCACAGTAGAACTAGACAACATATGTCTTCCGCTTTTGCTAGATACTGGGGCAACAGTGTCTCTGTTAAATCTAAAGACTAAGAAGAAGTTTTTCCCAGATCTCCAGCTATCTGCTCCAGTCACCACTCTTTGTGGCTATGCCAGCTCTAAGATTGACATTGTGGGTTCAGTTGAGCTGTCAGTACGCTATGGTTCTAAGTTTCTTCCGCAATTCACATTTCATGTCTCCCGCCATGGTGCCAACCTCTTAGGCCTGGATCTTTTTAACAGCCTTGGTTTTACCCTTGTTGACACTAGTGGATCTGTAATTCTTAATGTCTGCTCCCTTGGCAACAGAAGTGGCCATCACTTTTGATGGACTTGGCTGTCTCTCTGCCTTTCATCACCAGCCTTTGCTAGATCTCACTGTGCCTCCTGTCATCCAGCCACCACGCCGCATCCCACTGGCTTTTCGTGACGGGTATCTGCTGAACTGCAACGCCTCCTAGAGGCTGGGATTATAGAACCTGTTAATGCTGCCCCATGGATTTCCAATTTGGTTGTTGCAAAAAAAAAGTCAGGGGAACTACGAGTCTGTGTCGATCTAAGAGCAGTAAACAAGGCAATCATTCCTGACAAATACCCTCTGCCAACTTTAGAGGAGCTAACTACACAATTTTATGGATCTCGTTTGTTTACAAAGTTAGATCTCCGTCAAGGATATCTGCAGGTGCCACTCCACCCCAGCAGTCGAGACCTGACTGCATTTGTCACTCACATTGGGGTTTTCTGATATACTAGAATGCCATTTGGACTCAGTTCAGGCCCGAGTTGCTTTCAGAAGATAATGTCAACCATCTTGGCAGGGATTCCAGGGGTTGTCATTTATCTTGATGATATAGTTGTGCATGGTCCCACAACCTCTACCCATGATGAGCGTCTCAAAAGAGTGTTTTCAGCTCTGGCCAGGCATAATCTCACTCTTAATGGTGATAAATGTGTATTTTCTGCACCTTAAATTGAATTTGTGGGTTTCCAACTATCTGCAGATGGTTTAACCCCACTCCAGTCTAACACAGAGGCAATTCAGAGAATTCCAGAGCCCACATCAGTAGCACAGGTTGCTTCATTTTTGGGTATGACTGCATACTATCTACGTTTTCTGCCGCAATACTCCTCCACTACTGCACCCTTACGTCAACTTTTGAAGAAAGATGCTCCCTGGGCATGGACTCCAGCCTGCACAGAGGCTTTTCAGTTACTAAAGGCTCAGCTTGTTTCACCGCCTGTGCTGGCACACTTTGACCTCAATAGTCCCACCTTAGTCACATGTGATGCATCTGGAGCTGCTCTTGGGGCTGTACTGTCTCAGATTCAGGAGGGAACTGAGAAACCTGTGGCATTTGCTTCTAGAGCTCTTAGCCCAGGTGAACAGAAATACTCAGTTAGTGAGCGAGAAGCACTGGCATGTATCTGGGCTTGCGAACGGTGGCACATGTATCTGTATGGCCGTGCATTTACACTCAGAACTGACCACCAAGCTCTCACTGCACTGCTTTCTATATCTGGTTCTGGTCACAGGCCACTAAGACTGCACCGCTGGTCAGAGCGTCTCCAGCAGTACAATTTTAAACTCCAGTATACTCCCGGCCACAATGTGGTGGCTGACCTACTGTCTCGGTTCTCAGCTCCTCCAGTCATGACTCCCTGCCCTGATTCTGCTGAGCCTGAACTTGTTCAGCTTCTTCACACACCTCTAGAGGCCACGGTGTCACTCCAGGAGCTGCAGCAGGCCTCAGAGCAAGACCCTGTGCTCACTCAGCTTCGTACTTTTATCAGGCAAGGGTGGCCTACTCAAGTACCGGCTGAGGTGATGCCATTCCATCGTGTCAAGGATGAACTCACTTGCTGGAATGAAAGCTGTGTTGCTCGTGGTCTCTGCACAGTAGTTCCAAGCTCTCTCCAGGCACGAGTCCTGGCTATGGCACATGAGGGCCATTTGGGTATTGTCCGTGTTAAGCAACGATGTCGCAACCTTGTGTGGTGGCCAGGGATTGATGCTGATATTGAAGCTCTGGTCAAGGAATGCCCTGCTTGCCTTCTTGCAGCCAGTTCAGTGGCCTGTTAAGCCTTGGGAACACATACAGCTAGACATCTGCGGTGAGTTACATGGTGTTCCACATCATCAGCGTTTTCTTATTGTGGCATATGACTTACACTCTAAGTGGCCAGAAGTAGCCTCAGTTGGATCAGTTACAACCAGAGCTGTGATCGAGTTTTTGGAGTCCATGTTTGCTCGCTGGGGGTTGCCAGTGGCTGTTTCAACAGATAATGGTCCACAATTCACTTCTGTTGAATTTACAAGCTTTTTGATGAGTAAAGGAATTCGCCACCACCGCACAGCATTCTACCACCCTCAGGCCAATGGGGGGGTAGAGCGTCTAAATAAAACTTTAAAAAATGGCATTAGAGCACATTTGGCAGATGGATGCACATTTCTCTCTGCACTTCTCCAGACACTTCTTCACTACAGAGCTACACAGCACTCAACTACAGGCAGTTCACCTGCAGCTCTTATGATTGGTCGTGAACTTCAGCTTCCACTGGATCGTCTGCGTGCCCAACCAGCTTTGCCCACTGCAATGCATACACACAACAGGGTGTACAAAAGCCAGAATAAAATGAAGCAACATTTTGACAGGTCACGCAGGGTTAAAATGCCAGACATAATTGTATCAGATTGGGTCAGGGTGTGGAGGCCACATCGAGAACATAAGTTGAAATCTTTTTGGTCTTCTCCTTTACAAGTAATAAGCCAACTAGGACCTGCCACATTTTGTCTGGCTGATGATTCCCGATGGCATGCAAGCCGCCTCCGCAAGGTACCTGCACCACCAGTGCCAAGCTGTGACTCTTCAGGTTTTACACCAGAGTGGCTCGATTCAACTGCAGGATCATTGGTCCCTATGCAGAATGTGGATCCTGAGGTGTTACAACCTCTGACTGAAACCATCTCCAGACCTGAAGGCGTCAGAACTCGGCCAGCCAGATTCAAAGATTTCCTTACTGATTTTCACAGTTAAGCAGACTTTAGAATGACCTTTGGGTTTTGGAAGAAGCACACAAAAAGAAAAAAAAATACTTCTGTACTATTTCAATTACTTCTGAAAGTTCGAGCCTTATGTTATGTTTTTCTGGGAGTCACTGTATTTGGTGGGGGAGGGGGGAAATGTTATGTCTGCAATATGTACATTTTACGACAGTGTATTCTTGTTGGCCGTAAAGTGTTTGGGGTGAGAGGTTGAGCGTGTGGCGGGATTGGTGGTTCGGAAATAAACGCCTTTCTGAGAAAAACTGCACCTGTACGCTCTCGTATCGTATGCAACAGTGAACTGAGTGAACGCAGTACGAGTGATCACTTCCATGCATCAAACCTGTTCAAAAAACGCATTACACAATTGACAAGGTAGGAAAACAATATGCTACGAGTTGAGCTCCACAGCTAACGCGGTCTTGTGGAAGCAACTTCGTCACGCTGCCACCAAATACTCACAGAAAAATCCACAAGTTAATACAGTAATCCCTCCTCGTTCGGTGAAAATCCGCGAAGTAGAAACCATATGTTTGTATGGTTAATTTTTATATATTTTAAGCTCTTAGAAACTCTCCCACTCTGTTTATAAATATTCTCCGCACAGTTATACAGTAAACCCTCGTTTATAGCGGCTGATCCGCTCCAGACAGATAAATGAATTTCCAAGTAGGATTCTTTATTTATAAATCTAATATTTTCGCAGTTAGAGCATTGAAAACCTGTTTACAACCTTCTAAATACGTTTTTTAACATTATTAGAGCCCTCTAGACGTGAAATAACACCCTTTAGTAAAAAGTTTAAACTGTGCTCCATTGACAAGACAGAGATGACAGTTCTTTCTCACAATTAAAAGAATGCAACAATATCTTCCTCTTCAAGGTGCGCGTCAGAAGCAGAGAATGTCAGAGAGAGAGAAAAGTAAACAAGCAAAAATCAATAGGGCTGTTGCGCTTTTAAGTATGCAAGCACCACGATAAAGCGGCGCAATGAAGGGATGGATGTGAAGCATTTTTTTACAGGCGCGTCCGTATCTTCTAAGCAAACAGCCACTGTGCAGACAGCCCCTCTGCTCACAACCCTCCATCAGGAGCAGATAATGGGGCCAATCATACGCCTCCCTGATGGTACTGCATGATGGATAAGTATCTGCCTGTATTTCTCAGAAAGAGTGAGCAAACAATGAAAAGCAAACAATGAAAAATCAATATGGGCTGTTAGAGCTTTTAAGTGTGTGAAGCAGCCCGCGGGAAGCATACCGTATATCATTGAGGAGTTTTATTTAATATGTAATATGTGCTCTGATTGGGTAGTTTCTCAGCCATCTGCCAATAGCATCCCTTGTATGAAATCAACTGGGCAAATAAACTGAGGAAGCATGTACCATAAATCAAAAGACCCATTGCCCGCAGAAATCCGCGAACCAGCGAAAAATCCGTGATATATATTTAGATGTGCTTACATTTAAAATCCGCGATGGAGTGAAGCTGCGAAAGTCGAAGCGCGATATAGCGAATGATCACTGTACACACGCTGTCTCTAGAGTTTCACCACACTCAATGTATTCCTCGCATCCCCATTACACCCTCTGATCTCCCATTTCAATTCAGATGCCTCCAGTAAGTCTCTGCTGCGCGATGACAAGTAATAAGTCACAGGGACAGACCCTACAAAAGCATGCCATTGATTTCAGGCAAGATTGCTTTTCTCCTGGACAACTATACTTGCATTCTCAAAAGTGACCTCGGGCAGCTTCGTCATATTACAACCAGAGTGCTGAACTGACAACGTGATATATAAAGAGAACTATAATAATCGTAATAAACGAACAATAAAACAGTGGAGAACCCGTGGATTAAATAAAAAGGCAGCTTCCTTGGCAAAGCAAGGAAAAATGATAGCTTTATATGTCTTCGTTTATAAAACAGCGGAGAAGCTGTGTGAGGGCAACTACACAAAAAACCAGCAGAGCGCCACACTCTGAATGTATTCCTGGCATCACCGTTATACCCTCTGATCTCCCATTTCAATTGAAATGCCTCAAATTTCCAGTAAGGCTCTGCTTCGTGTTGACAATTAATAAGTCTCAGGGACACACCCTACAAAAAGTTGCTATTGATTTGAGGCAACATTGCTTTCCTCCTGGACAAAACTATATGTTGCATTCTCAAAAGTAATATCAGTGCATAGCTTGGTCATATTACAACCAGACTGCTGAACTGACAACGTGGTATACAAAGAGATCCTTAACAGATAGTTATTGGCATATTTTCCCTCAGTTTAAAAAGGTTTTCTTTTTTTCTTAATAAAAATTTAAAAGCAGTTCTTCGTCGCTGCGAAGCGTGGGGATTTTGCTATATACAGTATATATATATGTATGTATGTATGTGTATATATATATATATATATGTAGATATGCATATATATGTTGTGAACTTGAACACGGACACAGGGAGACGGACATCGTTGTTTCTCACCACACATTCTTTATTTACACTATTTACAATTTACCGTGCAATCCCCAGTGCCTCTTGCACCAATTCCCCCAATGTCCAGGCCTCACAGTCCTTATGCCTTCCTGGCCGCCTCCCGTCCTCTCTCCAGCTCTGTTCTCTTCCACCTGACATCCACCTCTGACTGGAGGGAGGCGGCCCCTTAAATAGGAACCCGGATGGGCTCCAGCTGCTTCCCGGCACTCCTCCGCAGACACGCCCCAGTGTGGCGGAAGTGCCGGCTGCGCCCCGAAGCCGTCCGGGTGTCCCCGTCGTCTTCCCCCCAGCACTTCCTGGTGTGGCGGTAGTGCTGGACTCCAGGGATATCCAGGCACCGGGGTGCCGCCTGGCGGTGGCCACGGGTCCCTAAAGGGCTGGGCTTCCAAGCCCTTTACCCGAGGCCCCCAACATAACCAGGGCGGATGCCCTCTCATGGTCTGGAGGAGGCACAAGCCCTCCTCCGGTCCTCCTGGGTGTCCCGTCCGTACCACACAGGATATTCTGGCACCGGGGCGCCACCTGGCGGTGGCCACGGGTCCCAACAGGGCTGGGCTTCCAAGCCCTTCACCCGAGGCCCCCAACATAACCAGGACAGACGCCCTCGCGGTCTGGAGGAGGCACAAGCCCTCCTCCGGTCCTCCAGGGCGTCCCGGCCGGGGACCACAGTGTGTATATATATATATATATATATGTGGATATGTATATATATTTGTGTGTGTATATATGTAGATATGTATATATATGTAGATCTGTATATATATATGTATATATGTGTCTGTGTACTGTGAACGCTGGCCCGGACACACACAGACGGACAACATATTTTCAACCCACACACTGTTTATTTACACTATTTACAATATAAAAGTCCAGTGCACACTCACAAGCCCCAGTGCCTCTTGCACTGAATCCCCCAAAGTCCAGGGCCCACAGTCTTTGTGCCTTCCTGGCCACCTCCCGTCCTCTCTCTTCAGTTCAGTCCTGCTACCTCCCGACATCCACCACCGACTGGAGGGAGGCGGCCCCTTTTATGGGAACCCGGACGGGTTCCAGCTGCTCCCCGGCACTTAGCGGTGGCCACACCGCACTTGGAAGCCGTCCGTGTCTCCCCGGTTGTCTTCCCCCCGGCACTTCCTGGTGTGGCGGAAGTGCCGGGCTCCCGGGAAAAACAGGCACTGGGGCGCCGCCTGGCGGTGGCCACGGGTCCCTACAGGGCTGGACTTCAAAGCCCCCTACCCGAGGCCCCCTGCATAACCAGGACGTCCGCCCCCACTCGGTCTGGAGGAGGCACACACCCTCCTCTGGTCCTCCAAGGCGTCCCGGCCGGGCTCCATCCCCGGCCAAAGACCACACGGGGTAAACCGGCATTGGGGCGCCGCCTGGCGGTGGCCACGGGCCCCTACAGGGTAGGGCTTCCATGCCCTCGACCCGTGGCTCCCAACAGAACCAGGACGGACGCCCACTCACGGTCTGGAGGAGGCACAAGCCCTCCTCACGCCCGGGCTAATGTGTGTGTGTGTGTATGTATGTATGCGTATATATATATATGTACAGTATGTGTATGTGTGTATATATATGTATATTTATCTGTATGTATGTATGTATGTATATATGTATATATATGTAGATGTGAATATGTATATATATAGATATGTGTATGTGTAGATATGTGTATATGTAGATATGTTTATATGTATATATGTATATGTATATATGTTTATGTGTGTGTGTATATATATATATATATATGACAGAAACACTCATAACAGTGACAAATTACATTGACAATCATGTTACGTTATTTTTAAAATGTTTCCTTTTCTTTTTCATAACTTCTTTAACACACTACTTCTCCGCTATGAAGCGCGGGTATTCTGCTAGTATAAATATAACCGGACTGGGCTTGGGGCTTTCCTGGAAAACCGTTTGGAGGTTGGCCGGATGCGAATCATAAAAGTATATCCACTCCTACACGCCCCCTGAAACTGCTGACCAGCTAGGTATATCCTGTGAATAGCCCAGTAAGTATTTGCACAACAATCGCTATATGAGTTGCCGCAATAATGTCGGGTGAAAAAAATCGAAGAGCGAATCAACAACAAATTTCTTGCAAAATTGAAAAAAAATGGCCACAGAAATGAATGTAATGATAAAAACAGTGTAGTGTGATAACAATTTGTCTGACACACAAGTTTTTGAGTCACACAAACATTTCAAGGAAGGTCAAGAAAATGTGGAAGACATTAAACACCGAGGTCAGGGGGTGGGTGCTTCATCAAGACAGCGCTCCCGCGCACAATGCTTTTTCCGTAATGCAGTTTTTGACTGACAAAAACATTCCTGTCCTCAATCATCCTTACTATTTGCCCGATTTAGCTCCCTGTGATTTTTACTTGGTCCTGAAAATCAAAAGTAACCTGAAAGGAACACATTTTTCTTCTATGGATGAAGTGCAGACAAAAATGGCAAACCTGTTGAAGAGCCTCCAGCAAGAAGACTTCCAGCATTGTTTCAATCAATGGAAGATACGTATGGAGTGATGTAGAGATCGGGAGGGGGAGTATATAGAAGGTGACAATGTTTAGAATGCAGTAATTCATCAATAACTATTTTTTTTTTACTAATCCGATTATTTTTGTGTCTCACCTTATATATATATATGTATAGGATGGTCCAGATCTAATTTTGCAATTTTCATTATGCTATAACTTATTAAGTTTATTACATAGAAAATCAGCTGAAAAATCCCGGACCATCGAGAAGTGTGCGAACTGACGACATGAAGAATTGTCTTTGTGCCGAACTAGAATCATCCCCGCATAAATCAAAGTCATCCAGACGATCTGGATCTACATAATTAGATCTGGACCACCCTGTATATACTGTACATATATATGTATATGTATATGTATATATATATATATATATATATATATATATATATATATATATATATATATATATATATTGTTGCAGATGACGCTCTTGTCTTCAATCCTTAGGTATCACTCCAGACACCGGATAAAAGTCCAAGGCTTCTTTATTAAATGATAACGTGCACAAAGCACCCTCCACACTACTCATAAACTAAATAAACAAAATAATACTCTCTCCTTCTCGCCCAGACACTCTCCCCCACTCTCTCCCACAATCCTTTTATAAACCTTGACCCGGAGGTGTTTCTGCCCAATCAGTCCACAGTTCTTACTCCTTCTGGGTCAGGGTAAACAGTCCTTTTCTTCAACCCGGGAGCATGTTGTTCCTTCCTGTGACGTGACCGTGACGTACTCCCGGGTTATAGGGCACATAAGAGCCCACGAGCCCCCCTACAGCGACTCCCGGTGGCCCCAAGGTATCCAGCAGGGCTGTGTATAAACACTACATAGTCCATGAGGCCCTGCTGGAACTCGGGGCACGATCATGCTGTCTGGAGAGCTCCTCCTGGCGGCCTGGGGGTGAGGACCGGAGTAAGAAGCTGGCAATCCTCCACAATATATACACACATATATATATATATATATATATAGTATCACACATGTGCAATCACTGGACCATTCACAGGCCTGAATGAATGTGCAAATTGGGGACTTATGCTGCTAGCATATCTGAAGCAGATTTCCCCAATTTGCACATGAACATGATGTTAGCATGTTGTTCGAACCGTGACATTATGCCAAAAGACTATGCACATATCTAACTCAAAGAGAAATTAAAACAATACTACACACTGAAACCAATCCAGACCTGTTGTAACTGGTGTACAGATGTGCTACGCTCCCCTCCATAACAATGTGTGCGTAATCTGACCTCTCACTCTCCCACTAAATATCAATTCTGGGAACTTTTTGACTGCCCCTCATATTTTTTGGGGCTTAGTTTTAGTTAACACACTTAGTACGATTCAGAACCCTTAATGGCCTACTTTAGTTTTGAACAGTTGCCTTCAGATTTTATTTGTCACCTTTTTTCTTACCCAGCCGTAAGTTAATTACGAGGTGCAAATGACAAAGGAACCAGAAATTCTCCAGCTGATGTGCTTCCTGTGCAAATGCATCATGAAGAATTTGTGTTAATAAAATGTTTTGCAATAAATGAAAGAGAAGGGAAGGACCAAGAGGTACCAATCTGTTCTGGACCAAAAAACATATGGATAATGTTATGTCAGAAAATGAAAAATCTACAATGTGATAAAGAATGATCTTGAAAGAATGAAACCAGTAACAAGCCATACAATTAAATGGCAAGTTCTGATTATCTGATAAGTTTGACTTCTAATTATGAAGGTGGTTGGAATGAAAACCTGCACCCACTGCGGACCTCCAGGAATGGAGTTGAGTACCCCTGCAATAACACCTATGGCTTGCAGTAAGACATGCTATCATCTGTGCTATTCTGCCACTCTTCTGATTGGTACTAAGACTGATCTTTCTGACTATTAAATATGAAGCAGCTCTGTCTGTGCTCATTACATGATCATTTACAGAAGTAAATCGAAAACTGAAAAATGTACATGATTGTAACATTCCAGTTTGATGAGCATTTTTGGGATTAAGGGTTTGTTCTTACAATTAATCCCAATGCCATACTAATTGAGAAACACAAAATAAAGAAGAGATCTCATACCTTCTCTCAGTTGGTTGGCTTCCCAAATCTTTCGCTGGATCTCTTGTAATTTCCTATTCTGCTCCTCCATTATTTGTTTTTCTCGCTCCCGTTGCCTTTTTTCCTCCTGATGAAGTGCTTCCAGCTCCTTCTCCTTCTGCAGTCGCTCCTCTTCTTCCTTTTGTTTCTTCTCTCTACAGTAAATACAACCACATGAAATAGTTTTGGAACTCAGCCCTCAAAGATAAAAAAACAATTTTACCATTTCTGGAACTCTTAGGCCTGTTCAAACAACTAAATATCAAATATAAATGAATTTCCTATAGTCAATAATACTGTAGTCTCGGAAACGTTTTGCAAACTGTTACACACTATTGTTGAAGCTCAAATTTCCAAGAACACTTGCTCTCTTAGACATTACCGAATTGCTGGCCTGAGCTTTCATGATTCTAAAGAGTCTTTTGTTACATTCATTCTGATGAATAGGGTAACATACAGAAAAGCTGCTCTGCTGTGTACAACATGCCAGCATGGGCAGATCATAGGGAAAAGATACACACAATTTCAGCACCTTCTCACACAGATCTGTCTCCATCCATGCATTTTCTTAACCTGCTTATCCAGGAACAACAAGTGGACACGACACCACTTCATTACATGATGAACACACAAATACAAGGGTGAGTCAAAAATTATCCGCATTCAGATTATATTAAAACTTTTGTTGGCAGCACTGTATTTCTTATCAGCGCTTTCCATACGAGGTCCCTGTCTCACCAGTCACTGCTGTGCAGGCATGAATGTGTTAAGCCAGATCATTTGTAAATGCGGTGTGAGAAACAATGGCTGCCCTAATTGTGATTTGCACAAAAGAAGAGCAACGTCCAGTGATTTGTTTTTTGTCCTGAGGGTGTGCCTGGTGCCGATATTTATTGAAGACTTTGTGCACAGTATGGAGAAAGTGTTTTATTGCAAAGAAGTGTGTATGAATGGATAGAGAAGTTCATGGAATGTCGCACAACTGTCAGCCATGAAGAAGGAGCTGATGACAACACATGAAATTATTCTGTTGAATAGATGAGTAACAGTAGGTGATGTGGCAAATCATCTGCAAATCAGCCACGACTCTGCCTATGCAATAATCCACGACAGACTTGGTTTTGGAAAGAAGCCCTACGAGACTCACATCTGATGAAGGGGTGAAGACAGCGGTGCATTCGTGGCTGGCAACTCAGCCTAAAACACTTTTTAATGAAGGAACATGAAAACTTATTGGACAAAGCGCATTGAAAAGAAAGGAGATTATGTTGAAAAATTATGAAATTAAGTCTACAGCCAGAGTGTGGATAATCTTTGACTCACCCTCGTACATCAAGAGCAAATTTAATAATGCAAATTCACCCAATCAGCGTGCCTTTCAACTGTGGGAAATAACCCACATGGACACATTGAGAGCATGAGGACTTGAACCTCGGTCTCCTTGTTGTGAGACAGCAGCACTACCACCATGTCTCCTAGTCTATCACCATACAGTATGAGTTGAAACAACCTTAAAAATACAACATATAACATTCAACAAAGTCAACATCAGCATTTTGGGTCAATTGTCACACACATGTGAGTCAGAGGCAACCAATGGGCTCAAAAGATGGTAATATCATGCTGAACCAGGTGGTGGCAGTGTGTACTAACCCTTTCTCTTTTTCTCTTGCAGACCACCTGAAGGAATTCCTGCCTGAGCCTGTCCACATCAAGTCCGCTTCCTGCCCCAATGACATCACTTACAGCTCTGGGCCCAATGACATCACTTCTGGTTCGAGCCCCAATGACATCACTTACAGTTCTGGGCCCAATGACAGCACTTCCTCCGACCCACCTATAAAAACTTTTTTGTCTTGAACTCTTGAATGTTTGCATTGCTTATTTTTTGCGTCTGTTCCACGAATACAGGGTGGCTACCCCAAATCTTTTTTTGTCTCCCTAATATCTTTTCACACAATGTAAAATATTATGATATCTATTTGTTGCACAACCAATACATTTTAACATCACGTAACACTTTATATCAAATATAGTTTTGTACGAAATAAAGAATCCTCAATCCTGTAAAGACATAATGTAAGTAACTAGTAAGAAATGATGTATAAAGATGTATGCAGGTTGACAAATCACTCAGACACTAGAGGCAACAATGAAGTCTCTCCTCTTCTTACCTGGTAAATTATTACAATTTTTGCAAAGAAAAAAAAAATTACACGCCTTTGATCACAGTCACAGTCTCAGTACAGACAGCTTGCATTAGCCGAGGTTATTTTAATCTGAATTTAAAACTAGAGGCAAACCTTGTGAAGTTTAACCTGCAGAAAGGATGCCTGAAGCAAATTAACTTAAATATGCTTAAAGTCAGTGAAGTGTGCTGGGGTCAAGGCCAAAAATGTGAAATGGTCAGGATGACTTATCTTTACTGAATAATGACATTCAGCTTCAGTAGCAATAAATTTAGTTCTTTGAGCGTTCCCCCTTATTAGTTATTTTACAGAGCAACTGGGAAATCACTGTAACACTGCTATGAATTCACTGGCACAGGCATACTGACATTTACGGTATGTCAGTCCAAGGACAGGAATCAGAGAAAAGGTCCAGTTGTTCTTATTAATTTTAGATGGTGATAGGTACTTTATATTATTCATATACAGAAAGGAATAAACTTTCCAGAACAGCTTAACCTTTAATTAGTTGATAATTTAAAAACACTCTTAGAAATTAGATTATAAAAAAATAAAACAAATTGGTAGAGAGTTGGCGGGCATTTTAAACTGGGCATAAGCAGATAAATGTGTCTCATTTGTGAACTTTATTTGTGTTATGATAACAAGTGATTAGCAAACCCCTCTGAATTTGCTTCATCTTGACTTCGTTGAAGTGTTCACCAAATACATTGAAGTCAATGGGGAAGGAGGCAGTGAAGTAGTTTTGAGTGGTTTATAATGGTGCAACAGTCTTTTAAGTATCCCTGAAGGTTAGGGAAGTGTCTGCCAATGATGGTGGACCGATTATTTTGGCACAAAAGTGACTTGAGGCAACAATGCTAACCACTGCGCCTCCATGAGATAAAAAAATTATAGAATTAAATATTAGAAAGGTAACGTTTCTTCCAGACAGTGGCAGATGGGTAGGTAACATGAAGTCACTAAAGCATGACCTTCACAGATTCAATAGAAGGTATTCACTTCTCTCAGACCACCTTTGCACTGCCACTGCCACCAAACAAGCGCAATACTAAAGCACGTGGATTCTTCATTTCTTCTTGTTTGCAACAGCTGCACAGCATTCTGGGTAATATTCTTAAAGTGGTAGGCATATGTATTGCACACAGGTCACATGCAAGTTCATACAAAGACACATTACATTTAAGTCACAAAATACATTCAGTAAATTCAGTTTTCTTCTGCCTATGTATTTTGTGTTTAAATGTAATGTAATTTTTAGCCCACTACTAGGATCAGTGTTATATACTTGGTGGTGCTGTCCCAATATTGACTGCTATAGCTCTGTGATGTCATACTGCCCTCACAAAGCATCATGGGGCACTGGGAAAAAAAAGTTTGTCTAACTCAGCTACATGATCAACTTTCCAGAAAATATTCCACAAACACAGTATATTCAGGTGCTATAATGAATAAAATATTATTATTATTCCCTGTGTACAATGCTTTCGCAAATTTCACAGACCAACAGTAATGATAACATAAGGTTCTCAAACTTACCCCATCTGTTTAAGCACAGGAGAGCCAGAGCAGGAGGCATCACTGGACAGGGTCCATTTACACACGCAGGCCCCCACACACTCACTCACTAACACAAGGCCAGTTTGGAGTAATCACTTCATGTTAACTTTCATGTCTTTGGAGATGTTTCAGGAAAACCAAGAAACAGAAAGGGAGAACATATAAGCTCCATAAAGATTTAAACCCAAGATCCTGGTTTCTTGAAGCCACTTCACCATCTTACCAGGGTTGCCATGGTCCTTAAAAAAATTTATAGGCCAAGGAAAGCTTAAAAATAGCCCAATCCCTGAGTTAGACAAAATGCCACATCCGAAAGTGGGAGGCATTTTCAGACCGAGAGGGTTAGGTACTGTGGAACTTGACCTGGACACAGACAGACAGACACGTTGTAATCACCCCACACACGTTTATTATACATACTATTATTTACAGTTCAAGTGCTCACAAACCCCAAGTCTCCAAAGTCCTGGCCAACACCACACAATGCCTTCTCTTCTTCAGGCCACCTCTTTGCCTCCTCCCAGACCTTGTCCTTCTCTCTCCCAACTCCAGTCTCCGAATGGAGGGAGGTGGCCCCTTTTATCTACATCTGGATGTGCTCCAGGTGTCTCCCGGCAATCTCCCTCCGACACGCCCCTGTGTGGTGGAAGTGCTGGCATTGTCCCCAGAAGCACTCCGGGTGTCCCTGCTCCTCTTCCCCCCAGCACATCCGGGTGTGGCGGAAGTGCTGAGGTCCAGGGGTCTGTAGGCATTGGGGCGCCCCCTGGTGGTGACCACAGGCTCCTACAGGGCTGAGCTTCAATGCTCTCTACCTGTGGTCCCCAAAGCAATCAGGGCGGTCGCCCCCTCGAGGTCTGGAGGAGCCACAAGCCCTACTCTGGTCCTCCTGGGCATCCCGGCTGGGTACCACCCCCAGCTGCGTGCCACAGTACCTACATCACAGCTCAGGGAGGAAGGTGCCCCTTCAGAGATATTTCAGAGTGATAGAATGGGTATATACTGTACCTTCACACGATGGGAGTTGGTTGGGCTCCCCAGGAGATTTTACAATGATAAAGAACATATACAAGAGCAAACAGCAGTGGAAGGGGTGACAGAGGGATGAAAAATATGAAGTAAATGGGGGAGGGAATAGGCCATTTTGTTTTTAGAGGTAGCTCAAAAAACCACAATCTGTGAAAGTCAAATTCTTCTTGGTGACGATGATCAAAAATAGCCCAACTGGACGAGAAAAGTGCACTGCATCATAATGCCCTCTGTATAAATATCCACATTTATTGTCTGCCAGAGACATGAGGCATCACCAGTTTTTGTAATATGTTGGAGTTTGTTAAAGTGCCGGTTTGAAAATCATAATTAAAAAATGACTTTCCAAGATTGTCGTTCTACGGATTCGAGTATCAGAACGATTTGAGAGGCTCAGAGTTATGCACGTGAGAGACTGTTGAAGGGCTTTGGTGCTGTGTTCTTAATGCCTTTTGTACACCAACCTCTGCAAAATGGGAGATTAACAGCCACTCCATTGCTGACGTCACTCGTTACCGGTCCGCCTAGACCCAGCCTATCCTGAAACATAACCATATAACCTAATCTTGTTTCCAGTTCTATACTTGCGTCTGAGAAGACGTCACCGCCATTATTGCAAGTTTTTTGTTTTTCAAATCTTTCAATTGTACGTGATCATTGAGATGGTGCCCCATTGTCTTTGTTTCTCCCATCTTTACAGATGGTAGTTTTAATGGTGAGCAGTGCCTGTGTGCAAACATCTTGGCGAAATGCTCTGTCCATTTCTTGCCACAGCAAGATTTTAAAGTATTCTTTGGAATCCTCACAAGCCTCTCAACATCAGGAAGTCATTATTTATATATTACTGGCCAGCTCCAATATATCATTACATATTAAATGCATAGTCACAGTTCAACTGGGTGGTAAAATAAAAGAAGTTCCATTAATCCAATAAATCATAATTGAAAAAAAATTCAGGAGCAGAGCTGAGGAAAAATACACCCATACAATGAAACATATCAGCTAAACCAGACAGGCGTCAGGAACCAGAAAGTTAATGAAACAGAGGTGTCTGAAACAGGCGCCAAACCAGAAAACTTCAGGGTCAATGCTGAGATACTTAATAGCTTTGGTACATCCACACACACAGTAAAGCTGTCTTCTCTTTAGCTTGTCCATCACAACACACACTAACACACACACTTGAATCAAGACAATAAGGAGTCATCGATTAAACTATTACATATGGCTCAGTATCTTCACACAACTTGCACTGACATGGGAAGAACCTACATAGTCTTCACAGGAAATAGAACACAACATATTGAGAGATGAGAGGAGACCATTTAGTCCGTCATGCTCATGTTGGTAGCTTATAGCAGAGTACCAGATGCTTTTTAAAGAATGTCAAGTTTTCTGCTTCATGATTCAATAGTTTATTTCAATTCCCAAAACTCTTTGAGTGAAAACGTGCTTAGTGGCTTCAGTTTCAAAAGCAACGTCTCCTAATTTCCACCAGTGTGCTTAAATGCATTAAGCAGAAGTCTGCTGGATCAACTTTTTTAATCCCTTTGAAATTTTTAAATAATCGGATTAGGTCCTTATTCAGCCTTCTTTGCTCAAGACAAAACAGATTTAAATTCTCTAAGAGTATCAGAGTAGAAAATTCCCTTCAGTTAACTTGTTACTGTCTTCTGCAAAGCTTTATGTGCTGCTGTGTTTTTTCTGAAGCGTGGAGACAAGAACTGCACACAGTACTCCAGATGTAGTCTCACTAGTGCTTTACACAGTCTGAGAATAACTTCCCCTCGTTCATATTCAGTAGTTATTACAATGTATCCAAACTCTTTTTTTACCTTTGTAATTGCTTCTGTACAACCAGACCAGGGATCTCAATTGTAATTGTAAGCGTGAAAATATATGTATGCCAAAAATAAAAAATCTGATTTATAAAACTTGGGGTAAGCACATTTGTATGCAATTTACCTTTATAAATCACAGTCATCTTGTAAATGTGCATACTTGAATACGCCTTGAACCTTGCCTGGTTGCCAACCCTGAAACAACCATATATGGAGCATGCTAATCAACCTCATACATATGCAATCACGATGCTGCAAACCTTCATTGGCTGGTAGAGCAGCCTCCCTCCTGCCGCATTGAATCTTATTCTGTGGTCCACAACAGAACATGCATGGATTGAAGTGCCTCTCCACTATGTTCTGAGGGCTGGGGAAAGATGTAAGGCACAAGCATCAGAGTAGGTACACACTGTCACCTGGCACATGTAATGTCCAGGTTGTTCTTACGGTAAATATTACAGACCATATGAAAAAGTGAGAATTCAACCAGTTACCTTATCAACAAGCCAGCCACCATGTACAGTATCATCATCACATCTGGCAAAACCACTTTGCCTCAAAATAAATGAATCACAGGATGACCCAGGTCACTGAGTCATGACATTTGTCAGTCTCATCCTGGCATCACAGACGACTTGTGCATTAATGGAATGTAACAAGTTGCAATTAACAAAAGCAGCTTCATTCTCGCTAGGTGTCCTTACTGAAATGAGTGCAGTAAACTGATCCGATTACATTAAGAGAACCAGACACTGCTGCAAATTGCACGTTGTGTTTTATGTATGTAAACCCACACCATATGGAATCTGAACGTAGTGCCTCAGTCAGTTGATGGCTTGCAGTACAGCAGGCATGACTGAATGTAGCTTGGCTAAGGTATCCTGACGTCTCGGCAAGTTCCTTGAGAAGTGACAACAGGTAGCCGATAAAAATATACAATGAATTGCCGCCTTAAAAGAGAACTATGTTTAATATACTATTTGTCACATCAAACCACATTATAATAATGACTTGGTGATATGAATCATCACAAGCGTGAGAGCATGAGTTGTCATTTCGCTGGTTTGGCTGCATTTCCATATCATCATTTCCGAATTTCTCCAAAAGGCTGCAAATAAATGGGTCAAAGTTATCATAAATATCTACAAGTTATCTTTTCAAGTTTTATTTTATAAATCCTGAATTTTATGTGGAAAGTTGCGCTACCACATTTCGGTCCTATGTTTGTGCGTATGTAAGTTTTATATATCTGACCCCAGGAATGCATCCCAGGTATCTGTTATGTTATTGCAATCCAACATGGTCACATGACTAGATATGATTTATTAAAATGCATAGACACCACTCCACTTTCAAACTCACTATAATCCAATACAGTCATGGGTTAGAGGCCTATCTTGAGAGTTTTATGTTTCAGCCATGGTTTCTTTTGGTTAATTTGTTAAGCTTATTAGTTAGTATTTATGTGTCTTTGAATGTACAGTATGTATGTTTTGTGTGTGTCGTGGATGGAACTCCCAAGATCCACCATGGTGTCACACACTAAGGGGCTGTCATACACTTTATATTGTAGAGGACGAGTCAGCTTTCCGGTTGTCACTGACTGTTGTTTTGAGAATTTTGTAAGTATTGCTTTCTTTTAACTTATGTGGTTTCTTGATATTTTAGCTTTTATTTTTTGGAATGCTATCTCCAACTTACATATTGAGACTTGTTTGCCTTTGATTATATTTTTAGGCAAACCTTATTTGCCCTTATTTTGCCTTGGGTAGTTTTTGTGTTTTTTCACTTTTATTTAAGTAATTCTTGATTTATAAAGATTCATTTTTGGACCTGTCTCATTGAGTTAGAGATTTTATGATTCCTCTCTTATGCAATGTATTTTTGTGCATTCTGAACTTTTAAAACCAGCTCCCCATTTTTGGGCATCTGTGGGCCACAATCTGCCTGTGGTAGTTGGGGGCTAGCTGCTTGGAGTAAGGACATTCCTACCATACTTTGTGGATCTTTCAGGAGGCCTTACACCCTTTTCGCCATGCTTGTGTCTCCCATTTCTCAACAGATAGTAATTGGCATAAGGCTCTAAACAGTTTTGGACCAGGCACCAATCCATTGTAGGGCCCACTGAAACACAGTTGCCAATTAACCTAACCTGCAAATCTTTGGGAAGAAAATCTGCACAGACATAGGGAAAACATATAAACTGAACACAGTATTCAATCTAGAAGACTGGATCTGGGAAACAGCACTGCTAAACACTGTGCTATCATGCTGTCACGTTACACATTTATCTGCATACACAATGCTTTCAGGAATTGTTCAGACCAATTCACATTTCTACATTTGGTTATATTTTATTTTTAACTCATCAAACAACACTCAGTAACCACAGAATGACAAAGCAAAAATGGGATTCTGGGAATTTTTGTGAATGTGCAGCAAACCCTGCCTTCTTAGTGGTGACAACGTCATCAACAGATTTACGAAGCAACGGAGCTGCTATGCTTATAAAATGAAGGACCGACAGAATTAGGCCAACACCTAAGTCCTGCAGTATTTTCTACATAAACACCTGACAAAACAAACCAGACAAGTGTCAAAATAAATCAAATATATTAAGCACCAAATATATAGAGAGTCCAGAAGATGAATGAAAGACAGAGTGGCCTGCAGGGGGCGCACCAGCCACCCAAACCCATCCCAGACAAAACCAGGCCCAAGTTTTTGCACATGTTTATGGTAAGTGGGGAAGCACTTTCAAACCCCATAGCAGCACAGTACAAAGCCTCAATAAAGCGCTAATAACCCACAGTACTTTATCTTCTTTCTCTCTCTTTCTCTTCAGTCCTCCTCCAGTAAGGTTTGTCTCCCCTCCTCCTGACTCTGGCTACCAGAGTTGTGGCTCCTTTTAAGCTGCACCTGGAAGTGCACTCCAGATGGCTCATTAGTGAGGACTGGCATCACGTGCAGGTGTGGTGAAAGTCTAAAGTAGGGCTCTGCAGCTTCCACAGCTCCTCATGGTGGCACCCACGGAAACCAACAGGACTGCAGCAAACTTCAACTCTCAGCATGCTCTGCAGGAATCTGTGGTGCCACAGCAATCCAGGAGGGCCTGTCCTCTAGTGTCCTTGGGGGAGATAATGCCCTGACCATGCTCTCTCCCTTGGTCCTACCACAATAAACACGTTCTTGCCAGGTAAGGGCCCTGGCCGTCTGCAATAACAAGAATGGGAAAAAAACGTGCCCCACTGTCCATATATCTGACGGCTGTGCAAAATCCTCTTCTCCTTCAAATATCCAGTTCACAAGGGGGGTGAGTTGGAGTTGATGGAAAGTGGAAAAGTCAAAAAGTTCCATCACATCCTTCTCTTCTAGTTTTATATGTACAGCGCCTACAACTACACACTACAATTCCCACAAGCCCCTCCACATCCGTACAAACCTGTTAAAGACACAGACTCTTTACTTACAAACCAGGTACAGTATCTATGCTACAAGTATTGCTACTAACTTAACATCGGGCAAAAAGTTCTCCCATTTCAAGGCTCCTTATCTGTGTGTGAGGTTCCTGGAGTTGTACTGTATAGGGTAAATAACACAGTATATTGTTATTTGGAACACATGCATTTCATGTGTTTCTGTGTCTACAAAGATCTGGGTAAGTGTAGGATGAAAGGAAAGAAATGCTGAACACATACTTAAAGCAGAAACTTTTTCAATGTTATACTAATAATGACTTGAAGTATATAATGTGTGAAGACTTTAGTCCAAATGTCAAATAAACATGTGCTCTTTTATTTAAGAATATAACCAAAGTAAAAAAAAAAATCATTCAATATCCATGTTGCTGTCAATGAGTTACAAACCCAAGCTCAAATATCAATCAACAGAAAGCTAATACATATTCTTGGATGGTGCAGAGGCAAGAAGTGCTGCCTTATAACCAAACAGTTGCCATTTCGAGTTCCGGCGCTCTGCATTTTGAGTAGTGACCTGCTATTATTATTATTACTAATTAATTAAAAAATACATTTGATTTGAGTAACACCCGGTGTAAATTTTGACTACCTGTAAAAGTTAGATCTTGTTTTTTTTATTATTCTCCCAGTGACATTCACCTGGTACAATAAACTTGCCTCACCCTCTCTGAGTGGATGGCAGTTCTCCATTCTTTTCACAAGAGCAGCGCTGTGGCTGATGTCTGCTCGGAACTATTTGTTGTACCGGCAATCAAAGTTACAATGCCCTGTGACAACTATCAGACTGGACAAAGGCAGAACTGTAACAACAGACAGCTTCTTCACAGCGCTTTTGCTAGCTAATAGACTGTTGTACCCAATTGAACATCTCTGGAGAGACCTACAAATAACTCTTGAGCGATGGTCATCATCCAAAGTGACAGAGCTTGAGAGGATCTGCAGAGAAGAATGGCAGAAAATCCCTAAATCCAGCTGTGTGAAGATTGTTGCATTTTGTGTCGAGTAAAGGGTATGAATACTTGTGACGATATGATTTTGCAGTTTTTTATTTTTAATAAATTTGCAAAAATGTTAAAAATCTTATCACTTAGTCATTCTGGGCTATTGAATGAAAAAATATATTTATATGATTTTATCACAAGGCTGCAACATAACAAAAAGTGTAAAAAATGAAGGAGTCTGAATATGTTCTGAAGCCACAGTATACAGTATATGTAGAGCAAGGACACTCACACTGGGTACATAGCATATTAAAGAAAGTTGGTGTGATTAATGATTTGACACTACTTAATATAAATGAAGAGTATTTTTTTGTTTAGACTTTCAACATTTCGGCAATCTTTTTTATACAGTACCTTTTCCAAAATCTTATTCAAAAACCACACACAGATACAATTCAAAAAGAGATTTACCTAAATACATTGAACATGTTTTTCATTAATTTTATAGCTAATGCAGAATTCTTTTTCAACCCCTGTGCTCCTGGCAGTGTTATACATCTGTTGATGGAGTGATACCCACAAATGCAGTGTTTGTTTTATTCCTTAAGCTTAGTGCACCAAACTAGTGAAACTGTCTGCTTTGTATACTGCTTTACACTTTTATGGTAATAGAACTGACAGACTGTATTGGGTCTGAATCTGCAGCTTTTTAAAATTAACTGTTAACATGGACTAATTGAATCCCTATGTCAGATAGTCGGCGCCAGTCTTGGAGAGTCATAGTATCTTTTGGCTTTCTCTTTGTCTGAAATACATAATCTAATTATTTGCTCGGTTGGACAGATTCAGATAGCTGTGTGTCCTTTAACATCTAATGATTTTAAAGCCCAGCATGCTGCAGGAGTCCTAATATCAATAAATCACTTAATAAATTGCAATTTTGACCCTGGAGTTAGGATATAGCGGGTTGGATTAGAATGAAAACTGTGGTCTTTGAGATTGAGGGCAAGTATTCCTATCCTCCATTGTCAAAGGACGCATCTTTTAACAATTATAAACATACTGTTTAAGTCTGCCCATCCATGCTTCAACAGTAACACTACGTAAGTGCAATAAAAATAATAAATAGATAGATAGATAGATAGATAGATAGATAGACAGATAAAACTTTATTTATTCCTATGGGAAATTGGACTTTTAAAAGAAGCTCTTTAAAGCAATAAATTCATAAATAGATAAATAAGCATATTGTCATGCATGAGCATCTGAGGTTTCCCTTCCAGGCTCATCTGAGCTAAGCGCAACCACTCCAGGACACTAGGGGTTGTGGTTGCTGATGGTAACATCTCCCTTTTCTCCCACAGCCCTGAGAATCCGCCCACAAAGAGAAACTGACTCCACCCCCTCCACTATAAAAGAGAGTCTCTCCCGACACAGCGCTTCTCACTCAGGACAGAACAGCCTAATGAGTGGAGCACCTCTCTGAAATTGAAGTACCAGAGAAAAAGAACTTCATTACATTTTTGTTAACCTGCTTTTCATTTTGCTTTAATGAGTGCCTGTTTTCTACGGTGGGCTGGCGCTCTGCCCGGGGGTTTGTTTCCTGCTTTGTGCCCTGTGTTGGCTGGGATTGGCTCCAGCAGACCCCCGTGACCCTTTAGTTAGGATATAGCGGGTTGGATAATGGATGGATGGATGAGTGCCTGTTTTAGTTAAAGCCTGTGTAAATATTAAAAGGGGTGACTCAGTTGGTGTCTCAATACTTCTTCCATGACCAGTGTACTCCCTCGGTCAACAATATATACACAGACGCAGTGGTCTGAATACACACCAGAATGACTACAAAAGAAAGAAAACCTTTGACTTGGCAGTCACAGTCACTGTGAGGCATTATGCAATACTTTCCTGAACATTTAGTTTAACAATAAGAGATACACTTGCTCCTTAAGAAGAATATTTGCTTTTGATATTTTTAGAAAATTAAATTTGAAATTGTATCAGATCACTTAATCTATTTTCAGGTTTATAAAAAACATACATTAATTAAGGAAACTGGACATTTTCATTATGTAAAATAGAAAATTCCATATTTTTGTATTTTGTGTTACATTTCCTTTTGTAGTACCCTGATTTAATTATGTCAGTGAGTCAAAAGAATGGACGGATGAGAACTACGTGTCTCTGAATGCAGACAAAAACAGAAATGTTACTTATTGGGAGGAATGCTGCAGTCTACAAAACAATTCTGCCACTTTTTAACTCAGTTTCTTTGATGTTGGCCTGTCTTTTAAAACACACATTACAAAACTATGTAAAGCCTGTTTTTTTTCCAGCTAAAAATAATGGAAAATTTAGACAAGAGTAACTAGATGCTTTTTCATGGATGTTTTAATATTGTTTGCTGTCATTCATTATTTGTATCCCCTTGGCTCCCTTTGATGCCCTTTTTTTATTCTCTGTCCTGCATGAAAACATGAGGTTGCAAATGTCTGTTGGCCATTACTACAAATAATACAAGGTGTAGTAGCAAAACCGTTGTCTATTTACCTAAGTTCTGCTAGTCTTTTTGCTACTTGCTCATTCAGTTCCTGCACCATTCTTGCCTCCTGCTCCTTTTCTTCTTGTTCTCTTCTTCTCTGCTGCTCCTTCTCTTTGCGTTTCCTCTCTACTTCTAGGCGGCGCCACTCTGCCTGCTGTACTCGCTTCAGGTCCCGGTTTTCAATGGCCTGCTTCTGATTTTCTTCACTATTCTAGAAAGTAAAATGAGATTATAATTACTGTAGATTAGACCATAGCATCTCATAGCTAAAAGTTGCTGTATATTTTCTTGAACATCATTAGTTTAAATGTCACTGTCCTGAATGAAAAGATAAAGGATATGCCTTCTACAAGAAAAAAGGGAACAATCAGCCACTATTTATATCTGTGATACGTTAGCCATCAAATCATAAAGTTACATTTTTCATTATGAATAGAATGCTAAATATAAAAAAAATATATAAATACTTTTTAAATATAAGCAAAATATAGGACATTTTCGCCTATCCAAATTGCATTTGAGATAGATAACATTTTAAAAATACAAACACAATGACTGACAAGTCCATCCCAACCTGATAAAGTAAAAGACAAGATACCTGGGTTTAATTAATTAAATATATAACATTAAAGACCTCTAAGATGTCTGTGTAGATAATGTAATGGATATACAGTAAATATGTGCAGCAGCTTAAATAATATGAACATTTGCTGGAGCTTTTCTTCATCTCCCACTTGTTCACAAGTCTCCCATTCTTTTTTTTAAGCATTTTATTGATTTTATTAAAAGTTTAACAAAACTAGGTTTAAAACAAATCAACTCCCACCCATGAGAAAGAGAGCTAGGCCAGCAGAGTAAAACTTTAAACTAGTAAAAATAAGTAAATAGATAAATTAATAAATGAATAAAAATAAATAAAATAAAAAAGAGGGGAGACAATCTGTTTCCTAAATTTAAATGCTAATTCTAAAATGTTAATGATTAGATCTTGCCAGGTTTTGAACAGATCCTCCAAGTGAGAATTCGATTTTTTCCACTTTCAAATAGTATATAACATCAGTTACCCACTGACTTAAAAACAGGTGAGTTAAGATTCTTCCAGTTGAGCAAAATAAGTCTACGTGCCAATAGTGTAGTAAAGGCAATTACAGTTTGTTTGTCCTTCTCTACTTTAAGCCCATCTGGGAATATACCAAACACAGCTATTAGAGGATTAGGAGGGATTGTGAGGCCAAGGCTGACTGAATGGTGTTTAAAGATTTTGGTCCAGAATGATGTTAATTTGGTGCACGGCCAAAACATACGGCCCAATGAGGCTGGAAGTTGATTGGAACGTTCGCAGGTTGGATTTACCTTGGAAAAATTTTTGGACAATTTTAAACAAGACAGATGTGCTCGATATATAATTTTAAGTTGAATAATTGTATGCTTTGCACATATGGAGCTCAAGTGAATTCTGTGCATTGCTACCTTCGCTCCTTTTCTGAGATGTTGAGTAAGAGGTCCTTTTCCCACTGTACTCTGGGATTTTCAAAAGGGAGGGACTGTAAAATGTTTTTATATATTGCAGAAATACTGTCTTAGTCCCAAGAATGATCAATATTTTTTCCGGAATAGAGATAGGTGGAAGGTGAGGAAAATTGGGAAAGTTTTGTTTAACAAAGTTTCTAATTTGAAGGTAGTGAAACAAATGTGTTGATGGAAAGTTAAATTTGGAGTGTAATTGTTCGTGGATGCAAAGACGTTGTCTATAAAAAGATCTCTAAATGATTTAATCCCAAATGTTTTCCAGACATTAAAAACTGCGTACGTTTGAGAGGGTGGAAAAAGTAGGTTCTCGTGCAGAGGTGCCACTGATAAAAGCTTCTCTATCTTTAAGTGCTTCCTACAATGGTTTACATATTCTGAGTGAGTGAAGCACCATTGGGTTGTTAAAATATTGATGATGACTTGTAGTTATTGGGGTGCAAAGCAGAAATATAAAGAAGTGCTGCAGGATTTTATTTCTATTGCAGACCAAGCCTTTGTATGTTCATCTATTTGTGTCCATGTCCAGGTTTTTATAGTTTGTATATTAGCCGCCCAGTAATAAAATTGAAAGTTAGGTAGAGCCATGCCACCTTCTGCCTTAGGTCTTTGTCGGGTCACCCTTTGGATACGTGGATGTTTTGAATTCCAAAAAAATGAGGTTAAGATTGAACCTAATTTCTTAAAAAATTATTTATTGATGTATATTGGAAGGTTTTGAAATAGAAAATGAAACTTAGGAAGGATATTCATCTTGAAAATGTTAATTCTTCCAGCTAAAGTGAGATGATGGGTTGACCATCTATACAAGTGTTGCTTAATTTTTTCCATACAGATGGCAAAGAGCTTGATATAGAGCTTTATGTTTACTTGTGATGTTTACCCCTAGGCATTTAAACTGATCTACGATTATAAAAGAGAAGGTGTCCAATCTAATATTGTGTGCTTGAGAATTCACTGGAAATAGCCACACTTTTATTCAAATTAATCTTTTGAATTTTAAATCTTTTGAAATTCTGTTAGTGCTGTTAGGACTGCAGGCACAATATTTTGTGGATCTGATATATACAGTACCATTTCTGTTCAAGCCCTTCTCTGATAATTGCCTGTATTTCATAAGCATTTCAACAGTGAACCGCCAGTGGCTCAATGGCGATTGCAAAAAGCAGTGGTGACAAGGGACATCCATGTCTAGTATCACGTTCTAGTTTGAAGTAGTCTGAATTAATGTTGTTAAGACAAACTGAACCTTCTGGACTGGTATACAGTAGTTTGATGCACAAATATTCGAGCCAAACCCAAATTTCTCCAATGTAGTGAAAAGGTAGTTCCATTCAACCATATCAAATGCTTTTTCTGCATCCAACAATAATACTATCTCTGGGTTGTTTGACTTTGTGGATGAATATATTACATTAAGCAGACATCAAAGATTGGAAGCTAAGTGTCTGCCTTTAATAAATCCAGTTTGGTCTTGTGATATTACCAAAGGAAGCACTTTCTCAATCCTTCCAGCTAGAACTTTGGACAGTATCTTAATATCATTATTCAGAAGTGAAATTGGTCTGTATGATGCACATTGTAATAAGTCTCCCATTCTATCCCAATCCAAAGGAGTTCTACTGGATTCAGATCTAGTGACTGGAAAGGTCACTGAAGAACAAAAAAAATCACATTTTGGATTTTGACCCTATCATCTGTGTGCCTCAGCCAAAATGAAGATTCATCTGACCGGGTCACGTTTTTCCAGTGTTCAGTTGTTCAGATTTGGTGAATCTGTGCCCTCTGCAGCCTTAGCTTTCTGTTCTTGGGATGTGTTAGAATGTGAGATTCATAGCATAGCTGACAAATCTGCAGAAATTGTGTGATGCAATCATGTCAACATGGTTCAGAATCTCAAAGGAATGTTCCGAAACATTTTGTGGAATTCTTTGAGACTGTTTTGATAGGAGGCTCTAAAGGAGGCCCTACCCAGTAATAGTATGGTGTTCCTAATCCACCTTTTCCTTAGGTGTGGTAAACAACTTAGCTCAGCAACAAGGATTTCCAAAATTCTGTTATTAGTTGTTTAGAAACAACAGGATTTTGACAAAATATCTATTAGCCAGAGCGCTGTATATACTCTGAACCCTTCTTATAAATATCAGTGTAAACAGTGAGTAACAACTAGTGTTCACCCTCAGACAAAGCAAGTTAAACTAAACTTGGCCATGCCAAACCGTACTTACCCTTTAGTTTCTGTTCTGCCTTCTGCTCAAGAAACATAAATAAGTCAAAGATAAAGGTCAAGTAAATGGAAAATGAATACTGTATATTAAAAAAGATTAAATGTTACACACGCCCCGTAATCTCCGGGCCTACAAGTATTTACAATGATGGAAAAGAAAAACATGAAAAGAAACCATGACCTCCCTTGTCTTATCTATGAAACATAAATAATTACAAAACAAAGAACAAACATCCACATACAAATAAAGTCAATTATGAAAATATGGTAACTGTAGATGGGCACCAGACGGAAGCCGGCAAAATCCAAATGATAACATCACAGTAGAACACATTTCCAACAAGGCTATTCTGAAATGTGAGCCAAAGCAACCTCACTGGTGAGTCCAGATGACAGCCCGACAGCCATGGGTTAGTGGTGACGAAAGTCCACAACATCTTGCTGCTATGTGTAACTGGGGGATAAGTGATAATCTGTTGTTGATTTAAGTGAAATGACAGCAGTGTTTGTTATGTTAAATCCTGGTCTTTTCTGATGTTTCTTTTCTTTCCTCTTTTTTTGAAGTGCATGGCTTTCTTTAAATATATACAACTTGGAACCTGATGACAGCCTCCTCTGATTGCATTTAGGCTTTTAAATTAATATGAATACAGTGGTGCAGACACTACTTAGAATTAGGAGATCAATTAATTAATGGACCAGTTTGTTAGGGTTCATTTATGTTAATCAGTTTCAAATTACTTTATTTTCTTGTCTGTTTAAACATATATGTCTCTTTATGTATATATATCATGTAATCAACAGTGTGCCACTCCAGGCGCAACTTTGAGGTATAAGACAGCATATGTGTATATACTAAACAGCTAAATTCAAGACAACGTTAGTTACACAATTTACTAAAGTGCACTAGTGCCATGTTCAGGACCGAGTTGCACTAAGGGCTTGTACTGAGGCTCTGGCCCATTGTGACCCTGAATTGGATTAAGTGGGATTCAGAATGCTATGTTATGTTTTATTATGAAGTAACCACATTAGTGGTGTTTCTTAAAGGCTACAACATCCTCTAAATGCAATAAAGAAAAGGGTGGAGAGATGGACATTTGAGAATTCTTCATGAATGTGTTGCAACAATAATGGGTGCCAATTTGGACAGTCCATCACAGTACACAGTTTCATTTCTTTGGGATGGAGGAGGGAGCTGGTGTGCTTGAGAAAAACTACCCGTGGACACGGCCAATAAGACATTACTAATCACTTCACCGCATGAAATTTAAAAATTAAATTTGAAAAAGGAAATGCTACAGATGCTCCATGTTAGATAAGTCTTTCTTGGCTTTAGTAAATGGAACCATACATATGGTAACCTTCTGATGATGGCTCAGCTTGGGCATACATCAAAATCGTGCATTGCACCTGTGGCCAGCCTGGTTAAGGTAAGCACATAATTTTTGTCTTTGCATTGAGGTCCATTTTTACTTCAGGAAAGATTGTGATTGTGTTTGATCTGTATAAGCCATCTTGACCTTCAGCTCACGTGATTGGAAGTGAAGAATAACTTTGAGTAGACCATTTATCTCTCCATAACTAACTTTGGGGCTGGGTTTCTTTTCACATTTGTGTGATGGTAAAATATAAGTATGATATAATGCTGGCAGTTAATTACTCAGATTCTTTCTTTCTTTCTTTTGTGTCGAGTGGCTGGGAGCGGTACCCAGCTGGGATGCCCGGGATTACGCCTCCTCCGGACCTCGAGGGGGTAGCCACCCTGGTTGGTATGGGGACCACGGGAACAGAGCATGGAAGCTCAACCCTATAGGGAACTGTGGTCACCGCCAGGGGGTGCCCGGATGCCTGTGAAGCCCTGGACGTCAACACTTCTGCCACACCCGGAAGCGGCGGAAGTGCCGGCGGAAGTTCATAGGGAGGCACCTGGAGCACATCCGGGTGAAGATAAAATTGGCCTCCTCCCCTGGGTACTGGGTTGTGCGGGACACTCTAAATATTGTACAGAATGAATAAATGTGTGTTTGGGTGCAAACCAGCAGTGTCCGCCTGTCTGTGTCCGGGCCACTCGCCACACTTTTTCTTTCTTTCTTTCTTTCTTTCTTTCTTTCTTTCTAGATCAATTTTTAATGAAATTTTAACATCAAAAGCTAAATACAATAGCTGAATTCTGTAAGCCATTTTATGTACCTGAAACTCCCTTTAGACCATTTTTAGAAACTTCAGCAAAAATGCGTGAAATATAAACAGAGCGGCTGATGTGAAATCTGCAGAGAAGATGGGATTTTGAAGAAAGCCAGTGCCTCATACTTCATGAATTTTAAAGCAGGCTATTGAACTCACTGTGGAAAAACACATCCTGTAGTTTATCCTCCTAACAAGGGTGCGTTTTTTAAAGTGGAAGAAAGGCAGTGCTTCATGTGTTGAATAAAAAAGAGTCCTTTTGGATAACTTGAGCATAATAAAGAAGATATTATATATTGTTCAATATAAACTTTCTGACATCTGTGGTATTATGTACAAGAATACATACATGTAATGAAAAACAAGTACTTAAACTTTTAAAAAGCAAATTCGCATGGATCTGAATCCTGTGGTACGCACTGCTGTTTCCCAGCTCTCCAGTCCTGGATGTAAATTTTGGCTCAGCCACTGCCTGTGTGGCGTTTGCATGCTTTCCCCATGTCCACACTGGATTTCCACCTTCTCCTTTAAGTTAATTAGGAGATCTAAATTGGTTCGATGTGGATGTGTGCATAAATGTGTCCTGTAGTGGACTGGTGTCCCTTCCACTGTTGGTTCCCATCTTAGATAGACTTTTGTTTGAACTCCTTTGACCTTGTAGTATATTAAGCAGATCCAGTAAAAGATGAATGCCCAGGAGCCTTAATGTTGTGCCATTTCATCATCTAAACACAGAAGTAGGATGTGCAACTGATCTAAATAACAATTTCTTCTTCATATATGTGGAGTTATCTTGTAATTGTAAAACAATGTTAAATTAATTTAGACTGCAGTCAGAAGCTTAACAGGCCAAAACATTGAAAAACTGAAGATTAATGCTGTTGCTGTGAGCTTTGTTTAAAGACTTTCATTGTTATAACTTTGCAGCTTTCTAAAGTACAGAATGCTGCCACACAGAAAGCCTCAAAAATTAAACAGCTGGACAAAGTGGGAGCAAAATAAAGTTGACACATTGTACCATTACAAGATAAAAATAAAATCATCTTCAGAGAGAAAACTCAAGTTATGGTACATGAATCCATTTTCTGAAGCAAAATGTCTTCGTTAGTAGTGGAAGAAGCTGAGGCTGGCAGTATCGAGCATAGGCTAAAACCCAGCAATAAATGGGATGCCATCCACCACTGGGCAGTAGAACCTGCATTTTCCTTTTATTTTATTACTAGTTGTTATTATTATCTGCATAGCTATTGTGATAAAGAATACCATGAGACCTGATAAAGGTTTGGAGCAGCCACCCATATAATATATCCTGGCTGCAAATGTCGAAATTGTTGAACAGAGAAGTTCAGACGACTGAGTCCAAAACAGAACTGACTTAAGGCAAGAAAGATGGCAGCTTTAAAGGCCTGCTCAGTAAGTGATGTCATCTTTAGGGCCAGAACCGGAAATGATGCCTGCAGGAACTGGAATCTCTGGGGCCAGACCCAGGAGTGACATCATCGAGGATGTCGGAACCTGGCAGGATTTCCCAGGAACAGTCTGCAAGTAACTGAGAAAGACAGTCAGCACACTCCGCCACCCCCTGGTTGGTGTGGTGGTATTACAATTATTCAGGCCCTTTAGCTGCCTCCTACTTGCACGTGTGTGACACTCTTTTTGACAATTGCTAAGCCGGCAAGCATGATTTCATCGAAATTATTTTCGCATTCTTACAGTGCCTATACAAGTATTCATCCCACCTGGCAGTTTTTACACAGCGATTTAGTTTGGCTTATTTAACACTTATCAATAGAGATTCTTTAATGTCAATGTGAAAACAGGTCTCTAGAAAGTTAACTAAATTAATTGCAAATATAAAACACAACATAATTGATCACATAAGTATTCACCCCTTTGAAGTAAGTATTTAGTACACGCACCTCTGGCAGGCGTTCCAGCCTGGAGTCCGTGTGCCCACCTCTCCATCAGCTCTGCCCACTGGACTGTGCCCTAAACCCCCATACATCCTTGTTAAACTGTTCAAGCTCTGACAGGTTGCATGAAGATTGTGAATTCTCAGTTCGATTGAGATCTAGGTTCTGACTTGGACACTCCAGGACTGTACCTTAGATGTTTTAAAACCATTTCTGTGTAGATTTAGCTTAAAGGTCTCATTCAAAAATAAATCTTCTCCCAAGCTGCAGGTTTTTTGGAGACTACATCAGGCTTTCCTCCAGGATTTCTCAGTATTTTGATTTCATTTTACCCTCACAAGCCTTCTGCAGAGAAGCATCTCCACAGCATTATGCTGCCAACAACACACTTTATAGTGAGGATGGTGTACTTTTGATAATGTGTAATGTTTAGCTTACGTCAAACATGGTGTTTTGTGTGATGGTCAAAAAAGCTCACGTTTGGTATGTTTAATATTTTTCGTTCCAAGGTCTTAAGTATTGGGTTAACACTGTGTGTTTTTTTTTTGTAACATGTAAAATACTGTTAGCTATTAGCTAATGACAGACCAGCAGAAGAACACACATTGCAAGATGTACAAGCCATGCTAAACCCCATCTCCTCAACCATGGCTTCTCCCACATTATTTTCTCATTTTAATTGTGTCTATTTTATAAAACATAATGTAAAAACTATTGCAGCAAATTGAATTTGACAGTTAATATTTTTGTTTGCTATACATTTCCTGGGATCTCAGGTCAGGAGTCTTTGAAACGTGAGTGTAACTCTGTTAATGTATGATTTTCTTTGTGGACATAATCTTCAATTGTGTCGGCTTGAATAACTAAACACAGACTAGAGTACAAATACATTGGTGCAATCGGCTGTTATATGTGAGGCCTGTCATATTTGTAACATAAAATTAAAAACAAAAAACCTTCTAGTCTGTGCCAGGCTTGGAAATGTCTGTTCGTTGAGGGGTGCTCTTGGGTACTGTTCTCTGCACATTGATACAGTAACTACAATTAGGCACAGTACTCCAGAAGTAATCCCACTAGTACCGTATAAAGTCTCATCATAACTACCCTTAAGTTATATTCAGCAGCCTGTGTTAAGCATACACACTTAGGGAGCATCGTCAAGACTCTCAGAACTCAGGTACTTCTTCTCCAGAACAAGTGGTGGTGCCTTCACTGACATTTTCTTCAGTTTCATCTGCAGAACTGAGGACTTTAGACCAAAAGACTACTGATGTCACTTCCGTGGCCGAAGTGAAAGTCTCACTCCTTCCAACCAGGATCTTACTTAATCAGCTATGAACATGAAAGTCGGGGTTCATCTGAGGAACTCCAATCTGGGGAAAACATCTTAACTCCAGAAACGACTATAGACAGTGACAGTCTAGCACTTTGCATTCGGTAGTTCTGTTCCACCTTTAATATGCTTGTCTATTAAATGAGATTTACCAGGATGCTACCCCATAATGTTGATGTGTATTGTGGTTATCTTTCACAGCAGCTTACCATTTTATTTGCTTTTATTAAATACCTCTTTAGATTGTCTCAAGTGTTAATGTGATCCCCACAGATAACTTCTATAGTTGGTTCTCCCCCATCTTGTATTTATGAATCATGCTCCTTTTGCCTGCATGCGCCCAGATACAATTGCATTTTCCAAGTGTTTACCACATTTTGAACACTGCTCAGGTCTTTTGCTTTCTCCTTGTGTCACATGTTATCTCAGTTTTGCTGTCTTATTCATATTCTTATTTTTTGGCTAAATGTCACAAATGCAGATTAAATAGGGCAATGTTTCCTGAGGATCATCAGTGAGGGACTCGTCATTCCATGTGGATCATTCTCCAGGCATCTCTACACTCTGGTCAGTTAGGTAGACGGAAATTTAGTTTCATAAGTTGCTCATGATGCCACTAGCTTCAAGCTTTAAATATGGATTTATTTTAGGGAGGTGTGAACTGGAGAATTTGGAGGCACATTGTCATCGAGGTCAGTAGTTGATTGTGCACATTTTCTAAAAATAGACTGGACATGATCAAGTGCAAAAATTAATACCAAATATAAAGGCTGAATGTTTGCAAGTTAATGTCTAAAACATAACAAAAGTGCTAAAACTGTTGCCAACGTGAAAGCAACTTCAGGTGATAACTGAATAATTATGGTACCAGACAATTAGAATTATTGGCAGAGAGTAAACCGACATAGAAAGTGTAGACAATGGGTACCTGCCACAGAGAGGGGCTGAGGGTGCAACTGGATTTGGCTTTCCATTCTATGAGGCCGACAGAAACCGAAAGGGTGATTTTCTCTGATGTGGAAAAGGTTTTTGTTGTCTTTCTTGTGATTGACGCCACGCTTAGAGTGTAACCTTTCACATATTCTCCTTAATCTTTTTATTATTTTTCCATTAAAAGCTATTTCTGAAGTTATGTTACATTATTATAATTAGCACTTTTGAACAGATTTATAAAAATCAATTGAATTTTCTGCAGCACGTTGACACCGGTTAAACACACAGTTCATTTTAATCATGCCGTTTTTTATGAAGCCAAGAACACATAAACAACAAATGCACAAACACACATTGACATCAATTTAAAAAATTGTAGAAGTGCTGGTGACAAGCCACATCTTGCTTCAATGTGTCAAAAGCGCTTTTTTTTTTATCTGTATTCAAGGGGCCCCATATACAAAAACAGTACAAGATCCTTTAAGCGCCGTGCCATTTTTAGTTAGTGAGGGTTTCATGCATTTGATGTTATTTCAGCAAAATCCTGCCAGGTAGAGAAATGTATGTTTCTTGAGGAAAATTATCTTCATGAGGCCATGTCAAAGCCATGGAAAAAGGAAACACTCATCTTAGAAAAGAAGACTTGGAATACAAAATGAAAAGTATGTAAAAATGTGGAAACTATTTTCAGACTTTTGCGTCAAAGTTTAATCTGTGCAGTGCGGCTCAAATAACAAAGAAACAATGTTAGGTCAATGCTGTTGTGTGGTCTGTCTTATTTGTAGAGCTATATATCTTTCAATGCCATATATTTTCTCGTCCTGTAAGAATGTTCGGCCTCATAGTATTGATGCTATGAGTAACAGTAAGGCTTGGATCAGGCTTACAGAAGTGTGCTTATTTAAAACTGTACGCCAATGTTTTCATACATTTGTTGGATTTCACATTAAGTCTTAAAGGACAATCACTGAACTTGGCTATTTCTGTTTGCATCTGGAAACATAAAAATCTTATAAGAAAGCCAGCTGATTGGCCTACCCATTCTGCTTTCTGAGTCCAGCTCAATGGGATATGTCCAGGTAGATATAAAGGATAGAATAAGCAATGTTGATGTTGAGGAACAGGATTGTAGATTGCATTTTTCATTAAGCAGTCCCTTTTCAGTGTCACAATTGTTACCTTTAGCAGAGTTCTTTCAGACTCCTAAATAACATTCAACATGTTCTTTGTATATATTGTAACAAGGTCCCATTTTGACAATGCAGTGAAAGGGGAAGGAAGAAGGGAGGCAGACCTGGTATGATCTGCATTTTATAATGGTGGCAGTGTGACTTCCAGTAGTTTGCATGTAATGTTCCATTTTTATTGTATTATTTGCTCATTATTTTTACCTTTTTAAAGCAATTTCTTTACCATTTTGTGACTTTGTTTTTCATAATTGTCTTGATTATTTGTATTTGTTTTTATTATTTTGTTTCTGGATACCATGGGCGCCATCATTTTGAGTGTCTGGTTGCTAGTATGTTGTGTGGTTCCTAGACATTGTCACAAGTGGCTGGGGACCAGACCCAGCTGGGACACCTGGAAGGACCAGGAGGTGGCATGTACGTCCTCCGGGCCACGAGGGGGCAACTGCCCTGGATCTGGAGAGGACCACGGGAGAGGAGCAAGGAGGCTCAAGCCCACTGGGGCCCGTGGCCACCGCCAGGGGGCGCCCGAGCTTCAGAAAGCCTGGGAAACATGTACTCCCACCATACCCGGGAAGATGGAGGATGATCCTTCCAGGGATGCCCGGAGTGCTTCCAGGTGCAAAGGCAGCACTTCCGCCACACCAGGAAGTGCTGCCGGAGGAACATCGTCAGGCACCTGGAGCACATCCAGGTAGAAATAAATGGGGCCGCCTCCCTACAATCGGAGAGCTAGAGTTGGGAGCGGGAGCAGGACGAAGCTCCCATGGAGAGAGCAAAAGCGGCCCACGGACATTTAAAGAAAAGCCTGGAGTAGGGGTGATTGGTGCTGGGAGCACAGTGTGCTGTGCGGGACTGTTTTATTTGGAGAAAATAAACGTGTGCTTTTATAAAGATGTGGTCTCAGTCTGGTGGTGTTCGGGCATGTCTCACAACATGTATGATCTATGACATCAGAGTAGCCATTTTATGGACAATGACTGCTTACTTTAAGATGCATCAACTTTGCTTTGAACATTAAAACTATTTTGATGAGAAGAGCCCATTCAGCTCAGCAAAGCTCATCAACCCTGCATACCTAATTTCTCCAGTGTTTTATAAAGGAACACCTAAAAACTTGTTGATTTTTACTCGTATATGAAGTATAGAGAAAGTATTGTAATTGTCCAAAAATTCGATGTCGAGATTTTCATGAATTTTTAAGTTTTAGACCTCCCTGACTTTCTCATATACAAAGGATAGGGAAAGTATCGGAATCCTCCAAAAATTCCATTTCGAGATTTTGATGAATCTCAACGTTTTAGACCTCCCCGAGTACGAAAATACCATTTTTGGAATTCTGTCTGTGTGTTTGTCTAAACACGATAACTTGAGTACATTTTCACTTAGGTCAACTAAATTTTACATACAAGTATTAGGTACAAAACGTAGATTTCTATCAACCTTTGGGCTATTTCTGCTAACCGGATGTGGTATTTTACCTTTTAGTCAGTCCAATTTATTCAACTTTTACTTTTATAATAATTGTTTAGTATATTATTAATTTGATTTGATTGTTGCTGATGGTTCTTTAAGGTAAATAATATAAGCATATAATCATTGTCTTGTTGTTTACTCCTCAAATATCATTTCCCATATCTGAGTATACGAAAATGTGTAGGGGAGACCACTCCCGATTATTTTGCTTTCAAATCTGTTGTGTTACAGCCAGAGTTTATTTCCTAGAATGGTTTACTTTTTATGGTTTGTTTTTTACATGTTTGTATGCATTTCCTGTAATATTGGTAAGCTTATTTGTTTAGTATTTATGTATTATATGTTTAAGGGTATACATTCCTTGTGTTTTGTCGGTGGAACCCAAATAGCTGTGGCCACCTTGATACCCCTGCTACTAGGACCATCCTTAGCCTTTATATCGCGGTTAGAGAGACAATCTCAGCAGTGGTTTATTAACATTTGGAGAGTGCACTTTGTAAGCATTGATTTTCTCACTTTGGATGTTTTTTTATTGGTTTTTGGATTTTGATAATGGATTATGACTTTTGGATTTGCTTAATTAGGCAAATCATTTTTTGTCTTATTTTTTCTCTTGCGTTTTTGTGCCTCTTTACTTTTATATAAATAAATTCTTGTATTTATAAAGATTACTTATTGGACTTGTCTTATCAAGCCCGAGGTGTTGTGGTTTATCTCTCTCGTTGGGCATTTTTTGTGTTTTTGCAACATTTAAAGTTTTATTTTAAACTTTAAAAACCACAGCCTTATTTTAGACCTATGCAGGTTCAAGCCTGCCAGTAGAATCATCTGAATTCCCTCCTGAAATGTGCCTAAAGTATCTGCACTTGAGGAATCAATTAAGTCCATTAGGCCTTTAACATCTGATGGTCACCACAGTGGCTTGATAGATGCTAGAGATCAGTGTTTCTCCTTGCAACACATAAGAAGATATATGCGTTGGCTATACTGTCTTTTGAGGTTTATTTTTTGTGTAGATTGAAGGGAGGGCTGAATATGCTTTCCGTAAAATGCACAGTAAGCAATGGTTTCACACATAAATCAACATAAAATGTCTGTTGCTGCATGCTGTAGCTGCTGTTGGTACCTGTTTGCTGTCTCTGGCAGGAGTGGCTGTGTGGTGGTGGCTCGACTACCAGCAGAAATGTCTGGCAGACTGGCTGCCTGCCTGTCTTTGTGCGGCATGTGGGCGCCAGTGGCAGTTACAGTGCAATGCGATCTGATTTGTACATCTTTCCATCGTAAGCACGTCAGCTACACAAACGTGTTCAGCACCATGATCAGCTGGGGACCAATCAGCTGATGCTGGTACCTCACTTTCATTTTCGGTCTCCTTCTCCAGATCACTTGCATCAAAATCGGAATCTGAAATGTCAGAGTCCAATTCAGCATTAATGCGGAAAATGTCGTTCACAGGTTATTTTGCTTTGCACGTTCTCTTCAGTCTCTCGACAGATGTCGAAACCATTTTAGAGGTTGTTTGCTCTCTGCTAGTTATGCATGTGCAGGGAATAAAGGTCAAATCAACAAAGCTAACTTTCCTTCTAGCAATGAGAGTCAAACTAAAATGTAACTGAGTTTTGTCACCGTTTACAGCTGATTACCATCCTCTACCCCCTGAATTTTGCAAAAAGTCAACATCCAGATGAAAGATGAAAGATCCACATGAAAGAGTTAAACTAAAATGAATTCAGGGTAATGCACAGTATGTCGATCTTATGCTTAGATAGCCTATAGTTTTTGATAATGGCATGGTACCAAGTAGAGTTGGCAAAGGTTTAATAATGTCATGGAAAGCCACAACTACAGTAACTGACAACTGATCCCTCAGCAGAGATGTGCCACCTTTGCTGAGCAATCGCTTCCTAGAAGATACATTATGTGAGATGAAATGGCTTGGATGCTGGCAATTATCAGCAGCAGTTTCTACCACTGAGATAAGTGATCCAATGCTGATTATGCTGCTTACTTGTGACAGAGATTATTGTGCAGTTGTACATGCTGCTGGTTACATTTGGTGATGCGTGCACTGTAAAGAACAAAATGATTAAACAAGTTTACAAAATTCCATAATCCATAGAACTAGTTTGCCTCGTTCACAAGTAAAAAACTTAAATTGCTTGATGAAATTGATTGAAACTCAGCTGAAAAGAACAATTTTGGAGATTGACAGTAGGTGCTTCTTTCGTATCTACAGAACAGACTGATAACCTGAGACTCGCCTATAATTTTCATAGCTCTGTCTTACACCTGCCACCCTAGTTGGCAAGAATAATTGTATGGTGACCACAAGAAGTCTGTCTGACCTGCATGTTTGTATATTCAGGAAGTACCTGCTTTATTGATACTAATGTAAAGGAAGGGTCCAGAGGAGCCTCAGGCAGGAGATCAACAGAATTCCTCCACACTGTTAGGCAGCAAGAAAGAGATCCAGTGGTAATGTGGAGGGTCCTGTTACTGGCTTGTAATGGCTGGGAGGACTGGAGTGAATGCATTTGCTTGGTCCCTTTGACAACACCTTTGAGTTTGGGGATGCAGAAAGACCTTAGGCCACCAGAGGAGGAGCTGGAGGAGAAAGTCATAGGACTTTCCAAGTGTGTTCCTACCCTGGAACAAGATTTGCCCTGGTAGTGGCCTACCAGTAAGAAATAAAGCCTCCCTTTGCTCAAAGCCTATTTGGGATTAGAGCTGAGTAGTTAGTTGGTCAAAAACTCAGATTGACAGCAAGGTGGCATGGGCAGAATATTTAATAGAGTCAGAGAGCTTGGAGGCGACTGGGAGAGAGTTTTAGTTTACTGGACAATGAATGAGCAACCCCACCTGATAGACAGGACCAGATCCAGAACATGTACTTAAAGTGGGGTAACTAGTATTTCCTTCAAGTTATTTATTTTATATGTTGTGTTCTCCCACTGTTTTATCCTACTCTCATATTTATTAAGTATAATAAAACAATTATATCGATATACAACATGATTTTTGATATTTTTGTTCCAGATAAGAGGGAGAGACAGGGACTGTCCTCATCACAATGTATAATTATAAGTCGTATTAATTTTGCTTGACAATGTGGTTACTATACTTACAAAATACTGGTACATCTGAAAAGATTTAAGTTTTCAGACATCCAGAGATAACAGAATACTTTGACAAAATGAGCAGCAGCCTAATGACTCACATACTCAATAGCATAAAGAAAGACACCTTTACTAGGCAAGCTTTGTTTTATCAACACTTTTGACAGTAAATACCAAGCTAAAGCACTTTACATGTTATTAAAAGGAAAATCAGGCAGGACGTATTCAGGGTTCCACACAAGGATGAAACATTTAAAACATATAATAAAGACAGTCTAATAAACTGTTCAGATTACACAAAAATGGTATCCATCACTTTCCAGTCACCTAAAACAATTTTGTTATATGGTGCTGAAATTTAAACTTAATCGGAGCCTGTGCATGTGAAAATTCAAATTCTTTTTATCCTTTTAAACACACTGCCTGCTTTACAGAACAGAGGAAAATATCACTTTTCAGGATGCAGAGATCTCCTGTTGCATAAATATGAGGATAGCGGGAAGGCAATAAAATAAATACCTACTGAAGTAAATATTTCCTTAGGTCTGCTCCTCTGAACCCCATAAACAGAAACCAGCTTGTTTCCTGCAATTATTTTGAAGGCTAGCACCAACCCTGTTTAGTATGACATGTACATCAATTACAGGAGAAACAAATAAATATGCCTGGGTTTAAAGAAAATAATTTTATGAATTTTGAAATTCTGCTGTATAAATTATGAAAAACATTTTGTTAAAAGTCATGGGAAATTGTGAGGAAAAGCAGAGTTTAAGAATGATAGCTTCACTCCATTCCACACACAAAATTCCAGTCACAGACTTCCCTCTAAAGTTCTGGTCCATGGCCTTCAGTGGCTTAGCACCCATTCCTTCTCTTGGGTTGCCTGATCACCCCAATAAAGATGCAATGCCATCCAAGGGCTAAAAAAGACACCACAAGGCCAGTTTTCCACTGAGCTTCCAAACAGCCTAGTTTAATACATTTTTTAAATACTAGCTATATCCCCAAGTATATAACTTTTATGGGGGCAATGAAGAGCATGTTCAACACATTTAAAAATGTTGGCATTCATTCTGTATCTGGTTTTGAAAAGGAAGGGAACAAATAGTAAGTGTACTCCTCATATACAGAAAAATGACATTAACAGAATAGTTAAAATAAATGACATTCTTCAAATATTCAATCTCACTGCAATTATGCTATACAATGCATCACATATTTAATGAGGATAAAAATAAAAAAAAAAGTATATTAATGATCTATAATAGTATCTCATATGGACAAAAGGTGTTTTGAACTGCTGTGCTGATGATACTCAGGTTAATATTCCTGTCTGCAACTCTGCAATAAATCAACTGCACAACTGCCTTTCTGAACTAAGATCCTGGATAGCTAATAATTTCCTTGATCTGAATCAAAATAAAACAGAGGTGCTTATAGTGGGTCCATCAGGTAAAGCCCAAATTGGTCTTGGACTTCTCGGCTCTTTCTATGTCTTTTGCAAACCTCAAGTCCGCAATCTTGATGTTATCTTTGACAGTAACCTCTCTTTTGAGAAACAAGTAAATTCTGTAGTCAAGAGTTGCTTTTACCAGCTTCGTCTATTAGGTAAGATCAAGCCTTTTTTTATCTTCTAGGGATCTTGAGAAAACTACTCATGCTTTTATCTTCTCTCGCCTTGATTACTGCAACTCGCTGTATTCTGGGATTAACAAATCCCTGACGCACAGGTTACAGCTGGTCCACAAATGCTGCTGCTTGTTTTCTGGTTGGGGCAAGGAAGTATGACTCTGTTTCTCCTATTTTAGCTTCTTTACACTGGCTGCCTGTCAGTTTTTGAATTGATTTTAAAATCTTGTTGCTAGTTTTTAAACCTTTACATGGGCTTGCTCCTGCCTATTTATCTGAATTGTGTGCTTTACACTAGCCATCCAGAGTGCTTGGATCTTCTGGTCAGTTGTCTCTTGTTGTCCCTTGTACTAAGTGTAAAATCAAGGGGGACAGGGCTTTTGCAGCTGCTGCCCCTCGCCTGTGGATCTCTTTACCTCATCACATAAAGGAATTGCCTACAATTGAACTGTTCAAAACAAGATTAAAGACTCATTTCTATTCACTTGCATTCCGTGACCTTCAGTAATACTGATGGTTTCCTCATTGTGATTATATAACATTACTTCTATTTATTATGTATTTTATTTATGTTCTTATATTTTATTTTCTATTATTTGTTTGTTTCATTATATTCTATTATTGTAAAGCACTTTGGCTACAGCATTCCTATGTTGTTTTAAATGTGCTATATAAATAAATTGACTTTGACATTGAATCTTCAGTAAGGACACAGTGCTAAGAGTGCTATTTCATGATGTAACCACGAGAGGGCACTGTGCATTAATGTAATGGAAACGGCAATAAGGTCTTCTTCCTCTTTACAAACAAAAGTGCCTTCCTGTTTTAAAAAACACATACCATTATTTCAACTTTAAAAGACTTTCCTGAGACACAAAGTTAGCATTGATTTTTTCTACAATAATACTAACATACATAAGCACCTCAAGAGTTAATGGTAGCCATCAGAACACACTGTAAAGGGGTACAGTGCATTCATAAAGTATTTAAACTCATTCACTTTCTGTACTCTTCATTGTATTGAATGTTTAATTCTAAAAAGATAAATTTGCTATTTTTAACCATCAATCTATACCCTATAACCCACAATGACAAAGTGAAAACAGGCCTGAAAATGTATTAAAATGCAAAAACTGAAATCTCTTATTCATACAAATATTCAGACCCCTAATTTAATACTTAGTAGAAGCCCATTAGTAATTATAACATTAAATCTTTTCTGGTAAGTCTCTGCAAGCTTTGAGAAGATAATTCATTTCTTCCTGTCAGATCATCTCAAGCTCCACTAGATTGGGTGGAAAGCATCCGAAAACTGCCATCTTCAGGTCTCCCCACATACTTTCTATGGGGTTTAAGTCTGGGCCACCTAAGGACAGTCCCAAAACCTCTCCAGCGTTGTCTTGGCTGCGTGATTCAGGTCATTGTTGTGCTGAAAGGTAAACCATTGCCCCAGTCTGAGCTGATGTGCACTCTGAGTTTGCTTTTTTTACAAGGACCTCTTTGTATTTGGCAGCTTCATCTTTGCTTCATTTGTAATGAGTCTCTCGGTCCCTGCTGCTGGAAAGCACCTCGATAGCAGGATGGGACTCTGCCACCACCATGCTCCACTGTAGGGATGATACTAGGTGGGTGATGAGCAGCACCTGGTGTTTGCCAAACATAGTGTTTGGAGTTTTGCCCAAAGACTTCACTTTTTGTCTCATCACACCAGACAATCTTTACCCTCATGCTAATAGAGTCCTTTAAATGCTGCCTGGCAAACTCCAAGCAGGCTGTCATATATGCCTAATTGATGGAGTGCTGATGTGATGGTCGTCTTTCTGACAGCATATTCCACCGCAGCAGAGGATGTCTGAAGATCTGGTAATGCTCAAAGTTGTATATCCTTGTCCTGATCCATGCCTCACCACAATTTGATTACACAGGAATACAAAGTGTTCCTTGGACTTAATGGCTTGATTTTTGTCCCGACTTGCAGTGTGAATTGTGGGACCTCATGTAACCAGCTGTGTGCCTTCCTAAGCTGTGTCCAATACACTTAATGTGTCACAGGTAGACTCTAATCAAGTTCTAGAAACATCTCAAGGATAATTAAACCAAAGTGGATGGACGTGATTGCAATTTGGAGTGCCACAGCAAAGGGTCTGAATACTTGAATAAATAAGAGATTTCAATTTTAGATTTTTGATAAATCTGTAAACCTTTTTGAAAACTTCTTTTCACTTTATCATTATAGGTTGTGAAGTGTACACTGAAGGACAAAAATGACAAATTCACCTATTTTAAACATAAATCTACAACACAATAATCTCTGAATCCACTGTATTTTCCTTTCATTAATAACCCAGAATCATGGCTGACTGTTTACTATTTCCCAAGAAGCTCATTTGTAGCTACAGCAGTGTACACTTTCTTTTGCAACCAAACCCCCATTGTTTATGTGTACAGTATCCCTCCTTTAATTAAAAAAATGAAAAAAGAACAAACATAAAAAACAGCAACTGCACAGTAAAGACCAGAAAATAAATCAATATCACAGTCATCAAACAAATTGAGAATGAAGAAAAGAGGCTGGTTAGTGATTGTTGTGGTGATGGGAAAAAAACAAAAAAATAAAAAGATAAAGAGGAACTTCTTTTAACTTCCTTGCTAATTCATCCAAATCTCCTGCCTCATAAACTGCATTCCCCAAATGAGAAAAAAGCTGTGCGGCATCTGTGCCCAAAATGACAACACTATACTTTACAGTGCTGCAAATGGTGCTATAACACCCTAGACAGAATAACAGCACACACAAATGCTAAGCATTGAATCTCTTAACTGGGAAGAAACTGCCTCATAGCTGGAAATCCCGCAAGAACACTAAAACCCATAAACCCATTTCTATACCATGTACACATATGACTGTACATCTAATTACTCCTACAACACTATCATCAAGTTCACGGATGACTCCTGTAGAAGCCACAGAGACTGGATGGGCAACCAGAAGAGGGGATGGTTCCTTGCCCGGATGGGAGGCTCCTAAGAGGCAGATGGGCATCCTGGCCAGGGAGGAGAAAGGGATCAGACCCAGAACGAAGGACCGGAAGAGATGGATGGATAGCGCACTGAAAAGGAAAGATGTAGCTGGGGGCTTTTTTCTCCCCCAGTACACTAGATGGCAGCAGTCTCAGATATCCATGCCCAGTAAGGTCACTGGGAGCCACGAGAGGGTTCTGCAGGCAGACAAGCTCCCTGTTATAATGGACTTCCGTGTGACCCAGAAGCGCTTCCATTGGGCAATTGCCCTGGCACCGGAAGTACTCCCAGGTCTGTAATGAAACGGACCGCACACCCTTATCCAGGCAAGTCGGAGCTGGGAGGAAAAAAGGCAACACTTGACTGGAGGAGGGCAGTGCAGTGGTGAGAGAGAAAACTTGTTTATTTTGTGCTTGTGATACTTGGTGGAGGAGAATTGAATAAACTTTCCATTATCTGAACCTGGGACCCTTTCTGTGTTCATGTTTGAGGGTTTGGGGCTAACTGATGCCTTAGTATCCTTCACAACTGGCGAAGTCAGCAGGATTTTCTGGCCGTCTGGGTGGAGTAAACCTGTTTAAGAATTTTATTGTGAAGTGGGCACTCCCATGTGATTTTTTTGCACATTTAACCGTGTTTTTTTCTTCTTTTCTTTTTATTCCGTGGCCGTTTCACTGAAAATGGGGAGAAAAAACAGAAAGAAGAACGCTAAAATTCCCAAGCCCCAGACAATGGATGATGCTGAGCATCTGTGGACATACCTGTTAGGAGCCTCCCATTCAGGAAAGGAACCATCCCCCCTTCTGGCTGGGTTGCCCATCCAGCCTCTGTGGTATCTACACTCCACAGTGGTAGGTCTCACATACAGGGACGAGGTGCAGAAGCTGTCAGTGTGGTGGTCCAGGAAAAAACACTCAGTACCCACAAAACTAAAAAGATGCTCATTGAGTTCAACACATACAAAACTAAAGACATGGTCGTTGACTTCAGGAAACACACAGCAGAGCCAGCCCCAGTCTACATTAACGGAGACCTGGTGGAGAGGGTCACCTATATCCATCCATCCATTATCCTACCCGCTATATCCTAACTACAGGGTCACGAGGGTCTGCTGGAGCCAATCCCAACCAACACAGGGCACAAGGCAGGAAACAAACCCCGGGCAGGGTGCCAGCCCACTGCAGGGCCCACACACACACACACCAAGCACACACTAGAGACAATTTAGAATCACCAATCCACCTAACCTGCATATCTTTGGACTGTGGGAGGAAACTGGAGCACCCAGAGGAAATCCATGCAGACACGGGGAGAACATGCAAACTCCACACAGGGAGGACCCGGGAAGTGAACCCGGGTCTCCTAACTGCGAGGCGGGTCACCTATATTTAATACTTTAATCCCCAACAAAATCTTGTTTTCCTTGATCACCCAATTTTCCCAACTCATGTGAGGAAACTGGTCTTATCACCTCACCAAATTGCCTGCTGATAGCTGCCTTTGTTTTGCAAAAGCACTCACTCATTCCCCATCCAGTCAGTCATTTGCCCCTTCTTTTTTTTTTTTTTATTAATTTTATTACAATCCATACATAGCAATCAAGTTTTTACAAAAAAAAGAATTATGTTAAGAACAGATCGATCCCCACCCCTGAGAGAGAGAGCAAGCCAAACGGCATAAAATTGAAGGCTTGTAAACATACCTAAATTAATAAATTCTCTGTGCTTTATAAACTTATTTTAAAATATTACTGATTAGATCCTGCCATGTTTTGAAAAACGTCTGCACGGATCCTCTAAATGAGTATTTGATTTTTCCAATTTCAAATAATATAACACATCAGTTTCCCACTGACTTAAAGAGGAGAGTTTGGGTTCTTCCAGTTTATCAGAATAAGTCTGCGTGCCAACAGTGTAGTGAATGCAATCACAATTTGTTTGTCTTTCTCCACTTTAAGCCCCTCTGGAAGAACCCCAAACACAGCTTTTAATGGGTTAGGAGGGATTGTGAGTCCAAGGCTGTCTGAGAGGTAATTAAAATTTTTGTCCAGAATAATGTTAATTTGGTGCAGGCCCAGAACATGTGACCTAGTGAGGCTGGGGCTTGGTTGCAACGTTCGCAGGTTGGATCATGCCCTGGAAACATTTTGAGAGTTTTAGTCGAGACAGATGTGCTCGATATATAATTTTGAGTTGTATAATTGTATGCTTTGCGCATATGGAGCTTGAGTGAATTCTCTGCATTGCTACTTTCCACTCCTTTTCTGATATATTAATTGAGAGATCTTTTTCCCAGTGTCCTCTTGGATCTTTGAAAGGAAGGGATTGTAAAATGATTTTATATATTGTAGAGATGGAGTCTAATTCCTTGAGATTGAGCAATATTTTTTCCAGCGTGGATGAGGGTGCAAGATGAGGAAAATCTGGAAGGTTCTGTTTAACAAAGTTCCTGATTTGAAGATAGTGAAAGAAATGTGTAGCTGGAATGTTAAATTTGGAATGTAATTGTTCATAGGATGCAAAGACGTTGTCTATATAAAGATCTCTAAGCAAGTTAATTCCAAATTTTTCCAGATATTAAAACTGCATATGTTTGTGAAGGTTGAAAGAGGTGGTTCTCTTGCAGGGTGCCACAGAAGAAGCTTCTCCGTCTTAAAATGCTTTCTACATTGGTTCCAGATTCTAAGTGAGTGGAGCACAATTGGGTTATTAGTGTATTGCCGATAGCGTGTGTTTATTGGAGGGCACAGAGCAAGGAATACAAAGAAGTACTGCAGGATTTTACTTCTATTGCGGTCCATGCCTGTGTATGTTCTTCTATTTGTGTCCAGGTTCTTATCACCTGTATATTTGCCGCCCAGTAATAAAACTGGAAGTTAGGTAGAGCCATGCCGCCTTCTGCCTTTTGTCTTTGTAGGGTCGCTCTTTTGATGCGTGGATGTTTAGAATTCCAAATAAATGAGGTTATTGTTGAATCTAATTGCTTAAAGAATGATTTATTAATGTATATTGGGATGTTTTGAAATAAAAAAGGAGCTTAGGAAGAATATTCATCTTAACAGTGTTAATTCTTCCAGCTAGTGTGAGATGAAGGGTTGACCATCTATGCAAGTCTTGTTTAATTTTTTCCATGCAGACGACGAAATTTGTTGATAAAGAGCTTTATGTTTACTTGTGATGTTTACCCCTAGGTATTTAAACTGTTCTGCAATGATAAAAGGTAGGGTGTCTAATCTAATATTATATGCTTGAGAATTCACTGGAAAGAGTACACTTTTATTCAGATTAATTCTGAGACCAGAGAGCTTTTGAAATTCTGTGAGTGCTGCTAAGACTGCAGGCACAGAATTTTCTGGGTCCGATATGTACAGTATCATGTCATCTGCATATAATGAGATTTTCTGTTCCAGTCCTTCTCTGCTAATCCCCTTTATCTGATCAGTATTTCGACAATGTATTGCCAGTGGTTCAATGGCAATCGCAAACAGCAACGGTGACAAGGGGCATCCTTGTCTTGTGCCACGTTCTAGTTTAAAGTAGTCTGAGCACATGTTATTGATGCAAACTGAAGCTTCCTCATTTGCCCCTTCTGACACTCAGATCAAATGTAACCGATAAAGATGAAATATGCAAACACACACACACACACACATGCAAATGTCTTTATTCTGTACCGACTGATATTTGGACTTCACAGTCTACACATTCACAGTGGCATGTTATTCGAACGATTTCATTTCATTCGGTTTTATTCTAGGATAAAAGCCAAATTGTTTCGTTACTATGAATGTGAAGTCCAAATATTGTTTTCAAGTTAAGACATGGAATATAAAATAAACACTTTCTCAAAAGGTATGATGAAACAAGTGTACTTTTATTTAAGAATAAAACTGAATAAAAAAAATCATTCAAATGACATGTTGTTAAAATTGTACATTCTTGGAAGTCCAGACAGCATTTCCAAATAAAGACATTTTCATGAATGTGTGTGTTTGTGTGTGTTTCACATTCAGGTAGTCATATTGGATATAATAAATACATTCTGTGTAGATTTGTCAGTTGTAAAAGTTAATAATATACAACAATTTACGTACGTATACCAGTTGACGTCACAGAAGTGTAATTGTCAAAAATAAAATCTCAAATTCAAGTGGTTATATTTGATATAATAGACACATACATTTGCTTTGTGTCGACAAGACCAAACATTTCTTGTTTGATCATACATTTACACGGATTGTTATAGATATGGAACACACACGAAATGTATGTGTTTCAAATAACGATATGTCATTACTTATACCAGGGGTCGCCATCTCCAGTCATGGAGGACCACCGTGGCTGCAGGTTTTCATTCTAACCCTTTTCTTAATGAGTGATCTGTTTTTGTTCCTAATTAACTTCTTTTGAATTAATTTTAGTTGACTTGCTCTTGAAGACTTAGGCCCCTTAATTGTTTCTTTTTCCTTAATTAGCAGCCAAATAATAATGAGATATAAAATGCGCCAAAACCACTTGTGTACATCACACAATATCTGAAAATAAAGAAAGGTAAAGGTTTAGGAATGTCGATCTGCTCAGGTCCACAAAACATTTTATCAGTGCTAGAAAATGGAATTAAAGAATGGGTTTAATTAAAAACAAGAATCCGAGCCTAATTAAGCAACTGGTTAGATTGAAATTCGTTGGAGACAGAGGCCATGACTTAGTTGGTCTTCTCTTGGCTCGCTTTGGGTGCCATTTAAGTAAAGAAATGAAGCAATTCAGAGGAACGATGAAGAAATTCAGGGGAACAAATCTTAAAAGAGAAGTCGATTAAAATGAATTCACAAGAAGTTAATTATCAGCACAAACAGGGCACTCATTAAAAAAAGGATTAGAATGAAAACCTGCAGCCATGGTGGTCCTCCAGGACTGGAGCTGGCGACCCCTGACTTATACAACTCCTTACAAGTATTTGTTATATACAGTCTACAACGCAGACTTGAGCTGTGAAGGAGTGGATTTGAGCTGGCGGTGCTAAACAGAGAGTGTAAGTGTCAGGTTGGTCAAATGGCTGGCTCAACAGGGGATGGGTGAGTGCTGGCAAAGTGCTACTAACTGACACATTTGCAAAACAAAGACGGTTATCAGTAGGTACAGAAAATTGTATTAAAATGGGTAATTTACACGTGCTAGAAAAGTATTATAAGCACATGGGAAAGTAAGCATTGTTTTATACTAAGCGTAGCTGCGTTTTTCCAAAATTCCAAAAGTTCGGCAGCTCTAAAAAATGGGATTCAGCAAAAGCGTGCTGAAATGATTCTACAGACAAAATATGTTCTTTTTAAAAGCTTTAGTAAAAATTCAAAGTAAAACAGTTCACACAAAAAAGAGAAAATTGATATAGCAAAAAAAAAGAAAAGTTATTGTTAAGAAAAGTTCTGTTCAAAGCTTAAATCTTGTTTCATTTCTAATCATTACAAATCACTTTGAAATGCTTCTGAACCATTTAAGAACGGTCAGAAAACTGTATGCTTATCCCATTTCTGAGTTGAAAATGGGTCTTTTAAGTCCCTGTTTACTGGGACCTGTTCTAAACAACAACTGACTCAATTAACAAACTGTATCTTAGTTATAGCAAGAAAGTTCTATCTCATACTAACTTACTGGAGGGAAAGACTATACCATTGTCTATGACTATGAAAGAAATTTATATTCTATTCAAATTCAAGCACTAATATGGGTTTAACTCAAAGCTTTAACTTTCTAAAGTCTTAGGATTAAAAAGGCTCCTGTTTACATCTTCTTTATTAGTTTGTATGAGCTAAAAACCACCAATAGTTCATAAGACAGAGGTCAGACGTGCTAGAGAGCCGAGAGGCTCACTTAGAGAGGGAATGTGAACTCTGGCTTTAAATTATGGTAACAAGGAGAGAATAGTCCTTATCAAATAGATAAGATGGACAGAGCAGGGTTTGACACCCCCTCAACTAAGAATTACTGGTGGAATTAATTAGTGGCAGGACTAGAGCAGTGGAATGCTAGGACTCAGATGAGGAAGAATAGTGGCTTAAATGATAAGATTTATAATAAAAGTAAAAGGTATCTATGGCTGGATGCTCATTGTCCCATCTGAGTTGAGTCTCTATGTGCACAATAAAATAAAGCCTGATTCTGCTGCCTGTCCTGAGACTCAGAGTGCTTTGTCTGGGGCTGATGATGCCCCTGCCGTGTCTGCCTGCTTCAACATGGGCAATTACTGAGCTGATAAGGACTTACAATTTTCTTTGTGTGTGTTTGGGGAAAAGTAGGCTTTTCAGAGAAACGGAAATGTTTTCAGGCTTTTGGGAATTCTAGTGTTCAGCTCCGCAAAGTTAAATTTCTGAGGACACGTCCTGCACAGCAAACACTCTGCTGGTGGTCAAAAAAAGTCCCAGCAGTGACTGGATTTCCTGAGACTTCTCTGGAAAGTGGAACTGAAGGAGAAGTTGCTGTTGACCATCTACTGCTCAACCATCAAGAATTTTCTTGGATACTATATTTCAACATGGTATGCTGGCTGCACAGCAGAAGACAAGAAAGCTCTGCAGAGGGTAATATTCATGGCCGGGAAAATCATTGGGTGCTGTATGCCATCCCTGCAAGAGACCACCAGTGCCCAATGCCTCTACAGAGTTAGTAAAATCATTGAAGACCTCTCCCATCCTGGCCACTGACTGTTTATGCTACTGCCCTCCACCAGGCAGTACAAGAGCATTAAAAGTAGAAGAAAATTGTAGAATTGTAAATTTAAAATCTCATTGAACTGTTATTTTTTTCCAATACGCACAATGGTCATTTTAGTGGATAATAATTTCCGTCCCTTATCTATTTATGAATGGTAATTATTTGTTATAGTTTTCATATTATTTGTTTGTCGTTGTTTGCTGTACTTGCACCATTTACAGATGTAGCTTTTACAATTTCATTGTAAAATACAATGACAATAAAGGCTTCCTATTTCCTAAGTGAATCCTTTTTAGCCTGGAGGATACTCTACCAACAAAACGGTATCAGGTTTCACCAAACTTGGCATGCACAATGACTGTAAGAACCTTCATAAAATGATTAAAAGTTCCATGCAATATCTGTATAAATAGTCAAGTATTCTCTTTGTTTTTTGTGAAATTAAAGTTTGGTTGAGTAATAAAACATATTCTTTTCTTCAACTGATGATTAAAGACATTCAAGAGCACTGTTTTAACAGCTGTGGACTTTGAGAGGATTCGGATCACTTGAATGGATGAGGGTGACATCATGTTCCTCACATGTCTTTGGAATTATAAACAGGCTGTGCAAGGGCAGTGACTTGGCTTGTTACTTGGAGTCAGATCTCCAGGAGCTATTAGGACACAAGACTAACGCCTGCACCATACTTTAGAGATTAATAGTAAACTCAGGATAAAGACTAATTTAGCAAGGAGTTCACTTGAAAAGTTGACTTGGCTCTCCTTAAGACATATGTTATAAATGCTTCATAATGTTACTATGTGTTTAAAAAGTGTTCTAAAATTTTTCAGATATAGATGGCAGACGTTTCAGGTACAGTAGTTAAACCCATTAATCATGGTGCTGGAGAGTGATGATGTGTTGTATGTTGATTAGCATACACCAGTAAGAATTTCATTACTATCTATACGCGTGACAATAATGACCCTATAAGCCTATGAACCCATCATCGCTCTCAAACCCACATAATCCAATTTGAGGTCACAGGAGGATGGAGCTTATCCTGGCAGCACTAGACATGAGGCAGGGCCTATTCACATTCACACTCATACTGGGGCCAGTTTGGAACTGCCCATTAACCTAACCTCAACGTCTTTAGGGATATGGTAGGAAAACCAGAGTACCCAGAGAAGGGATTGTACTAATGACTCAGTGTGTGGTATCAATGGGTAGCTGAAGGAACAGATGCTCACAGACTCACGATATGACCATCCTGAATTTTCTTGATCAACTTGAACATACTTGGGACATTACTGAAGGCATCTGCCTTAAGCATATACTTGGTACAATTGACGTAGAACATTGAATGAGTGCAGAATAGCAACCCACCCTTGATGTGGCCATCCTGAACACCTGAATGGAAAAATAGACCCATACTCCAGATGGTGATAACTATAGAACAACACCTTCACAAATCAATTTTATGCCTATATTAAGTGTCACAACAATTCTTGTTACTCGTTTTCTGCATACTCCAGTGTTTCAATACTTTGTCTCCCACTGACACCTCAGCACAGGTTGTCTTGTGTCAGAAGAGATCACACTAAATAGCAAGGTAACTCTGATTCACATTCAATGAATAATCTTATTTCTCTGGGTCCAGAGTGATGAGCAATTTTAGGTCTTCAAAGGCTCAAAATTTACATCAATATCTCAATGTATCATGGTTTTGGGTGCCATTGCACGTGCCATCAGAATGTAGTTTTTAGTACTGCTCAGTAGCTTGACGCTGTGGTTAACAAATTACTTAACAATTCAGGGATACCAATGGAAATTAATAATGCACAGACATTTACTGTTGCAATGTCTTGTGGAGCACTTCAAAACATCACAACTACTGAGTGGCCTGCCAGGTACTGTGACCTGGATCCAGTTGGGACATCACTTAAGGCATCTTCATTCTATCTCTCCCTTAACCATAAATGTGGTGCATCTGGCCAGGAACATTGAATGGGTGTGGAATGAAATCCCACAGGAAAGTCCACAGAACATCAGTGACTCAAGCTCGCATCTTAAATCAAGAATACCATTTGACTAATGGTAGACAAACTGCTTATGGAACTTTTAGTAACACCTCTGAAGCCTTTCCTCATACCTTTTTTATGTACTAATCATGCATTTCTTACTTCAGCTACGTAATTTGTGATAAACTCAACGGAAGTAGAATGATGTCTTCATGGTGGTCCACTTTATAAAGAGTAGACTGGAACAGATTAAGCAGGTGTTTTTGTTTTCTTTCTGAACAAGACTTGGGGTGAAGTGAAGGGACAGATATCCGCATTAGCATGGACGTTTTTGACAAGATGCTGGCAACTGCTGACACACGTCTATTCAAAAGGTTCAGAAAGAATTTCTGCATTTGCATCCCTTATACCTTACAACTGAATGAACATATTTTATCAATGGAGAAGAGAGCACTTGCACATTTTAGTTATTGAAGACCTGGAGAATCTACTTATGGAGAAGTTCTTTATTGTCCATATACAGTAGATCACTAAATTCAGACTGTGCTGTCTGCATTCAAAATAAGAAGTTGTTCAGGAATGCCAATCAACAAATGGTTAGCTCAGCTACTCTACTCTTTGGAAGCTTTTTACCACCCAGGAAAATGAAATGTGATAGCTGTCTGGGTTTTAAAGACTTCTTCTGTCAGAGACAAACCATGCAGAAAAGAAGTCAGAAATGGGAGCCGTCGTTTCTCATGTATCTGCTATATCATTACAGTAATTTCCTGCTGCATCTAAAAGCTTTACCCACTTAACCTTCTTTTACAGTCACATAGTGTGAGTGAAGTGAACTCAGTGGTACTTAAATTGCTTCAAACTGAATTTTGATTACCGTATATACCCTCGTATAAGTCGGGTCTTGAAACCCGAAAAATCAATAATAAAATCAGACCTCGACTTATACGCCAGTTCAAAACTACCACACTTAGATTGTTTTTTTTTTTTTTACATCTTCTTGCTTCGTCCAATCTCGCACCAGTTTCTCAGACACATCGAATTTTGTTGCAGCAGCGCAGTTACCAATTCCTTTTGCCACTTAAACGACTTTTAATTTGAAAACAGCTTCATATTTTCTTCTGATCGAACACTTCATCATAGATAAGGGATGCTCTTACGATAAATGTGTTATGTGGGTGGGGGACACACAAAACAGTGCAAATGTCACTTCAGAATAGTTCGGGTATTACAGTGTGGTCACGTAGGCACAACACATAGAAAAAAAAAGGCAATGTGCTCCATGGTTAGTCTCTCAGGTGGGTGTTAGCATATCATAATCTCTTGGACCAATAGCATGAGTTTTCTACATTAGACTTATACGACTGACATTATAAAATATTGGAAATTATACAGTAATATCAAGCCTTATCCGCTGGAGAACTTAAATGCAAGTATATACAATATCCGCTTAATATTTACTTTACAAAGAATACAGGAAGGTAAAGCAACTTTTTTAGCAACTTCAATAGTCAAGAAAAAATTTTGAAGTGTGAAAAGTTAGACACTCCTCAGGAACATCTTCACAGGTTGGAGATCACTCAATGAAATTCTCTTACTTCAAATCATCTACTTGATCGACCCAAGCTACTCCATGATGGGCCTTGTGAACACTAGGTAGCATTGTTGCCCCTTTAAAGCCAACAGACAGACAATCAGGAAACAGGGTAAAAACACTCAGAAGTATTTTAATTATTTTTATTCCTTTTCAGTGTCTCCGAGCATCACAACCACAATAAACACAAGTAAATCAATAATAATAATAATCACAATTATCTCTTTCTATATCTCCTCAAATGTATTTCATTAGTTGAGGATCAGATATCACTGCCACCTTTTGCCCAGAGAGTTTTGGGAGGTCTTTTGGGATGGGAAAGAGCAGTTTGAGCAGGTGTTGTCCATCTCCACCCAACTCTGGCTCGCCTGCTGGGTCTTCAGCAGTCCTTTAAATAGTCCTTGACTAGTGCTTCTGCTCTTCTGTAAACGTGACTTGCCAGCACTTCTGGGTCAGATGGAGAACTTGAGTTTCTCTTCAGTCCAGAAATACTTCTGGATTTCCATCCTCGTGACTTATTAGTAGTTCCAGGCTATGAGGGAAGCATGACTCCCCAGATCCTCCTGCAGTGTCTGTTGGCAGCACCCACCCCTGTGGGAATCCAGGGCACCACTATGCTGCAGGGAAATCTCCATCTAGTGTTTTGGGAGAAGCAGTGTCTAAAAGTAACTGCCTTCCCCCATCCTTCCATTTCAGGGGTGTCCCAGCCGGGCTGAGCTGCCGGCTGTCTCTCACAGCCTCTAACCAGGTCCAAGGAAAATTTACTGAAAGAAGCCTTTTTCTGGGCTCAACAGAGGAAAAAGAGATGCAGAGCTTCTTTTTAGCATTTTATTTATTGTGTGATGCTGGAAAGTTAATTTCTGGTAACATCTGTTAAATTCCAGTTTTATCTGCCTGTTCCTTCTATGTTGTTTTTGCTTCTCCCTTGTTTGTTGGTAAGAGTGTGTAGAGAAACTATTAGTTGGAACACTAGGGCTGGTGCTGGTGGAGGAATGTATGCTGCACTGTTGAAGAGAATCAGACAGTGGCTGTAGTTTTCATGAAAGCAGGAAAAGATCAGTGAGAAATTAAGTTCCCACAATCCAGTGCCTTGTAATGTAAAGTGATCTCTACTTCCTGGTATATAATCATTTTTATCACACTAAGGATGTGTGGTGAAGTGGATAAGGGACTTTAATCCACAAGAATGAAGATTCAATCCCCACCTCTGAATTACTGTATTAAAAAACAAATTGCAGCGCTACTAGAAAGAGCTCTTGTAAAGGGATTTCTCTGACCTCATGACAATCCATTTGACCTTGAGGTAATTCGGTAGTAGCTTCTGACATAAAACCTTCTGGCTTTTAAAAATGTCTCTCCTCCTCAATCTGGTGAGTGTAGTAGGCAGAAAACACACCTAACATTTACACTTTTCTACATTTCTTTGACTACAAACCAGGATTTTGTTTTGCCTTGACAAAACACCAGTCTGATTTTGTGGTTTTGATCTTGCTGTGTTTTCTTTTTTTCTTTTCTTTTTGATCTCCAAATTCTTATTACAAATCTTTTCTGCTATTCACTAGCTGAACATTCAGATGATTTTCTGAGATATCAGAAGATTTTGGGCTCTGTTGACTTGAATTTGTCTGATGTGAGAGGTCCTATGAGCCGATTCTGCAATTCATTTCCTTTTGAAGAATCAGAAAATAACTCCATATTTATGTTGATGGATACATAGCTGGAATAGTTTTGCGGATGCTTGGGATGAAGGACCGAATGGTCAAGTTGAGGAAAGAAAACGTATCCACTATGTGATACAGAATATCATGATTGTGTCTTCAAAGAAGAAATACTGAGGATCACTGCCAAATAGCTACGAATTCCTTGCAGTATTGAGTCTTTGTGCTTTTAAAGAAACAACAAACAAAAGAAACAAAGTAACAAAAGAAAATGCAGACTAAAAGAAGTGAGAAATTAGGGTGTACTGTGTAGTCGGGTGCAAAATTGTCTCAGACACAGGAATCAGAGGGTGCGAGGAACCTTATCAGAACTGTCTGATGTTAAGAGTGGTGTTCCACTGGGTGTCAGTGCTAGGACTGCTGCTTTTTTAATATATATAAATGATTTAGATAGGAATATAAGGAACAAGCTGGTTAAGTTTACAGATGATAACAATATAGTTGGATTGACAGATATTCTGGAATTTGTTATATCATTGCAGGACTTGGATAGCATACAGGTTTGGGCAGATATCTGGGAGATGAAATTTAATGTCAGTAAATTTAAAGTATTACACATAGAAATTAAAAAGGTTAGGCTTGAATACACAATGGAATTTCTGAAAAATTAAAGTACACCTTATGAGAAGGATTTAGGAGCTGTGGTGGAGTCTATACTATCAACTGCCAGACAGTGATCAGAAGCCATTAAGAAGGCAAACAGAATGTTAGGTTATACACCACGATATGTGGAGTACAAGTCCAAGGAGGTTATGCTCAAGCTTTGTAATGCACTGGTGAGGACTCATCTGGAGTACTGTGTGTAGTTTTGGTCTCCAGGCTACAAAAAGGACATAGCAGCACTAGAAAAGGTCCAGAGAAGAGCGACTAGGCTGATTCCAGGTCTACAGGGGTTGAATTATGAGGAAAGATTAAAAGAGCTGAGCCTTTTCAGTTTAAGCAAAAGAAGATTAAGAGGTGACATGATTGAAGTGTTTAAAATTATGAAGGGAATTAGTACAGTGGATCAAGACTGTTATTTTAAAATGAGATAATTGAAAACAAGAGAACACAGTAGAAAACTAGTTAAGGGTAAGTTTTACACAAACAGGAAATGTTTCTCATACAGAGAACCATAGGCACATGGAATAAGTTCATTTAAGGACTTGATGTTATTTTAGAAGAAGTAAGCAGATAGAACTGGCAAGCTTTGTTGGGCTGAATGGCCTGTTCTTGTCTAGATTATCTTAATATTCTAATGGATTAGTATAAGTAACACTGTCTGCTAGATGCAATGTAAAACCTAACCAAGTCAAAAAGGATACTTACCATATATACTCATGGATAAGTTCTCCCTCGGATAAGTCGGGATTTGATTTTAACTTATAATTTCTGGTGTTTTATAATGTTGGTCGTATAAGTTGAATGCAGAAAACTCACGATATTGATCCAAGAGATTATGATATGTTAACTTCCACCTGAGATTGTAACCACGGAGCACACTGCCTTTTTTTCTATATATTATGCCTAACTATTCCAAAGCAACGTTTGCACTGTTTTGTGTTTTTTATATCTCACACCCTCATACACCTTTATCATAAGAGCATCCCTTATCTATGAGGGAGCGTCCAATCAGAAGAAAATATCAAGCTGGTTTTAAATTAAAAGTTGTTGAAGTGGCAAAAGAAACTGACAACTGCATTGCTGCAACAAAATTCAATGTGTCTGAGAAACTGGTGTGAGATTAGAGGAAGCAAGAAGATGTAAAACTAAAAAAAAAAATTTGTGTTGTATTTTTGAACGGGCGTATAAGTCGGGGTGTAGTTTTATGATCCGATTTTTCGGGTTTCAAGAGTAAAACCCGAACAAGCAGAGGTTAACACAATGGGAATGAGCATACCAAAGCTTAGAATCAAAAGCAAATATTTTTCTTTAAAATGTGAGTGTCTTTGCTTTATTTGTATTATGGTTTAGTCAGGACACAAAGACAGCCTCTTATCATTAAATAAGATGGCATCCTCTACATCACAAACTGGCAAGAATGGCGGAGTATCTCTAACTTCTGAGATCAGAACACTGATATCATTAAATATGACACAAAAACTGTAAATGAAAACAGATAAAGACTATATTTATTACTACAAAACAGAGCTGAGAAAAAAAACAAAAACACCAAAATTGCTTAAGGACCACCGATACCTGACATTCTGCCATATTCTAAGTGCTCAAGGTATATACTGTAGTTCTACACCAGAAATGCAGTCCTCTTTCTGATACACTTAACTCTATAAAATAAGCTAAGGTTTTGACGTTGCTGATCTACATCACTCCAAAAATGAATTCTATAAAATGTACAGAAAGCTGTTGACATCCCCACTTCCCTTATCTGCGATGGAGCATTCGATCAGAAGAAAATATGAAGCTGGTTTTAAAATAAACATTGTTGAAGTAGTGAAAGAAATTGGTAATTGTGCTGCTGCAACAAACTTCGATGCGCCTGAGAAATGGATGCGAGATTGGAGGAGACTAGAAGATGTAAAAAAAAAATGTAACCGTTGCATTTTTGAACAGGCACATAAGTCAGGGTCTGATTTTCAGGTTTCAAGGCCAGACTTATACATGAGTATATACGGTATCTACATTTATCCTACTGTGAAAACAGAGACACAGCAAAATATCACATCATGCGTTACAGTGTTAAAGGTGCCATAAAGTCATATGCCTGGTTCCCATCAGCTATCAATATGACTGAGCCAGCAACGTGAGAAGGCACACAAACTCTCAGAGTTATAACACGTAAGATAATCGCATAGAGTGCGCTCACCCCTGGACTGAGACCTGTCAATTTCGTTTTCTTACCTGGAGCCACCACAGGTAGTAATTTACAGAAAGCAGATGCTTAGCATGCCAGCACCCATGTGTGCACTTAACAGTTATTTTTATTTTTTGAGAAGGCATTTGTTTAATTTTAATTTTTTATGATCCTACTGATGAATGCAGATGTGCAGCTGCAGCAGTGAGGTGCTTGTGAAGTGTTAAGGCCAGTGTTTTGCGTTTAGGTTTTTTGGTGCCTGTGCCCCTACATGTTCTGGTGTCCATTGGGCATCTGCCTATTGCCCAAAAGAATTATCTGGCCCTGACTAAATGTCCTTATCTCTGCTCTGCAAAATATAATAGAGCAATTGTGGTCAAAATCAAAAAGTATCAAAAAGTATGGCAGCATTATTACAACACAGAGATTAGTTTTGGCTTACATCATGATAAACACAGACAGGCAGGCATCAAAATGAAAGTAATCAGATCAGGTCTAGAGAAGCCATAATTGTTAATCATTTGAAAATTCAACATTTTGACCCTGACAATAAACGTTCCACATATATTTACAACTATAGTATATGCAGGCAAGTAAAACAATGAAAGAGCGTGGTGTGTGATAGAAAGATCCTAATTAAAAACAACATCCCCATTTACTTTCAAATTTCTTTGCTTTTTTCAGTGTTGACCTTACCATTTACTATTTCACAATGCACCAGCACTCTTATAATTATTTTAAAAATTAAATTGCCAACCTCAAAAAAGGCATCCTTTGTATTATAAATCAAACAAAACCGTGTAAAGGAGTTAAAAAGCGCAATCACCTCTGTATTGTCATCCTCTCTGAGATGCTTCTGGCTGTCTTCTGCAGACAAAGATGATTGAGAAGAGTTTAATTTTTTTTGTTCCTGCAGGGGCTCAGCTGGAAATTCAGGGAGGTTCACAGTCTTCTCCTGTTTGTCTGTCTCCACATCAGCGGGAAGTACATCCTCTAGGGCTTTTTGAAAAGGAATATTTGGCTTTTTTGCTCTAGGCTTACCTGAAACAACATAAAGTATAATTTATTATTATTTGTCTTTTGTGCTGCCGTTGGGATTTGTGTTGATCTTTCAAATCATGCTTTATTTAAGAATACTACTAGAAGTCGCACCCTATGATGCCAACTTGTACCGGGCAGGAAAACCACAGAGAAAAATGCAGGAATACTGAATAAATGGAAGAGATTCATAATTAATGAATTCAGAAAGTTGTTTCCATAACTATAATCCTTCCAGTCAAATTTTATTTTTCATACCCCCTTTAATGGTGAATAGAACACTTTAAATATACAACACAACAAAATACTTTTATTCCATCTGTGTATTTTTCAAAACCTACTCATTTCAAATTAAGAGTAACAGGGGACTGGAGCAAGAAAGGAATCAGGACTGGATAAGGTGCAAGATGAAGCTAACTATTCATGTCAGAAGGATGCTTGTATGCACCCACTCCAACTCCGTTGCAAAGGCAGAAAGCTCCTTTTCAAGCCATATCTGGGAGTTCTCCTCACATGTCAGCATCATTCCAGGTCAGCCTGAAACTCCATCTGACAGGGAAGCCTCCTCACAGGAAACCCTCCTGCGGCACATAAGGACCCCCAACAGAGCTGCCCTCCAGAACTACAACTCCCAAACAACCCTGTAGGTTGAGCAACGTAGATTGAAGGAAGTCATGGCTGTGGGAGACATTCTGCCTCTGCCCTCCCAGCTGAATGAGGAAACATCATCTGTCTTAGTCAGTCCATCCATGTCAGTCATCATTACTGTGGTCCCCGGCCGGGACGCCCAGGAGGACCAGAGGAGGGCTTGAGCCTCCTCCAGACCACGAGGGGGTGTCCGTCCTGGTTATGTTGGTGGCCTCGGGTACAGGGCTTGGAAGTCCAACCCTGTAGGGGCCTGTGGCCACCGCCAGGTGGCGCCCAGGTGCCTGAGGAACCCTGGAGCCCAGCACTTCAGTCCCACCAGGAAGTGCTGGGGGGAAGACGACAGGGGACACCCGGACGGCTTCCGGGTGCGCAGCCGGCACTTCCGACACACTGGGGTGTGGCTAGAACTGATTGCCGGGAAGCAGCTGGAGCCCATCCGGATTCCCAATTAAGGGTCCACCTCCCTCCAGTCAGAGGTGGATGTCGGGTGGAAGAGGACAGAGCTCGGGAGAGGACGGGAGGCGGTCGAAAGAGAGGCACAGTGACGGAGAGTGTGGCCTGGACTTTGGGGAATCGGTGCAAGAGGCACTGGGGTGTGAGCACGAATTGTATGTAAATATTGTAAATAAACAGTGTGTGGTGGAACATATGATGTCCGTCTGCCTGTGTCCGGGTCCCAGTCCACACTACGTATGGGGTCAGATGTGGACATAATTGTTGGTACCCTTGCAACTCATTGAAAAAGCACTATATGCCTGCTGAAATGTGATGATATGCTGATGACACACAACTGTATTTATCAATAGCGCCTCATGACCCTGACTCTCTTGGGTCACTGACACAATGTCTTACTTGTGTTACCGAAAGGATAAGTAGTAATTCCCTCAAACTAAATAAAGAAAAAACAGAAATTTTAGTGATTGGCTAAAATGGATATAATGAGGGTATTAGAAATAAACTTGATCCATTAGGATTAAAATTAAAGACGGAGGTAAAGAATTTAGGGGTAATTATTGACTCTGACCTGAATTTTAAATCACGTATTAGTCAGATTACTAGGACAGCATTTTTTCATGTAAGAAATATAGCAAAAGTTATATCTCTTATAACTTTGCAAGATGCTGAGAAATTAGTTCACGCTTTTGTTTTCAATCGACTCGATTACCGTAGCGCACTCTTCTCTGGACTACCCAAAAAAGACATCAATTGATTGCAACTAGTGCTGAAATCAGCTGCTAGAATCTTAACTAGGAAAAGAAAATCCGAGCACATCTCTCCAGTTCTGATGTCGCTACATTGGTTTTTTTTTGGTTTTTCTGTACTCCCTGGTCATCAGACCTTACTTTTATTCTATGTTAATTAGTATTGCCTAATTTTATTTTTATACTGTATATATTTTTTTCTCTTCCTTCATCTTTTAAAGCACTTTGAGTTACATCTTTTGCATGAAAATTTGCTATATAAATAAATGTTGTTGCTGTTGTTATTAGATGAAAAGCAGTTGTCCACTGTATACCTACATGACTTTGATATGTCATCAAGTAAATGATCTTATTAAGTTTTCAGGAAAGCAGAGTTTATAGGTGATAAACGGCAATTTGAAATCCAGATAGACTACTAACTCCTATTATGCTCCTCACTCTGTTCCTGGGCTCTCATCCTAGTTGTTGATTCCTAGCCATTTCTTTGTTGTCCCATCTTCATTGGATGCATTACTCCATTCCTTTTCCAAATCCACAAAGCATCAGAGTTTATCTTGGCAGCACTCAGTGCATGCAAATAATACAGAATTTTAATCAATATTTTTAATCAATACTAGGGGGCTTCACTCCCTGCTCGTTTCGCTCATCAAACCCTACCCACCCCACCCCCCCACCAGCGGAGATACAATGGGAAACAAATACATTTTTTTTTTACCTGCTCTTTGCTCGATCAGCTGCTGGCTTGCTGCGTAATCTGCATTTCGTGCGGCGTTTTGAACGTTTAAAAGCCTGTACAGCAGCTGTCCTTTTGTCTCACTGCCTTGTCTCTCTTCTCCCCCAGACATCCTCAAACACTATTTGATCTCTTTTTGCTGTTCTGTAATTTCACCGAGTAATATTTTCCATTTGTGTGTGCTAATGAAATCTTTACTATCATTTGTTTGAGATTTTCAAATTTTCCTACTTCCAGTATCTCTAACCTCCTCTGCCAGCACCAATGTTTTTGAATTCTTTACGACATTCTAATTTGTCTTTTTACGGCCCAGAATTTTTAAGAGATGAGAGCACAGGAAGTGTGTCTGCCAAAAGCATTCACTCAATGGTCTTGTTTGAAAATTGTTTTAAGTAGGGCATGACATGCAAAAGTCACCGTCTCACAGGACTTGCTTTCCAAAGGTTGTAAATATGATGTGATCTGACTGTCTCGCAGGACATGAAAGTGTCTCTCTGTCTCTCTTCAAAAGATCACATCTCGTCTCAGAAAAAAAAGTCTTGTCTCATCTCAAGATTTTTTTAATAATAGAGAGACATGATATAATTTTATTATTTAACACAAATATATACTTATATGAAGTTATAACAATGACAATGATTAAACATAATGATAAGAGTTGAATGTAACTAAAGGGTTAACTAAATGTTGTTTTAAGCTTAGCCACGTAAGGCTGTAGCCTTATCTTAGAGGAGCCACCAAGATAGTTACTAAGGCTAAAATAAAGTAGGTGAGTAACAAACACCCCTCTAGAAAGTGGGAATATACTAATGGGAAAGCCCAAACACCCCTCCTATGAAGCTGTACTAAAATCAATAGAAGGATTTGCAGATCACCCCTATTTACAAGGCAATATTCAGTTTAATGGGAGAGTCAAAAGGAGTCAGAAGATACTGGTGGTACTCATTGATTGGATGAAGCTCTGCATATTATGCATATTAAAAGGCAGATGACACGATGTATTAGATTTATGTGCAAATAAAAACCCATTCAGCATTTTCATCTGGCCTCCGATTTATTTGAATATAGAGGAAAGTTTTTTCTACAACACTATGGAACCAACGAGGACTGGATTCCTGCTCGTCACATGCACTCATTCAAACAGTGGACCAATCAACATTATCTGAACGAACAGAAAATGCCAGACAGGCAGAAGCAGAATTTGCCAACTCAGCACAGCTAGTGACTGAGCAGGAGCTCAAACTCTGGATTCTGGGGTGGTTAAGAGAACAATGTTAAGTATTGCTAACAACAGGTATTATATAAATCACCAATATAAAGAATTAAACTGATTAATAAGTCAGGAAAGTGAAAAAGAGCAATCCACTCTAGAAATCACCTAAGACTGTTCCCTGATAGTCACTTGTGTACATTATTCAATATAATGAAAAATATTAACTGGCACACCTTTGAAAAACTGAAATTAGGAAAAATAATTATTCAATGCTTTAAATCTATATATTTTTTGTTTGTATGTTGCTTGTAGCCTGTATTTGTACAGTAATATGGTCCATAGTTCTATCTCTCTATAATTAGGTCTTGCTGTACAAACACAGAGGACACAGACAGCCATTAGAGGAAGACCTAAAATTTCAGAGCTCAATAATAAAAATCGTAAGCATTTAACTCTGTCCTTATGAATTTCCATGTTTTCTTATCAGCTTCTAATAAAACCTAATCGTAAAAACTGAAACAGAAAACTATCATGTATTTCCAGTTCCCATTCACACAGGCTGCTAAGGACACACAAGCCTCAGACTGCTGGCTGTATAGTGTACTTTGCATTAGACACTTAGAAGAGGCTTTTTTATTTCCAGACAGGCTGACACCATTCAGCTTTACTGTACAGACACACACACACACACCTAAAATAATTAAAAGAATTTTTAAAAGGCAAAAAAGGTTTTTCAGCAGTAACTGTCAAGTGTCATGTAGGCTGGACAGGAATGACACCTCATTCCTGCTCAGAAAGCTAAAGTGACCTTATTAGTGGAGACAGTGCTCGTGCTGTCGCTGCTTTCGTCTTTTTCCCCACTATTTCGCTTTACATTCAGGTATTTACTGGCATAAATTGGGATGTAGCCTGGCAGACTGTCAGGAATACCAAGCTTTCTTATTTTTATCATTGAAGACAAGCCTAACATGCTTCCTTTTAATAAGACGCTTTACAACAACGCCAACGTGCTGCACAGGACAAGTCCATGGCTTACAAAAATCTTCTTAGGAATTTAATTTCCATGTTAGCATGAGAAATTATACATCAAAAGTTATCTTAGTTCATAACTAGATGTTCTCAAACATATTTAATCCAGTTCAGAGTTGCAGTGGCGGGAGCCCACCCAGACATCACTGAGCAGGTCAGGTCAGCTTGGGGAGAATGTACTGGTACACATGCACTGGTACAGCGGTTTGCTGCACCAAGCACAAGATGAAACAGCTTGGGATCCTGGTTCGCAACCCTCCAGGCAGACACGCGGTCCAGTCCCACCATCAGGGAATAACCCTCAATTTGCTGCAGCCAGGTGTTACTTGGGCATCCCCTTCGCCTTTTCCAGTAACTCAGGTCCTCAGTAAAGAGGATCTTGTGAACCGGATCATCCTTGGGGAATTGTGCCACATGGCCATAGTGCCGTAACTGATGCTCCCTCACAATGCAGGTAATGTGCCTCATTTAGGACTACATGAGCAACTGGTCATCCAACACAAAGTCAAAACAGTGGTACCCAAGGATTCTCCGAAGAGACAGGATAGTGTCCATTTGTCACAACCACATAGCAAGACAAGAAGCACCAAGACTCTAAAGACTTGGCCCTTCGTCCTTTTGCATAGATATCAGGAGCGCCACACAACCCTTTCCAGCGACCTCATGACCCTCCATGCTCTACCAATCCACATAATGACTTCATTGAAAGAGTCACCAGAGACATGAATGTCACTGCCAAGGTAAGTAAACATCTCGACAAGGTTGGCACTCTCTCCACAGACAGACACACTGCTGATGGCTGTGACTAAGAGATCATTAAAGGCCTGGATCTTGGTTTTTATCCAGAACACTTGCAAACTCAGACACTCAGACTCCTCGCTCAGTCTCTCGAAAGCCTCATTTGACTCCATTAAAGATCACAGCATTGTCAGCAAAGTCAAGATCAGAAAGTCTTTCTTCACCATCAGATGCCCCACAGCTGCTGAACCCCATGACCTTGCCCAACACCCAGTCCATATAAGCATTGAACAGAGTAGGAGCAAGAACACACCCCTGATGAATCTACTGGAAAAAATTTAGAGGTTCTGCCTCTACTCTGCACAGCACTCACAGTACCAGTGTACAGGCTGGCCATGATATCCAACAACCTCAAGGGAATGCTGCAAAGTCTCAGGATGACCCACAGGGCAGCTTGATCAACTGAGTTGAACGCTTTATGAAAATCAACAAAGGCTACAAAGAAACTCTACTGATATTCATGTTTGCGCTCCATGAGGACCCTCAATGCCAGTATGCGGTCGATGGTAGACTTCTTTGGCATAAAACAAGACCTCTCCAGTCGCTGAGAGGTGAGCAAGTGATCACGGATCTTACTGAGGATGACCCTAGCAAGGACCTTACCCAGCACCGAGAGCAGTGTTTTCCCCCTGTAGTTGCTGCAATCCAGGGGCCCCATGTATAAACGGTGCGTACGCACAGAAATGTTGCATAAGAACTTTTACATGTTCAAATTGCGATGTATAAAACCTACACTTGGTGTAAAGCCACGCACTTTTCCACGGTACCTCATACCTTGCCGTACGCAAGTTCTCCGCTCGGTTCTGCAGACTGGCGGCACCCAGCGTCAAAGCAGTGCTACTGTTCCTGTGTGGTTACTCCTTATTTTCCTGACACGGCTTTATAAATACGCTGAAACTAACCACATATTGTTTATTAGTGTAACGCATCTGATTGTAATTAACTTGTAACAATATAATGGTCCAGGGAATAGCCATAGTATTCCAAATACCATAACTGCTTTAGCGTTACTCTCACTGCACCTTCTTCTTCTTCTTCTTTCAGCTGCTCCCGTTAGGAGTTGCCACAGCGGATCATCTTTTTCCATATTACTCTCGCTGTACCACTCGGAGTATTTAAATCACTGTATCTGAGTGGAGAATCATAGCAGCAGCTGATCGGAAAGAGAATTATCGGTATACAGTATAAAGCACACGCTACCTCAGCCACGGCAAAACTTTAAAACGTTTCAAAGCCTTTCCTGTACAGATCTCACGGTTCAGAAACAGTTTCACCCCAAGAACTATAAACGCACTCAATCAATTGCTCCTTGTAGAACTGTTTGTACTTATAAGTACAATTACCTCACTGTAAACTTACACTACAGTTATAATATTACACAACTTGAGCCACTTTATAAAGCACGTATTTACATATGATGACAATATTATTTTTAAGATGAAATGCAGCAAAATATGTTTATTATATTATACAGGTAAAATTTTTACTTCATTTAAATAATCTTCACTGGGACTGGCATGAAGATAGAATAATTAAACCTGTACTACGAAGATAGTGTAATGTTCCTTAAACATTTTGAAGAATCGGCACTCTAAGCTTACAGATGGCTTAACGTCTATTACAGAGCTGATTGTGTGGCGATCGGTTACTTATAGAAAGAAAAGCAAGGACTGCAGGGGCAGCCAAGCCAATATACAATATATGGAATATAAAACAGAAAGAGAAAATAATGACACAGCTAAAAACGCAGCGGCAAATTTCGACAAAAGTTAAATGCTTGTGTCATGAGCACGAGGCGGCTATGCAGTGTCTGCAACGGACCTGGTCATCAACCGTGCATAAGATACCATATAGACATTAGCGGGTGAAGAAACCACCGAATCTTTCTCTGCCCAGGGCCGCCACAAACCTAGAGCTGCCCATGAGTACTGCTGCAATAAATAATTTCATCAAAGGTCATGCACAAACACTGTGCCGTGAAGCCCCTGTTTAATAACATGCTTTAACTCCTATCATCGTGAAAATGATATCACGTATACATCTCAGTATTTTAGTTATTCAGAGAGCTGTAATATCACGAATGTCATGGATTCTGTGTCCAGTCGGTAGAAGAGAGCTGGTTTAAGAAGCAAGTAGTGATTCACACACATAGGCACATAGAAGATCAAATACAAAACAAAGCATTTAACATACTATACTTTAATTACGATGTGATTTGAGAAACTGGTTAATTAAATGATTTTAAAATGAAGTTTATGATGTTCTACTTTAATGACAAAATAAACTACATGATTAAAGTGGAAATTTCAAGACTGAAGTTGACATTTCGTGCTTTTTTCCCCATTGTGTGCCCTTTTTTTCCTCTGTACCCTAATAAGCTTTCATATGACACTCAGACAGTGGGCTATGACTTGCCTTTTCATGGCAACTTTGATATCTGAGCTTTCAAGCTTCTCCAACATGCTATGTCACTCGATCAACTTCCTTTTGTTGATTATACCACTGTTTAATTAAACAAATAGTATGTTTTTCCTTTGCCTCCACTTGGTATTCGCTGAAATTCTTATATTTTCCCCTGTGCTCTTCCCATTGTCTTTTCACAGAAGGCTGAGCTTAAGGGCGATTTATATTGATTTGCATATTCATAGAGGCGTAATTCTGGGAGGAGTTGGGGCGGGACAGAAGGCGTGTGCACGAGCATTACTTTTCACGCTGACCGGGATTTATGGAGTGGAAGTTGGAGTACGCACAGATTCCTGCATCTGGATTTTTCTGTGCGTAAGCACATTTCAGCTTTTGTGCTTACATCATGTTATAGTGCGAATTCTACACATGGCGTTATACATGAGGCCCCAGGTGATCACCCTTCCTTTTCCAGACTGGGACAACAAGTCCTGTTTTCCAGTCAGTTGGGATGATGCCCATCTCCCAAATGGAAGCAAAGATTGCTTGCAAAGTCAAGAGGACAGTCTACTCTCCAGTCTGGAGAAGTTCACCCCATATACCAAAGATCCCTGCAGCCTTTCCTCCCCTCAGCTGATCCACTACCTGTGCAATCTCAGTGAGATTGGGTGGTCCACAGCTAATTGGAGGATCAGCCTCAAGAACCATGGGTTCAGAGATATCCAACTTCCTAGCTGGAGGATCAGTGTTAAACAGCTGCTGAAAGTAGCCAGCCCAGCAGGTCTCAACTGTATCATCCATAGGGACTATTCCACCACCAAGCATGAGGAAAAAAACTGCCATAGGCATGGAACCAGTCTATTATAGGACATTCTTAATTTCTGAGTAAAATTATTGTAACTGTTATATCTTAGGGGTGGCACGGTGGCGCAGTGGGTAGCGATGCTGCCTCACAGTTAGGAGACCTGGGTTCACTTCCCGGGTCCTCCCTGCGTGGAGTTTGCATGTTCTCCTTGTGTCTGTGTGGGTTTCCTCCAGGTACTCCAGTTTTTTCCCACCGTTCAAAGTCATGCAGGTTGGGTGCATTGGCGATTCTAAATTGTGCTTGGTGTGAGTGTGTGTGTGCCCTGCAGTGGACTGGCGCCCTGCCCGGGGTTTGTTTCCTGCCTTGTGTTGGCTGGGATTGGCTCCAGCAGACCCCCGTGACTCTGTAGTTAGGATATAGTGGGTTGGATAATGGATGGATGGATGTTATATCTTATGTTACATTACAGTTCATTTAACATACTCACTTTAATTTGACTATGTCTTGTCATAATAATGGGAGGATTGTGATGTCCCAGATGTTTGAAATTAAAAAAAAATTCCGACTGTAAAGGATTTTCATAGGCTTAGCTGTCCCAGTTTAATGAAGCCGGCATTTTTATTGCTGTAGTTCCATGAATATTAAGACTTTTTTATGTATAATTAAACAGGTTGCTGGACTGACAAGGCCATGCCAAGAGAAAAGTGGACAACAGACTTTGGCTTGTCCAAAAACATCCTGGAAAAGGACAGCTTACACCGATAACAGAAAACCTTAACCATCTTACACTGTGTTTAAACAGTAAATAGGGAGCAATATACCCAAGAGGTTACTAGCTTTCATGGAAAGACAGGAAACAGAAACACCAGCATATACAAGACACCAGTAGCATAAGTGGATGCATGTAGTGTTCACCGAGAACTCTGCAGAGCAGGCAAGTCTACAGCTACCAGGGATGTATGGCCTTCTGACCAGAGAGGGGTTATTAGGGATTGTTAGAAGACAGGGTGAGTCACCCCTTACTGCCAGGTTTTAACACAAGTCATTTACTTGGTACAAATTCAATATTAAGACTTGTTAAGAAAAACAGGGAGGTCAGGAACACTATGGGGATCAGGGTGCTGACTGTTTAAGCAATAAAGTGGGCCAGGAGAGCAAGAAGTATGTCCACCACAGAGAACTCTTGGGTGAAGGTTATATAACATTTTGGGTAATTTAATACCCTGAATGGAATACCAGGAAAGGGTATAACGCTGGTCCATAACCAGTTCCCTACTGAGGTGTTTTGTGTAATTGGCATGCAGCTAGAACAAGCTTAGAGAAAAAAATAGAGGTTTGGGAGGTGACCACCATGGTTCTTTGTGATTTGGACAATAGACAGATAGACACGCTGCCCCACTTTAAAGAAAGGGTCCACATACCAAGTGAGTTAGCTCTGGGTACTCCCACTCTTTACTCCTCCCCTTAATATTGTATAATAAATTATTACTTTAGCACGAAATTTGTATTCCAAGTTTTTCCACATTTGTTTAGTCAAAGTAGAGTGTATGCCACATTTTAGACAAGTTCAATGTCTCTCAAGCAGTGGGTCCATGGATCCCTGAGGGGCTGTGGGACTTCACCATGGGAGCCACAGAATAAGTGGTATTATTTCTAGCAGCTGAAATTTATAGTCTTGAGGGTTATGATGACCACACATTATTAGAAGGATAGAATGAGGTACCGTTTTATATCCTTTTCTAGTGGCTTCCCCTCTTTTCCCCTCTGTGGTTCCCTCACTTTTTTGTGCTCCTAAGGTATTTCAGCTCGCTAAAAAACAAGCTTAGTCTCAGGACAAATCAATTTGTAGAGCCCTATTCGGATGGAATTAGTGGTACATCAGGAAGTGAGGTAAAATAATTATTGACCTTCTCTGTATAAATATTTAGGCTCATCCATTACATTGCATTTTCTTTACTTCTTTATTTGTATTATGTTTTTATGAAAATAATTTCCATTAATAATTTGCTTTTCCTGCAGAGCTACTCAGATGACTGTATGTCAGAGTACACAATACTGATTGCCACTCTCATGAATTTTTATTCTTTGTTTTCCTTTCAGTTTAATTTATTGGGAAGGGAATAGTACTGTGATGATCTTTGTTTTGTCTTAGGAAGGCCCTTGGAAGAAAAGTTTGTGAACCCCTGTACAAGTAGGTTGAGTCACATTAAAAGCCTAACTTATGGCAATAATTTGGCTTCAATCATCAATCCAGTCATCACTTTTTTATTCCTTCCTAAAGATTTTTAGTCCTTGCAACATTTCTCTGTTCGCCAGTGTTAAGGCCTGATAGGCAGGCAATGTAATGTGCATCTTAAATACATCAATACTTGACCTAGGCCCTGAGGCCATTCAGTTGGAATTGTAAGGCAGCAGCACTAACTTCTGCACTATTAGTCAACCTCCTGGAATTGAATATGAAACAATAAGATGGCAGCTGAGAAAATAAAGTCTCCTGCTTCCTATGAAGAAGCTCATACATAAGTCAATTTTGAACACTAACCACAACAACATTGTGCTACAATTTCATTCAATATAATGGAACAAAAACAATAAAAATGTACAAATAAAGTAAATAATATACATAGGAGATTGACTACAGTTTAACAACAAAATTGCAAGAATTCCAATCAGAATAACTTTCAAAAGATCACAATTGTAGCAGGGCTACATAAAATGTCAGCTGGGTTTGTTTAATATATATACATGGTAGCCATTATAATATATATATGTAAGTGCTATGTTTGTTTGGCCTTTTTCGTGTATAGAATATATATATGTGTATATATATATATATATATACAGTATATATATACAGTACTGTATATATATATATATATATATACAGTATATATATATATATATATATATACACCTCAAGAAGAGTGTTCTTTTGCAGGACGTCACCAAGTACGGCACTTGACCCTTAAGGAGGTGGGGTTCCTGTTACTTCTGGGATATGTACAGTATAACTTAGGACCGCACATTTTAAAAGGGGAATAAGAAAAGAAAAAGGAAGCATCGAACAACCGTGACCCTTCACATCAAACACTACTATTATTACATTGAAGGCATCCACAGATCATCACTATTTATCCTGTTACACGTAGCAGTAAGGGGCTTAGGTTTTTTCTTCATCCACATCTCAGGACTATTGGACTGCTTTCTGCAGTCATTGGTGAGAATATTTGGTTGATACTTTGAAATACAGTAGCACTGTTTGTATTGTGGTTTTCTGTCATTTCATCATTTGGGACTTGGCCAGCTTTCATCCATTTCTCAATCTCCACAGTTTTTGTGATTTCATTGGACTTTTTCGTGTATTTGAATGTTTGTTGTTTTGTAAATTATATATATTTTCGGGTTAAGAGATGGGAGGACAAGGGAGGTCTGGGTCGTGTAGGTTTTTATTTTTCCTTTTTTCACTATTACTGTATATATTTGCATCTGCATCGGGAAATACAGGGATTTATGTGTATTATATTTCATCCTTTTCCAATATGGTCATTTTTTTTCCACATACTGAACCTTTCATCTTTGACCAACTTATTTGTTGTTACAGTCGAATGGGGAACTTGAATGAGGGTGCAGTTAAGGAACAAAAGGGTAAGTACGGTTTGACGTGGCAAAGTCTGGACTTCACACCAGCTCAGCAGGAGTGGGTAACTTGCCTCCATTTTGAGTGTGATCAAGGTTGTTACAAAATTGTCACATTTTTTGCTGTTTGGCCCTTATTATATGACCATTTATCATTCCTGGAATTCATCGTTTGTTGTATATTGTGAAGTTTGCCCCTACACACTTAAAATAACATTTCTTCAATAGCACTTTACTGGGTTGTGTAGCTCATTCTAGAACATTAGCTTGACAAAGTGCCATTTTATTCTGTGAAGGGTTCTTAGCATATGAAGTTTGTTCTTTGGGCCTTGAAAAGGTTTCTAATCGGTCAGTCAGTCAGTCATTATCCAACCTGCTATATCCTAACTACAGGGTCACAGGGGTCTGCTGGAGCCAATCCCATATGTGGACAAAAGAGAAATCTTTAATGTAAACTAGTCTACCTAGCAGAATGTTAGGAGATCGAAATTACGTAGCCTCTGGGTTACTGGATATAACCCATTCTTTTAAAATACCCATTAGTATTTCATAAATACAATATTATCATATATTTAATGCTATTTTTGGAGCCTGTGATGCATCTAAATATAGGGTTCTTGCAGTACTTGGTAGCCAAAAATGATTCACCTACAGCATCACCCTGAAAAACATTACTTTAACTTTTGGGAGTGTAGGCTGATGGATCTATCTACAATTTGAAGATAATAACCACTGTCAATAAAAATATGCATTCTATGTACGTTCTTATGTAAATCAATTTAACCAACTGATACAGAAGTAGCAAAGCAAAGCAATGCTTAAGTGAGGAATATACAAAAGGGAGAATTCTAGTACAAAAGTGTAATACAAATCTGTATTCCTTCTTGAAGTCTTGAAACTTTGATTATTTGATGGAGTAGTTCACTCACTTGTCACATACAGAACTACAGCAAAAAAAATCACTTTGTCATCTTACTTTAATTTATCTCCAAAACCTGGTCTCTCCCTCTACTCCCAGCGTAGTGACTGCCCACCTTCTTTCTAACTCTGACATCTGTCGACTACTGTCTGGGATGTGGCTTTAAATCCTGTTCTGAGATCAACTCAGGCCAAGCTTGTAAATCACTCATTGGGTTAGGCGTGGCCATGACTTTTGGACATAGTTTGACAACACTATTTGGGTTAAGATTTCCGGCAAAAAGATTAAATTAAAATGTATGAAAGACCCAAAAGAAACAGTTACAAATGATCAGGGATGGTACAACTACAGTCATGTGAAAGTTAATTACACCCCATGACTTTTTTTTCTTTTTTAGCTCATGTGGACATGTCAAAATTTGATCTTTGATCTTACACAGTATTTATAGATAAAGGTAATATACAATAACAAATAGCATACCGCATTTACTTTTGTAGTCCATAGTATAGTTTAAGTAAACATAAATGCAAATTTCACATGTGGAAAAAGTAAGTATGCACCTACACTGGGCAATTGGCGCAGTGATAAGAAACTGCGAGGAAAATTAAGGTGGTCCAGGACAATGAAAAAATCCGCAGGTTTGAGGGATTCTAGTGTTAAGGGAGAGAACGCAACCCAGTGGTTAACACTGATCAAGCAGTTGGCTTTAAACCCTGGCTGCATGACTGTGTGTAGGACTGACGTGTTTTTGCAGTGTTAATGCAGGTCTCCTCACACTTCTCAAAACACACTCATATTAGGCACACTGTGCATTATTCACTGTCAGCATGAGTTAACCCTACAATAAGGTGGTATCTGCTCCCTATGTTGTCAGGATAAGCTCTGGCTCCCTGCAGCCCGTAATGAAAATAAGGAATTTGGAAAACGGAAAGAAAATGAAAATTTTCTGCAAATAACACACTCTTAATAATAACTGAAAAATATAAACACTGGAAATAGGCATTGGTATATATTTAGCTCCTTAGAGATACCTTAACTGCTTAAATATTATTTGTGAACAAGCAAAACTGTAATAAATAATAATAATGCAAGTAGACTGCCTGACCTGGATCTACAGAAAGCAACAGAGTAGAATAAATCCATAATAATAAAGTGCTGAAAGTTTGATAGCCAGGGGAAACACATTTATTTACAGTAACAAGCAGCTGAACAGAATAACAAATGCCCCACGCCAAGATTATATGTATTGGTAGGTTTAAGCAGGATTACCTTGTATGAATCAGAGCAAAAATTTGTACTGTAGGTGCCTCATCAGACTCTACGAGGTAAAGTACAAGAAAGCTCTTTCACTGAATAGTTGTAAAGAGAAATTCCTAAAGAGACCTGAAAGCATTTAATTGTGGGGTTAGAGTCTTTTCCTTTGCTCAATCAATTATTAAAAGCTTAACTAGTGGAGCCAGGGTGGCCCAGGGCTGGGCCCTGCTCCGGTTACACCTTGGCTGTATTTTAGGACTTAACTTTATTATGAGAGTGGGAAACAATCTTCCTGCATTCCTCGGAAAAGCTTAATGCACGGAGCAGGTTGTAATCATACATAGGAGACAGCTTGGGAAAGTAATCATTAGTTGTCTTTTTTCGCTAATTTGAATGCTGCCGTTGAATTTCTGACTTTAAGTGGCTCATACCTTCTCAGATTTTCAAAAGAGTTATTCATCATGGCCCAAATTTTATATTTGGTCCTACAAATAGGGATTATTTTTTATAATCTTGGATGGGGAGTTTACCAATAGTGTTATAATGAATGAAATGATCACGGCGGACTATCTGTTGTTTTTTTCTTTATATATTGTGGTGGGAGCCTTGCCCAGATGGGGGTAGAGGACATGTCCATAGCAATACCTCCCCTGGAACACGAGAGGGCAACCCCCCTGGACTGCATAGGGGCCACAGGCTTGGAACTTGGAAGCTCAACCCTGCTGGGGCCCATGGCCACTACCTGGACAGTTCCAGAGCCTTGGACTGCAGTACTTCCGCCATTCCCAGAAGTGCTGCCAGAAGAGGATCAAAGAGCACCTGGAGCACTTCTATGGAACTATAATGGAAGCCACCTCATTCAGTTCAAGAGCCAGAATTGGGAAGTAGAGCACAAAGCTTGCAGGAGTGGTTTAAAGTGGAGGCGTCAGAGGGGAAAGAAGAAAGAAAGAGAGAAAAAGAGACAGAGCAATAGTGTTGTGCTGTATAATTGTGTACTGTGCTTTGTAGTGGGGAGTGGAGATAAAGTGCTGCCCCATGAAGAAATAAAACGTGTGTACTGGACAGTATTTGTGTCTGCCTGTCTGTGTCAGGTAGGGTGGATGGTACACTCCTGGGCTTCCACAATATATACACACCTAATTTATTCCCCAGCATTTTAGTTTGGTAATTAACAAAATAAATATTGCTTAAATTAAAATTAACAAACTCAAAATGCAAACATTATCATACCAGTGATAAGAATTAGTAAATATGGACATTATTTAAAATACATTGCATTTTCCAGGCCTCGTCTGCAAAAATTCTTTAAATGTGCTTCTGTAATATCACACTTGTTAACAAGTCAGCCAGTCAGGTTTATGACATTTTCTGTGGTATTTAAGCTTCCACAAGCATTAACTCTTAAATAACATTGCTGTACTGAAAAGTAATACTTTATGGGCAAATTAAACTAATTAAAACTTCAAATGTCACAAAGTACTGATGCTTTAGTTTTCAAATGTCTCCCCTCTTTTTGGCATTTGTATCCACTTTAGGGCTGCTTTTCTGAAATTAAACTTTTCAATTAAAGATCAATTTTGTTATTTCAGAATTCCCATAAAATGTCTTTGCTGTGGTTTTTACCTCATATAAGTGATCAGACATTTGCTGTTGCTTATGCTCATTTGGAAATTACTACAGAACAAAAGAGGCCTTAATTGCAGAGATCAACTACATAATAAAACGCTATGGTCTAAGTGTGTGTGTGTGTCCTGTCACGCAGATCAGTCTGCTTGCTCAGTTGGTGATGTGATTGAAAAAGGAAATTGTGAGTATTAAACACATAAGGAGGACCAAAGGCAAAGGAGACACGTTGAGGGTCACCTTCAAAGGTGGGAGGTATAAAAGCAGACTGAAGTTGAACAAGGTGCCTGAGATGTAACCTTTAAGGGAGCGCACTCAATAGACGGGGTGTCGGTCAAGAGGGGTTCTGACATACATAGATACACTATAAAAGCAGGCAGGAGGTGAACAAGGCACCATGAAAATAATGACAGAGTCTGAGAAGCAAGCTTTACGGTAACGTGCTTGAGAAAGGGAGTGCCGGTCAAAAGAGGTTCAGATACACACAGATACTGAGGAAAGGAGCTGAAGGTACACGTAGGACAAGAGATTTTTAAAATTTATTCTATCACCTGACTTGGACCGGTAGCGTGTAGTCTGCACCCAGACACTTCTGTACCATTCACATATGGTACCTATAAAAATTATTCAGGTTTTACTCCACAATTTCCTTGTTTATTGCCTCATTCACTTTAAATTTTACCCTCACAAGCGTTCCACAGCCTGCCATACAGCAGCATCCACACAGAATCATGCAGCCACCACGATGCTTCACGGTGGGGATGTTGTGTTTTTGAGAATGTGCATGTTTGGCTTATGTGAAGCATGGTCAAAATGCTCCAGATGTTGTGTTTTTGAGAATGTGCATGTTTGGCTTATGTGAAGCATGGTCAAAATGCTCCATTTCGGTCTCATCAGACCATAGAAACATTTTCGAGTTGGCTTCAAAGTCTTTCATGTGCCTTCTGGCAAACTCCAGCTAAGATGTCATGTACGTGTTTTTAACAGTTGTTTTGTCTTTGACGCTCACCCATAAAGCTGTGACCGGTGAAGCATCTGGGCAAGACTTGTTGTACGTGCACAGTCTCTGTACCTTGTAACTCCTTTAGACTTATTAGAGGTCACTTGCTGGCCTCCTTCCCCAGTCTTCCTCTTACACGATCATTTAGTTTTTGTGGACGCCACAGTGCATTATAAAGCTTAAGCATAACCTCCTTTGTACTCTACACATCATGTTATGTATTGTAACATTCTGTCAGCCTTATTAATGGTGTCTGTGCACAAACACTGTCTGGATGCACATAATGATGAGTCCACTATGATCCTAAGTTCTTTTCATAACATTTTTACTTCTTACATACCATACCCTACATTAGCCTAGGAGGCTGTGTCAACAATGATGCTCAAGGAAGCTCTGTATTAGCTCTTTATTACTTTTTTATATATACTGCACAATGTTTTTCAAGTTTCAATTCAAGTTTCAGTTCTTTATTGTCATGTGTACAAGTACAAGTACCATGTACAGTGAAATGCTTGCTTGCATGTGCTCCTGCAGAAAGTGAACATAGTCAAAAAAATGCCCCACACACAATAAATAAATGAATATAATAAGTAAATAAATAAAACTAGAATCCTAGGAATAAATGGCAGAAGTATATGTGCAGGTAGCAGTGGAGGTGACACAAGGTAACTGATTGTTCACAAGTCTGATTGCAGTTGGTTAGAAACTGTTCCTGAACCTGGAGGTGCGTGTCCGAATGGACTTTAGTCGCTTCCCTGATGGGAGGAGGGTAAAAAGTGACAGTGCAGAGTGACTGGGGTCCCGCCTGACACGGTTCACTTTCCTGAGACAGCGTGTAGTGTGGATGTCATAGATCACAGGGAGCTGTGTGTCTGTGATCTGCTGTGCTGTGTTCACCGCACGCTGCCGAGCTCTGCAGTCCTGAACTGAGCAGTTGCTGTACCAGGATGTGATGCATCCTGTCAGGATGGATTCCACAGTACACCTGTAGAATCTGCACAGGGTTATGGGGGACATCTGGGCTTTACTCAGTCTCCTGAGGAAGTGGAGGTGTTGCTGGGCTTTCTTGACTACTGCCGCAGTGTGACTTGACCATTTAAGGTCATCAGTTAGGGTGCTCTGTTGCCCGTTTGCAGAAATCCACAATCATCTCCTTAGTTTTGCTAACGTTGAGGTTTGAGGTTGTTGCCCTGACACCATTCTGACCTTCTCCCTGTAGGCTGTCTCATCGTCCTCGCTGATCAGACCTATTACAGTGGCATCGTCAGCAAACTTGAGGATGGTGTTAGAGCTGTACTTAGCTATGCTGTCATGGGTGTAGAGAGAGTAAAGCAGAGGGCTCAGCACGCTGTCCTGCGGGGTGCCAGTGTTGATGGTGATGATGGAGGAGATTTTTCCACCAATATGCACTTGCTGAGGTCTGCCGGTGAGGAAGTCCAGTATCTACTTGCACAGTGAAGAGCTAAGCCCCAGATCCAGGAGTTTAGAGATGAGCTGGGATGGAATGATGGTGTTAAATGCAGAGCTGTAGTCCACAAACAGCAGCCTGGCATAATAGTTCTTGTTCTCCAGATGAGACAGGGTGGTGTGAAGTGTTATGGAGATGGCATCCTCCGTGGACCTGCTGCAACGGTAGGCAAACTGGAGGGGTTCCAGACTGTCAGGGATGATGTCCTTGATGTGTTCTAGCACCTGCCCCTCAAAGCACTGCATGACTATGGGAGTAAGTACTACTGGGCGGTAATCATTAGGGCAGTCTACTCTATTTTTCTTTGGGACAGGAAAGATGGATGTGTGCTGGAAGCAGGTGGAGACAGATGAAACTCTCAGAGATGTGTTAAAAATATCTGTAAAGACAGCAGCTAGCTGGTCGCAACATGTTTTAAAAACGCAACCTGAGACTCCGTCTGGGCCGGGTGCTTTGCGGATGCTGAGTTGGGAAAAAGTCTTCCCCACATCATCCTCGGTGAGCCTTAGACTGGAGTCTTGCGGCGCTGCTGGGAGTCGCACAGGCCTGTCTGTGTTAGCAAGTTTGAAACGACTCATCCGGGAGTGAAGCGGCGGTAGCTGTGGCTGCGTGGGTCCGGGGTTTGTAGTCTGTGATCAGCTGAATACCCTGCCATATCCGATGAGCTTCTGCTGTGCTGTTAAACTGAGAGTCTAGTTTGTGGGCATACTGGCGCTTCGGAGATCATACCTGCTCTTTTTGTATGCCTGTGTATCTCCGGAGTGAAACCCAATGATGCGCTCATGGATCCGCCGGCGTACTTCAGCACACATCCAGGGCTTCTGGTTGGGAAATACGCGTAAAGACTTTGTGGGTACAGAGTCATTCACACATTTTCCGATGAAGCCTGTGACAACTACGTCATACTTGTCCAAATTTTCAGAGGACTCTTTGAAAACATTAAAATCCACAGATTCAAAGCAGTCCCTAAGTTTCTCCTCCGCTTCTGGGGTCCAACAGTGCACCTCTCGCAAGACCGACTCTGCGCACTTCAACAAGAAGGGTCTGGCTGCAGCCACTGTAAGGTGTTGAGCTCCACAGTAAGCGGAAACACGTGACCTCCACAGTAGGCGAATGAATATAGGACCTACCCAATCACCAGCCCTAACCTTAAAAACACTGGGGAGGGCAGCAAAAGTGAAATAGCACGCCTAAGCTTAAGATAGTGGGGGAGGGGCATATTCCTTCTTTAGCATATAAAATGACCGTTCACGGAAATGTCAATCCCGGACAACAAGTAATACGAGGCAGGACAGGATCCAACTTAAAAAGCTATTTCTTCCGCAAACTAAAAAATCCTTCTAAAAACACACATGGATGAACACCTTTCCAGAAAAGAGTACGATGAAAACGGTTTCTTTTAACTAAATGAAGCCAACCCAAACAACCGGACGTACAAGGCAGGATAAAATTAAAAAGACTAAACGGGACTAACTAATATAGGACCCACCCAATCAACAATCCTAACCTTAAAAAACACTGGGGAAGGCAGCAACAGGGAAATAGCATGCCTAAGTTTAAGATAGTAGGGGAGCGGCGTTCTTCCGTCTACTGTGGCGGTCATGTGTTTCCGCTTACTGTGGAGCTCAACACCTTACAGTGGCTGCAGCCAGATGCTCTTGGCTTCAACTGCTGCTTGTAAACAGGGAGGAGCAGCACAGAGTGGTGGTCTGACTGTCTGAGATTCGGCCACGGGAGCCATCGATACACGTTTTTGTGTGCGGTGTAGCAGTGATTCAACATATTAGCACCCCTGGTGGGACAGGAGATGTGTTGATGGTATTTGAGGTAAACAGACCTGAAGCTTGCTTTGTGGAAGTCACCGGCGATGATAACCAGACCTTCGGGGTGTGTGTTTTCACAGTCCATAATGAGGCCGTACAGTTCCTTAAGTGCGTTGCTGGTATTTGGTTGGCCCAGGGGTTGGGGCAATGGGGGTGTAAACAGCTGCCATGTGTACAGCTGTAAACTCTTTAGGCAGGTAAAGCGGCCGGCACTTGATGATCAGACACTCCAGGTCTGGTGAACAGCTTTGTGAAATGACTTCCATATCCGTACGCCATGCGTTGTTGATGAGGAAGCATACCCCACAACCTCTCTTTTTTTTTGGTTTTTGGTATACTCTTGTATTTTTTTTCCCAACTTGCACATGTCACTAAAACAAAATCAGTCAGTGGATAGTAAGATCCATTTCAAGATTCACAATTTGGTTTTTCTGGATATGGATTTTTTGCCCTGAATTCTGCTTTTGTTTTAACTTTGTTTTAGCAATGGAAAAGATCTGAGTGCTGTCTCACCAGAAACTAAAGAGGAAGCCCCCTTACTCAATCGGAGCAACATAAAACTCCAAAGCAAAATGTGTTTAAATAGGCAATTATTAAATCATCATGGGTCTTCTCTCAAAACTTTAACAAAAAAGCCCACCTCTGTTCAGACTCTGGAGAATACAAAGCTATCTGTGCAGATATGTTTGACAGGAAAATTGGCCCACCACCAACCTTCACATTAAATCATCCATCCAAACATTTTTCATTAATATATGGCTAAACCATAATTAAGATTAATACAGTGTCACTGATGGAAAAAAGGAAAAGTATTCAAAACAGAAACCAGATGTCATGACTGAGGTGGAAAATAAATAAATTCTTCTCAACTCATTACATTTGCCCAAGCGGTCTTAGAAATTGTAGCAGTTTATGGTGCTAACCTGGAAGAAGAAAAAGAAACCTCAACATCATTTCCAAGGTGAGCTTGAAGGGATTTACTTTACTCTACGGACTCTATGCAGTCAGAGCAAGTATCTGTCTACTAATTAGCCCAAGAGTAACAAATAACACATCACAATGAGAAAAAAATACATGTGAAGCAAAACAAAAGAAAGGAAAAATCTGTAAAAGGAAAATGTGTTCAATGTGCGAGCAAGGAAAGCACACTTAGGACAGTGAGGAAAATACGATTTAGATTGCATCTGACTCTTCTAGTGAGTTTAGCTAAGATTTCATGCCATCTTTACTTGAAAATAAATGCCCTGAAGTCACTCAAAAGTGCTTGTATGCCCTGTCGAACTAGGGAAGTGCTTGCTTAAAAGTCACAGCAGACATAAGCACACCAACTCCAGTGGTGCTCTTATATAGTGAACACAAATAATGAGTGAAAGCTAATACCTGTTATGGTTTACCCAGAAGTTTATTTCTGGCTCATGTAAATTGTTGCTTTATGTTATATTTGTATATTTTCAGGACAGTAGTGAGAGTTATGTTACATGGGTTGGAGACGGTGGCACTGACCAAAAAACAGGAGACAGAGCTGGAGGTGCTCTGCTAAGATTTGCATTAGGTGTGATAAGGATGGACAGGATTAGAAATGAGGACATTAGAGGGTCAGCTCAGGTTGGATGGTGGGAAGACAAAGTCAGAGAGGCAAGATTGCGTTGGTTTGGACATGTGCAGAGGAGAGATGCTGAGTATATTGGGAGAAGGATGCTAAGGATAGCGCGGACAGGCAAGAGGAAAAGAGAAAGGCATAAGAGAAGGTTTATGGATATGGCGCGAGAGGACATGCAGGTGATGGGTGTAACAGAGCAAGATACAGAGGACAGGAAGATATGGAAAAAGATGATCCGCTGTGGCAACCCCTAACGGAAGCAGCCGAAAGAAGATGTCAAATCATCTGTATAACATATATTGAATATTGTTTTTACTTATTTGGTATGTTTATGTGGGGCGGCATGGTGGCCTGCTGCCTCGCAGTAAGGAGACCTGGGTTCACTTCCTGCGTGGAGTTTGCATGTTCTCCCTGTGTTTGTGTGGGTTTCCTCCAGGTGCTCCGATTTCCTCCAACTGTCCAAAGACATGCAGGTTAGGTGCATTGGCGATCTTAAATTTCCGTAGTGTGTGCTTGGTGTGTGTGTGTGTGCCCTGTCCGGGATTTGTTCCTGCCTTGCGCCCTGTGCAGGCTGGGATCGGCTCCAGCAAACCCTTGTGACCCTGTGTTAGGATATAGCGGGTTGGACAATGGATGGATGAATGTTTATGTTTTAATTATGTGCCCTGGCCCGTTAAACTTGAGTTTCAGGGAGCGGAGCCATTATAATACACAGCTGGAAGACCACCTTCTAACTACAAGAGCTCAGGCAGGTCAAGTTCTTCATATTGGTATTGCATTTTTGGAGAGTACTTGTTTTGTAGATTTTTTTGTAATAATTTGACTTTTTCTTGCTCTGTTTTATTGATTGCTGTTTTCTGATTTGTGAATCTGGCTTGGTTGCCTTTTTATCCACACCTTTGTGGCTTTCCTTCAGTTATTTTTGTATTTGAATATTTTGTTTTAATAAACTTTATATTATTTTTCTAAGGAGCCATAGTGTCTCTCTCATGGTGTCTCTCTCTTTTAAATTAATACATTGACTTTTTTCAAGTGAAAGGAGTGTTTACTTGCTGGGTCTCCTCCTTTAGTTACTGTTTAGGCTAAAGTCTACTTTCAAACTGGGTAGGGGCCCATTTTGAACAATATACCTCAAGCCTGGGTCTAAGTTTCAGTGGCTTGGGCCTCCATTTTGGCATTTGTGAGCCACAGCTTATAACAACACCAAACAGATAGTTTTTATACAGAAGGCAAAAAGAACATGAAATAAACTGGAAGTGCACGGTGTTTGAATAATACAACAACAAAATTTTTGGAGAAAATGGATGCATATTTAAAGGATAAGTTTAGTATGTTTCAAGTCAGTTATTTTTTTACTTATTGTGTTGTGACAGATAGGGGGCACTATCGCTCCCTTGAACCCCTGTCCACGACTCCAGACACCAGGTAAAAGTCCAATAAGTGACTTTATTAAATTGCCACAGTGCACAAAGCACCCTCTTCTCCACTATACTCATCCAATAACCAAATACAATAACAGCTCCCAGACGCGTTGCCACCCTTCCACCCAGCTCGGCTCGCCGTCTGGGAGCTCTCATAGTCCTTTTATATTCCCTGACCCAGAAGTGTTCCCAATCCCCAGTCCATGTGATCTTGTATCACTTCCGGGTCAGGTAAAAAGTCATTTTCTTCACCCCGGAAGCACGTCAGTCTTCCTCTGAAGCCTTTCCGGGTTATAGGGCACAAAGGAATCTTCGGTCCTCCCTGCAGCTCCCTCTTGCGGCCCCTGTGGTATCCAGCAGGACTGAGGATAAAAACTACAAAGTCCACGACTCCCTGCTGGTCTTCGGGGCACCTCCATACTGCAGGGAGGGCTCCAACTGGCGGCCTGGGGGTATTGGCCGTGATGACAAGCTGGCCAAATACCACACTGTATTATTTTGTCACATAGAACTGCATTCTAAAATGAACCTTCTTTATCAATTGTAAAAATGCCTTGTCTGTTCTTGCAGCTTATAGTAGGGCTAAAATGTAATGGAGGCCATAGCTGAATGTAAAAAGCTCAAAGCATAATAAATATGTCCACTTTAAAGAAGAAAAGGTTTTTATTTAAGAAAGCATGCCTTTCAGTTTAGTGAGGCAAAGAAGTAGAAATAATTATTTTATCACAGAGCTCTGGAACTATTTTTTTAAGAATACATTTCCTGTTCACTTTTTTTTGTCTCCCATCTGCTGTCATGGTTTAAGTTATGACAGCCCCAACAAGTCCTCAGCACTATGCTCTATTCTGCTTATAACCCTACTTTCACATCTGCAATTCTGTTTCTTCAGTGGTTATATTATACCATGGCTTGTAACAACAGACAGATGTGAGTTCAAATGATATAATAGCAATCGGGGGCTGCTAAAGTGGCCTAAGCATCTGTGTTCGCCCTATGATGGAGTTAGTCCCTGCCTTGCATCCAATGAAAAAAAAGTTTCAGTTGACCCATGACCCTGCCCTAGATAAACGGGTTAGGAAGATGAATGCATTATTGTTATCACTATTATCGTACCTATGGCAAAGAAAAATACTTTATATGAATAGATTAATCTTCATCCTAACATATGTGTAATAATAATAGCAATATTAATAATAATAATATTGGGTGTCAAGGTGGTGGAGTAGTAGCACTGCTTTCTCGCAGTGAAGGAGACTACAGTTTGCAGGTGCTGGAAGTTTACATGTTCCCTCCAGATGTTTCTGTCCAATGTTTCCTGGGATGGGCTCCCCCTACCCTGTGACACTGCCATAGATAAGCAAGTTAGGAAGATGATAGATGGATGAATGGATGCCTATTTGTTCACTTCTTGCTACTTGATTTACATACTGTGTGCCTGCTCACTATTCTCTCTTACTTTTAGCTTTGTGACATAAAGAAATATTGTTCCATATATTGAAAAGATATTAATGATCGTAAGAGCACCATTTCAACAGGTAGACAGAGCAAAGGTACTGCAGAATAAGATGAATGAGGAAGTTGGCAAAGACATGACGCACATAGGCAGGTCTTTAAAAATGGCTGAATCTCACAACAGTGGTTTGTTTTTTGCTTTTTTTCTTTCATAAAACAACACGGATACAATCTTTCAATGCAATATGTGTTGTAATCTTAAGATGTGGATCAATACTCAGTAACTTTTTTGGCTTGAAAACTTTATATATTTGCTAAGTATTGAGGCTTGGATGCTGGGTTCCACAGAGCTTTATTGTAAGCTGCAAAAACTGATTATTAGAAATGCTTGACTTGAAAAACACCAAACTCGTCCATTAAATAGAACATTTTAAAACACATCACATCTCATTTATGTTGTAAAATTGGACTCCAAAAACTTTAAAAAGACCTCGAAACTTAAAGAACTCTTGGCCCTGAAGGTCAATGTCAGGCCTGCAGTCTGCACTCTTGAAAAAGACCAAAGCCTATAAATCCCCAAACGGGAGAATTATGCATCAGCAAGTAAGTTTTTTCTTAAAAGGAGATTGGGAGAAAAGAAGTAGTCAAAGCCAGAAAAAAGGGGTTAAAAGCGAGGAGACTGTTGCATTGTTACCAAACTCAAAAGGAAAATGAAAAATCACAGTCAAAAAGTATGTGGTAAGTTGAGACCAGAAAGGCAGTTTAGATTCACAGTTGTTTTAAACAAAAGTCCTATTGCCAAAAAAAATTTTAGAATCTGCAAGAAAATACCCGAAATGACAACCTTTTAATCCATTGTCATTACTGTTGCTTTACACCTACTGAAGACTTGCCACCTAACAACATGGAGATAGCCTAATGATGACCAAAATGGAGGTGATCATAAACAAACACAATTTCAGCGAAAATGATACAAAATATTTCACAATAACAAAAGTATGCTTTCATTTGAAAAATTCATAAGAGATTCAGAATCTAGGGCACCAGAAACACCCAAAACAAGTGCTCAACCTTGTAAATCGACAAAGAAAAATGCATAAAAAATAGTAATGAACCCTTTCACAAAAAGAATGGAACTTTAGAAAGCCTTGGTCCAAAGAATAAACCCAATCTATTTTTCAAATATAAAGCTGATTCAAATAAGACAAAGTACAAAGAATTATATTTAAAAAAACAGTAAGCCTAGGAAAATACAAAAAGTAGCTGCCTGAGAGGCAATCCAAAAGCAAATAAAATCCAACATTTAAAAAATAACTCTGTTAAAAAGCAAACACAAGCAAATTTTCAAGACACTAACTAGTTAATCAAAACTTATAAAATCTGTTAAAAAGCAAATCCTGAAAGGGGAGTCTGTGACGATGTGGGTTCTGCTCCATGCTCCCATTGCTGTTCAGGAGCCCTTGAACCCAACACCGTCGACAGTTATAACCGAGATGTGCTAGACAGTGAGACAACAACAGTTGAGCAAAGGGATGGTTCAAAAAGTGCAAAAGTGCTTTTATTTAAAACAGTCAACAAAACAAAGTGTTCAATAAAGCAGTGCCGTGATTCCAAAACTCTTCATTAAATAAATAATCCGTAAAAGAAATGTGGAGGTTAAAAATATACAAAAAACAATCCTTTGAAACAAGGTTAAAACGTTCTTTAGGAAGCAGTCTTTAAAAACAAATGACAAACCCGGTGCTTCTTTTCTGTTAGCGTCTCACCTGCTTCTCCCATTTGGGCTATGCAGCAGGCGAGACTCTCTCTGCAGCTGTCCTTTTCTACACACAAACACAGGTCTGGAGACCTCCCGATCCTGGCTTTGGTCTGGCACTCATCCCAGGCCTGAGACTTGGACTGCTTGATTTCCAGGACGCCCACACCAAAGACTTCACCTCCAAGTCTCCCGACTCCTGCTGCCTTTCCGGTTTTCTGTGGTCAATCGCCCTTCACTGGTCACTCCCGCTACATGATCGCTCAGCGGGAGCGACTTCTACTTCAACTCCTGGGTGTCGGCCTAACACCCAGGCTTCCTCGCAGCTGCCTGAGAGTGCTCGTTCGCTCGCTCGCCCACATGCTCCATGTCTCTCTCTCTTGCCCCGACTTGCTCTCTCTCCTCACTGCTTCCTGCATTTCCTTCTCTTTTCGTTTTTTTCTGATCCCCTCCCCTAACCGACTCGCGCTTTTTATATTGATAGGGGCCACAGCAGCTGCGGCACATTAGTCACAGGAACAATTACGGACGTGGGCAGTCCCTCACCTGTGCACTAGGTGAGAAACACCCACACCGCAGATTGCCCCATGGCTTGCTATGGCCACCACACCCCCTCATTAAGCCACCACGAATGCGGTGATTATTTATTTAAACGGCCTTTGCTGAGTGAGCTGTGGACCCATAACATCACAGAGTCAAACAACTGATACGTAGGAACTAATGCTTCAGCTACATCAGGACCTAAGGCAGCTGCAGTGTCAGAGGGTCCCACCCCCCTGGGCTTCAGTATAAAAAAACAAGTATGATAAATAAGAGATTTAATATGAGAGAATAAAAAGAAAATTATAAAAGAATGAATATACAAGAAAATACTAATTAAAAAAACAACAATATTATATAAAAGGAAGGAAACATATGCATATTTAGTAACACAAGGCACAAAATGGCAAAATTAAAAAGAGCAGGGAAAGAAACTAAAGTAAGGGCAGAAACCTGATCAAACCATGACTAGTCCTGATTCAAAACTGGAACTCAAAAGACTTCTGAGGTTTTGGTGTTACTAGCTACATTGCAGTGTCAGCTTTCTTTCAGATTATTACAAGTGCCCTGGATGCTAATAGAACAGTTGTAAAAATAAGATAATGAACATGCACACAGTACAAGTTAGTGTAACTCTGCATCTAGCCTCGAACAGTTCAACAATAAGTTGTTCAGCTTTGTACCTATTGTTCATCTCCAATGCATTGGGACATACGGGGAACATGAGCTAACTCTGAAAGTGCTAAAAGAAATATCATTTTAGAAAACAAAATTGCGAAAGCATGTACAAATGACATGTAAAAAATACAAAAATAAAAATAAAAAAGACAAATAAAAAATATAAAAAATATTCATAAAGATGAAAGTTCACAGGGCGGCACGGTGGCGCAGCGGGTAGCGCTGCTGCCTTACAGTTAGGAGACCCGGGTTCGCTTCCCGGGTCCTCTCTGTGTGGAGTTTGCATGTTTTCCCCGTGTCTGCGTGGGTTTCCTCCCACAGTCCAAAGACATGCAAGTTAGGTGCATTGGCGATCCTAAATTGTCCCTATTGTGTTCTAGGTGTGTAGGTGTGTGTGTGCCCTGTGGAGAGTTGGCACCATGCCCAGGGTTTGTTTCCTGCCTTGCGCCCTGTGTTGGCTGGGATTGGCTTCAGCAGACGCCCGTGACCCTGTAGTTAGGATATAGCGGGTTGGATAAAGGAATGGATGGATGAAAGTTAATGTTTTTTTAACCTTAAATATGAACAAATATTCAGGTTTTGGATAGTGTAAAAAGCTGTATATGGATAATTTTGTTTCAAAATAAACAGTGAAAATCTGAAATGTGGCCTTAGCCTACATACCAACAACAAATGCTTTTTTCTTTGTCTTCGAATTCATTCCAGTGATTGCAGCAGTTGAGCTTTTATTAAGTTTCTTTTGATTGTCTTTCTTTTCCTACAAAGTAAACAAGAATAATTTTAATTTCATTTTTTTAAATAAATGATTAAACAGATACCAGTACCATATTGGCTTGCCACATTCCATACTTGCACACAAAAAGATACGTATATATAAAATAAGAATGTAATATGAAAGAGCTTTAGGAGAAAAAGGTCATAGGTGGTGTGTGGATCTAAGAGAAGATGTACATGAAGAATCTACCATAACAAATATGGTGCCATTACAGGGCGGTAGGTCCACTCCTTTTATCAGTGACATGCCAGTGGGCTAAAAAGAAGCTATAACGTAATATTTATGATATAAAAGCCTAGCTCTGGGCATTTGTCTCTTTATCTTTTGGTTCCATGTTTGACCTTTGACAGGGCAGAACATTAGAATGGAGACTGGACCAGAGTTGAGACAAAAACAAAGGTCATAAACAACCAACCTTTGTCACAAGCTAAAATATTTAGTATTAACCAAATGTCACCTCCCAAATATTAACCAATGGCCATCAAACATTCAAACAATGTTCTAATACCCTACAAAGTCTCAGAGAACACAGACTAACTTGCAAATAAAGAATTTATTTTGAATCTAGAAGTCATGGAAGTTCACCATGCTGACCTGTTTATTGTTTTGGCTGAAACTTAAAGTAGTTGCGCGGTAGCAACTGAGGATCATTACTAATAACAATAAGTCTTTCTAAGACACAAAGAGATGTTACATTAAAAATTTATGTTACAGTAATAAAAAATAACAACAATAAATAGTACAAATTAAGTTCTGCTGTCAACAAAACCCATGATTACAGCACTGCAGATAAATTACATTTTCCTCATTAAATATCATGACTTCTTGCATTATGCTGAATTTTAATTCATAAAAATAATTACCTAATGAAACAGTTTATTAACAGTTGTGCTAACAGAAGAAGAAAATGTCTAACAAGTAATGATAATACACATTCCTTAACATCTAACCACTCAAACATCAGATAGTCAGGAGGGATGTAACAAAATGATAATTCTAGGCTGAAACCAGTGCCAAATTTTAGAAAACACTATGTGAAATACCAAATGCCAAACACCTATTTTCATTTATTTTTTTGTCTATTTCTTTTTGGCCCATTTCTTTAGATCTCTGGTTGCTCTCTCCATCTTTTTGTCACTGTATAACTTCTGCCATCTTGATCACATGTGCTTAAATAGTTTTTAAATAACTGCTACCAGGGTCCAGAATCCAACTCATCACAGTTGGACATTTTCTATGATTTCAGCATGGAAAAGAACTCACATCTGCTGGGGCTCAGATTGGTGAGATTGCTCTGTTTTGTTCAGTTTTATTTACTTCAGCATAGCTCCATTACTACAATCATTTTCCATCATTGTTTTCTTCCCCAGTCACTGTTTCATTCCGGCCTTTCTGTATCTTTGGCTTATGGTATTTTTTGGATGTATTGTGTGTAAAGGTTATTTGGGGAATATTTTTGTATGGGCTACATACTGTATAGGGTGGTCCAGATCTAATTATGCAATTTTCATTACACTGTAACTTATTAAGTTTATTACATAGAAAATCACCCGAAAAATCCCGGACCATCAAGAAGTGTACGAACTGACGACTTGAAGAACTGTCTTTGCACCAAACTGGAATCGTCAAAGTCATCCAGACAATCTGGATCTGCATAATTAGATCTGGACCACCCTGTATAGTGTTTATTAGCTGAGGGATGTACATGTACATACATTGTTGTTGTTTTTGTTGTTTCCATGATTTGGGCCTGTGATTGTAACAGACAGATCCAAGTTCAAGGTGTAAGACAGCGATATGACTGTCATACTTTGTCATACATTTTAGCACTAAGCCATGTTTCAGCATGACATAAAGTGTAATCAGTCCTGATCTTACTGTTTGTAGCACAATCAGACTCTTTTGTTCACCACAGAAACTGTATACCAGAACGCAGTCCTTGTGGCATGCTTTGCAGTTCTGATCTTATGCCGCTGATTAACTACAGCTCCCTTTCTAAATCCATGCTCTGTTTAAATCACTTAGTGGAGTGGCTAGTTTCCTGTAAAATTAATTAATTCTCCCACCATTTGGCTGAAGGTTCGTATCTTCAGTTCTTTATAATAATAATCTGTAGATAATATTAGTTCAGTCAGTTCAGTCTTACGAATGTTTATACTATTGCCTTCCTATTCTAATAATTTCCAGAGAAGTAATCTTTTCTTGTTCTTTTATGGTTAAGTAAAGCAGCAGGAAGGAATCTGTGCTATGAGCTCTTTGCACATGTACCCTTTCCCAGTAGATGTGTTGAGGATCTGCGGAACTATCGAACAAGTATAAAAGGAAAATATACAAAATATACAAGTTGTGGTAACCACTTTCAAGGCAAAATTGAAAGAGTAAACAAATTTGCTGCTGAAGTTCAGAAAATCTTTCTTTGTTTTAAGATAGACGAGTTTGTAGATTCACCAATGCTTTTCAATAAGTGATTTTTGAAATTACTGTACAGTAATAACTTAACTTTGTACAGCATGCTTTATTCAAGATATCTGAACAAAATTAAACTGTCTTAATAAACAGACAGACAGACAGACATGGATATCACAGAAGGTACTTCTTGCATTTTATGCAACGCACCTAAAAAATGAAGTGAAAATGTACTAGATATTGTACATGAACGAATCTATACTAATAAAAGGCAAAGCCCTCACTCACTCACTCACTCACTCACTCACTCACTCACTCACTCACTCACTCATCACTAATTCTCCAACTTCCCGTGTAGGTAGAAGGCTGAAATTTGGCAGGCTCATTCCTTACAGCTTACTTACAAAAGTTGGGCAGGTTTCATTTCGAAATTCTACGCCTAATGGTCATAACTGGAAGGTATTTTTCTCCATTAACTGTAATGGAGTTGAGCTGGAATGACGTGGGGGGAGTTTCGTGTGACATCATCACGCCTCCCACGTAATCACGTGAACTGATTGTCAACGCAGTGCGTAGAAAACCAGGAAGACCTCCAAAAAGCGCTTAAGAAAACATGCATTATATAATTGAGAAGGCAGCGAAAAACAATAAGAAGCGAGCGAGTGACATATACTACCATATTCATGAGTGTTGCTGCCTCGGAAAGAAAGCAAGGTGTAAACCTAAACTTTAAATTAAGTTCATAGACAGGCTACCGCTGGCGTTTCACATGCCCACAGGTAATGCGGGATACAAGTTTAATGAGAGGACGCAGGATATAAACGAGAGTTTTGATCACTTTGTAACTAAGTTAAAATTGTAGGTGAAGGGGTGTGCTTATGCAAATTCCGAGAGACTGTGTTTGTGGGGATTGACAGTTAAAGGCGGGTGGGGAGTCACGCCATCATCTCCCTCCCATTCATCTAATTTCGGTCTGAGCTGAGCTCAGCTAACGCCGTCTTCAAGCAACTTCGTCAGACTGCCACCAAATACTCACAGAAAAATCCACAAGTTAATACACACGAAACTCTCTCGAGTTTCTCCACACTGAATCCTCCAGGCACTACTTACAAAAGGTCACATTGACAATCGTGTTACGTTATTTTTAAAATCTTTCCTTTTCTTAGCACAAGCACAGCTGAGAAGCTTCGATGCATGTGCTCCATAACGTTAAAAATAATGCATTTAATCACACTTTGCATTACAAGCAAAGGGGAGCTTTTGTCAATGCATGATTTCCTGGTACACGATTACATTGATCAGCGCATCCCGATTCATTTTACCCTCGCACCACCTTAGTTTGAGAAGAAGTATGAAAAAATATGAGGTTAACACAGAAAAACATCACCAATTCAAGCTTTATGAATAATCGATTCGCCATCAATAATTGTTTTGGTAAAGCCATCCTCCTTCCATTTTATAATTTTTCCGCCATTAGCCATGATTAAATGAACGGTAAATAAAGTAAGAGCAAAGCGAGGGTGACTTATTTAGGCAGGCATATATATGACAGCAACACTCATGACAATGTCAATCATGTTACGTTATTATTAAAATGTTTCCTTTTCTTTTTCATTACTTCTTTAACACACTACTTCTCCGCTGCGCGCGGGATTTTGCTATATATATAATATATGAATGACCTCCAAAGAGCGCTGAGACTTTTGATATCATGAACGTGTCTGCAAAAGCTGTGGTCTTCTGCCCAGCAAAAGTCGAGCAGCCAGCGCTGCATAGCTGTGCCGCCTTTGAGACGCTGACTGCGCTTCTGCCTTAAGTCAAAGTGAGCACTTTTAATTTTTTTCATCCTCCCCCTGCGCTATAGCCCAGACAAGTGCAAACACGGGACCCCTTTTCTACACCACGGCAAAATAATATTAAGGCGATTCACACTTTCTTTTGCACGATACGATTATGAGGTCCTCACCTCGGATTATGAAAACACGCACACGAGTGGAGGACTGACAGTGCCATCACAGCTGATTAATGGCAGGGACGTCTCACCAGTCTACACAAGACCCACCGCGACTGTCCCCAAAAGGCGATCATAACGCCAGCGAACACATCTCTCTATACTATATAAAAGAAAAAGGCAACTTTCCTTTCTTTACACCTTTTTTTCCTTTTATCCCAAACCAAAGCCTTTCTCTCTTAACACTGCAGAGGACACAAAACTAATTTTCTTTAAATGCCGGTAAGGCACATTACCAGAGGCACAAATTTGAACGTTCACATAGAAAATGTAATTTCTATACCACAGCCGTCGTGTAGCGCCTTTCAAAAGGGATCTACTACCGAGAGATGATCCATATACATTTTAGCTGCTGTTAGTTACTTACCTGTTGTGTTACACAGTCTTTAAAATGTAGTTTACCTGAAACCACTCCAGTAGTGCTCAATGTACCTGTACTTCTTAAAACGTTAATGTTTTACTGTTTAATAACTTATAGACTATATTTTATTATTTTTCCCTTGCACTCAGTGACCAAAGCTATACACACACATATAGACACATACAAACATACACACAAGTATATGTATGTGTATATATATGTATGTATGTGTGTATATGTATATATATATATAAACACACACACACCCCATCTACATTATATATATATATATATATACATATACATACACACACACACACACACACACACACACACATATACATACATACATACACATATATATAATTTGTGTGTGTGTATGTATGTATGTATGTGTATATATGATGTAGATAGGTATGTATATATATATATATGTGTATATGTAGATATGTATATAGATATGTAGATATGAAGATATGTATGTGTATATATATATATGTATGTGTGTGTGTGTGTGTGTGTGTGTGTATATATATGACCGCAGCAATCCAAGCTGTGAGAAAACACTAAAAAGGAGGCGTGTCAGACGTTGTGGTACATTTTCTGATGCAGCTAGACGAAAAAAACTTTGTGACGCTGCCACCAAATACACAAAACAATTACTTTGACAATCATGTTACATTATTTTTAAAATGTTTCCTTTTCTTTTCATAACTTCTTTAACACATGACATCGCAAGGCTGGTATTTTGCTATATATATATATATCACAACGACACTCATAACAGTGACAAAACAATTACATTGACAATCATGTTACGTTATTTTCAAAATGTTTCCTTTTCTTTCTCTTTCCTTCTTTAACACACTACTTCTCAGCTGCCAAGCTGCTATATATATATATATATATATATATATATATATATATATATATATATAGATAGATATGAGATATATATATATAGATAGATAGATAGATAGATAGATAGATAGATAGATAGATAGATAGATAGATAGAGATATATATATATATAGATAGATAGATATGAGAACAACACTCATATCAATGACAAAACAATTACATTAACAATCAAGTTACGTTGTTTTTCAAATTTTTCCTTTTCTTTTTCGTACCTTCTTTAACACACTACTTCTCCGCTGCGAAGCGCGGGTATTCTGCTTGTTAATAAATAAATAAAAAGCATGACAAAACATAGTTTTTTGTAAATAACAAATGAGTCTCAGTTTACAAGTACTTTAATCAATGTATATTTTTCCTTCATGTTGACAAACAGAAAAAAACAAAAAATAGCTTAAACTGGAGTAAGGGGGTAGGTGAAGAAGTAAGAACTGCCTGGAAAACTTACCTTGGTTAGAATGATTGTTCTCTCACTGTTTGCTGACTTGTAAATTTGAAGACCTTACACCCAGTCATTAATAAATTGTTTATTTCCAATGATTTATAACTTTCAGACTTGAGCATAATGTGTGTAGTGAGCCAAAAATGTCAGTTTATTTAAGCAGAGTTAGGTTGTTGTTGTGTTTGGTCCATTCCGTGTTTGGCAAGTCACACAGATACACTTTGTGTAATAAGCTCAGCTTATTTAAATCATGTTTCTTTGCGTCCCATTCATGATCCCTTCTTCACCTTTCCCTTGTACATTTGGTATTGCTTTAGTAAAAATATTGTGGTTTCTCACTGACTTATCCAAGAAGACTCAAAGGTGTAATTGTTTCCAAAGAAACGTCTGTAAAGTACAATGTTAGGAGCCTGAATACTTATATGAATGAGAGACTTCAGTTTTTTATTTTTTATTAAATATGTAAACCTACCTGTAAACATGTTTTCACTGAGCCATAGGTTATTAGGTGTAGATTGAAAGACAAAAATAGCAAATTTATCCAATTAAAATTAAATCTACAACACAGCAAAGTGTGAAACAAGTGAAGGAGTCTCAATATTCTCTGATTCCACTGTTTATATATAGTGCTCAAAAGAATTAAAGGAACACTTTTTAATCAGAGTATAGCATAAAGTCAATGAAACTTATGGGATATTAATCTGGTCAGTTAAGTAGCAGAGGGGGTTGTTAATCAGTTTCAGCTGCTGTGGTGTTAATGAAATTAACAGCAGATGCACTAGAGGGGCAACAATGAGATGACCCCCAAAACAGGAATGGTTTAACAGGTGGAGGCCACTGACATTTTTCCCTCCTCATCTTTTCTGACTGTTTCTTCACTAGTTTTGCATTTGGCTACAGTCAGTGTAGTGTACTGGTAGCATGAGGAGATACCTGGACCCTACAGAGGTTGCACAGGTAGTCCAACTTCTCCAGGATGGCACATCAATACGTGTCATTGCCAGAAGGTTTGCTGTGTCTCCCTGCACAGTCTCAAGGGCATGGAGGAGATTCTAGGAGACAAGCAGTTACTCTAGGAGAGCTGGAGAGGGCCATAGAAGGTCCATTTGCTGCTTTGGGCAAGAAGGAACAGGATGAGCACTGCCAGAGCCCTACAAAATGACCTCCAGCAGGCCACTGGTGTGAATGTCTCTGACCAAACAACCAGAAAGACTTCATGAGGGTGACCCAAGGGCCCCATGTCCTCTAATGGGCCCTGAGCTCACTGCCCAGCAGCATGCAGCTCGATTGGCATTCTCCATAGAATACCAGAATTGGCAGGTCCACCACTGGTGCCCTGTGCTTTTTACAGATGAGAGCAGGTTCACCCTGAGCACGTGACAGAAGTGAAAGGGTCTGGAGAAGCCATGGAGAACATTATGCTGCCTGTAACATCATTCAGCATGAGCAGTTTGGTGGTGGGTTAATGATTGTCTGGGGAGGCATATCCATGGAGGGTCACACAGACCGCTACAGGCTTGACAAAGGCACCTTGGCTGCCATTAGGTATCAGGATGAAATCCTTGGACCCATTGTCAGACCCTATGCTGGTACAGTGGCTCCTGGTGCACGACAATTCCTGGCCTCATGTGGTGAGAGTATGCAGGCAGTTCTAGGAGGATGAAGGAATTGATACCATTGACTGGCCACCACACTTTCCTGACCTAAATCCAATAGAACACCTCTGGGACATTATGTTTTGGTCCATCCAATGCCACCAGGTTGCATCTCAGACTGTCCAGGAGCTCAGTGATGCCCTGGTCCAGATCTGGGAGGAGATCCCCCACAACACCATCTGTCATCTCATTAGAAGCATGCACTGATGTTGTCAGGCATGTATACAAGAACACAGGGGCCATACAAAGTGCTGCGTACAATTTTGAGTTGCTGCAATTTAATTTTGGCAAAATGGACTAGCCTGCCACATAATTTTTTTCACTCAGATTTTTGGGGCGTCTTTGAATTCAGGGCTCTGTAGATTGATCATTTTCATTTCCATCAAACGATGTGGCATCCTTTCGTTCTTAACACATTACCCAGTCTATATCAGTATAGATATCCAGGAGGATTTGTTTTTCCCATTGAGATCTGACGTGTTTTCAAAGTGTTCCTTTAATTTTTTTGAGCAGTTTATATATATATTGTCACACACATACGCTTAGGAGGCAGTCAATAAGCCATGAGGTGAGTGAAACATCGTGAGATGAAGAGTTCATTTGTGGTACTAATACCTCTCTCTCATCAGATCCAAAGAAGAAAAATAATGATCTCATTTACTTACCTGCAACACTTCTGGATTCACAAAATGGCCACTCAACATCACTTCAGTTTCTGGCTCCTGATAATGATGTCACTTCCGCCCTTTCAATAATGACACCACATCTGGCTTCCAAACATGATGTCACTTCTGCCCCCTCTGATGACGGCACTTCCGGTTCCTAATCAATGATGTCACTTCCGTCCCACAGCATGTGATGTCATTTCCTGCCACATCACTTCGACCACCATTTTATGTATAAATACCACCATATTTCATCTGTATATTATCAAATGCTCTGTTTTTTTTTATCGTTTTTTGCTTTATTTTTCACAACGTTCGCCGGACATTATACAGGGTTATTCTCCAATTCTTTTTGCATTGTCGATACATGAGCGCATGGAAGGCAGTTAGTGGGCTTGGCTGAACATGATAAGTCAGAGCAGGGGTTGACTGGGTGCACTGATGCCTTTTTCTCTCTCTCATCCAGATCCTCCCCTACTTCCAGAACTTCCCTTCCGTTGACCTCACTTTTGGTTCCAGCCCTTGGCCCTGCCTCTTCCTCCCTAGCAGCTATAAGAACTAATCATTTACCATCCCTTGCAGTCAAATGTTTGGACTCAGTCTGAAGAGATTACTCGCTTTCATAAAAAAATTGATTTCAATCAGTTTAATTACTGCCTGCCAGGATTTTGAATATACACGGTGTATATATTGTGACCAAAAGGGGGCACCGCAGACCCCCATACGCCAGACACAAGTGCACATGCACAATCAAGGGTTCAAATAAATTGAATTTTATTACTTGTTTCTGCCTTGCACCCTGTGCTAGCTGGGATAGGCACCAGCACCACACCCCCCACAACTTCGTTCAGGAGTAAGCGGGTTAGAAATTGTCACTGACTTCTAAACTATATTATGGCTAGGATGTAGCAAGGATCTGAAGATTTATTTTGCTTAATTTGCTACTTCTTCTAAAAGTTGTTCAATGGTAAGTTTCATCGAAATGAGTAATGAGTGCCATTTGTGTCACTGCTACCTGAGCATGAAACTCCCCTTACATTTGCCAAGTTCTTCAAATTTATTAATGTGGAATGGCCTGTGAAATGGACCCTGCATTTTTTCTTTTGGGCTCAGTAAGAGAGAATCTTCTGTTAACCAGTCCGTTGTACAGTTTTATATGTTATTGTTCTTACTTGCTCACCTCAGGGCATCTTACTTGATGCTGTTACAGAGTTATGTGTGCAGTTCTATGGTTTCGTACACACATAAACTGACCTGTTAAATTCCCGGGAATGTCTCAATCTGGGGAATTACCTGCTTGACTTTTCCACACAGTAGCCTCTTTCATCATCTCCCGGTTCTGGCAATCTGCCGGTAAATTCCTGGGACAGCTTGCATGTTTTCCTATACACGATGGCACTTTTTTTTAGAAAGTTAAATTCTGCTTTCAACTTTTGTAGAACTCCAAAGTCAAGGTGGGATAGATGTTACTGACTGATGTGTCCATTCCTAAATGTAAGTAAATGCCCTAATAAACCAAACCAGAGAGTCATTAGAAATTTGGACAAAGGAGGGTAATCAGTGGTCTACAGCACCTTTAAATGTGCAGAAGTAGCCTACAGTCATTGTGTCCTTCAGTTCACAGAAAGTGGACAGAAAGGTTTGCCTGTTGGCTAAATCTCTGGTTGAATCCGCATCAGACATTCAGTGTGTAATTCTGTATAAGTCAGTTAACCTGCCTTTCCTCAAATGGTAAAGAAATAAATATGGTAGTGACTGTTTGATTATGAGTGTGCAAAATACTTTGAGATGTTGCTCACTAAGGAAAGGTCAGTCAGTCAGACATTATCCAACCCGCTATATCCTAACTACAGGGTCATGGGGGTGTGCTGGAGCCAATCCCAGCCAACAAGGCAGGAAAAAAACCCCTGGGCAGGGTGCCAGCCCACCGCAGGGCCTAAGGAAAGGTAATCTATAAAATAAGAGACTGATGTTTATTAATAGTTATTTGTAAGGCTCAATGTACATTGAACAACTAGAAATTAACCCGGCTACACTGAACAGAGCTCTGCTACAAAATCCCAAGTAAAACGCCCGGGGGTCGAAACAGCTTTGTTGTAACTGATACAAATATAGGCTTTGACATGAAATATGTAGCAGAGTAATTGATATGCTTTATTTCCGTTTCGGTATTATTTGTTTAAAGACATGAACTTTAAAATGGGGCCGACTTTGGGGAACATGTTAGCTCTGGATTGTATCCAAATGCCTTGGCCAGGAAATTATATAATTACACCTGAACATGATCACAGAAGAAAAATGGCTCAAATGCGAGGCAAACCAAATTATTCCTTTTGAAAATTTTCACTCTCAAGAAAAAAATAAATAATATTGAAAAGAAAAAAAATCAGCAAACTTGAGAGAAAGTGAAACAGTAAATGTTTCCTTAGTAGATTTATTAATGTAAGAAGATCAGCTGCTGCATTTGCTCTATTTAAACTATAGGGGGGACAAATACAAAGCATTTCATGGAGTGTGGATTATAAAGAGCAATGACTCCACTGGCAAATTAACTAAATGCGATAAATCATTTAAATTTGGCCAAATGAGTTCAACAGCTAAATGTGGCAAGCCATTTGCTTACCATTTTATTTTATACCACTATAGTACTTGTTTATTAACCATAATTAACTTAATTAAATATTTGGATGCATTTCCCAGTTTATTTGCATTAATGATGGAATTTTCAAGTTCTTTCTTTAACTCTCACCTTTATTTATTCCTTTTCTGATTACATGTAAGTGCCGATACTCATTCAATTTAAACAGAATGTACGTAGCGACAAACACACTAAGATAATCCAATTTTACACAAGTTGCATGGTAGAACTGGTTAGTGTTGTAGCCCAACAACTAAGGCAGACTGCATTTGAATGTTTGGCCCATCTTTGTCAGACTTTGCAAATTCCCATCTTGTCTCTGATACAAGTAAGTGCGGTATGGCACAATGGTGAATATAATCTCTCTATATATAAAATCCAAAATCTGTCTGTCTGTCCACTTTTCATGAGAGAACTACTTAACGGATTCCGTTTGAGTTTGCGACCTCTCTCACCACGCTAAGTATCATAGTTTGCTTGCAGGAGCAATTTATTTGCACGAATCCAAGACAGAGGCTGCAGGCTTGGGTTGCGGGGTTAGGCCCTCCTCAATCACGTGCCAGCCTCGTGGTGTATCTTACAACCACTTATCTAGCGAATGAGAGAACTACTTAATGGATTTAGATTGTTTTCTTTTTCTAGAAGTTGCTTGAACATTCTGGTTGATTTTGCGACTTTTCTTATTGCGCTAAGAATCATAATTCACTTACAGGAGCGATATATTCATGCTAATCTGAGACAGAGGCTGCGGGCTGAGGGGAGGAGGGAAGCATGATGTCAGGAGTAGGGAGTCGGGCTACCTATGCGTTTTGGAGTGTACTTTGCCTCCACTTAGCTAGCGATACCTTTGTGTTTATTGATTTTTAAAGTTTGTCCAGTTTCACTACTATGTAGGTGGAGCCATGGGGTACAGCTAGTGGAATATAAACCCCAAGTCTATCGGTTCAGTGACCCTGAGAATACCATTTAACCTGTCTGTGCTTCACCTGTAAAAAAGCAGATCAGATGTATTCTGATCTTGTAAGTTGCACTGAAAAACAAAAACAAGGTGTTATGTGATAGGTTGATTGGTAAGTGCTGTGGCCGCTAGGGGTTGCTGCTGCCCCGTGAAACCCCACAGACAGACGTCCAGGACACACTTGTAAAAGTACCAAGAAGAATTCTTTAATATTTTCTTTAAATATAGTGCACAAAGCACCACACCCGCCACAATTCTCTAATAATAATACAATAATCAATAATCACAATAATTAATAATCCTCCACTCCCAGCAGCTTCGTCACCCAACCTCCCAACTCCAGCTCAGCTTGCTGGGTCTTCCAGGGGAGCTGCCACCTAGCGCCCAAGGAGAGGCAGTGTCCTAAAAAGGATGCCTTCCTCCATTCTTCTCTTTCAGGGATGTCCCGGCTGGATTGAACTGTCGGCTTTCTATCACAGTGCGTATGGACATTGTGTAGGGTACGTTTCTTAGGGGTTGGTGAAACCACATTTTGTTAGTGGCTAAATGTGCCCGTTCTGCTGCAACTTCTTCAGGTATCTGACTGACTCACTGTGACTCGTTAAGACTCTTCTTTCCTGCAGCATTTTAAAAATGACACTTCTCTACTTTTTCTACTGTTTATTTATTCTTCTGTACTGATTTTTTGCTGTCATTGTCTGAGCTTTAGACTTCCAAGATGATGAACCAGAACCTCATCTACACCCACTTTGATCGACCCATGTATAGAGTGAAAAAAAAAGATTTACATTTATCAGCGATGGCAACAAACAGGCACAAAGGAAGAAAACTGTTTTTATGCACTGCCTGTTAGCCTCTCTTTCTCCCATTAATGGTAAGCCTTTATGAGTCTCACAGGTACAACGTGATGCTTAACTCCATTAAACTCTGTTTGCTGAAAGTTTAGAAAATTGCTTTTATAATAAGGAGAGAAGAAATAAAATCTTTTATTTTCTGCTTTTACTAATCCTTAGGAATAATAAGGTATTTCTTTAACATTAGTATTACTGCTTTGAAACTTTCTTGTTATAATCTTTATGAAAATCCTTTCAGTTTTTGGTTTCAGCGGTACCTTCTTTTTGAAATAATAAATACCCAGGATCCCCAGAAGGTTACAGGATTAACAAAAGATATCATATTATCCATCCATCCAGCTATATCCTAACTATAGGGTCACAGGGGTCTGCTGGAGCCAATCCCAGCCAACACAGGGCACAAGGCAGGAAACAAACACCAGGCAGGGTACCAGCCCACCACAGGGCACACACACACACACACACACGGGACAAGTTAGAATCGTCAATGCACCTAACCTGCATGTCTTTGGACTGTGGGAGGAAACCAGAGTACCTGAAGTAAACCCACACAGACACGGGGAGAACATGCAAACTCCATACAGGGAGGGCTTGGGAAGTGAACCCGGGTCTCCCAACTCCAAGGCAGCAGTGCTAATACTGCGCCACCATGCCGCCCTTATATTGTATTATATTATATTATTTTATTTTATTATATTTTATTTTATATTATATTATATTATGCATTCATCCATTTTCCAACCCGTTGAATCTGAACACAGGGTCATGGGAGTCTGCTGGAGCCAATCCCAGCCAACACAGGGCGCAAGGCAGGAACCAATCCCGGGCAGGGTGCTAACCTACCGCAGTATATTATATTATATTATATTATATTATATTATATTATAAATCCCTGGCTCCTAGAAAATATTGAAATCATCAGAAAATAATTAAAATGTAGAGTCGGAGGTTTCATTTTCGGATCTGTCAGCGGCTAAGCGAGTTTCTCTCTTGTTCGTCTTTTGTCAGCAGTTTCACTTTGGAGACGGAGTCACTTTCTTTCAGCTTCATGCTGTAGCCTCACACTTCCGGGCTGCCTTGCACTTCCACGCGTAGACATTTATATATTATATTATATTGACACAATGCTGCTATAGAGTTTTAATCAAATATTTTTAATCAATATATGATAATTTTTACAATTTAATATAAGCATATACTTAAATAAAGTTGTAACAATGGATTAATTAAAGCATAAGGAAAAGGACTGAAGGTAACTAAACAATTAACTAAACACGGCTTAAAGCTTGGACACGTGTGGCTTTTGCCTCATCTTGAGGAGCCACCAAGACAGTTGCTAATGTTAAAGTAGATGTGTAATGAACACCCCCTTAAAAAGTGAGAGCAAACTAGTGAGAAGGCCCACACTTCCCTATTGTAAAGCACTAAGATAAATGGGAAAACCCATAGGATACTATTAATGAAGCGATGTTTAGAATAAAGGAAGAATCAACATGTACAGTATATGAAGTTACTGGTGGCTGCAGTCAATTGGCTACAATGATAGAATTCCGCATGTTAAGAGTCACATGACATGATGTATTAGATAAGGTAACGGTAATAGGAAAGTATAAAAGGGAATGAATTGTTTTCTTGATTACTCACTCCATGGTCTAAGACATGTGTGCATATCTAGCTGCAAATAAAGAATCATTCTGCATTTTCATGTGGCCACCGAGAACTACTTCTTTGAACATAGAGGGAAATTTTATCTCCACAACAGTGCCAATGATTTCTCGCTCTTCGCATTGCTCCTTTAAGTAGTTTTGTATCCTTAAATAGATGGCTCATTGTTGCTGCACCAGTGAAAATTCTTATGTATCTTTGGCAGACTTGCCATTTTTATAGGGTCTCCTGCAGCTGGCAACTGAAGCTGCTCATTTATATGATAGAATGCCAGCTCTTTATGTTGGCGACTCATCCCCTGGCAGATGCAACTTGTTAGCGCTGTTATAGAGTCCTCCCTTCGAAGTCACTGACCCCAGTGACCACTTCCATCTCTTTGCAAATGGTGCACAAACTGTGGTCTTTATTTCCACTGTGGTTGTATTGCTGGTGACAAAGACACATCAGCAGGGGCTTTCATTCCTTCATTGTCAGATGGCATAGCAGAGATGTTGTGCCAAGATGCGGTATTTAATGCTTCACTTTTCCCCAATGATCTGTCCTTTAGAAGTGTGTAAGTGAAGTTCTTTTGTGAAGCTGCAGATGTATCTCTTGGCTATCTTTCTTCACTGAACTGATGCTGCAAACAGCATTACAGGTCCAGATCTCAACTTTGAGGCTCTCTCACAGATGGTTTGTAACACCCCTATGATCTTCCATGTTCTTTGCCTGTACAGTTTTACCATTGGCTCTGCTTGACACTGCTCACCTACAGCCAGTGGCAACCTGATCTGCTAAACTTTTCTCCAGGTCCAAAAAGCCCGAGGTTGTGCTGGTGAATGTGCACCTAGGACAAAAGTATTTAGCAGATGGTAAAGTGGTGGTAAAGCTGCAAAGGAAGCAGTCTCTCATCTGTCTTTCTTGCAGTACTGATGCTACAAACAGCAGTCCAGTTCCCCAATCTCAGTCTCAAAACTCTCCAGCAACTCCTCAGAAGAGTCCTGCAAATCCATTTCTGGTCTCCATGGCATTCTGTGCTTTGTCAAAGACAGAGTGTATGTCTTCTAATTGCACTTCTAAAACCAATGCATTGCAATGCTTCTGTGGTGCTTGCTGGCTGCAAGTGTGAGTGGATTCTTGAGCTCTTTCACATTGCTCTTTTAGGTAGTTCGCTATCTTTAGAAGAGCTGCTCACTCTTCCTGCACTACTTGGAATTCTGATGCAGTTTTAGCAGGCTTACCATTTTTATAGGCTCCCTTGCAGCTGGCATCTTGCATGATGGAACAGGATTTGCCCATTCTGTTGGCAAATCATCACCAGGTTGATGTAACTTGTCAGTGATGTCACAATATTATACAAACATGATGTACCTGACCACAATTTGTAGTGCCACAGCAAAGGGTCTGAAAACCTATATATAGAAGAGATTTCACTTTTTGATTTTTTAATACATTTGAAAACCTTTCTGAAAACTTGTTTTCACTTTGTCATTATCAGCTATTGTGTGTAAATTATATGGGCAAAAATGGCATATTTATCCATTTAAAACAAATTCTGCACACAATAAAGTGTGTGAAAAGTGAAAGGGTTTGAATACTTTCTGAATTCACTGTATATAATCTAGTCCAACAGTCCTTGCAATGTGCCTGGCAAAGTCAAATTAAATTAAAATGAAGAATTTTACCTTTTCAGTTTCTGACATACAGTATATCAATGTACAGGCGTGAGCTGATTTACAGCCAACCAAGTGGACACCATTCACATTTTCATTCATTGTTTCCTCTAACTTTATTTTTTCATTTTTTTTAACTAATGAGTGAGTGAGAATAATAGATGAGCTGGTACTTCCCTTTAATGACCAATTTCTTCAGTCCCACTAAACTTGCCAAACTTTCCCTGGGGAGTACTGATTAATCACTGTGAAGCACTAGGACATGAATGACAATCGCTTCCACAGTGGATGCTGCGCTAAGTGGTAGTTAAAAAGTGCTGCACAGCGCCCTGAAAAACAGACCGCTGAGCCTTGAATATTGGATAGTGAAAAGTATTCATATCAGTGACCCAACCAGGCCCTCAGAGTTGCAATAACCTGTGCACTTTGTTGCCAACATACAGCCAATTTGGCATAAGGTCAAATGGCTGGTCCCAAATGGAGCTGTTAGTTGGTGCATGATTGATAGATAGATAGATAGATAGATAGATAGATAGATAGATAGATAGATAGATAGATAGATACTTTATTAATCCCAAGGGGAAATTCACAATTGTATACATTTTTAAATACTGGATCTTCATGTTACCACAGACCTGTATGAAGAAGCAGCTGCAAACACGTTGATAACTGCAGCCTCTTTTCAAAACATGGCTGGTTGACAAAAAAGGAGAAAACACACCAATGAACCACAAAGCTGCAAAACACTGTTTAATAGCATCCCTCCTAAGAACGTCATTTGGATTTCTAGAAAAATGAGCCCACTTCATCCATGTTTTTAAATAATCACACACTGCTTGTCAAACACCGTGAGAGGCACAACAAGCACGCCTGCTTTAAACAGATTCAGCTTAATGCCAATGAGACCTGTTAACAGCAAATGTACCTGAGGAGTTCTCGTGATGGAGGCTTGAAATTTTCTTTTACCTGTGGTCATTGGAAGCAACAGTGCATCCTGTGGAATCTTGTTAATGATGGAAATTTTGAAGTAGAATTTTAATGATGTTTGGAAAAGAGAAATATGGTGGATTGCCATGCGAGGACCAGGGTGGCCACCCTAGTTGTGCCCCCCTTCATAAGGAATGGTCCTGGATATCAGGAGTGCAGTCCCCAATCTTGAGCTAGAGAACTAAGCACCAATGGAATGGAGGTGGTGAGCAATGGAGTGCAAGAACAAGAGAGTGAAGAGGTTAGAGGTGGCTTTGCAGATAGGGCAAGTACAGGTTGGTGTCGTCCTACGTCTTATTGGTTTGGAGGCGTCTTTGTCGCTGGCAGAATTGCGAAAACAAAGCATTTCAAAGTTTGAGGATGCAGGAAGAAGAAAATTCACGCATTCTTCATTCATTTTTTATGAGTCCTTCCGAATCAATTGCTATGCAATTATTGTTTTTATTTTGGATGCACAATTACTTTCAAAAATGCTGTTTTCAGAGAGTAATGAATCTTTTGTGTCTTATTTTAACATCTTGCTTTTCATGCTCGACAACATTTTAATAGTTCTGTTTTAAGGATGTGAAGTGTTGAAGCCTCGGAGGTTGTGGTGTCTGATGTCATTCAGTGTGTCCACATACATATGTACTGTATAATCAGGTTAAGAATAACACGGTTAAGGTGAAAACCCGGTTTCGTAATATTCTGCATTTACATGTGCAACTAATCTTCTGCAGTACTCCTTTGAAAAAAACACCCCAATGTCATTAAACTGTGCTTAATGAGTTAAATGTCATCATCAGCTACCGTGAATTCGAAAATAAGCATGACGCCTATGATAATTTTCTTGTGTTTTATAAATATGTTCAGTCAAATTGTTCATTCTTTTCTGCTTGGGTGGCCATTCAGCCCTGGCAAAGGACCTGGGGCCTCATGCATAACGCCGTGCGTAGAACTCACACTATAACATGACGTAAGCACAAAAGCCGAAATGTGCATACGCACAGAAAAATCTAGATGCAGGAATCTGTGCGTACTCTAACTTCCATGTTCTTCCGCTCCATAAATCCCGGTCAGCGTGAAAAGTAACGCTCGTGCAAGCGCGTGCTGTCCTGCCCAAACTCCTCCCAGAATTATGCCTCTTTGAATATGCAAATCAATATAAATAGCCCTTAAGCTCAGCATTCTGTGAAAGGACAATGGGAAAAGCACGGGGGAAAATATAAGAATTTCAGCGAATACCAAGTGGAGACAAAGGAAAAACATACAATTTGTTGGTTTAAACAGTGGTATAAACAACAAAAGGAAGCTGATCGCCTGAAATAGTCACACAGTTCCCAAAATGAAAAAGTTGAGTTGTAGCCCACCGTCTGAGTGTCATATGAAAGCTTATTAGAGAGAAAAAAAAGGCACACAGTAGGAAAAAAGCATGAAATGTCAACTTCAATCTCGAAATTTCCACTTTAAATACGTAGTTTATTTTGTCATTGAAGTAGAACATCATAAACTTCATCTTAAAATCGTTTAATTAACCAGTTTCTTAAATCACATCATAATTAAAGTAGCATGTTAAATGCTTTGTTTTGTATTTGATCTTTTGCTCTATGTGTGTGAATCACTGCGTGCTTCCGCTTTCTCTTTCTCCGACAGGACACGGAATCCATTACATTTGTGATATTACAGCTCTCTGAATAAAATGAAAATACTGAGATGTATACGTGATATCTTTTTCATGATGATAGGAGTTAAAGCACATTACTAAACAGGGGAATACGGTGCGTGATTGTGCACGACCTTCGATGAAATTATTGTAGCAGTATTGTCTCTTTCAAACGTACTAATCTCTAATTCCTGTCCTTACTTTTCTTTCTCCAGATACCCAATCGCCACACAATCAGCTCTGTAATAGACGTTAAACCATCTGTAAGCTTACAACGACGATTCTTGAAAACTTTTAAGGAACATTGAAATATCTTTGTAGTACAAGTTTAATTATTCTATCCATCTATCCTTCCAGTGTCGCGTCAGCCCCAGAAAGAATAGAGCACAAGGTAGGATCAATCCGTGAACTAGCTAGCGCAGCGGAACCGTGTCCTCACATGTTTAATTATTAACAATACAGATTATTTAAATGAAGTTAAAGTTTTATCTAAATAATATAATCAACATATTTTGCTGCATTTCATCTTAAAAATGATATCGTCATCTTATGTAAATAATAAAGCTTTATAAAGTAGCGCAGGTTGTGCAATATTATAACTGTAGTGCAAGTTTACAGTGGGGTAATTGTACTTATAAGTACAAACAGTTCTACAAGGAGCAGTTGATTGAGTGTGTTTATAGTTCTTGGGATGAAACTGTTTCTGAACCGCGAGGTCCGTACAGGAAAGGCTTTGAAACGTTTTGCCGTGGCTGAGGCAGTGTGGGCTTGATGCTGTATACTGATAATTCTTTTTCCGATCAGCAGCTGCTGTGATTCCCCACTCATATACAGTGATATAAATACTCCGAGTGGTGCAGTGAGAGTAATATGGAAAAAGATGATCCGCTGTGGCAACCCTTAAAGGGAGCAGCTGAAAGAAGAAAAAAAAGGTGCAAAGAGAGTAACAACGCTAAAGCAGTTATGGTATTTGGAATACTGTGGCTATTCCCTGGACCATTATATTGTTACAGGTTAATTACAATCTGATGCATTATACTAATAAAAAATATGCAATTAATTTAAGTGTATTTAAAAAGCCGTGTCAGGAAAATAAAGGATAACCACACAGGAACAATAGCACTGCTTTGACGCTGGGTGCTGCCAGTCTGCAAAACCGAGCGGAGAACTTGCGTACGACAGGGTATGAGGTACTGTGGAAAAGTGCTTGGCTTTACGCCAAGTGTAGGTTTTATACATCGCGATTTGAACGTGGAAACATTCTTATGCAACATTTCTGTGCGTACGCACCGTTTATGTATGAGGCCCCTGGCGTGTCTGCTTCTTGCCGTAAACCTCACAGGTATTTTTAGAAGAATAAGATAAGCATTGTGATAGGTTACTCATTACTTTAAAAAGTAATTGGACAACATAACGTACATTACTTTTAACATGTTACCCTACTGCTCTTGAGATTGTGTTGCTAAGGTTAGTGGTGTACATTTCGCTCATTAACACAATATTAGCGATATCAGAAATGATAAGAAAGATTATTTTGGCTAGTAGAAGGATTAATGTGATCGCCCAAACATTTGCCTCTGTAAATTTATTTTATGGACAATTCAACCCATGGCAGCTGAAAGAGAGAGAGATGAAGACAGCAAGTTAAGAGAGCAGGACATACTGAATTTTTTGAAATAACCAACCAATCCAACACTTATTAAAAATTATAACCTCAAGAACAGAGACCGATTCATTGCTTTCAACTGCTCCATTGACTGTGCCAGCCTCACCTCGGGCTTCCAAAAAACACACAGGTGCAGTCCTTCTAGATGCACTGGTTTGAACTCCCTGACTTCCAGGGCTTTTTTTTTACCTTGCCATTTTGCATACTGATTTACTAATAGGAGTCTCCATTTAGTTGGCAATAATTTTCTTAGCTTAAAACTTTTTATTTCTAAACCAATTCTCCTTCATTCCTGATTTTAGTTTACAGTGTGATTCTTCATCACACATGATCAGTATATTTAATTTAATGAGCAATCATTCATTTAGCCTGGAGCATTTCACATTTTATCAGAGTCATCTGAGAAATGTTTTAGTACACCAACCACAGCCATCCATTATTGTAGGTGCTTAGTTCACTTTAGGGTGATTGGGGCCAGAATCTGTCCCATCCACATCAGATGTAAGGCTAGCACCAGCTTGTTACAGGACATATTTACACACACATAGTTATTAGTGCTGAGCCAATATATAGTCAAAAATTGAAAAAAAAATCCAGCTGCTATTGACACTTCAAAAGAAAAGAGTAAGATAAAATGTGAGAAAATGACCAAGAGATGGACAAGCTTCAAAGAAACTAATAGAAATATTAGTCAATGGACAAGCCAGGGTAAAAACCGCCAGAAGAATCTGTCAGAACTAAACTTTAAAACCAGAAATGCTAAACAAAATAGTAGTCAAAATAAATGTAGCAGAAATTCCTAACTAAAGTTATGGATAGATCATTTGTCCCTCACTCCCAACTAGAAGTTGAAATAATTTAGTCCAATCCTATGTTTGGATATTTGAACCTATTGCAGCCATCTCATATAGGTGGGAAGTGATGACATAATGCATCAGTTGTCTGTAATAAATATGGCCACAGCCATGCAAAGATTTACAAAAAATTATGCTATAGTCAATGAAGAAAAGGGTGTGGCCAGAACAGGTCCAAGAGGCTTACAGATTCTTCATATCAATAAGCATGTCTTGAGATGAAGGACAAAACTGGAGTACCCTTAGATAAATGTATGGAGATGTGGAAAAAAAGGGCAAATTATATTCCCAGACCAAAAGCTGAACTCAAAAATCACGGTGAACCAGCAACACTGATGACTGTACGATAGTGTCTCTGACCCACCTACATGTACAGTGCCCTGCATAATGTTTGGGACAAAGACACTTTTTCTTGATTTACCCCTCTGCTTACTAATCGAACAATTCAGATGTGATTAGAGAGCACATTTCAGACTTTCATCACCAGGGGCCTCATGCATAACGCCGTGTGTAGAATTCACACTAAAACATGGTGTAAGGACAAAAGCGGAAATGTGCACATGCACAAAAAAATCCAGATGCATAAATCTGTGCATTTGCCAACTACCATGTTCTTCCACTCCATAAATCCCGGTCAGTGTGAAAAGTAATGCATGTGACATCGAGTGTCAAGCTCGAAATGTCAACTTTAATCTCAACATTTCCACTTTAATCACATAGTTTATTTTGTCAATAAAGTAGAACATCATAAACTTCATCTTTAAATCGTTTAATTTACTAGTTTCTCAAATCCCATCGTAACTATAGTAGCATTCTTTGTTTTCTATGTGTTCTTCTATGTGCTCTATGTGTGTGAATCACTACGTGCTTATTAAATGGTCTTTCTCTTCCTCTGACTAGACACAGAATCCATTACATTTGTGATACGACAGCGCTCTGAATAATTAAAATTACTGAGATGCATGCTTGATATCATTTTCATGATGATAGGAGTTAGAGCATGTTATTACACATGGGAACATGGTGGCACAGTGATAGTGACGAGCTGGCGCCCTGTCCATAGACTGCCTCATGCAAGATGCTTGCTGCGCCGTGCGCGACCTTCGATAAAATCATTTATTGCAGCAGTACTGTCTCTTTCAAACGTACTAACTCCCAATTCCCGTCCTTCCTTTTCTTTCTCCATGTACCCAATCGCCACACAATCAGCTCTGTAATAGATGTTAAGCCATCTGTAAGCTTAGAATGCCAATTATTCAAAATTTTTAAGGAACATTGAAATATTTTTGTAGTACATGTTTAATTATTCTATCCATCTATCCTTCCAGGGTCGCGCCAGCACCAGCAAGAATACAGCGCGAGGCAGGAACAATCCCTGAACGGGGCGCCAGCTCCTTGCTAACGCTGCAACACTGTGTCCTCACGTTTAATTATTAACAATATAGATTATTTAAATGATGTTAACATTTTATCTGTATATTGTTATAAACATATTTTGCTGCATTGTATCTTAAAAATGATATTGTCATCATATGTAAAGACACGCTTTATAAAGTGGCTCAGATTGTGCAATATTATAACTTTATCACAAGTTTACAGTGAAGTAATTGTACTAATAAGCACAAACATTTCTACAAGGAGCACTTGATGGACTGATTGAGTGCATTTAAAGTTCTTGGGATGAAACTGTTTCTGAACCACAAGGAAAGGCTCTGAATTGTTTGCCTTTGAGAGCAGTTCAATAGACAGCATGGCTGAGGCAGCATGTGCTTGATGCTGCATACCAATAATTCTCTTTCCGATCAGATTGCACACTCAGATACAGTGGGATAAATAGTCTGAGTGGTGCATTGAGAGGAACAATGCTAAAGCAGCTATGGTATTTGGAATAATTTGGCCATTAAATTGTTACAGGTTAATTGCAATCAAATGCCTTAAACTAAAAAACAATATGTTGTTAATTTCAGCGTATTTGATAAAGCCGCATCAGGGATGTGGATCTATAAAAGAAAGGGAAACCACACTGGAACAAAAGCACTGCTTTGACGCTGGGTGCTGCCAGTTTGCAAACCTGCGTACGTCAGGCATTTAGCTAGATTGAAAATGTGCGTGGCTTTATGCCAAGTTTAGGTTTTATACATCGTGATTTGAGCGTGGAAACGGGAGTACGCAACATTTTTGTGCGTACGCACTGTTTATTCATGAGGCCCCAGGTGTTCAGGATCTTCTCTGGTGATGCTCTGCTAAGCCTCTAATGGCGTCATCTTCAGCTCCTGCCTGTTTCAGGGTCTTCTCCCCTTAAGTTTTCTCTCAGCATATGGAATGCATATTCAGTTGGATTTAAATTTGGTGACTGGCTTGGAAATTCAAGAACTTTCCATTTTTTAGCTTTGAAAAACTCCTGTGTTGCCTCAGCAGAATGTTTGGGCTCATTATTTTGTTGTTGGATGAAATATCATCCAATAAGTTTGGAGACATTTAATGGAACTTCAGCGGATTAGATGTTTCTGCATACCTCAGAATTCATTGTGCCACTGGCGTCAGCAGTTACATCATCAATGAAGATAAGTGTGCTAGTACCTGTGGTGGCCTTACATGCTCAAGTCATAACACCCCCACCACCATGTTTAACAGATGAGGTGGTATACTTTGGATCTTTTTTGGAGTTTTCATCTCCACACATTGATCTTGTCATCACTTTGATACAGGTTCATCTTTGTCTTCTCTGTCCAGAATTGTGCAGGCACTTTTACAGTAAGTACATTTTCACAAACACTAATCTGGCCATCCTGTTTTTGTGGCTAACTAGTAGTTTGCATCTTGCAGTGTGGCCTCGTTATTTCTGTTCATGGTGTTCTCTGAGGACAGTCGACAATGGCACACACACACACACACACACACACACACACACACACACACACACACACACACACACACACACACACACACACACACACAGACATCTGCCTCCTGAAGACTGTTTTTGATCTGTTGGATGGACATTTAGGGCTTTTTCTTAACATAGTGAGGATTCTTCTGTCATCAGCATTGGAGGTCTTCCTTGGCCAACCAGTCCCTTTGAGATTATGGAGCTCACCAGTGTGTTCTTTCATCTTAATCATATTCCAGACAGCTGATTTAGGTCATGCTAAGGTTTTATTGTTGTCTCTAATGGTGTTATTCTCGTTTGTCAGCCTCAGAATGGTTTCTTTGAGTTTCACTGTCACAGCTTTTGTTCTCATGTTGAACAATGGCAACTATAGACTTCAAAGGGTAGAAGCAGGCTGAGGTATCTTATAGCTGCACTAATGAAGCAATGAAACACACCTCAATTATCACAAACACCTGTGGCACTAGTTGTCCTAAACATTGTGCTGCCCAGAATAGGGAGGACCATGCGTAAAAAATGTCATTTCCAGATGATGCGACTGAAATGTATGCAAATACCCTTAAATTAAAGTCTGTAATGTGCACTTTAATCATGTGTGAATTGTTAGATTTGTAATTTTAAACTGTGGCTGAGAGGGATAAATCAAGGAAAAATGTGTCTTTGACCCAAACATTATCAAGGGCACTGTACTTAGAGAAAATAGTATTTTTAAGAGTGGCCTCAAACTTCTTTCTCATATCTTTGAAAACCACCTTGGGGAATTTGCAGTTCTCTCAGTTTGCTGATATCAAGTGAATAATAGTATCCTTTATATACTTATAGAAACTGACTGCTTTTTAAAAGTAGTGAATTTTAATAGTGCACTTCTAAGATAATTTCCAAGGTATGGAGTTATTATCAAGTGGTCATGTGCAAGCTAGAACCCTATCAGTAATGCACATTATTTGTTTTTCTGAATGGTCCAGCTTTATCTTTAGGTCATTGCCCTTATCAAATTGTATGCACAATACTGGTGGCAAATTCTTTATGGTGCTTACATCTGAGTGGCAGGAAATTGTTCTATTATTAACTGTCTAGTAAGTTCAATTTTTCAAAGATTCATATAAAAACACTTTTTTTGTAGTGTTTTTACTCTATAGCACATACAATCGACTTTACATAGTGTACACTGTCAGATTAGAAACTAAGCAGGTGAATTGTGATCATAAATTTACTATGAACTGCTATCTCACCTTTGAGTACCATATTTACATCATGTAATTTCCAATTTAAGAAGAAAGAATCATTGTATGCAGATGTAGCAGTCCCCAAGGTATACAGTAAACTGATCATAAAAAAATTGAAGGAAAGAATATAAGTAAGTTATGTGGAAGATAGTATAAGAGATAGATAGATAGATAGATAGATAGATAGATAGATAGATAGATAGATAGATAGATAGATAGATAGAACTTTATTTTTCCCAAGAAGGGAATTTGACTTTGTAATTTTTTATTTCTTTAGTAAATGAAATAAGGGTAATTATTTGCGCTTGAAAGTTGCAGAGTGTTATATTTTTCGTTTGTGTATTTCACCCTGTTGCATTTTGCAGATTCAAAAGGATTTTGTTCACCAAACAAGCCATACTGCACCATGATGAAAAGCAAGGAAAGTATGGGAATGCAATATTTTTTTTTCTGACAAATTAAAATCTCTTTAGTTTAAAGAGCTGTGGGTATTGACGTCAAAAGGAAACAAAAATCAAAGACTGGCATGCTTTCAGGGGCTGGAGTTGTTTATTCTATCCCATGGTGGCCAAATCCAGCCTTAACTCCATTATTTGGAAAATGTATTGCTAGAAATGCTCTACAGTTTCTTTAGAGATGAAACTAAATATGGTCACGAAGAGCATGCTGATGAAGGTTGTTTGTGGGGGACAAATTTAACAAATTTGTTAAAGGAAGAACCTGAAACAGAACAGACATTTAAATTCTTTCTTCATTTTGATATTTTGCATATAGATGTGAAACTTTTTAAAATAACAGAACATATAAACACACTTTTTTGTATTTAGGTACAGTCAGTTCCATCAAGAAATGCATACATCCTACTAAAAGATTATTTTTAAGTGTAACATTAAAATTGATAGTCATCTGTACTAAAACAATACTAAAACCAATTGAACAATGTAATCAAACACAAGAGACCTGCACGTATTTGCAGTTAACATTCTAGTATAAACACCCCTTGACAGACACTGTGTGTTAAATCTGTGACTTTCTTGAAAATCTCACTTAGCTACTTCTACTGCACATGTGACCCAGGAAATGCAACCTGTGATATCCCTGACAGCCGATACGCCTACATCCGAAAGGAGCTCTTTCATTTTAATGATGACAAGGGCACAACAAGAGTATAAAAATGTCAAACACATGCCAGCACGTTCAGGTATAGTAGGTCAATATGATTAGTTAATTTGTATTTCTCTATACCTATTAATCCAGTTTCATATCTCATTTATCTTAATTAAAGATGAGGGTTACATTTCTACTAACAATGTGAGTCTATAGCCTGACAAGCATTTAATTAAAGAAACTTGTCTGAGGCTACTGGGAGAAAACCAAACATGTTCAAACATGAAGAAGATATGGAAACTAAAGGAAGGCGGTTATTTCAGTGAGGAAGAGCTCTGCACTTATCTGCACTAGTGAGTTTACAAATAATGCTGAAAGCTATTATATCAATAAATCTTAAAATCAGGTGAACAGTCTCTTAAACTTATTTTTATTTCCCTAAAATCAATATGTCAAACTATCCAACGACTATTTAACCTGCTTTTTCCATGAATCAATCAAGAAAAGCCTACCTAAGCTGGAGCAGAACAGTCAATGAACTGTGTACACACCATTTACGGGCACTTCAGTCTCTTAATTTTGTTAATAAAATATACTGAATTAATTGGGCATTGCAACTGATCCTGCGTTACTCTGTATTTTTGTCATATTTTTGTCTTTATGTTTATCATCTAAAAGCATTTAAACTGTTGTTCAGGTGCCCTGCGAGGAAATGTAAACTGGCACCAAATCCAGGGATGATTTTTGCCTTCTTTTTAATGATATCAAATTGACTCTTGTCCCTAACAACTCTGTTTTGAAATAAGCAGGTTTGAAACATGAATGGATGACTGAAAATTCCTGTCAGTGTTTTACATAAAAATACCACTAGGCTGAGCTCCAAAACAAAAAACAAATTATAGAGGGTAAATGATAAGCATAGTTATGAGTGTTCATTTATAATAACAAAATAATATACTTAATGCATATTATATTATATTATATTATCCATCCATCCACCCATTATCCAACCCGCTATATCCTAACTACAGGGTCACGGGGGTCTGCTGGAGCCAATCCCAGCCAACACAGGGTGCAAGGCAGGAAACAAACCCAGGGCAGGGCCAGCCAGCCCACCGCAGTATATTATATTATATTATATTATATTATATTATATTATATTATATTATATTATATTATATTATACCAGAAATGGCGCGCTGCACGATAACGTGCATGCAGTGAATACACTTGACTTGAGCATTCCTAGTTTTCATCCTCTTTCTCTGTACATTTAGCATTCGTTTGCTCAGAGGTTGATGCGCTTGTTTCTTCTTGAGCAGCTCTTCTTTTCTCCACCCTTGCAGCCCACTTCTTCTTTTCTTTCGTTGGCATCTTTTCACGTTAAAACTGATTAAGTCAGTGTTTGTATTGCAATTATTTAGTATGTTTTCCTTTATTTTTCACTTAAGCTGGCACTTAAGTCTTTCACCTATCTCAAGAACGATTTAAGATATGAAAAGGTAGGTGAAGTGACGGCAAAGGTGGTAGGAAATGAGAACGGCGCTAGCAAGCATGTGCCACACGGTCGCCCTGCTGGCCACTGCAGAAAGTTGATTCTAAAATAAAATAAAATAAAAATAAAAAGAGGAATAACCTTGGAGGTCAATAATCACCCTGAAAGTGGATAGCAGGCATCATGTAGTATATTTGTACCAAATTTCAGGTCAAAAGTTCAAACGGATGGTGAGCTAAAGGTGATTTAAAATCCTGGACAGACAAAATGGGTCTGCTTTATATAACAATATTATATTATACTAACTGTGTAATCCTGTGCTGTAAAAAGCCTGGGGTCCTAGAAAGTATTGAAACTGTCAGAAAAAAATTGAAATGTAGAGATGTCAGGTAATTGAAAGGAACTACTCTGGGCATCTCTCTCCAGGGAGGACTCGTTATGCTGACGTGCTCGCCTTGCTTGTTTTAGTTGCGGGAGGAAAAGTAGAAGGGATACCGTTTTACCGATGTTAGCGGCTAAGCAACTTTATCTTTCTTCGGAGGTTTCGTTTTGCTGACGTGCTGGCCTCACATGTGTTATTAGAGGCTAGGAGAGTTTTCTGTTTCCTCATTTGGCGGAGCCCTTACCCCAACTCCACCTCTCATTTCTGGGACAGACAGACAGACACATACACTTCCAAGCGTAGACATTTATATATTATATCATATTACTGAAACACACAGAGCAATGGTTCTAAAATAAAATGCAAATTAAAATCCAAGTTTGTAGATAAGATTGACACTATTTTCTAAATAGTTACTTCTTTCAATTCTGTTAGTAGTTATGATCTACTAGCTGTGTTACAATGGGCCTCAATTATGCTCTTTTTGGTTAATTGGATGTACAGAAGTACTATATAAATAAATAAATAAATACTGTTCTGTATGCAATATGCATATTTTTTTAACTGGGGCTAATATTATTAGTTAACTTGTGCTGCTTACTGCGGTGGGCTGGCACCCTACCCGGGGTTTGTTTCCTACCTTGCGCCCAGTGTTGGCTGGGATTGGCTCCTGCACACCCCCATGACCCTGTAGTTAGGATATAGCGGGTTGGATAATGGATGGATAGATGCTGCTTACTGTTCAACATGCCACATACAGGTTAGTTCTTGATTGTGTTGGTGTGAAAGTGATTTTAGTAGAACAACGTATTAAAGGACATCACCAATAGTGGGATTCGGTAATGTTGCAAAGGTCATTTAAAGATGATTTATTCAAAGCTAAAAACTTCTAAAAATCTCGACTCTCCATTGGCATCAAACCCTAAAATGAGTACTGCTTCATTATACACTGGATTTGAATTAAATATCTGCTAACATAAAACAATTTACTAATTACTTATACTTTACAAAGCACCATCCTGTTCTCTTATCACATCGTGATAAACAGCATTTCCATCAGCTATACAAAAAAATTGCAATTCATTCTGTTCAGTCATGGCTTGACTCCATCATTTAATTTGCTGTGTTTTATTTTTTTTCATTTATTTTTTTCTTTGTTTATTTAAATTTAACTTAACACTGATCATTTATTGTTATTGTGAACTTAATGATTATAGGCATGTGGACAACTGCTTTGGCATTTTCAAAAAATGCAAGATTATTCACTGCTAAAAAATGTAGTGTAATCAGTTAATCTCAGATTTATTATCACATATGGTGGGGACAGTAAAATGGACAACCATTGTAAGGTTGCCTAAAACTCACTTCATAAATTGTGTCAAATGTAACATCACAATAAGTAATGATAAGCAAAATAGCTGAGCTTCCTTTAGAATATGTTATGGTTCATGTGCAAGTCTGCAATAACAGTATTTACTAAAAAAAAAGTATTTGAGTTTTGGAGTCTCTAAGTTTAATTGAGAGAGAAAGTGTTAGAAAGAAAAAAAGTAAGTATGATAGCTGCTTCAGGATTTGGCAACACATTTCTCAGAAAAGTGTCCGGATTAAAATAAATGAGGGAAAAGTGTATTTAGTAAATGCAACATGTCTAAATGCAATTCAAAATTGGATAAAAAAATGTACTGGAAAATAAACACTGTAATGCAGAGAGACAATGAATTTGTTATTTCAAAGTGGTTGAGAAAAAAATACAGCAGTTGCTACCCTTGATTATATGCAAAATTTGATAATATATGTGAGCACTGATAAAATGATCTGGCGCAGCACACGGGCTGATGGGAATTGTAGTCCCTACGTCAGTATTTTCCACAAGGTTTCAGATGAGATGAGGGGTGGATGTTACTGGATCAATTGCATGAAACTGATTATACTCACAGCCCCAATGCCCGGCAAGCACTTGAGCTTTATAGCGTGCTTGCTAAATGTGACTTTTTCAAGCTTTGATGAACTTTGCTCCTTTCACTTCACTTCTGCAGATGGCCTTCATTTGTATAAACCAGCATGAACATTAATAAGTCATTTTGAAAATGAACAAATTGAGAATGAGGCCATAAGCTGCAAAAATGGTGGAAATGAGTAACAACCTGGTGGATAAGCTGTAGTTGTTAGACCAAGAAAATGTAATCTCCCACTGCAGACGTATCAGTAAAGTACATTATCTGAGCAGTGCAACGTAACTTATCACTTATTATAGAAACATACACTGAATGTTTGTGAGGCTTCCACAGTTTAAAGGAAATGGAGAGCTTGTGTATAAAATGTTCAGCTTTAAATATCCTTAATGACTACAGTCTTCTGCTAAGAAGATCAACATCTACAGAGACAAATATTGAGAAGGCCACTAGCAGACATGGAAACTGCCAGACTACAGCAAGTAGCACAATGCTATGGGAGTAGCTCGTAAATTTGCACTCAGTTCCAAACAGCAACAGAAACAGTCCCATATTTTGACTTTGACTAGAAATAAGTACAGGTTATGGCACGAGAAGGTAAGCAGTATTTCTATGTCTGTGTGAGTGTGGGTTTGGCGCCCTGGTCAGGTTCGGTTTCTATCGTGAACTTGATGCATTTCCTCTTAATCCTAAAATTAGATTAAGCAGATTTGGTAATTGGAGCAGCCCATTTTGTAGCACACAATTGCATTTGCAATCTCTAATCTGAACATCTAAACTTTCATCTGACCTGAAACTCTGCCCTTCCTTCTTCCTTTTTCTTTTTAATGCACCCATTTTTAAGTTGATTCCCACTTCTTTCAGTAGGAAATTCCCCCAATTTCTGCCTGGTGATTTTTCACACATTGTGCATATACTGAGCACCCTCTTTCTTCTATGAATACGTATATCATCATCACTTTTTTTGAATGCACCTTCTAAAATCCAACTAGCTGTTCTCTTATTTGAGTGTCTCCTTTTTTTCAAGAGCACTCTCATTTCTTAAAATACTTTTTAGCACATCTGCACTAGAGGATCATTGTGCTGTACATAATGATATACATAATTATGAGGATGGTATTTGCCATCAAGGCATGACATTTCAAGTCCAGGAAATTTTAGGAAGGTGCTGGGAGAACACCTAATTAGAGGCCGCAGATTGAAGAAGCCTGTAATATGAGGTAAATGCTCCCAATCAATTAATGTAAAAGGAAGTCTTACCTTATTGTTAATGCTTTGGATTAACTGCTGTAGAAATGCTTCCTCATTCAGCTCTTCAACTGGCACCTGCTGGAGAGGGTTTACTTGGCCACCTGTCACAGAGCTGAAAGCCTGGAATAGATTCTGATCATTCTGAAGCAGATCTGAAGGCCTTCCTATACCTCTCCCAAAAGACTGCTCTTTATCAGCAAAGACCATCTGTGATGCAGCATCCTGGAGCCATTGGTTGGACTGGCTTTTCTGACTGTAAAGAAAATTAGATTGGAATTATGCACCTGCAATGTGAAGTCATTATGTTGAGCCTACCTCATTCCCAAGATCAATTTCAGAATGTTAGTGTTTCTGGAAATTTCTAAAATCATTCTAATTTCAAAGTTTTAAAAACCCTTTCAGTTTCAAAGGAAATTGGACTCAAAGAGGACCAAGGAATTGTGAACTATTAAGAAACACATAAAACCATTTGACAAGCAATGGTTAATTACTTACTCAGATTTGGAATGTGCTGCTTTTGATCCAACATTCTTGCTAGGAGCAGTGAATCGGAAGTCTTCAGATTTTTCTATTCCTGTAATGATATCAGATTACATTTATTATGTATTCCTATACTTTCTAATTAAGTTGTTACATGAATGACGGGTTGCTTTACTTAATTTGGCTAGTGTCTTTCTATCTGTCTGCAGCTCTGTCTTTTTCTTTGTGGTTTAGTGGCTAATGTTGTAATTTTCATCCATTAATTATTTTTGCTAATAAACTACTCCAGTTCAGGATTGCATGGAGGTGAATCTTATCATGGCATCACGAGATACAAAAAGGAAACCGATCCTGGTTGAGACTCCAGTTCATCACGAGACACATTGATTCACTGATAATGGGCCAATTTAGTTTTTCAGCAAATAAAAAATATTCATTGTTGTCTTCCCAGCAAAGCGTATTGAACCATTAAAACTTTTTACTTTTACTTGCAACATATTGTAGCAGGAAGGATAAAAAAATAGAAAGCTGCATAACAGTTGTGATACAAACCGGGGTGACAGTGAGCCCCAGACACCCAAACAAGAACTCACAGTGAATGTCGGGTTCAAATAATGTGACAAAATAGTACCAAAAAATAGGCTACTCTCTCCAAGACACAAAATCTCTCTCCCTTCCAACAATTACCACTGCACTGCCCACCTCCAGTTTTAGTGTTGTCTCTCTTCCTCCTAGGTCTGACTCGCCTTTTATAACAGACCCGGGAGTACTTCCAGTGCCAGGGTGATTGCCCAACGGAAGCACTTCCGGGTCACAAAGAAGTCCATTATGATAGGGAGCTTGTCCTCCTACAGCGCCGTCTTACGGCACCCAGTGACCCCTGCAGGGCTTTTCTGCCAGACCACATCTCCCGGCATGACCTGCTGGCTTCCCCCTGGGGACTGATATCTGGGGCTGCTGCCACCTAGCATGCTGGGGGAGGAAAAAGCCCCCAGCGACATTTTCATTCTTCAATGGGCTGTCCGACCCTCTGTTCTGGTCATCACTTCTGGGTCTCATTCTTCTCTCTTCGTTGGTCGAGATGCCTGTCTGCCTTTTAGGGGCTTCCTGTCCGGGTAAGGAACTATCCTCTTCATAAAGCCACTAGCATCATGGCTGATCCCCAGCACCCCTCCCACCAAATGTTTACTCCTCTTCCATCTGGAAGACGAATCTGCAGCATCAGGAGCAGGTCTGCTAGATTGTGCAATATTTTCTTTCCTCAAGCAGTCCGGCGCCTGAACACCATGCTGTCCTCCTCCACACTGGACTCTTTACTCCTTACCCTCTCTGGATTACATAGCACTACATAACACTGAATATTTTTTCTTTTTTTTTTTTTATCATAGTTATATATATATATATATATCTTGTGTTTTGCACCTTTTGACTCTGGAGGATGATATTTCGTCCTACTGTGTACTGTAAGTATATTGTTAGGATGACAATAAAGCTTTACTTGACTTGACTTGGCTACAATGCTGATCCAGCCCTTACAGTACCTATACAGTATTTACTCAAGTTTGGTCCCAGAGGGCAACAGTGGCTGCAGGTTTTTAAATTAGAAGATAATTCTTACCGCTGAAAGGAAATTCTTGAATTTTAGTTAACTCTTAAAATTTGCAACCCTTCTTTTAACTTTAAGCAGCTACATTCACTGTTTTGCTTCTTATTTTCAGCTGCCACTTAAGAATGAGATATGAATGGCAGAGAAGTCAGAGGTTCAACATCCCACTTGGTTCCATTTATATCAATGTGTGCTCATCATGAAGTATTTGTTTTCATGAATATTTGCAAAGAAACATTAAAGTAAAAGGAGTAGGTAGATATAAGGGCAAACACAGGTCTTCATAAAATACAATGTTTATTCTCACAAGTTCTCTATTACATTGTGAAGCTCTGAAGAGTGTAAAAGGCATAAAGAATTTGTCAGTAACACAAGGAAATCCTAGCGAACAAAGTCCCAATGCAGAATCCAAGGTGCAGTCAAAAAACAGAGCGCAAGATCAAATATCCAAAAAATCACAGGCACAGAAAAATCACAATACCTGTGATTACTAAAGGAAGCAATTAAGGTTAGTGGATTTTAACAAGTGACTTAACTAAAATGAAATTTTAAAACTGTTTTCTTCAGCAGGTAGAGCTGGCTTCTAATTTAAAAACTGGGTTAGAACAGAAACCTGCAGCCACTGTGAGCACTCTGCAACCAAACTTGAGTAAATACACTCCAAACACCCTAATGGAGCATTTAAAATGAACTAACAGGAATTGTGAAAGAGAGCAGGTCTGGCAGGAATTGGCAGACCACCCACAAAACACAAGGAACATAACACAGGCTTAGCTACAGATACATAAAATGTAAAAAACAAATACTAAAACATGAAGAATAACAAATGCAAATAAATAAAAAATGTACAATAAAGACTCAAAACAAACTTTAGTACCTCAGCCAGGTGAATATAACAGAAAGACATACAATTATTAATCTGCTGCTCTCTGCAAATCATAGAACAATATTATCAGAAAAGTAAGATATAAGAATCACCAGACATGGCAGAATGAAACCTAAAAATTAAATAAGAAGTTCTGTTTTCTGCAAAGACTTAGGAAATATGGTTAGAACAAAGACCTGTAGCCAATGGGGCCATCCAGAACTGAACTAAAGGAGCCCTTACTTTATTCCTTGGGTGATCTTAACAAGGATCTCCTAATGAAAGTCCATACAGCAGCGGTACTGTGGTTAGCTTTGCTGGCTAACAGAGCTAATTGTGCTGGGCTTGAATCCCAATCTAGGTTATTGTCTACACTGTGATTTTGCCAGATACTCCTGATTCCCTACCACATCCCCAAAGACATGCAGACTGGGTTAAGTGGAGATTCAAAACTGATGTGAATGCTGATGTGTGTGAGTGGGCCAAGCAATGGACTGCTGCCTCATTAATGGCTAATGGCTTTTTCCATCTTATACTTGGTGATGCCAGGACAGGCTGTGTTTGAGAATCTTATGTTAACGTATATATATTGTATTTGAGTTTCTATAGGGATAACTGGGAGGAAAACCTGACGTTCTTGAGTAATAACTCAAATGTTGGTGACAAATGCAAAAAGAGAAGAAAAATTCAAAATGCATTCTTTACTAACAAGGGCAAAGTGTAGGAAAACCAAAAATTAAAGGGTAATGAAAAAAAGAAATAAAACATCAAGCATTACATCTGAAAGGCAATCCAACCACACCCTGCCTGCAGCACTTACAATGTGATGCTCACTTGTACCTGATAACCGAACATTTGTCTTCTTGCTCCTCAGACGGAATTCAGTGCATAATTAAGTAATTACATAGCCATCTGTTCTGTTTGAGTTACAGTATAATTAAGATTTTCTACATACTGCACAGTTCCCGAAGTTTCTAATTTACATATCTAAAGTTGTTTGTTTTTGTATGCAGAAATTTTCTTTAATTGCAGTTTGTGAGAATGCTAAGCATTGAAGTAATGGAAATTGTTTAGAGATGTAGAAACTGATTCTGTGAGCTAAGCTAAATGCAGAAATGTTCTCTGGAAGATGACAGGTGACCAAATCAGAGCAAGAATAAGGAAGGACATAATCGATCCCATCAGTACAGAGTAATGGGGATTGTGGAAGAGAGGTGAAAAATAGAGTGAAGGAAAGGTGGAATGGGTGGAGAAGAGTGTTAGGAGTGATTTGTGACAGACGGATATCAGCAAGAGTGAAAGGGAAGGTCTACAGGACGGTAGTGAGACCAGCTATGTTAAATGGGTTGGAGACGGTGGCTCTGACCAGAAAGCAGGAGACAAAGCTGGAGGTGGCAGAGTTAAAGATGCTAAGATTTGCATTGGGTGTGATGAGGATGGACAGGATTAGAAATGGGTACATTAGAGGGTCAGCTCAAGTTAGACGGTTGGGAGACAAAATCAGAGAGTCGAGATTGCATTGGTTTGGACATGTGCAGAGGAGAGATGCGGGGTATATTGGGAGAAGGATGCTATGGATAGAGCTGCCAGGGAAGAGGAAAACAGGAAGGCCTAAGAGAAGGTTTATGGATATGGTGAGAGAGGACATGCAGGTAATGGGTGTAACAGAACAAGATACAGAGGACAGAAAGATATGGAAGAAGATGATCCGCTGTGGTGACCCCTAACGGGAGCAGCCAAAAGAAGAAGAAGAAGATAATCGATCCCATCAAAAACCGAACCTGATTATCCCAAGGGAAAGATGCTGGGTTAGGCGGATGACGGCTGATAACATGTAATTTAAATCTTGGTCAGTGGGAAAATTACTAGTGTTTATAGCAAACTGCTAATGTAAAATGATCACCTCATATTTGATGTTTTCAAAGATGATAATTTTTCACAATAAGTTTATCAAGTTTGTAGTTTAATATTGTCCTTTCGAGTTCAAGAATATATAGTGTTTAAAAACTTTTCAGAGAATTTTTGAGGCAACACTGAACGTGAAATTCGACTATAGTTGGAGTTTACATAGGTTTATATATAGAGAGAGTCATTGTTTCCACGTTTACAGAGTACAGTGAAACAGTTGATTGCATGTGCTAACATGTCAGCACTGTCTTCTATATAGTATATACACACATAAAAAATCAGCTGTCCACTTGTACTTATCACTCATGCACGTAAGTAGATCAATTTCCAGGTTCTCCTGAGGTATGTACTTCCATCCTGGGTCAAGAGAGGCCACTGGCATTAACCTTATCCTCTGTTTTTTTCTCCACAGTGCTGAGAAGACACCCAGTGAGGGCAAATGACTCCGCCTCACTAAATATCCTGCAGTTCCTGGAAGGATGCGTGACTCATTACAAGAACGCACCACAGGATGGAGTTTCTTCCCACTGTGACTCTCATAGGCTTTACCAGACAAAAAAGGTTCCTCACACTAGGACCCCGATTTTTGTTTGTTTAGCACCATCAAGTGCACATTTTGTTTCAATTACAATTAAAAAGGGACAACCGATTTGGTCCCCCAACATTTTCAGCTTGTGGATCTGCAGTTCCTTCCAATGAGCACATACTACAGCATTGATTGTAATGCAAGAAGTATTACTGTGGATGCTGAACAAGTCTAATGCAAGCCACACTCCCACATACATCGACACTGAACCACATTGGGCACAATTTAAACCACAATTTAAAGTCTCTGATTAACCTAAACTACACAAAAGATGTGGAAGGAGAACATGATTACCAAGAGAAAAACATAATCAGGCAAAGAACTAATGTGCAAACTCCAAACGGAAAATAACTGTTGTCACACACATGCAATTAGGAGACAGCTAAAGGGCTTGAGTAAGTGTAATGCTACATCAGACCAGTGGGTGGCAGAGTGTGCTGACTGTCTCTTTCAGTTCCTTACAGACCATTCCGGAGAAATCCCGGAACCTCTGATGAAATCACTTCTGGCTCCGGCACCTCTGATGACGTCACTTCCGGCTCCGGCATAGATGACATCATTTCCTCTACCAGCCCTTAAAACTGCCATCTTACCTCCAAGTATTCAGTTCTGTTTTGGACTCAGTCTTGTAAACAACTCAACCAAATTTCAACCTTTTGCAGCCAGGACCATAATATATGGGTGGCTGCCCCAAACCTTTCTGACTGTCTGGAGTCTTTTTGTGACGCTGTGCTAGAACTGAAATCTAATAGCCTTATTTATAAAAACATGCACAGAATGATCCTTAATCTGATTGTACAATTATTTTCTAAAACAATAATTTAATTGCCTGGCCTGTTTGTAAAATTCATAAATAATCTTGAAATTGTGCATATGTGAACACACATGTTGTTCCTTACACAGAAAAAGCTCTCAGATATTGTGTTATCAGCATTTAAATGAAATTAAATATGTCCTTTAGTGGTATTGCAAAGTATTCTGAGATTTTTCAGGTAAGGAAGGTGAAGTGTTGCATGTTGATAAGAAGATGCAACTAAGAATTTCACTGTAGTCTGTAATCATGACTGTAAATGACCACATAAATCTATAAACATACTGTATATAGTAGCATTTAATAGCATATAAATGGCAAAATGTACACACTCTGTTAAAACAGCCACTTTGAATTTTGGAGCTAAAGAAAGATTTCTCTCCAAATGTGATACAGATTCTGACAGAGGGGGAGGCCAGAGAAAATATTTTATTTTGTACCCAGTGCACTGGAGTTGCTGGAAAATATAAATATATTGCTTGGCAGGCTGTGACAGTTGCGGTCAATAAGGCAGGCAACCAAAATACTCCAGACCTGTCTGCAAGTTCTCTGTGAAAGGACCCTGTGGCAAGGAACCCCCCCCAGGCCACGACAGAACATGCTGAAATAGCATGATTGTGCATAATTGAGCTCTCAAGTGTAGAGATCTATAAGGATCTCTTAGTAGACAGTAATGAAACTTGTTCCGCTCATTATTATGAGTGAAAAACCGATATCTGATAACATGGTACGTGCTTTGGAGATATCCAATAGTAGAGTAAATGTATCCACGGCTCCAAACTCTTCCAAGATTTCCATCTAAATATATAGTATGTACTACAGTGAAGATATTAGCCAGGTTACCAATTGATGATGTTAGATAGATAGATAGATAGATAGATAGATAGATAGATAGATAGATAGATAGATAGATAGATAGATAGATAGATAGATAGATAGATAGATAGATAGATAGATAGATAGTACTTTATTTGTCCCGAAGGTTAAATGAAAACTTTATAGAAGCTTAAAAAAATAAAAATATTATAACAAATCACAACTCCCTAAACACACACAAGAACTTCTGGCTTGGATAATAGCAGAGCTGGTGCTGTCAATAATGGGCTTGTGTGTGGTGCTAAGATGTGGTCAGACCTGCCCAGTTGGACCTCAGGTTTACATTTAAAGGTATTAACAGTTAAACAGAACATGCCAATAAAGGGTTGTTCCTACTAAAGTTCCCTGGATGAAATCACCAGCATTCTAGGGTCAGAATGGTTCATCAAAAGAGTGTTGCTAACAAACTAAATTATTTTTGTTGCCATGTTTATAAACATTAACTAATGTGGATGGCCGATGCGCATACAGCCACCCTGACCCTGACACAGAAAGGGAGGGCACAGATTGCCACACAGCACACCTTTAAGTATAGTTGGTGAAATGCTTTATTCACTCTCCACAAGAGCACAATGTTCACAAGACAAAATGTAGTCTTTTCCTTCTCTCCACTCCTCTTTCAGGAAGCTTTGTCCACTTGACTCTGGCTCTCTGAATGAAGTGAGGTGGCTCATTTTATTTGGCTCCTGGGAGTGCACCAGGTGGCTAATCAGTTATTACCTGGAATAACTCCCAGGTGTAGTCCACTATAGGGCTCTGCAGCTTCCCCTGGCAGCCCCCACGGAACCCTACAGGACTGTACCAACTCCACATTCCAGTGTGCCCTGCGGGAATCCATGGTGCCACAGCCAACCAGGATGGCTGCCCTCCTCACAGATGCTCTCTCCCCCTGTCATTCCATCCAGTTGGCATCCTAGCCAGGTAATGGCCAAGGCTACCTGTCATATTAGGATAATGTAACTTATCTCCCTCGGCAATAATGTGGATGAATTCAGACAGCATTTCAATGTTTGGATCACATATTTTAGCTTTAATTATAATGTGCTGACTTTTTTACCATTGCTTATTTACACAAATTTCTAGTCTTCTGCCTTTTCCACTCCATCTGATCATACCAGATGAAGCTCATCCAGCATTAAAAAGCAAATAAGAAATTTAAACTGATCCTCCGCAAAACCCAAAATTCCACAGTACTGAACTCACATTGACTTGCCATGAGATAGAGTGGCATGCTGTAGGTTTGCTGCTGTCTCACATTAAAGACACAGGGATCGTGTCCTGCACCTCACTGGCTAAAAAAGGACTGACTCCTGACTTTTTTGAAGCAGAAACCTTGCCAACCCTTAAGAAGAATCTGGATGAGATATTGGAACAGCTAAGCTATTAGCTAAAAAATGGGCTAGATGGTCTCTGCTCGTTTGTCAAATTTCTTATGTTCTTATTGAACTTATCTAAAAGTGATCAAACATTCCTCATTATATGGAAGGAGGCCAGTTCTGAAACCTCTTCACCTTACTTTTGTCCTCATTCTGGAGTATTGCTCTTTTCATCCTCCAATATGAGTGGCAGTGAGTGCAGTTGCTACCAGCTCAGTACGAGAATATTTAAAACATTATGTTTTCAGAATCTTTTGCATTCTCAGATGTTGTAGATGTTGTAGACATATGGTAGCCTTCAGATCGTCTAAACGCACCCTGGGAGAACTCTTAGGTTTGCAGTGTAACAGAAAGAGAGGACAACGATAAATAGTTGGAGTGTCAAGACGACCACCCCAGTATATTTGGAGGCAGCGAGATTAAAAATAAAACACACGCAAATATTAAGGAGTCAACTCTACAGATGCAAGTTCAAGACAGAACTGTCCCAAGATGGCGGAGATTCCGGTTTTGTACAGGAAGAGGTGGGTCCAGGTGGACAGACACCGGAAGTGATGCCAGAGGTGTTATGACTATCAATCAACTGGTCTGCAGAGGGAGGAAAGGAAAGAGGTGTTAGGACACATCGCCAACACCTGGAGCAGTGGTAGAACTGCAGTCACTAGGGCCCTTTAGCTCTTCACTATGGGCAGATGCATGACAGCAACACTTGTGACAATCCAACACTGCGATGACAGCAGCACATCTTCAATTTAAAAATTTATAGTACCAAGATAGAGGCCAAATTTCAACATTAATAATGAATACATTTCAATTTTCAGTGGTTTCTAACATAGCTTTTGGTAATGAATTAACAAGAGAAAAGTAGATGCAAGAATATTCCAAGGGAAACAAGGGGAACTATTACAAAGCAATATCAACAGAAATAGCACAGAGGGTTTGAGAGAGATTAGCTTCCTTTCCAGTTAGTCTGGCTTACTGCAAAATGCCTGGGCCAATTATTACGAGATGGTTGTTCCCATGTGACAATGACATTTATATAACACCACAGCATATTTTGAAGTGAACTCAAGGCATTAATAATTCGAAGGTGCTAGTGGAAATACAATAAGTGGTAACACTTACGCATCCACTTATTCTGGTTGATGGTAATGTTTTTTTTGTCCCTTTTAAAAGTACTATTCTTGATATATCAACTATTTTTGCAGCTCCTAGTCAGTTTCCAGCTGTAGAAATTTTTCACACACCTTCAAATTTATAAAGTTAGACAGAAAACAGAAACTGTGAACAAAGTCTTATAGCCTGGGGCACAGTGTGTGTAATAGTAAAGCTAAGAGGAGTTTTTGGCCAGCAGACAGCAAAGCAAACAAAGCTGATGGTTTATGAACTAGCAGTAACGGACTATGATTGATGAGGGCCATAATGATGACTTTGCTGCTATTGGGTGTAGTGCTTTGATTTTCTGTAACGTTACATACAATTTGAGTTAGTGAATGTATCTGTTTCTTTCCCCAAAATGAGTCATAGTGCCCAAGATCCCCAAACACCTTCAGAAAAATGTCTGGTTTCATTCTATTTGACATATCTAACATTACTAACAAGAGGAAAATGGCCTTTTGGGTAAAAGTCATAGGATGATGTTCTTCCCACCAAGCCAATAATTTTGGATGTAATATCAGCAATAACCTTACTGTTGATTTTATTTCACAGTGCCATGCTATTAGTCTGACATTTTTCGATTATGAAAACAGTGCTGTCTTTAAAGTAGGTGTTAGTTACCAATGTTCCCTCAGAGCTCCCTGAACTCGGCTTTTATTTTCCCACTGCCTTTATGAAATCTGCACATTCAGGTAATTCAGTTTCATCCCACATCCAAAGGATGTTGCACGTTAGCCTGTTTGGCTCTAAACTGACCCAGTATGAGTGAGTGTGTCCTGTCACGGCCTCCTGTGTAGGGATCGCCCCTGGTTGATCCTGCTGGGAGAGACTCTGACACCTCAAATGCAGAGACAATTTCACCCGACCAGCAAAAAATCTTCCAATAAAATGCATGGGAAAATTTTTATGTTATAACCCTGGACTGAAATAAGCAATTTCAGAAACTTGATGGATTGTTAAAGTGAGTTTTGCAGCTACAACTCTCAATTACAATATATTATTTTTTATTAAAGATATTACTAATTCAGCAAAGCAACCCTGACAAACTTTATGGAGATTCAAAGGCCAAAATGTCCTTTAAATGTTCATGCAGGTATTTAACCTATCATAACAAATGTGAAGAACAGTGTTGATCTGCAAAACTCGCTAGGGTGTTTTACACAGCTAATTTGCTGAGTTTTCTGGTGACCTTATTTGTTGAATTTTTCCCTCTGTACAACTGGCCCAATCTACTTTGCACATGCCTAATTCATTTACGGTGTATACAGTGTGGAATTTAAGCCCCGGCACAGACAGGCAGACCACACAAGTGCAAAAGCAACACACTTTTATTTGCTTCTTTTTGCCTTTAAGCAACACTCAGTGCACAAATCAGCCAACAATTGCTCAGTTCCTTCTTTCTTTCTCTTCTCTTTCTGTCGTCTTCTCTCTTCTCTGCTGCCTCCATTTATCTCCTCACAAGCTTTGTCCTCCTCCTCCTGACTCCTCGAATGGAGTGAGGCTCCAATTAGCTTCCAGCAGCACTCCCGGGTATGGCGGAAGTGCTGCATGGGCATCCGGAAGTACTCCAGGTGTCCCTTCTTCTGGCAGCACTTCCGAGAGGGGGGGTGCTGCGGATAACTGTGCCATCTTCCGTTTCCACCACAAAACTGAGAAACTGCCACAGTGAAGGCAACTGACCCTGCTCTGCCTGTCCATGTGCCATTACTGCCCAGAAGGAGGCGTTACTTCATGACCAAGTGACTAGAGAGGTAGAGCTCCTCTATAATTTAAAATGACCTCAAGAATTACTCAGCCCCACCTTAATGGAAGGATGTTATTTTGTTCTGTATTTGATGCCATCAAGCGTTTGCTTTAGTTTTAATTTGAAGTAAATGGTGACAGCCAGTTGGGCAGCTACGTGTAGTTGGTCCTAAATGTCATTCACTCGCATGACCACAAGAGGTAGAATATCTGACCACAATGAGAATATTATAAAAATACTTCATTCTTCTACATGAATTAATTAAATGTTGTGTCACCACTGGATTATTAAACACATTATGCCCCTTGCTATGTAGTTTAGATCAGATAGCACTAAATCCTTGCCTCACCGGCTCTGTGAGTGTTAGTTAGTGGTAGTGATAGGACCTCCGGAGATGCTGGGAGAGATAAGGGACTCAGAGTATTGTGGACTTGGAATTTCATTTTTATCTCAGGGAGGCTCAGTGGCACAGTGGTTAGGCTTTCTGCCTCACAGTTCAGGCCACATTTCTGGCCATAATAATCAGACCAGCATAGTTGACAGATGCTTCTCTAGCCCTCAGGAACATTTAAAACACCATTGTGCCATTATAATTCTCTCAGACTAGTTCAGTTAGTGTTTCGCCACTGACTTCAGTGAATTTCTCTGAATTAGCCGAAATTCAGGAACATTTCATTTTCTCTGCACTCAAGACAAATTCTGTAGAGCTCGCTCATCACTAGTGATGAAAAACAAATTCAATTATTTTTTATATTTTATATATTTTTTTCTTAAGTTAGAAAATCACTGAATTCAAATATTCTAAAGGATGATAGTTTAGGAATACAACACAGTACAACTTATTTTATTAAGTCACTGATAAATGGAAGAAAATGGATCAGTAAAAAATAAAGCAATCTTACGCTTGTATAATCCAATTCAGGGTCACAAAGGGCTGCAGTCTGTCCTGGTAGCACTGGGCACAAGGCCATCGTGTGGTTCACATATAGGTGGGCACCTATGACTTGGAACTACCAGCAAAAATGTTTGCATTAGGAAACTGTAGTGGAATGATCAAAATTAATCTTTTTGTGATAATATTATGTATATTACTAGCAGACCACGTGCGCTTCGCTGCAGTTGCTGTAGTTGGAATAATTATGTACCTACATGCGACTTATAGAGCTTCTTTATATACAACAGTGAAAGGCAACCTTTTTTGAGTTGCGGTGCACTAAGTCCAAAAATTTTCTTTCGTGGCGCACCTGAGGGACTGCCCATAAATAAATTCGTGACGACACAATCTATAGACAATCGCCAATAAAAACAGTTAATTTTACAAGTTTGAAAGACATTTTATTAATAAAGGAATCAAAGGATAAATCTTAAATTTATTTAATGTGAACGTTGAGATTGTTTTTCAGCACATATGAGATTGATGCGAGGATCAATTTTTGAAAGACAGACGCGCATTTCCTTGTCGATCATTTTTTCTCGCGTTTCGTAGACTTCATTTCTGTAAGTGTTCCGTTATCTGTTTTTCCAACATAAAATATATTTTTTTAAACATTAGCTTTTTAATCAACCAAAAGTTCAAAAACACTAGCAATTTTAAATATTTTACAAAAGTTTTCACGGCGCCCCTAGAAAATTCCACGGCGCACCAGTGCGTGTGCTGCACCGGTTGCCTGACAATGATGTACAACATTTTTGGTAGTAAAAGTCTACTAAATACTAAAGTACAAAAAAGAAGTAGAAAGTAACAGTAAACCGCCTACTAAAGTCTACTAAACACTAAGAAACACTAAAGGAAAAAATACTATTCAGTAAGTACTGTGTCTAGTAAACAGTAAATCAGTAAAGGAGAGAGGACTAAACACTAAGGAAAAAGAACGGCAAGACAGCGTCAGCTGCAGAGCTCAGCTCAGAGCGAAATGAAGTGAATGAAATGAGGTGAATGGGAGAGGAGATGATCACGTGACTCCCCCACCCGCCTTAACTCTCAATCCCTCCACAAACACACAAACACAGTCTCTCGGATCCTAGCTCTCCTTTATAAAAATCAGTAAAGGAGAGAGGACTAAACACTAAGGAAAAAGAACGGCAAGACAGCGTCAGCTGCAGAGCTCAGCTCAGAGCGAAATGAAGTGAATGAAATGAGGTGAATGGGAGAGGAGATGATCATAACACTCCCCCACCCGCCTTAACTCTCCATCCCTCCACAAACACACAAACACAGTCTCTTGGATCCCAAATCTCCTTTATATGTATAGATGAACTTTTTCTGGTAATGAAGACAGACATTGTGCTGTTCTTTGTTCAATCTGGAAGCATCATGAAAGGATTCAATGCCAGGCAGGTGATTAACTCACAAAGGCTTTTGATTTATTAACGAACATGTATCAGAACATTTGCAAATGATGCACGTCTCCATTACTCCCAACTGCAATCTGCTAGTTTTGCTCCCCCTACTGTTCATGTAGTTACACTGCCTATGTGTGCATAACAACTTTATTCAAAGTTTAAATTCACAATCTGCTACAGATGTCACAAGGTTAGGATGCTATACTCACTAATCAAGGCGCCAACAGTGGAGACGTGTTGCATATTAATTAGCATATCCAACTAAGGACTTTTTACTCTTTACACTTGACAATAATGACCTATTAAACCTAAATAGTACAGTTTACAGAAATAAAAAAGTAAAAAATCCAAATCCAATGAGCCTAGAAGTACCATTGGTGCTCATTCAATCTACACAGCACCATCTCATCTTGTGAATGAATTACCATAGCATTCCTATTTTTATCCAGCCCTGTTCAGAGATACTTTCTGTATTTTTTAAAACATATATAAAATTATGTAAAAAATCTCAGAAAAGGAGTGGAAAGTAGCAATGCACAGAATTCACTTGAGTTCTATATGCACAAAGCATAGAATTATTCAACTTAAAATTATATATTTCGAGCGCATTTCTCTCGTTTAAAATTGTCCAAAATGTTTCCAGGGCAAGATCCAACCTGCGAACGTTGCAATCAAGTTCCAGCCTTACTGGGCCACATGCTTTGGGCCTGCACCAAATTAACATCATTCTGGACCAAAATCTTTAAATGCCTTTCAGACAGCCTTGGTGTCACAATCCCTCCTAACCCATTTAACAGCTGTGTTTAGTGGACTCCTAGATGGGCTTAAAGTGGAGAAGGACAAAGAAACTGTGATTGCCTTTACTACACTATTGGCACATAGACTTATCTTGCTCAACTGGAAGAATCCTAACTTTCCTATTCAAAGTCAGTGGGTAACCAATGTTATTTACTATTTGAAACTGGAAAAAATCAAATTCGTACTTAAAGGCTCTGTACAAAACTTTTTCAAAACATGGCAGGATCTAATCAATAACATTTTAGTATTAAGTAAGTATAAGTATTTATATTGAGGAAGCAGGTTCCCATCTCCCATCTTTTGCTCCATTTATCTTTATTCATTTATTAATTTATCTATTTACTTATTTTAACTAGCATAAAGTTTTACACTGCTGGCCTCACTCACTTTCTCAGGGGTGGGGATTGATTTGTTTTGAACCTTTTTGTTTTATTTTTTGTAAAACTTGAGTTATTTGTATGGAATGTTATTTGATTTTAATAAAATCAATACAATTTTAAAAAAATATGTAAAATTTACATTTAATTTATTTATTTGGCCAATGCTTTTATTGAAAAGTGACTTACAACATTTGAGATTCAATTGGTTATATTTCTTTTTTTTTTGCTTTTCCAACTGGAACACAGGCAGGTGAAGTGATAGATGTAACTGAAATTCCAGATTTGGTGTTATGTGCAAATAATGTTCTGTGTCCTTGCATTACTACTGCTCTTTATTGCAATTCTGTATACCTTTAGATGTTTATGACAACAGCAGACAAGCTTGTTTATTATGTGAATGAGGAAACTCAAATATCGCTCACACGACTGATAACTAAAATACACCCACCTCTCCATTTCCTAAACTCAGTATAGGGGTGGATTCAGGTTTTATGGGACCTAAAGCTTACACTATTGTTGAAGAAACATAATAGGTTGTACAAATAGATAAAATTAGGTACAAAAGTGGATATGTATTTATAATGAAGAAAGAAAATTAGCTTGAATTACAAATTAGAAAAAAAAACACAATTTTGACATATATTTTTTTATGAATTAACAGCCTGACAAACTTTTATAATACTTTTTTCCTGACATTTTCTTGTTCTGACCCCTCACAATTCTATAATTGAAAAAGTGGGAGATATACAAGCTTCACAGACAATTCTGTCTGCCCAGCAATCTTTGATCACCTCTTCAATTGATAATAATGTCTTTAGGGTCCACTCTGCCATGCTGGCTGTAAAGTTCACATACACACAATGATCAAAGGTAACACATCTGAGGTAGTTCTGTAATCAAAGACTAATGAAGAAAACTAGGCAGAAAATGGTATGGATAAACTTATGGTCATACAAATCCTCATAGAGGGTGACAAAGGGGGCTTAGGAGGAAGGAAGGAGGTACATTGTAAAAAATGCCAGTAAATTTAACGGTAAGAATACTGTAAATGGTGAAAGTAAAATACTTTTTCTGAAAAAAGGAAAGTTACCATATGTTCTACTGAAAATCACCTGTATATCTTGAAAAATAAATTTCATTATTTTTTACAGCCAGGTTCTGTAAAATCAATATTTTTCTGCCATCAAAATATGCTACATAACATTTACTGATACATTATGGTTACACTGAATAAATCGCTGTTCGTTTTTCAGTGTAAAGCTGTTAAATAGCGAAGGTAAATGACTGTAAAATGTTAAAGCACTGTTTCAGTAACACAGAAGTTACAATAATTGCATAAGTAAATGCCCCCTTTTACCATATTGTTCCTGGTGAACCACATACTTACACTTACACATACAAAGTTAGCAGATTTATTTTTCCCTGCATGCAGATTTATGGTGGGTTGTATTCGATAAGCCAGCACACCTGTAGGACACCATACACCACAAAAGCAAACTTTATTTCTCCACCAGACAATGTGACACAACTTCATTAAACATTGAATTCTTTTCAATGTATATAATTAAATTATATGTGTTTGCTGTTGGTTATTGTTACTTTACTGATGTAAACTGTGTACTGGTGTTTGATCACAATAATATTTGCTTATTGTTTATTGATTGGCATATTTATTACAGTGCATGGATTTCAGGTTTTGGTTAAATATTCACTTCTATTGGAATGTGTTGTAAAGAAAAAATAGTTATTTACTACAAAGTTATACCATAGACCTAAAAATATTGTCACCTTATTTTTACGGTAAAATTCTGGCAACCACAGCTGCCAGTCTTTTACCGTAAATTTAACATTATTTTTTTAAAGGTCTGGATGGTGTCAAAGTTATCTTGGCTGTCCCCTAAAGCACATAACTATACCATCAGAGTATTGCAAGGACCTCCGTATATACAGATTCTAACCTCCATGAACCAAAGGTCTTATACCAAGGTGTGCCATTACCAGCAAAGATATCTCAATTGGCATAGTTGCTTGTAAAAAAATGGCATACACAAGTGGAATTCAAATGCTTGTGCTTATGTACTAAGCTACATAATTAACTAATAAATGTACTTTACACTACATACAGAATAATGACTTTTTGCTGAATATGTGCAGGAATTTTATGTGAAAAATATAGCAGTGCTATACAGCAATACTCTCTTTTCCTGGATGTTCAGCATCTTGTATCTATCTGCAAATAGAAAGAAATTTGCTTGGCACTGAGCACAGTTTGTGTCTCCTTGAGGTGGGCAAGTCAGCACAAAGGTTTGATTGGCAAAAGCTTCCTTTAAGCAATTTCTTTACTGAGAATAACTTATCTATTCACCAAAGAAGCTTCAGTCCAGATAAACAGGTCCCACCATTACCCAGGAGACAACTTTTCCTTAGCTTGATGCACACCCTATCTTCTATTAAAGTAGAATAGCGTAGCACTCAAGCTCTCAGGGTATTTTGTACAGTCTTCATTAGGACCTTTGACTTATTTTCTCCAAGAAGAGAAGATTATCTGAGCCCCTTAGAGCAATAACATGGAGTTCACAGATGCGCCATGTCACCAGACAATTGGGGAACTGTGATGGAGGAGGAGTTAGAGTGTAAAGAGGCAGTCTAACGGATAGTGATTAAAATATCTTACTTTTGTAACTTTTACAAAAACCTGTGAACACATTTCCATGGGCCCTGCATGTGAGGAGCACTGAAGCTTCACTAGCGTCAGACTAGACCTGTCTTTGGTGGCAGCTAACCGGAGCCAACCTCAAGACCATTGGGTGCAAAGCATGAACAAATCCCATACAGAAAGCCAGAAAGGCAAACTCCTGCACACGGCCATACAGAAGACCTTCAGAGTCACCAGTCAACCTAACCTAGACGTTCTTGGGAATGTGTCAGAAAAAAAAGTAACAGAGGGAATCCAACACAGACAAAAGAGGAATGAGATGATAAAACCTTCTTCTTCTTCTTTCAGTTGCTCCTGTTAGGGGTTTCCACAGCAGATCATCTTCTTCCATATCTTCCTGTCCTCTGCATCTTGTTCTGTTACACCCATCACATGCATGTCCTCTCTCACCACATCCATAAACCTTCACTTTTTCCTGGCAGCTCTATCCTTATCATCCGTCTCTCAATATACTTAGCATCTCTCCTCTGCACATGTCCAAACCAATGCAATCTTGCCTCTCTGACTTAAAACAAAACCAATTTCTAACAAAAAAATGAAAGATTTTCAGTTTCTTTGCTATGGTCAGCATTGGGAGGAATGAAAGACTTTTCCAGGTACACAAATACATGGCCATGAATGACGGATGGCTGAGCATATCACTATACTTGAAACATTAGTGTTGCGTGTTCAAATTACATACCCAACCCTAGACAGTGCGGGTTGTTCATTTGACAAAAACTCTACCTCCCAGCTTCTACCAGTTGAGCTACTGTTCTGTCTCCACTGCTGCCAGCCCAGCCTCCAAAATATACAATCTTGTAAAGAAAAACACAGCTCGAGAAAATGACTTGATGGATTTAAACAGGCAGCTCAAAATATCAATTTTTGTTGAAAGGAGATGACTCTAACATGCTGATGAGAAACAAGGAGAAAACTAGACTGAATGAATAGAAGAAGCAATTGTGTGATGAAAAATGTAAAAATATTGGGGAACAGATATCCATTCAAGCTGAATTACAAATATCTCAAAATGCATTTTAAAATATCTCACAATGAATTATAGATATCTGAAAATATGTGTGCATGAGAAGACATGAGGTCACATCACAACCAAAACACAGATTATCCCTGAAAATGCTTGAAAAATGGCTGACAGACGCCAGTCTACCCATTTTTATCGGAGGTGCTGCTATAAGGACAGGAGTGGCAGACAAAACACCAACATAATGAGCACTGCTGGTAGAACTATGAATGGGATTCACATAGCAACCGATTCAAATATAATATTAAATCCACAGATTTTCTAAAAAAATGTGTCTGTGTAATTAAAGAAATTTCACTTTTGAAAATCTCAGCTCCATGGGTAGGGGTCGATTTATTTCGAACCTAGTTTTGTTAAACTTGACTTGCATGTATGGAATGTTATCTGATAACAACTGATGTAGCCGCCGATGCATAAGGCGAAGTCAGGCATGGGTAAAACGCGTGTCAAAGAAATCTCACAGTCCAAAAGTTCGGTTTAAAATATTTAGTGAAAGTTAAAGTCAAATAATCCACACAAGAATAAAAGGAAAAATAGTTACGCATGTAGAATAAAGGCAAAAAAAAGGAAAAAATATATCTTCTATAAACTTAGCTTTTCTTGAGAAACTTTGGTTATTTCTATACTTAAATGTTCTTTACTTCATTCTATACTTAAAGGTTCTTAATTTCTTCTTCTGTATGCCTTAAGCATACGGTTCAACACTTAAATAAAAGTGCTATCTTACGATTTACTTCACACTCAAAAGGCCCGTAGGCCGGTTGACACATAGGCATTTGCCCAGGCACAGTCACGTGTGCAAGGACAATCACGAGCACAAACACAAACACAGTTAAAAACTGTATGCCTCTGTACCTTACACAAGGCAAGGCTAGACACTAACTGGAGAACACCGCTCACTCAAAGATGTTAGAAAATGACAGGAAAATACCAACACAATTCTAATCACGGGGGTTATAGGAACCTCCCATATTATGCATTATCATCCAGGAAAATATTCATGAATTTTATAGTACTAGGAAAATGGCTCTTACAACTGAATTTATTTTAATAAAATTAATAAAATGTTATAAAAAAAAAGAAAATATCAGGTAGGTTATGTTAAATCATTAACATTTATTTAGTTGTATTTTGGTAGTTCACACTTAGAGTGAAAAGGATAACTGAGAGTATAAAGTGATTCTAA